>NC_090989.1:171637142-172246785 GCF_041146395.1 Eulemur rufifrons
TACTATTGCTATTTTCCTGATAAGGAAACTGAAGCTCAGAGTGGTAGAGTAGTGTGCCCAAGGTCACACAGCAAGGGAGTGGCAGAGCTAGGGGCCATATCTAGGTCTCCAGTTAGGGTTCGTTCTTTTACCTACTCTGTCATATTAACAAATACAAGGTGAACCTGAAGGGAAAAGCAAGCCGACTGTGGTTTGTTGAAAACATTGAAATACTGAACATTATGCCAAAGGGAAAAAAGCATTTTCCCCCTTTTAAATGGCATTGTTAGGAATTACTGAGGCTATTGTGTGTGTATGTGTGACATCTGATGTCTTGTCCATGAGCCACCAGCACACCCCACGATTTTGCATCTGACCCCGATGGTCCGGCGTCTTCCTGATGGTATGCTTTAGTGCGGTGGGGGTGGGAGGTCGTCATCCTTAATGTGGGCTTCTCATTATTGGGAGGTAAACACTAGAGTTGTGACCTGAGCAAGGACTGGCTTTGAGCAGAGTTTGCATCCACAAGAAGATCCATCTGTGCAGTCTCCTTTGGGGGGTTGGGGGTGTCACATATTTATCTCCAGAGAATTTGACACAAGCCATTTGTCAACCACAGTCACACGTGTTTGCTGTTACCACGCTTTCTCCTTTTAGTCAAAGCAATAACTCCTCATTTTGAGAGCACAACTGTGGGGTGCCAGGTGTTGATATTTTAGAAACAAACAGCAGTAAGGACAGCTGTGGTGGTGGATTGCAATTTTTTTTTTTCCGCACCAAGCTGGTGATAGCACGCTGTGCCAGATGAAATTAAAGAGTTTCAGATAGTAAGTCTTTGCATCGCCACCATAATGCATGATTTCTGATGACCTTTCTCTGAGGGACTCTCCCTGGAATTTACCTTCATTCAGAAGCCCAGAGCTTCAAAGAATGATTGTGCAGAGGCACTCACACTTCCTGAATGCTGTCAGAGAGATCCTGCAGATTTTCCTGTGCTTACCACATCCTTGCAGCCTCTCCACCATTGTGTCTGTTCATTATCATTCATCAATACGCCCATTTTCATGTCCATTCAAATGCAATGTGACATTTCCTTTCATTTTCCTTTGTGGGTCAATGTCCTTCTGAGCCTCACAAGTGGGGTTGGTTACGGCATAATTATTACTGCTTTGGGTAAAAATCATTTGTATGTTCTGATTTAATTAAGGGAGAAATAATTTAATGAGATTTCCACGAACTCTTTTGTTTCTCAGGTAAAAGCAGTGCAGTGTTAACAAAAATCGTCTCCAGATTCTTTGATAGGTAGAAAAATCAGGCCCTCAAATAAAGCAAAATTTTAGTTCAGAGTTCAGTACAGGATTAGTGGGACATTACTTTGATATTTTAATTGTTCAGTTTACAGATACTTAACCACTTTGAGAATCTTTTTTTTCTGTACTTTAAAAAAAAATTTCAGAATATTACGGGGTACCAATGCTTTGGTTACATAAATTGCCTTTGCACTGCCTGAGTCAGAGCTACAAGCATGCCCATTCCCCCAGAGAGCGCACACCACACCCATTAGGTGTGAATTTACCCATCCCATCCTCACCCCCCACCTGCCCGACGCCCTGTGAATGTTACTTCCTTGTGTGCATGTAAGTGTTGATCGATTAGTACCAATTTAATGGTGTGTACATGTGGTGCTTGTTTTTCCATTCTTGTGATACTTCACTTAGAAGAATGGGCTCCAGCTCCATCCAGTATAATACAAGAAGTAGTTCACCATTTTTTATAGCTGAGTAGAACTCCATGGTATGTATACATGTACCACATTTTATTAATCCACTCATGTATTGATGGGCACTTAGGTTGTTTCCACTTCTCTGCAATTGTGAATTGTGCTGCTTTAAACATTCGAGTGCTGTTGTCTTTTTTATAGAATGTCCTTTTTTCCTTTGGGTAGATATCCAGTAGTGAGATTGCTGGATCAAATGTTAGTTCTACTTTTAGTTCTACGAGATATCTCCATACTACTTTCCATAGAGGTTGTATTAATACTAGTTTGCAGTCCCACCAGCAGTGTATGAGTGTTCCTATCTCTCTGCATCCACACCAACATTTGTTGTTTTGGGAGTTTTTCATAAAAGACATTCTCACTAGAGTTAAGTGGTATCTCATTGTGGTTTTAATTTGTTTTCTCCTGATGATTAGAGATGTTGAGAATTTTTTCATATGTTTGTTGGCCATTAGTCTATCCTCTTTTGAAAAGTTTCTATTCATGTCCTTTGCCCACTTTTTCTCTTTGAGGATCTTGTGAAAGCTATGTACCTCCTCCAAGAAAAAAATGCAAATATGCCCAAGGTTTTGCATATACTTTCAGGTTTTCGTGGATCCAGTGAAAGCTTTACCATATATATGCTAGACCTGTGCTAAGGGAACTTTCTGTGATGAAATGTCCATATATGCACTGGAATGGAAATTCCCATTCCAATGTGGTAGCCACCGGCCACATGTGTCTACTGAGCATTTGAAATATGGCAGGTACGAATGAGGAACTGAATTTTTAATTTAATTTAATTTAAATTTGAAGAGCCACATGTCGCTAGGAGCTACCGCACTGGTTAGTTAGCTCTAGACTAGAGGTTCACAGACATCACATTAAGAACCCATTTCATATGGGCTTATTTTTTTTTAAAACAGCTTTATTGACATATAAGTCACATACCATACAATTTGCACATACCATATTTAAAGTATATAATGTAATGGTGTTTAGCATATTCACCGGTAGGCAAACCATCACCACAATCAATCTTAGAACATTTTTATCACCCCAAATCCCATTAACAGTCATTCACCACTTCCCCTCACTCTCCCTGATCCCTGGGTGACCACAAAGCTACTTTTTCTCCATAGATTTGTTTATTCTGGACATTCCATGTAAATGGAATCATGTGACTTTTTTTGTGACTCGCTTCTCTAGATCATTCTTTAAAATGTTCTTTAGAATGTTTTTAAGACTCATCCATAATAGTAGCAATGATACTGATCATGATGCATCTGTACTTCATTCCTTTATATTGTTTAATTCCATTGTATGGATTTATTACATTTTGCATATCCATTCATGAATGAATTGATGGACATTTGAGTTGCTTGTACTTTTTGGCTATGATGAATGATGCTGCTATGAACATTCATGTACAAGTATTTGTGTGAATGTATGTTTTTAATTGTCTTGGGTATATACCTAGGCGTGGAATTGCTGGGTCATATGGTAACTCATCTATAGTGTTTTAAGGAATTGCCAAACTGTTTTTCTAAGTGGCTGTACTAGTACCATTTTATATTCCCACCAGTAATGTATGCGTGCTCCAATTTCTCCACAATCTTGCTAACACTTGTTATATATCTTTTATAGTTTAGCCATCCTAGTAGGGAGTAAAGTGGTATCTTCTTATGGTTTTGGCTTGTATTTCCCTAATGGCTAATGATGTTGAGCCTCTTTTTATGTGCTTATTGGCCATTGTTTTTTTTTTTTTTTTTATAAATGTCTATTTAAATCCTTTCCCAGTTTTTTGAATGGGCTGTCTTTTTATTGTTGAGTTGTAAGCATTCTTTATCTAATCTGGACAAGTCCCTTATCATACATATATGATTTATATCATATTAATATTTATATTTTATACATAAAATATTTGCAAATATATTCTCTCATTCTCTGGATTCTCTTTTTACTTTCTTAATGGTGTCCTTTAATTCATAAAAGTTTTTAATTTTAATGAATTAAAACTCATCCATTTTTTTTTTTTTTGTTTGTGAATTGTGCTTTTGATGTCTTACCAAAGAAACCATAACCTCATCGAAGGTCATGAAGATTTACCACTATGCTTTCTTTTAACAGTTTTATAGATTTAGCTCTTACGTTTTAGTCTATGATAAATCTTGAGTTCATTTTTGCATATGGTATGAAGAAAGGGTCCAACTTTATTCTTTTGCATGTGGATATCCAATTGTCCTAGGATGCTTTCTTTTTTAAAAAAAATTTTAATTAAAAATTTAAAATACAAAAAATAATTTAAGAAATCAATTCCCTAGTATTTTTCCTTTCAATGCAGGAATGTGATCCCCTTTTCCATTTGTTCAAATCTTTTTTCCCCTTATTTTTAGTTGACACATAATTGTGCATAGGGGATACCAAATGATATTTTAATACATGTATACAATGTGTAATGATCAAATCAGGGCAGTTAGCATACCCGTCACCTCGAATATTTATCATTTCTTTGTGTTGTGAACATTCAAAAGCTTCTCTTTTAGCTTTTTGAAAATATACACTAAATTGTTGTTAACCATATTCACCCTGTAGTGCTACAGAACGCTTGAACTTATTCTTGCTGGCTAGCTGTGATTTTGCATCTATTAACCAACTTCTCCTTATCTTCCTCTCTTCTCTGCCCTTCCCAGCTTCTAATAACCACTATTCTGCCCTCTACTTCAATGAGCTCAATTTAACCCTTTCTTGAAAGGCCTATTTTTTGCTTTTTGAATTGTCTTGGCACCTTTGTCAAAAATCAATTAACCATAAATGTAAGGGTTTATTTCTGGACTCTCATTTCTATTTTTTTGATCTATGTCTATCTCTAGGCAAGTATCACACTGTCCTGATTACTATAGTTTCGTAACAAGTTTGGAAATTGAAAAATGTGAGTTCTATAGCTTTGTTCTTTTTCAAGATTATTTTGACTATTCCAGGTCTTTTTCATTTCCATACGAATTTTAGGATGAATTTGTCAATTCCTGTAAAAAAAATAAAATCCAGCTGGGATTTTGATAAAGATTCTGTTGAATCAGACGATCAATTTGGGAAGCATTGCCTTCTTACCAACAGCAAGTCTACTGATCCATGTATATACATCCACATCCTTGAATATATTCATTTGAAATTCTTCTCCAGCAATTCTGTTCCATAACTTTTTTCTTTCATTCGCTTCAAAATTTTTCACATCCATCTGCTAACATAGAATCATTTTCAAACTCTAATATTATAAGAATAATCATAATATCTTTTGTGACACCTCAACTTATTCATTTTTTTATTGTCTAGTATGTTCAGTGCACATTGTTGAACATTCCTGATTTTAGTAATTTGAGTCTTCTCTCTTTTTTCCCTAGTCAGTTTAGCTAAAGATTTGTCAATTTTGTTAATCTTTTAGCAGAAACAACTTTTAGTTTCATTGATTTTTTTTGGTATTTTCTATTCTCTGTTTCATTAATTTCTCCTCTAATCTTTATTATTTCCTTCTTTCTGCTAGTCTAGCTGGCTCTTCTTTTTCCAGTGTCTTAACACGGAAGGTCAGGTTATTAACTGGAGATCTTTCTTCTCTTTTGATATAGGCATTTATAACTATAAATTTTCCTTTAAAGAACTGCTTTAGCTGCATCCCATTAGTTTGGTACGTTGGGTTTCATTTTCAGTCATCTCAAATTATTTTCTGATTTCTCTTGTAATTTCTTTTTTGATCCACTGGTTATTTAGACATATAGGTTCATTTAAGTGTTATTTAGTTCAATAATTTAATTACAGAAGGGAAAAATACCAATTTCTCATCTGCTATGTTTTGACTTTTAAAAGTGAGTCATTTGGATTTAGCAAATAAACACATTTTCTGTACTTTATGTTAATTTTCAGTTCTGTATCTTTGTATCTGTTTCTCAGGCTTGAGTATGTACACAAGTCACCTGGAGATTTTGCTAAAATACAGACAGACTCTGTAGGGTTGGTGTGGTCCCTGAGATTGTGCATTTCTTACAGGTTCCCAAGTGCTGCTGGTTCTGCTGCTGTTGGTTCAGAGAATACACTTTGAGAAGGAAGGCTCTGTGCAACTACTTAGAATACCCTTCCCATTTATTCTTCATGATTAGGCTCAAATGGCCCTTTCCTTCAAAATTCCTATCCCCTGTCCCTCTAATCAGAAGTGAATATATTCTGTTCTGTAACTTCTGACATCTTCACACCCTTTATTTGTACTTACCCCATTCTTTTATTTATTTATTTATTTGTGAATGAGTGAATGAGACAGAGTCTTCCTCTGTTGCCCAGGCTAGAGTGCAGTGGCATCAGCCTAGCTCATTGCAACCTCAAACTCCTGGACTCAAGCGATCCCTGCCTCAGCCTCTCTAATAGCTGGGACTACAGGAGTGCACCACAGCACCCAGCTAATTTTTCCATTTTTGGTAGAGAGGGGGTCTTGCTCTTGCTCAGGCTGGTCTCAAACTCCTGACCTCAAGCGATACTCCCACCTTGGCCTCCCAGAGTGCTAGGATTACGGGAGTGGGCCACCACTCCCGGCCTATCCCATTCTTTTAATCATTTCTTTATACAGTGCTTTCTCCCAAAGGACCATGAGGCTAAGGAGAACAGGGTTTTGTTCTCTTCGTGACTGTATGCCTATTGTCTGACTTAGTGTCTGAGGGTTTGAACCAGATGCTTATTAACTATTCACTGAATGTATGATAATAGCTAACACTTACTGTGTGTCAGCTCTGTGCCATTGCCAGCACAGTGTCAAGTGCTTTGTAGACATCATCTCATTTCATCATCAGACCAGCCCTGTGAGGAAGTTCTTATTATAATCCCCATTTTGCATATGGGAACTGAAAATCTTATCTGCGTTCATGATGAGCTGAATTTGTTCCTGGTTCCCTCAGAAAATTAACTGAGTCTAATTTAACTACACTGACCAAATCTCTGGGGAATCTAACACATGTTGCATTTTATTAGTGCATATTAGGACAGCCAGTTCAAAAAAAGAGAAACAGCAAAACACTGTTTCCTCCTATGCCTGTGTGGGATGGTGAAACAGGTGGGCAGCATTGCTGGTGCTGCCACCTGGCCCTGCCCTCAGTTCTTCCTGTGTGGTCAGTGCGTTCGCCTCCATCTCAGTCTCCGTCCTCCAGCCCCTCTCTTCTGTGCATCCTCTAAGATGTGGATTAGGTTGTGCCACTGCCTAAAATGTTCTATGATTCATAGCTGCCTTATAAGATAGTGCCCAAAGTCCATAAGGCAGCTTAGCATTTTCCTTCAAGAGAACTTTCTAGCATCTCCTCCTTCTATCTCCTTCACATACACTATTCTTCTGGAATCCAGAATGATTACTCATTCCCCAAACATGGCAGACTTTTAGTTGTGTCTTTGCACACTCTCTTCCTACTGTTCTCAGTGTCCTTCCTCCCTTTATCAACCTGTCCCTTGCTTACTCATTCTTTAGGACCCAGCTCCTACCAGTTCTACTGAAAAATAGTCTCAGTTCCACTCCGGGCTCCAGGCTTCCTACTCTGTGCATCCTTTGAATCACACACATACCTCCGATATAGTTGGCATGTTTTATCAAACCAGTCTATTTCTATGTTTCCATCACTAGGCTGTGAGCTCCTTCAGGGCAAGAAATATTTCATCTTATTTCCAGGACCAAACACAAAACTTAGGACTCAGTGGATGTTGTTGAATAAACAAATTTGGTTAAAATATAAGTGGGTTGGGACTAAGACACCAAGCTTATCTACAACCAGAGCACTTTTGCATTCATTCCGAAGGCTTTTCATGTGTCTAATTTCTACAACAAATATCACATCTGCTTTGAATTTGAGTTGTATTTGTGCACGGAATTGTGAGTTCCTCAAAAGGGCTGGAGTTATAGCACATTCGTCTTTGTATCTCTCGGCTCACGTAGGACAGTGTCTTGCACATAGAAACCATTCCATAAAGGTTTGCAGAACTGCAATGAGCTTAACTAGATTCACAGGTTTTAGCCGAGTTATTATAAAGCCTCCCACTCCTCTGGGGAAACAATTATCTCCAGCGCAGGAGTGAGGGATCTATTGCAATGCTGTTTGATGTTTCACACGCTCACATTCCTATGGCAAGAGACATCTTTGAAACAGATGGGTGTGCTGTCTACTCTGATTACATCAGTCAACACCCAACCCAGATAACAGCAATACAGTGAATGTGAAAAGAGATGGAGTCATTTTAGAATGCAGAAGTCAATTGAAGACTTAGTAATGATTCACAGAGAGCAATGTATTTCAGTTTGAAATGGTGTTCATAGCTCCATTCTCTTTTTCTTTTGTTGTATCATAAATGAATTTATGGATGAGTATCAGAGAATAGCTCTCTTAATGACCTCTTCACATTAGCGGCCTCAGACTCACTCTTTTTCTCACTCACCATTCTGTAAGCACTTACTGAGAGCATCAGATAAGCACAAAGGACTGTGCTAGGTACTACTGGGATAGAAGATTAGGTAGAGAAAATACAGAATCAAAAAACAAAACATTCTTGGGTACTTTAAAGTAATATTTTCAATATCAAATGCAAGAAAATTCATATGCAAATAGACACTATAACACCTGTAACTGCTTTAGGCCATATGGGGTTTTTAATTCAAATTTGCTGTTGGATACTGTAAAATCAATAGCTTAGATAATGATTCTAATGGTTATATATTATCAACATTTCCAGCTCTAAGACAGTAATAATTGAAATTAATGTAACTGCTCCTGGGATGAAGATGAATATTAATATGGCCACTGCTTTCTTCACCAAACTCTTCTCCTTCCACATTTCTGCCTTCTTCCATATACTTCAGCCACATTGGCCTTTGTTCAGAGTTTTGGACACTTTCAGCCCCTATGCAAGGCTTGCACTCGCTGTTCCTTGTGCCTGGAACATTCTTATCTCCTCTTCCCCATTCACATGCATAACCCCTATGTATCCTTCATGTCCCAGGGCAGTGTCACTTCCTCAGAAAAGCCTTCCCTGATTTCCTTGACCAGGTCATAGCCTACTCTCATGCACCCTCCCAGCACCATAAACTTTTCCTTTAGAGCATTTATGACAGTTACAATTTTGCTTGTTTTTAAAAATAGTCTTGTTCTTATTGGCTTTTCTGCCACCTCTATTAGACTATAAATTCACAAAAGTAGGAATACAATTTCTTTTTGTTTACTACTGGCTCAGTGAAGTGCAGGGAACATAGTAGGCACTCAACAAAAAGTTGTTGAATAAATTAATAAAAAATCAGTTGAGATGTTAGGAAAACAATATTACTATAATTATTTACCATTTTAATATTAGAGATTGGAAATGATTCTATATTTGCAGATAGATAGAAAAACATCGGAAATGAATGAAAGAAAAGAGCTGTAGAACAGGAATGCTGGAGAAGAATCTCGAATGTATTCAAAGATACAGAATCAAGGTGGATTCTAAAAACATGAAGAATGATAGACTAGATACCCTGCATAGATGGATAAATTATAAGAACTGTCCAAAAAACTGTGATGGTAAGAAAAATATGACCCATAGACCTTTCAGACTCTAAGAAAAAGAAAACAGTGACACAAGGCAAACATCTTCACATATATGGTGAAAAGGTAGACTCCTCCTGGACTGAGTCTGAAAGACAGATGACAATATAACTACTTTACAGATCAGTTGATCAAAACTCTAACTGAATCTACCCTGGCAATTTCACCAATGTGAACTATGAACTAAGCACATCAATTATGTATGCAAGAGTGAAGTGAGGGCATGGGCGTGTGGAAATGAAACACTGTGATTAATACACCTGTCAGAAATTAGAATGCTATACCAGTTGGTGATTTGCCTTAAGCTTCTTTTCCGGAAAGCTCATGTTGCAAAAGATGCCAGTTGTTCAACTTGACACCACCATTTGTTTTTGGTGGACCACCTAGAATGGGGTCTTGGACTCAATTCTGTATTGAAATAAATAAGAAAATGGCTCCTTTCTTAGGCTCAAAGAAGCCTGTGGGCTGCTATGGGATGTGGATGGTCAGGTGGAACACTTGGTTCAACAACAAAACTCTCCTTTATGAAAGCTTGTAGAAAACTCTTGGTTAGCAGTGGGGTGAGTGTTTTCCACAGGTAACTTCCAAAGTCTCTAGGGCCCTGGCACAAAGGAACCTGGTTCCCTGAGAAATTACAGAACCTTTTAAAAGAGTAGGCCTCAGGAAATAAGCTTGTACTCTGATTATTTAAATGCTCAGACAGGAAATAGTACCAGCATTGCCATGATGTGAAATCCCCAGGCCCAAGGGAATAGGTTCTTGCTCTGAAGTGACAGTCTGACCTGTTTTCTCTGCCTATGCTCAACCTTATCCTCCATCCTTTCCTAATTCCTGATACATTGTACCTTCCTTGCTCTGTAAGTGGTGGGCTCCTGTGCAACATGATTCTTGTACAGAGCCTATGATTAATTAAAGAAGAGACAGAGGCTTGGGTAATCAATTGTGCAATTCACCTGTTCATAACCAATTTCATGCTTGCTATCACCCACTCAGTGGCACATGGCCAATCTCTCAAAGGTCTGGGGTGAATTTGCACATGTGGGGTGTGCAGAAAATCCTCTGGGCATGATATTAGTGGCAATGTAAGTTACTTGGCTACACAATACTTAATGGAATGTGTTTCATCCTAAAGGATAAAACAGAGAAATTCTTTCAAAACGAAATTTGACAACATTCATCGTGCATCAGAAAATGTTCATAACTTTTGACACAGCATTAACACTTTGCTTTTTAAAACCTACTAGAAGGAAGTAATCTGTACACTGAGAAAAACTATGTGCACAAAGATACTTATCACTATATTTTTATAGTAGTAAAAAAAAAATAGAAATAAACCAAATGGCAAATAGACGAACTGTTAAGTAAAATGTGGTATAATCAATCTGGAAATTAAGTGGTTATTGTCAAGGGTAGTTATCAAGACTAGGAAGGAAGCACATTTATATAACATTTTTCAAATGACAAAATTTAGAAATGGAAGACCCAATAATGGTCACCAGGGATGAGGGATGGTGGGTCGTAGGTGGGTGTGGTTCTAATAGAGCAATAGGAGGGATCCTTTTGGTGATGGACTTGCCTAGTTTCTTGACTGTGATGGTGGATACTTTAATCTACACATGTGAAATAATAGATAGAACTAAATACACATACAAATGAGTAGCAGTAAATTTGGGAACATCCAAAAAAAGAAAGACTAGGAAACAAACTGAAAAAAAAAAGCTTAGAACTAATATAAAATGAAAAAGTATCAGAATACAAAGTTAAATGTATATGCTTATCATAAATAGTAAAATATACATATAATAAAATGCTACAAGGAAATACATTAAATTGTACCGGGGGGTTTAAATTGTGGGCTTATTGACTATTTTCATTCTCACCTTTATTTTCTAAATATACACTCTTATGACTGTGATTTTTCAAAACAGAACTTTATAGAGATATAATTCACATACCCATAAAGTTCACTCTTTTAAAGTGTACAACTCAGTGATTTTTAGCATATTCACAGAGTTGTGCAAACATCACCACTATCTAATTCCAGAACATTTTCATCATCCCTAAGAAAGTTGGTGTCCTTTAGCAATCAGTTCCTATTTTCTTCCCCTAGCTCATAGCAATCATCAATCTATTTTTATTCTGTACGAACTGCCTATTCTGGAGATCCCAAATAAATGGAATCACACAATATAGCCTTTTGGGTTTGGCTTCTTTCACTTAGCATAAGGTTTTCACAGTTCATCCTTGCTGTAGTATATATTAATACTTAATTCCTTTTAGGTCAAATAATATTCCATTGTACAGATATATCACATTTTATTTATCCATTTGTCAGCTGATGGACCTTTGCGTTATTTCCACTTTTGGCTATTATAAATAGTACTATCAGGAACATTAATCTACAGGCAATTATTTTCATTTATCATAGGTATATACCTAGGAGAATTGCTGCGTCATAAGGAAGCTCTATGTTTAACTTTTTAATGAATTGCCAAACTCTTTTTCCAAGTGATAGCACCATTTTATGATGCAATGTGTGAGGGTTTCAATTTCTCCACATGTTCATCAACACTTGTTACTATTTGTCTTTTTGATCTTAGACATCCTAGTGAGTGTGAAGTGTATCTCATTGTAGTTTTGATGTGCATTCCCTTATGATTAATGATTCTGAGAATTTTTTATGTGATTATTGTCAATTGTGTATCTTCTTTGGAGACATGTCGATTCAAATCTTTTACTCATTTTGAAGCAAAGGCTATTCCCAGTTTTGTTGTTGAGTTGTAAGAACTCTTTGTATATTCTTGATACAAGCCTTTTATGAGATATATGATTTATAATTTTTTTCCATTTCATTGTTTATCATTTCACTTTACTGATGTTCTTCTTGAAGCTCATATATTTTAATTTTGATAAAGTTCAACACAGGTGTTTTTTCTTTTGCTACTTGTACTTTTGGCAATATACCTAAGACATCATTACTTGAGCTAAGGTCATTAAGATTTACTCCTGTGTTTCCTTCTAAAAGTTTTAAAATTTCAGCACTTAATTTTAGGTCTGTGATCTGTTTGAGTTAATTTTTGTGTATGGTGTAAGGAAAAGTTCGAACTTCATTCTTTGATATGTGGAATCCTTGTTGAAAATCAGTTAATCATATAAGGGCTTCTTTATGGACTTTCAGTTCTATTTCATCGACTTACATGTCAATCCTTATGCAGTAGCACATTGTCTAAAATACTGTAGTTTTATAGTAAGTTTTTAAATTGGGAAGTGAATTATCTTTGTTTTTCTTTTTCAAGTTTTGGCTATTTCAGGTCCTTGTATTTCTACATGAATTTTAGGATAAGCTTATCAATATTCACAAAAGTAGCAGCTAAGATTTTTATAAGAATTCTACTGAAGCAATAGATTGGTTTGGGAAAGTGTTACCATCTTAGTGATATCAAATCTTTTGATCCATGAATCTGGATTTTCTTTCCATTTCTTTATGTCTTTTTAGATTTCTTTGAATAAAGTTTTGTAGCTTTCAGTTTATAAGCTTTATACTTCTTTAGGTAAATGTATTCCTATGCATTTTGTTCTTTTTGATGCTATTATGGATGGAATTATTTTCTTAATTTCATTTTTGGATTCTTCATTGGTAGCATATAGAAATACTATTAATTTTTGCATGTTGATCTTATATATGGAACTTTGCTGAACTTTTTGAGTATGTGCTGTTAAAGTAAGAATCACTCATCTAATGAGGAAGAATATTAGGGTTCTCCCTCAATCTTGCCAAAAGATGTGGCTACTCTGGGAATCTCCATTCAGGCCTGAAGACACCCTGCAAATATGCTGCTCACTGGCATGAGAAGAGGATAGTGGCAACTCAGGAATCTTATGGTTCTGGCAAGATGGTACTCTCAGCTAGTGTGTCTAGAGATAGTGGGTAAAATATGATATAATTTGTGCCTAGCAAATTCAGTCCATGTTGGACTGAATGTTTAGCATTCATATATTGGAGTCCTAATACCTAATGTGATAGTGTTTGGAAATGGGGTTTTTAGAAGGTAATTAGGTTTAGATACAAGAGGGTACAACCCCGATGATGATATTAGTGCCCTTGTAAGAAGAGGAAGAGATCAGAGCTCACTTTCTCTCCATGATGTGAAGATACAGTAAAAAAAGTGGCTCTTAGGAAACCAGGAAGAAGGCCCTTATCAGACATTGAATATGCTGGCACCTTGATCGTGGACTTCCCAGTCTCCAGAACTGTGAGAAGTAAATGTCTATTGTTTAAGTCACCCAGTCTGTGGTATTTTGTTATAGCAGTCTGGATTAAGGCAATTTGTTAGTGTGGTAGAGATTGTAAGAAAAAAAGGCAAATCCCCAAGTGACAGAATATGTAACAAAATGGATTTTGAGAACCAAAGCACCAGGCAAGTGAGCTGACCCTCCACCAGTCCTAGGAGATTCCTGCACTGGTAGCAGTTCTCACTTAGGATCTTAATGCCGTAGAACAGAAAATGAGTCTGAGAGCCTGATAAGATGGGGGGAGAGAACCCAAACCCGACATAAAGCTGGGCCCTCAAAGAATACAACTCCAGTGCAAAGAGGACAAATAATCTCTGCCCACCAGGCCAGGGAAGTGATAGGGAGCTTATTTTTGCATCTTGGCTTTGCATGGGAAAAAGCTAAATGCAAATTTCCTGGGATAAATCAAAGCTCTGAACTTGCATTCTTTGTGGATTTAAATTATATACTACTCAAGTGGAACAAAACCCAGAATCTCCCCTGCCACCAGCTGGGAGAGTAACAGAAACTGGTAATGGCCCAGCGGTAACCCTGGATTGTCTGAGAAAGGAATATAAAACCCACCCGGAAAGTGTACTTCAGTTAACCAGGCAACATGGGATTTACATACACTCGCACAAAACGAGCCCTATTTAAAATGAATACACAATCATACATAACAAAACACAAGAGAAAATGATCTGCCATGAAGAAGAATTAGCAAAAAAACAGAAACAATAACAAAAACAAAACTGAAGGATTAGAACCATAAAGACTTCTGATAAAACTATAATATGATAGAGATAATAAGTAAAATATATTTAAATTTTTTAAAAGGATGAAAGGAGTAGAAAGCAAAAGGAAAGAACACAATGCACAAATAAAAACCAAACATATTTGAAAAAATAACCAAGTAAAAAGACAAGAGAGCAGGTTCCTAGCAATCTGGAGAGAATGGTAGGTGGAAGGGAAAAGCCATCTGGGCTTATAAAAATGTGTCTGTCTCTCAGTGGTCGTGTTTTAGTTTCAAGGCATTAAGAAACACAATACACTTCTCAGTAAATGGCACTGTATTTAAATACCAATGCTCTTATTCCAAATATCTCCAACAGCTGTATTTCTTCAACCTTTAGCAATGAATTCTATAATTAGAGGACTGTAATAGATCCTGGATCAGAAGTCAGAAAAGGGTAACCAAGTGTCCTAGCCACTTAGCCCCTCATGCTTTGGGTACCACAAACCTCTGACGATGCCCTCTCACCCCTTGCAAAGGCCCACTTTATCTCAGCTCTGAATACCACTGGCTGAATCCAATCTATTCCTGCCTTGCTATTTTCTACTAAAAAGATAAGGCATTAATGGTACTCTGTTTTTCAATGCTTTCCTCTTTCAGAAACTGGTACAGATTTTTCTCAATTTGGAAACATATTCTTTGGCTTTCTATTTCAGAAATTGTTATATTTTTGCAATCAGTGGATTCTTCAGTGACAGTGATTTGTGTACAGTGATTTATAATCCTTTCTGGCTATTCAGGTCTCTGTCACACATTCCAATAGATCTGACTATTTTACTAATTTTTTTTTTTTTTTAACTGTGAATGCTCCCACTTTGTTCCTCACTCCCTCTTTCCCTGCAAAGTCATTCTGGTCATTTACTTTCTGTTCCACTTTAAAAAAATGCCAGCTATTCTTTAAGAAACTTGTGGTGGTGGTGAATGCATGAAATGTATTTTTACCTTAGTGAAATGTTAATTATTAGAACAAACTTTAAAGTTGATCCATAAACAGGGTTCTCAGTATTCACGTCTCCAGAAAAATTCAAACTAACAGCTCCTCAGAGTCACTGTCATTATACTTTAGCTGAGGACAAAGTATATTGCTTCTCTTCAAAAGATACTAAGTTACTCAAAAGTTATAATTCAACCTTTTCCCCAGATACTTGATGATTTTCTTATTAGAAACACAGGCACAGAAACTAATAGAAATGAATCACGTGCCAATGATTGGATGCTTAGGGTGTGGAAAATCTTGCTATCTGTATCTACATTTGCTGAAGAACACTTTTGCCCATGGGGGTGGGCAGGTCTGGTGTTAGGAAGTCTTTGGCAAGTCCCCCTGCCATAAAATCATTAGAAGTCACCAAGCTTTCTACTGACAACTGAGTCCTTTCTGAATCCAATGAGAAGTGGTACTATTCTGTCAGAGAATGGTCTGGGTCCTCATGAATCACTTCCTTTGTTGGGGCTTTGAATGCCTGTGTTGGAACAACTGGATTGGGACCAAAACAGGGGTATCTGCATAACTATGCTAAAATCAAATGTAGTCACTTTGATTCTTCTTTTAAGAATAGCTGTATGAAGAAAGAACATCCAGAATGGTGAAGAGTAAGGACCTCTAAAAATTTGCTCATCCATAAAAGCAATGAGAACATTGGCAAAAAATTGTCAGAATCAACTTATTCAGAATTCTGTAAATCGATCAAAGGTTTACAACAATCCAAGGAGCATTTATACAAGAAGAATGGCTGACACTCAGTAAGATTAGTGAGCTTTGAAGTATTTTAACTTGTCCTAAACCCATCCCCTTTGCCCCAATTCTGTGGTAGCCTTGAGAACCAACAAGCTCACAAGTAGGGTAGCAGCCAGTGGAGGGGACAGAATGGGTTTAGGGCTCTTCAAAAGCGCCATTCCCAGAGAATTTTCCAATTTGACCTATCTGGCAGCTCTCTGGAAACCCCCTGCTTACAGGGCTCACATTTATTTGACTTGATTCAGAGCTTACTCAATGCAAAAAGCCTTTTCCCTAGGCATTGGTAGAAAATAACCACTGGTAATTGTTTAACATTACAGCTGCCTGAGGTGAGAATATCAGCTGGGGCAAACAGAAGGCTGACCAAAAAACTTAAAAGGACAGGGAGGGGGATGAAACCCCATAGGAAGTTTTGAAAAGCTTTAATATATTCCAGGGGGTCTAAAAGACCATATGCATGGGCAGGGCTGTGTGCAAGCCCAGAAAAGACCTGAGAAGACTCTCTAACACCTGACCTTGAGGTTCTGAGAAAGCAGGAAGTGAAGGCTAAAGCAGGAATGTAAACTTCCCCACAACATTGAAAACATGCCCCAATAGGTACACAGAGCCCTTTGGCAAAGCCTGGGAGACTTATTAAAGGCATTTAAGGAAATCTGTATCCAATCATTAACTGACTACTAAGCTAAGCAAACTGAGACTTTAGTGGCCATACAGGGACAAAAAAGACAAACTTTACAGACTTAGTTTAGGAAAGTCACTAAACAAATGACAACAGTAAGAACAACAATAAATAGCAGCAACAAGAAACCCTGAAAACATGAATCTAATTACAAGAGTTGCCACATTACATTATTTAAAATATCCAGTTTTATACAAAAAAAAAAAATTATGAGACATATAGAGAAACAGTAAAGTATAGCCTCTACAGAGGGAAAAAATCAGCCAAAAGAAACTACCTCTAAGGAAGCCTGTACATTGGATACTAGGCAAAAACTTTAAATCAGCCAATATGAAGAACTAAAGAACACAATAATGAAGACCTAAAAGAAAGTATGGGTATAATATCTAATAAATAGAGATTATCAGTAAGGAGATCAGAAATTATAAAGAAGAAACAAGTAGAAATCTAGAGTTGAAAAGTGCAATTACTAAAATGAAAAATTCACTAGAGGGGCTCAACAGCAGATATAAGCTGGCAGAAGAAAGAATCAACAAACTTGGAGAAAGGTCAATTGAGATTATTCAATCAAGGAAAAGAGGTGAAAAAGAATAAAATAAAATTAACAGAGCCTTAGAGACCTGTAGCACACTACCATGTGTAACAATATATGCATAATGGGAATTCCTAAAAGAAAGGAGAGAATGAAAGTAGAAAAAAATATTTTAAGAAATAATTGTTGAAAACTTCCCTATTTGTTGAAGAATATGAATCTATACATCTTAGAAACTCAATGAATCTCAGTAGGATAAACTCAAAGATATCCACACTGGGCACATCATAATCAAACTGTCAAAAGTCAAAGCCAAAAAAGAATCTTGAAAGTAGCAAGAGAGGAATGATTCATCATATAGAATAATTCTCAAGAAGATTAATAGCTGATTTCTTATCAGAAACCATTAGGGGCCATAAGATATCAGGAAGACATACTCAAAATGCTAAAAGAAAAAGTCTGTTGACCAAGTATTCTATATCTAGCAAAATTATTCTTCAAAAACAAAGAATAAAATAAGACACTAAGATTTTTTTTTTTTTTTTGGGGGGGGGGAGTTTCTTGCTAACATGCTTCACCTACAAGAAATACTAAAGAGAATACTTTAGGCTGAAAGGAAGGAATCCCAGACAGAAATCTGAAACCACATGAAGACATAGAAATCACAAGGAAAGGTTACACAGGTAAATAGAAAAGACAGTATGAATGAACATTTTTTGGTAACACTTTTCTTCTCCTGATTTAAAAGACAACTGAATAAATAAATAATTATAAAACTGTATTGATGGCCTTATAATATATAAAAATATAATTTGTATTATAATAATTGCACAAAGGAAAGGGGACAAGATGTAACTACATAAGAGCAAAATTTTTCATACTATTGAAATTAAATTGGTATTAATCCAAATTAGATTTTTGTAAGTCAAGATATTAATTGTAATTCTTAGAGTAACCATTAAGAAAGTAAGTAAAAAATATATCATGAAAGAAACAACAAGGGAATTAAAATGGTAAACTAGAAAGTATCTATTTAACATAAAAGAAGTCAGTAATGGAGAAACAGAGGGCAAAAAAGGACATCATACATATGGAAAGTAAATAGTAAAATGGCAGATATAAATCCTACCTTATTAGTAATTGTGCTAAACATAAATAGATTAAAAACTCTCATCAAATGACAGAGTCTGGCAGAATGGATTAAAAAATATGATGCAACTATATGCTGTCTACAGGAGACACACTTTAGATTAAAAGATATGAATAGGTTGAAAGCAAAAGGATGGAAAAAAATATACTAAGCAAAGAGTAACCAAAAGAGCCCTCAAGTGGCTATAGTATCAGACAAAATATATATGCCTATTATCAGAAAAAAATACTTTATGACAAAAAATGTTACTAGAGATAAATTTTATAGTAATTAAATAGTCAATCCATCAGGAACACATAATAATTATAAACATAAATGCATCTAACAACAGAGCCCCAAAATACAAACTAACAGAAATAAAGGGAGAAATAGACAATTTCAACAATAATAGTTGAAAACTTCAATATTGCACTTTCAATAATAGAAAAACTAGGCAGAAGATTGACAGGTAAACAGAAGACTTGAACAACACTATAAACCAAACTAGAATCAATAGATAATCTACAGAACATTTCATCCAAGAAGTACAGAACACATACTTTTCCTCAAGTGCACATGAAACGTTTTTTCAGGATTAACCATATGTTAGGCTATAAAACAAACCTTGATACTTTAAAAAGGGTTAAAATCATACAAAGTATGTTCTCTAACCACAATGAAATAAAATTAGAAATCAATGACAGAAGGAAAATTTAGAAATTCATAAACATATAAATATTAAACAACATATAGTCAATGGGTCAAAGACTAAACCCAAAAGAAATTAGAAATACTTTGAGAAGAATAAAAATGAAAACACCACATACCAAAATTTATGTGCTGCAGCTAAAGGAGTGCTTAGAAGGAAATTTACAGCTATAAATGCCTAAATTAAAAAAGAAGAAATATATCAAATCAATAACTTAATCTTGTACCTTAAAAAAACTAGAAAAATGGCCAAGTGTCGTGGCTCATGCCTGTAGTCCCATCTACTTGGTAGGCTGAGGCAGGAGGATTACTTGAGCCGAGGAGTTCAAGGTTGCAGTAAGCTGTGATCACACACACTGCATTCCAGCTTGGGCAACAGAGCAAGACCCCGTCTCAAAAAAAAAGAAAAGAAAACTAGTAAAAGAAAAAAGGAAGTAAATTAATAAAGACATGGAAATTAATGAAATAGATACTAGAAGAGAAAAAATTACCAAAACCAAAAGTTGTTTCTTTGAAAAGACAAAAAATAACTAACAAGACTTTAGGTGGACTGGCCAAGGGAAAAAAAGAGAAGACTCAAATTACTAAGTCAGGAATAAATGAGAGGACATCACTACCACTATTAAAGAAATAAAAGGAATTAAAGGATTACTATAAATAATTGTAGACCACAGATAAGATAACTTACAGGAAATGGATAAATTCTTAGGAAGACACAAACTATTGAAACCGACTCAAGAAGAATTAGAAAGTATGAAGAACAAGAGATTGAATTAGTAATCAAAAACTTACACACAAAAAAACCCAGGCTTATATGGCTTCACTAGTGAAATCTATCAAATGTTAAAGGAAGAATTATTACCATTCTTTCACAAACTTCCCTAACAAATAGAAGAGGAAGGAACACTTCCCAACTCATTCTCAGTGGTCAGTGTTACCTTGATAACAGAACCAGCAAAGACATGACAAGAGAAGGAGACTAGAGACCATTGTCCCTTATGATTATAAATACAAAGATCCTCAACAAAATGCTAGCAAACCAAATCCAGAAACATATAAAAATGATTATAAACCACAACGAAGTGCAATTTGTCCCAGGGATGGAAGTTTTATTCAACATAAAAAATCAATGTAACACAACATATTAAAAGACTAAAGGACAAAACCCACACGATCATCTCAAAAGACTAAGAAAACCGTTTGACAAAATCCAATACCCTTTCATGCCAAAGCATTTCACAAACTAGGAATAGGAGGGAATTTCTCAACTTGATCAATGCTATCTATAAAAAACCCACAGCAAACATTATACTTAATGGTAAAAGCCAGAATGCATTTCCTATAAGATGAGGAAAAAGATAAAGTTGCCTGTTCTTGACACCTTTAAGCAACATTGTACTGGAGGTAAGGACAACTAGGCAAGAAAAAGAAATAAAAGGCATCCAAATTGGAAAGAAAAAAGTAACAGTATCTCTATTTGCAGATCACATGATCTTGTGTATCATAAGGTATCCAATAAAAATATTTTTAGATTTAGTAAGTGAGGTCAGAAAGGTTGCAGGATACAAGATCAATACAAAATCCATTGTATTTCTATATGCTAACAGTGAAAAATTACAAAATAGAATTAAGAAAACAATTATAATAGTGTCAAAAGGAATAACGTACTTAAGAATAAATTTAACAAAAGAAGTTTAAAACTTAACACTGAAAATTATGAAACATTTTTTAAAGAAATTTAGGAAGACCTAAATAAATGGAGAAACATCTCGTTTATGGTCAGTAAGTGGACTTAATATTGTTAAGATGGCAATACTCCCCAACATGATCTACAAATTTAACCTAATCAATATCAAAATCCCAGTTGCTACTTCTGCAGAAATGGACAAGGTAATCCTAAAATTTATATGAAAATGCAAGCAACCCAGAATAGTCAAAACAATCTCAAAAACACTTTTTTTTAAGGTGATGAAAATGTTCTGAAATTAGATAGTGGTGAAAGTTGCAAAACTCTATGAACAAACTAAAAGCTAAATAATTATACACTTTTAAAAGGGTGAACTTTTTGGTATGTGAATTATATCTCAACAAAGCTGTTTTTTTTTTTTTTTTAAACCCCAAATCTGTGACATATCTGGCCAAATGTATTGATAGTGTACAGTTTAGTTGTCTTTCTTAGTATTTCTTTTGCACTGAGAGATGTTGGAGTGTTTATGCTTTATTTAGAATCATGGATTCAGAATTATTTTCTATAAGATAATATTCCATGTCCGAGTTGATAGTAATTAGTCATTGCAGAAATGAGTGTTTTTAAGAATTTTTTAGTTTGGCTATAATAAGCAACATTCACCAGCTGTGATCAATTCTGGTTCTGTAAATGTTCTTTAATGAAATAATAATTTTGAGGATCTTTTTGATACTTACAAGAGCTCTTATTTTGCAAAGGCTTCAATGTGTAATAAAAGCACATCAGTGGAAGGTCAGAATCGTTGGAAGAGACCAGATGTCAAGATTTTTCACACTCTTGGTTAAAATCAAGGAAGCACATTCAAGCATCTTTCCTATTCCTCTATGCCAGATGTTGGTCTTTGAAAGATCAGCTCATCTGGACTCCTAAATTATGGATTGCTGACTTTCAAAACACTAGGCTAACAAGCTTCCAAGGAGAGGTAATGAAATAAATATTTCATGGAGAGCTGCGGGCCTAGATCTCTAAATCTAATTTCAGATTCCATTTTCCTGCTTTCTTCCTTTTTGACTTCTTAGATTTAGTAGACAAAGAAAAGAAGGGAAAAAAGCCTAAGGCTATTTGAAGAAGCCAGTTATCACACGCTGAAAGATTCTTTTAAGGCATCTCATGTTGTCTGGAGAGAATATTAAAGCAAAAGGGCCTTGCATATGAACATTGGTAGTAGAGATAAACCAAAAGTCAGGAGCTCCTGATTATTAGAAAAGGTGGTACCAGCCTTGAGATAACCCACTAAGCCCGTTCTCCTGGACAGTTGGCACCAGGATCAGAGTTTCTCAACAGGGAGAAGTCATTGCATAAGATATAAAATTGTCTGTCGGGCACAGCCATCTATATCAGCTGGGGTTAGTGCTGTGTTTACACATGTGAGGAATGAGGACCAATAAGCAATACCAACTGAAAGAACACTCCTTTGTGTTAAGATTGATGGGATACACACAAATAAATGCAAATACTTAAAGGCATGACCCAGACGATAGTGGAGCTAAGGATGAAGGGAGTTTTGTGGAGAACTTACATGGAATCATTCATAAAACTGAAAAACTATTTAGCTGCCATTTACTGAACACTTCCTGTATCTTAGTCTTAGTTCTTCATATAAATTATCATAGTGGTAGATGCTATGAACTATATTTTAGAGAGAGAGAAACTGAAGTGTAGGGAGATTTATTAACTAACTCAAGGTAACCAAGTTGGTAAGGTTTATCTGAGATTTGCACCACAAGTGAGATTCTGAAGCTGTGTGGTGACCGTAATCGTGTATTACCTCCTCAAATTAAAAATGGACTTCATCTAGTGAAGACCTCTATTAGAAGGACAAAGGCAGAACATTCTCTGTTTGCTTGCCTTTCCCAAATAACTACCAGTATTGTGTATAACAAATATGTGTTAAATGTCCACTATATGCTTGAAATACCATGTTTAAAAGACTATACTTAATGGAATGGAAAAATGACTAGGGTGAAAGTCGGGGGAAGAATCGCACTGTATCATTTTAACTCTTTTGAGTCAGCACTTTAGCTGGGCTTCATGCTAAGGATCTCTAGGTTTCTTGTCAGCTATCAGACAAATGCTCTGTATAAGAGGAAGAATAATTATATTTCTGTACTATAATGATTTCACATACAAGCATCCTTACATGCACTTGGATTGTTATATAATACACAAATCTTTTTTTAGTTGACAGCTATTGGTCTTCTGATCGAATTTTAAAGCGGGAAACTGAAAAGGGATGGATAGATTCATAACAACTACAGATGACAAATCAGGTGGTTGATGTTTATGTTACCATGTTGCTCTGCTCCATCCCAATCCCTAATACATACCAAATGAAAAATTACCAGCCCCAAACCCAGGCATGAAAGAATGAAAAATAGTATGTGCTGAAGCATGGAACAAAAATGCTTCGTTTGTCCTCTTTAAAACCCTCAGCAGCTTGAAAAACCTCCCACGTGCATAGCGGAAAGAATCCAGCTTTTATCTGACAGGCTGTTTAAAGAAGTTTGACCTCTGGCTTCCTTACATTGCTGGAACTTAACTATTCATGTAGTCAGTGTCCAGCACACTTTTTTTCCATGCAAATTTCCTTGTCAAAACTACAAACAGACATTTGATCAAAGGTCAGACCTCCCCTTTGTATTCCTGTTTGATAAAGAAGTTTCTATTTCATCTTTGGCTTTCAGGCCAGTATGGGAAGCTGTCGCCTGTCAGAGAAATTACTGATGCATTCCTTCCTTGTCCTCTAAAGTTTTCCCATCTCCTTCCTGTTTTTTTTTTTTCTTTTAAATCTTAAGGGTGTTTTAATTTGAATGTTTTCACTTTTTAATGGAATACTTAAATTAGCTGTGGAAGGAACCTGAACTCTGTCTGCTTGTTAACGGAGGTTGAGTTGATGGCAGCTCGATAATATCCCAGCAACTGACACATGATCATCAGCCTTTCCTAGCAGCAGTTCTACCTCACGCTTCGCTTCTGGAACTTGTGTACAGATAGGCCTATGACGGAAGCTTGTTACCAACAGCCAAATGAGGACTTTTTTCTTTTCTGATGCTCTTCTGTCTTTCTTTCTGAGAATAATGAGGAAAGGAACAACAAAGAAATTCTTAAATTAGTTTGTACAAATATACTACTATACTATCCCAGTCAGTTGACTCACACTGAAAACCCAAGTGGAGTTTAAGCATTTATTTGCTTACTGTATTTTCAGGTATCAAAGGGCACAGTTACCTTTGCTTACAAGGCAAAGCTCCACTTGGGTGGTCATCAGGACTGTCTTAGGTAGTTGTAGATTGTGCAGAGCCTTGAAACATTCAGTAAGACGTCAAAGCCTAGCTAGTGAAAAAATATATTGGGAAAACAACACTGTAACAGTTATGTTTAAAGAGATAATACTTCTGATTATAAGATGAAACTTCCGTCAGACAAAGAAGAAATTGTCAAGTGAAAATTTGCTGAACTCATTAACTAGAATACTTCATTGTTTAATAAAAGGGACAGTGACCACTGGAAGAAAGAGTCTTTGAAAGCAGGCAGACTGGGTTTGAACTCTAGCTCTGCCACTTCCTAAGTATTTGACCTTGCATAAGTTTTCTGAGAGCCAACTTGCATATCTATAAAAAGGTGATAATTAAAGCTCCTTACTCAAGAGCACTCAATAGATGCTACTTTTCCTTCCTTTTTCTTTTCTATATAGTACATATGCTTATACATTGTAAATACATACAATAAATAAATTAAATATAGTAATAATGCTGTGGGAAAAGCAGATGAAATCCTTTTCTTTTTCACCCATTAATACTTTCACAACTAAGAAGTAGGTCAAGGATTTGTGCTCAGACTTTCCCTCTTCCCAAGTTCTGAGCTTTTTCTTCTATTTTCTCAAAGGAAAATATAACAGAAGTGTTGCTGCCCGACCGGGTTGTATTGTCCACTGCACAGAGAAGAGCCAATACACGGAGGCAGTCAGGGTTGCAATGGAGAAAGGGTTGAAATTCTGCAGAGTGATAAGCAGGGAGACGGGAGGAATTTCTCAAATCCGCCTCCCTAAGAATTTGGAGATGGAGTTTTTAAAGATAGTTTGGTGGACAAATGATTAGGCAATTGGGTTTACTAATTGGTTAGGTTTGGGGCAAAATTATAGGAGTGTAGAAATCATCTTCTTGTGCTGAGTCAGTTCCAGGGTTGGGGGCACAATTCCAGTTGAGTCGGTTTCTTGGGATGGGCCGCTGGTCTGGGTGGGTCAGCCAATCCACTGGAATGCGGGCCTGGAAGATAGCTCAGAAACTACCCCTAGGTTTCCAAAAGGTGATGATATCTACAGAGAAAGTTAAGAATCTTTATGACTACTAGCTATGTAGACTCCAGAGTAGCAATTATAGGGAAACAAACAGGGACAGTGGCTGATTATTTTCATTATTTTTAGCTCTGCCTGTGCCTTCGCAGAGTTTTAGGCCCTTACCACAGCTCTTGTCTTACACTCTCCTTTGTTGATTCGTAAAGGGCGGTTTCAGAAGGACTTTTAGAATTCCTGTGTAATAAGGAATCCGAAACTCTTCTCCAACCAAATACATTCTTCTACTTATCCCACCTCCATTCTGAAAGTTTTACCAATTTAGTTAGCACTCTATAAAGCAAGCTGTTACTAGTCCTGTCCCATCTTACTTATTTAGAAAGTCAGATTATTTGCACCAATACGAAAATTTGCTTCCCTTTAGGTAAAGTGGAATGTCTCTTTGGGTTTTCTCTTGGCTTAACTCACACTTACACTTTATCCCTGGGATTCTAAAACACTCTACTTACCATCTAAATGCACCACCAATTCCTTTTAAAACAGATCTAAGGGGCCTTCTTAGTGGGCCTATCCAGGGAGAATCTAAAGATAACCTGTTATCCTCGACTCATATGGTCACCAGGGCAGTGTGTCAGGCAAAGACACAACAGACCCACGACCCGAGGACCTGTGGAGAGCTCAGACCCCTTGCTTGTAACTTGAAAAGCTCAGAAATACAGGCGTAGGCTCAGTGAGGCTGTAAAGAGCTTTGCTTCCCTTCCCCGCCCCCTCCCTCCCAGAGTACCCAGCTTTTCTCTCCCCAATCTTCCTTTTATCCCTTTCTTCGGTCCTTTATCATGCAGATTCACACGGCGTTCTTTCCTACTTTACAGAGGCTTTCTGCTCTGGAGTGGGTAATCCCGGGCTTCTCTTCTGTGAGCTGGAGGTGTGGGAGGGAGGCTGGGAAGGAGTCGAATCCCTTCACTCAGGATTGATGCGAGCCCCTCTGTGCTGCTGTGGGCCTCTGCTCTGGTTTTGGGGGTAAAAAAGGAAAATTATTAGGGAGGGGGGGTGTTTAGGACAGCGAGGTGCCCTTGAGCACCCTTAGCTAGTAGTAAGGTGGGTAGAAGTAGGCAGTTCACCACCCGTCTGATGTTTAGGGAGAAATTCATCAAGATTCTGAAGGAATAGGGCCAGTAGAAGCAGAGAGTTAATGGTCTTGTCAAGCGGGCCATCTTTTTTCTGTTCCATGCTTCTCCCTCCAGTTGGGCCAAGGTTCATTCTGAGTCCAAATATTTCCGAGCCGAAAGCCTTCCTCCCCACCGTGCGGCTTCACAACAGTCCGCAGCTGGTGACAGGGCATGAGCAGCCCTCAGGCGGTGAAACTACATCTCCCTTCACGTCTTTTTCTTTTTGCGTTTGTTTTTGGGAGGTAGGACAATGAGCCTGTATCTGGAGGCAGTGTGGCCATCGGGACTGCCCCAGACATCTGGATGTGGTCCCCTAATTAACACCATTAACGTCCTGGCAGGCATTCAAATGATCTATGCTGTTTCCAGAGGCTCGAGAGGGATCTATCCTTTTCTTTTAAAGACAGAGAAGAGTCTATTTGCACCCAAAGCTCCTTGCAGGCTTTCTAGCTAAGGGGTCTCAGAGGCCCTGTGCCCGACTGGCAATGATCTGAAAGGGAACACCTCTTGGAACCCCAAATCCTGTACCCCACAGGTACATGCAAGTGAAAAGCATGCACCACGTTTTGAACAATAACGGACTGTGAATTAGATAAATAGCAGTGGCATTATCTCCCGCTTCCCACACCTGTGCTGTGTCTGGTTGTCAGATACGTAAGGTAAATATCTCTAATGGGATTCTTTTCTTTCCCCAGTAACAGCTTTACTGAGCTATAATTCACATACCATGCAATGCACCCAGTTAACACGTATAATACAATTCAGTGGTTTTTAGCATATTGATAGAGTTGTGCAACTATCACCATAATCAATTTTAGAATATTTTCATCACCCCAAAATGAAACCCTATACCCACTAGCAGTCACTGTCCATTTCTCCCTCACTCTTTGAGGTCTAGGCAACCCCTAATTCACTTTCTGTCAGCATATAATGGGATTCTTTTAACTCCTGTTTTTAATGAAAGAAAATCTGTATCTCACGGTTCTGAGGAGTAGACGGTGCTAGCACTGGGGGAAAGCACAGAGTCGGAGCGAAAGGCGAGTTTAGTGAACTGGGTGAAAAGAGCTCGGCATCGAGGCAGACAGGCCCAGATTAAAGTCCTGGCTCTGCGCTAGCTAACTGTGTGTTTTCAGGTCACTTAATGTCTCTGAATCTATATTCTCAACTACAAAGTGGGAATCATGATAATTCCCATGCTACGGGCCTGTTTTGAGTATTAAACAAGAATATATTAATATGTAAGGCACTTAGCAGCATTGGTGGAATAGCTTAAGCGCTCATTACATGTTTTCATATTTATTCTTGTCATTCACAAAACTCTCTGTAGAATGGATTTCACTTCATTGAATAACCCATCCTGCCACAGAACGCTTGTATTTTACTTCTTCTGAGGTGACTGGAGTTGTCACTTAGCAGGTCAGTTGTGAGAGTGGCTTCAGAGCAGTGGGAAGGATGCCAGACCACAGTGGGGACGGGCGAATGAGCACGGAGTAAACAAACAGTAAGTGCAGACTCGTCTTTCAAGAAACTGGGCAGTGACTGCCGGGGAAGGTCTCTGCAGGACCAAGAGGGTTTGCAGATGTTTGTAGACCACTGGGGAAGGAACCAGTAAAAGGAGTGAGACTGGTGATGCCACAGAAAAGGGGGTCATGGTCATAAGGACAAGCAAAGAGGCGAGACCATCTTGGAAATGGACAAATCATATAACTAATTATATTAGCATTTTTTCAAAGACACAGCTAAGAAAATAAAAAATAACAGTGTCACCCTGGGATCCCCTGAAAGCAGAGCCTGAGATGAAAGCTCGATTCCATGTAGTTTATTTGGGAATGTGATCCCAGATAGCAGAAATACAGGATAACAGGAGGGACACTGGAAGGAAGGAAAGAAGGTTTATACAAGGTGTTGGCTTGTGCTTAAGTATGATGCCTAATATCACAGACCTTCTGAGAACCTCATAGAACACATTTCAGAACTGCCTACCTAGGGGCAAAAGGGGAAACATTTGTCTCCCTTTCCCCTAGGTCAAAGATGGTCTATTGGATCAAATCTTTTGTATTTCTGGTATGAGAAATTGTGAGTGCCAAGCAGGTTCCCAGACATCCCATGCTGTGGCTTCTAAAAAGCTCTGAGACTGAAAGCAGAAGGTACAGGGCTCTGGCCCAAGCAGAAGGCTGTGCAATTGTACTGCAGGAAAGCCTATCAAAGACTGCATAGGACCCTCACCAAGCAGTGGCTGGGATGAGAGGTAGGGCTGAGAAGATTTCACAGTGGAAGACAAGAGATGTCCCACTCAAAGAGCTATCATTATACATTTAATAGACAGCAGGCACAGTTTTAAGCACTTGATATTAACTTGCTTAATCCACAGAACAACCTTGCATTGCAAATGAAAAAACTGAAGCACGAAACCTTGAGTAACCTGCTTGAGGCCATACAGCTGTAAAGTAGCAAGGCCAGGAGTGAGTCTCCAGCATATGAGTCCCTAACCACTGCACCGCACAGCCTCTGAGAAGCAGGCGGGCTGAAGCAGGGCCAGGGGAGCGTGTGTACGTGTAGAGGTTGGAGCGTGCCCCACTCTTTCCCCTTCCCCTCTGGCCCTCTCCCCTCAGCAGTCCGTAAATGACCTCTACTGAGCTCTAGGTACAACTGATTCCTGCCTAGATCTTCCAAGGTCATGTTTGACTTAATTCCACCCTCCTTCTTCCTCACAATAAAACAAAAGACAAGAGGCCCAGCTTGCTGACTCAAGGTGAACTCGGAGACCCTTTGAGCTACGAGATCTCCTGCTCATTTATTCTTCACTGAATTCTATTGAAATCATTTGGTGATCACCACCAACAGTCACTTCCAAAGTGTGTATAATAAAATTGACTTAAATTCCAAAAGAACTTAAACATTCAACTATGCCTAGGACAAAATTAAAAAACAAAAAGTAATCATAGCTACATTTGGCTACTGAGCATTTGACAAGGGAGTAGTTCAAATTGAGGTGTGCTGTAACTGTAAGATACACGCTGAATTTGAAAGAGTTAGTAAAGAAAGCAAAAAGTAAACTACTTCATTAGTATTTCTTATATTGATTACATATTCAAATGATACTATTTTGGGTATATTAGGTTAAATAAAATATATTATTAAAATTAATTCCCCCTACTTCTTTTGACTTTTTAAAATGTGGCTGCTTAAAAACATAAAATTGTATATGTAGCTGACATTATATGTCTGTTGGACATAATCTGACCTTCCCAGCCTCTTTCTTACTTTCCCAGTCTCCACTCTTCCTAAAACTTCCCCAGCATGTTCCTACCACAGGGCCTTTGCAGTGGCTTTTCTTCTGCCTGGAATGTTCTTTCCCCAGATTTTCCCATGGCTTCCTTCTTCATTTCCTTCTTGACCTCATCAGAGGAACACCCCCTACCCACCTTATGTATGCAGTATCTCCCACACTCCTTGAGCTGTATTTCTGTTTATAGCAGTTACACTCATATTGTGTCCCCTGTCAATGCTGTTTATATTCTTGTGAAATAAATGGATAGATCAATGGAGTAGATTTCTGTGTTTTCCTGCAACCAACATTTTGGATAATGAATGCCCAATTTAAAAAAACAAAAAGTTTGCCCACCTTGATGGACTGTTTCCTCTCGGCTTTGGAATTTCAAACTTGCCTTAGCTCCGTCCACATTAGTCCCACATCTTTCAGGGAAGTTGAAGGACGGCTTGTAGCTTAAGCAGCCTCCCCAGGGCTCTTCTCCCTAGGAAGGGATGTTGACTGGTCCCGCCTTCCTGTGAGCCAGGATTCCTATTGTTTCTCATTCACAGGTGCTGAAGTCTGATCTCTCAGTTTGTGGCCTCTGTTTTTAGTGACAGCAGAGGGCAGCAGAGTCCTTTCCATTGGGGCATTTCGAGCAAAGACCAGCGAAGACTTTGGGCTGTGGACAGTTAAAGTCAAGCCCCCTTCAGAGAGAAATAACTGATGAGTCCTGTTATGTCTGGGATGGAACTTACAGCAATGGCATGTTTTCTTCCATCTCTAATTATGCAGATGATTCAAACTTCTGAAGAAATGGAGTTTGCATATTAGAAAGTTTTCAGTATTCATAGCAACTGTGCCTGAAAAAACTGTAATCTTATTGTTATTTATTTTATGTTCTCCAGCCTCCTTATTGCATATTTATTTTATCTTAGTTTTTATTTCCTTGCTTCCATTTTATTTATAGTTTAAAGGTTGGCTAGGGCTGTAGGACTAGGGAAAATTGATACCGGTGGATTCACATTTATTTGGTTAACATCTCATCCTGGACCTTCAGAAATGAAAACTGGTTTCTTATAGCATATAATTTCTGTATTTATCTGTAAAGATTACTCAGAAGGGCAGACAGTCTTAACTGTAATTTTACGCATGACCCAGAAATAAGCATCTGCACCAACCCATTACCATTATAGCATTGAAAGTTTTCAATAAAAACAGATATACATGACAATTGATTAATAATCCCCAAGAGGGAGACAGATAAAATGCTTGCAGGTCTTTTGGCTGTGCCAGACATTCACACAGATATGCTTCCTAAGAATATAAGAAAAAAGGTCCGATTCCCCTAAAAGTATTTTTAAAAATCCAATAGGTAGTGAGGCTGCTTATAAGGAATTACAAAGTGTCTTGGTCAATTGGTGATTTTAGAATAAACTCGTAGCTAGAAACGTCAGTAAACCAGCAGCATACAGGTGTTTTACCTACTAAAAAAAATTTTTTTTAGCTTTCAATACATTTACAAAATGCACACAATTATTTCTTTATCTCCGCAGTTCATGGAAAATAGAATGGTTTAAAAAAAAAAAATTTGACCTTGTCATGTTGGTCAAGTAAGTTAACAGCTGGTAACTCAAAGCTTCCTCCATTAGTTATACTCAGTAGGAGTCCACCAAGATGCTAGTTGACTGTGTCTCAGTAAGAGTTTTGAATCACAACTAAATTTCTCCTCAAATTGCATCCTACTGTTTTGACACCTAATACTTACATAGATATCTGCTCTCATGCTCTGGTGGCTTTTATTGTGAGGACTGTTACACTCTCCAAAAATTCTGTTTAGGAAAAACAGCCCCCAAATGCGTAGGGCAAGAGGAGAGAAACTTGACTTTGCTAAGCCGTAATCATAGTTATTACACCAACAGCCACTGGAAGATTTTGTTGCTGTTTATGGCCACACAAATCAGTCTCAGGCTGGATTGTTTGGGCTTTGTTTGAATTTGATACTTAACTTTGAACTCTAGGTTTTGAAAATTTCCATTCAGTCTCAGGCACATAACCTTAGGAAATTGGATTCTCAAGAGATAGCCGAAGATAGTGTTGAGCATGCCTTTTAGATATAAAATAGGATTAAAGAGCTTCATCCTGTTGAAATTATTTACCATTGGAGCCTCTGAATATAAATGTACTCCTAAAGGCACTGAAGCTTAAGGCAGCCATATGAAGGAGAATAAGAAAAGATTTCTATTATTATTATACATATGGGATGCTGAGAAAGAGATGAGAAAAAAAAGAACTACAAGGAAAACATAAGATGGATGTAGGAAGACTTTCCATTTTGAATATATGAAGATATTGTTAGGGGAAAATTCTATTTTCACTTATCATAATTCTGTACAACACACATAAACCAACCAATTCTTATTCAAAAACCTAATCCAGGTTTAAGAAGTAGGAAAACAATCTTTGCATTCTGAATTTGTCCTTATAGTGAAAATGAACTGAATTATGATTTGAACTCTTACTGATAGGTATGAACTCAGGGACTGTACAGGACATTTGAAACATACTGTGACAAAAACTCAATGAACCCTCCTTTGTGTCAAATGTGGTACTAGATACTATGGATACTGATGGAGTTTAGGACACGTTACTCCAAAATATGGCAACTTGGTATTTCAGAAAACAGCAGAAGCCGGAAGGTCACTCTGAGCTCCTCCCATGGTTCTCTCTGACACAGGTCATACATGAATTCTCTGAACTTTCTCTAAAATAGATAAGACCCTCATTCCACAGGGGTCTTTCCTATACCTGGTGGAAAGGAATGAAGACACAGAGGTGTCAAGAAGAATCTGAACAAGCAGGCTTCACTAAGTTCTCCCCAGTTTATTACCATTAGATCACACCCTTTAGTCCAATCCTGCTTCCATATGATGGCCCATTCTTCATCAAACCTCAGCATAAAAATACACACATGTCCCTGTTTCTTTGGGTCTTCATTTTTGAAAGCTCTCATGTCATATAAAACATATTAAATACATTTGTATGCATCTCTCTTGTTAATGTATCTTTTGTTACAGGAATCTCAGCCATGAACCTAGTGATGGGTGAGGAAAATATCTTACTTTCCCTCCCCCACAATACAAAGATGAGCACGAAGCAGAAAAAGAGCCTCTGGCTTGGAAAAGTTCAGTGTCTAGTTGGGGAGATTGAACAAATAACTTAACACATTTATTTAACAAATAATTACAGCACAATATGATAATTGCAATGGCCAAAGTACAGGCAAAGCATTGTAGGAACAGGTATAAAAAGGAGACAACTTCTGAAAAAAAATCTTACATACTTACCTGTTCCCAACAGTTTGACCTGAAAATAAATCAGCATAACAATATACAAATATAAGGGTTAGGCAATTCGCTTTACAACTTCAGATTAGTTTTTTTTTTTTTTTTTTTTTGAGACAGAGTCTCGCTTTGTTGCCCGGGCTAGAGTGCCGTGGCGTCAGCCTAGCTCACAGCAACCTCAAACTCCTGGGCTTAAGCGATCCTACTGCCTCAGCCTCCCGAGTAGCTGGGACTACAGGCATGTGCCACCATGCCCGGCTAATTTTTTCTATATATGCTTCTAGTTGTCCAGCTAATTTCTTTCTATTTTTAGTAGAGACGGGGTCTCGCTCTTGCTCAAGCTGGTCTCGAACTCCTGACCTCGAGCGATCCACCCACCTCGGCCTCCCAGAGTGCTAGGATTATAGGCATGAGCCACCGCGCCCAGCCCAGATTAATTTTAAGTAAGATTATTTCTTTATAATGACAGCCCCAATAATTTAGTTTTTATGGCTATTTGAGATTCCATTTTTATCAAGTCATTATATGCGTCTCTCTCAGTAAATAGGTTCTCATTTTACTTATTTTGGAGGTTCTCATTTATCACCCAACCCCAGGCTTGTGCTTGCATTCCACAAACATTTTTGAGCTAAATTAAACTTGAATATGTTCTTATGGGGCAGATAAAGTAAAAAAAGAGAGATTGTTTATTGGTAATATCTGAAGCAAAACTGGATCAGGTACAATAAAAAGGAAAATTGCACATATCCCCTTTATATGGTCATCTGCCAACAGTCTACATTAAATATACTGCTTGGTATTAAAAGCTAAGCTTATAACTTCTATCACTTGTTAGACTTACTAGTTTTATTAGCAGAGCATATATATCAAATAACTAAATAGCAGAAAGTTCTGCTTGATACAAGAGATAAATTTCACATTTGCTTAAGATTTTTTTTTTTTTTTGAGACAGAGTCTCACTCTGTTGCCCAGGCTAGAGTGCCATGGCGTCAGCCTAGCTCACAGCAACCTCAAACTCCTGGGCTTAAGCGATCCTACTGCCTCAGCCTCCCGAGTTGCTGGGACTACAGGCATGTGCCACCATGCCCGGCTAAATTTTTCTATCTATATTTTTAGTTGGCCAGATGATTTCTTTCTATTTTTAGTAGAGACGGGGTCTCGCTCTTGCTCAAGCTGGTCTCGAACTCCTAACCTCAAGTGATCCACCCACCTCGGCCTCCCAGAGTGCTAGGATTACAGGCGTGAGCCACCGCGCCCAGCAAGATTTTTTTTTTTCATATAAGCAAGGACTAGACTACAAAGCATGGATTTATCTAGGATGATCTGGTCTCAGCTATGGATAAATCCTTTAAAGTCTACAGAATATTTGAGTAACAAATTGTTTTTCCCCTTGGAATAAATGTGTTGCTTTTCATAGGGATAGTTACATTTTTAAGCTTTGTTTAATTAGGGTAAAAACGCCCTCTCTGAAGCACCAGCAAGCAGATGGGGAATTTATTTTGGGTGGTAGTAGTGGTTCTTCCTTGGAACCTTTTTCCCAAATGACATCTCATAGATAGCTGCCAATTAGGTCAAATTGGCATACGGGCTTTCCAAATGGTTCTCTGTTTTTTCAAAATAGCACCTCTTAGAACAAGAGTTCTTCATCCAAGGAGCTACCTGAACCACCATATAACCACTGGCTTTACTCTGCTCAAAGCCATGTGCCCATGATAATCACAGCAACTTCTATTTTCATAAGGTACTTTTACTGTGGGTTATCTCATATGACATGAATAGATTCACAGGCAAGTTGTTAAATATCCACTTTTCAGGTACAAAACCAGCTTCTAACTTCTATTCAACATAGAGATGGAATTTCTAGTTGGAGCAATTAAGCAAGAGAAAGAAATAAAAGGCATCCAAATTGGAAGAGAAGAAGTTGAATTTTCCCTGTTTGCAGACAACATGGTTTTATATATATAAAAAAGCCTATATACTTCACAAAAAACTGTTAAAATTAATAAATGAATTCAGTAAAGATGATGGATACAAAATCAATATAGAAAAATCAGTGGTGTCTCTATACACTGACAACAAACTATTCAAAAAAGAAATCAAGAAAACAATCTCATTTATAATAGCTACAAAAAAATAATAAGGAATAAATTTAACCAAGGAGGTGAAAGACCTATGCACTGAAAACTATAAAACGTTCATGAAAGAAATTTTAAAAGACACAACATGAAAAGATATCCCATGTTTGTGGATTGGAAGAATTAATATTTTTAAAATGTCCATGCTACCCAAAGCAATCTACAGATTCAACATAATTCCTATAACTCCAATGACATTTTTCCAAGAAATAAGAAAAAATTCTAAAATTAGTATTGAACCACAAATGACCATGAATAGTCAAAGCAATTCTGAGCAAAAACAACAAAGCTGGAGGCATCACACTACCTTACTTCAAAATATACTACAAAGATACAATAATCAAAACACCATGGTCCTAGCACAAAAGCAGACACATAGACCAATGCAACATAATACAGAGCCCAGAAATAAATCTATGAAATAAATAAATAAATCTATGAAGTAAATAAATCTATAGTCAATTGATTTTTGACAAAGGTACCAAGAACACATAATGGAGAAAGGACAGTCTCTTCAATAAATGGTGTTGGGACAACAGGATATCCACATGCAAAAGAATGAAATTAGACCCTTATTTTATACCATATACAAAATCAACTAAAAATGGATAAAAGACTTAAATGTAAGACCTGAAACTATAAAACGCTTAGAGGAAAACATAAGGGAAAAGTTCCTTGACACTGGTCTAGGCAATGATTTTTTTGGATATGACTCCAAAAGCACAGGCAACAAAAGCAAAAATACACAAATGAGATCATACCAAACTAAAAGACTTCTGCCCAGTCAGGGAAACAACCAACAGAGTGAAGAGGTAACTTACAGAATGGGAGAAAATATTTGAAAATTGTACATCTGATAAGGCGTTAATATCCAAAATACATAGTAAGAAAATAAATAACCCAATTAAAAACCAGGTAAAGGATCTGAATAGACATTTCTCAAAAGACATACAAGTGGCCAATAGGTATATGAAAAAATGGTCAATATCACTAATCATCAGAGAAATGAAAATTAAAACAATGAAATAATACCTCACACCTATTAGAATAGCTAGTATCAAAAGGACAAAAGATAGCAAGTGTCAGTGAGGATGTGGAGAAAAGGGAATGCCTGCAGACGGTGGGAATATAAATTAATATGGCCATTATGTAAAACAATACGAAGGTTCCTCAAAAAATTAAAAATAGAACTACCATATAATCCAGCACTCTAACTACTGGGAATATATCCAAAGGAAATAAAATCAGTATGTGAAAGAGATGTCTGCAGCCCCGTGTTCATTATGGCATTTTTATTCACAATAGCTAAGATATGGAATCAAACTAAGTGTCCATCAATGGATAAATGAATAAAGAAAATGTATTATACATACACAATCGAATACTCTTCAGTCTTAAAAAAGAAGGAAATCCTGTCATTTGCAACAACATAAATGAAACTGGGGACCATTATGTTAAGTGAAATAAGCCAGGCATAGCAAGACAAGTACTGTATGATCTCACTTACTTACGAAATCTAAACAGCTGAACTCATTATAGAAGGAGAGAACAGAAAGGTGGTTACCAGGGGCTGAGGGGATGGAGGTGGGGAGATGTTTGTCAAAGAACACAAAATTTCAGTTAGATAGGAGGAGCAAGTTCAAGAGATCTATTGTACAACATGGTAACTACAATTTATAACAATGCATTTGTTATTCTTGAAAAAATGTTAGAGTAGAATTTAAGTGTTCTCATCACAAAAAAATGATAAGTGTGTGAGGTAATGCGTATGTTAATTAGCTTGATTTAGCCATTCAACAATGTATGTATCCTTCAAAATAACATGTACATGATAAATATATATAATTTTTGTTTGTCAACTAAAAATATTTTAAAAAATAGAATCAGTTTATAGAGGTTACAAGAGATGAAAATGTGGTAATGATCACAAACTTAGATTTTCCATTAACTGGTGACTTATAATGTTTCCCCTCTGGGCACATTTTTTAAAACTTGAGAAGATACTGTTTATTTCATGACCCCACCTTCTATGAATACTTTAAGTTGCCAACTACAGTAGACATAATCACTTCTCCACATGGGCACCACAAAAAATGATTTCCTATGAGTATGTTATTGGCAGAATTTGAAAATGTTTCCATTCCCAAATTCTGAAATGCTTAAAAATACCTACTATTCTGAAGATGTATTATTCAAAGCACAGAACACCAAACAACAACAACAAAAAACCCACAGAATAAAAGACTCTGCTTTGAAAAATGTACAATCTACTTGCAGAGGCAAATGATTTACACAAAATTTAATCAGAGTTTTGAACCATATTTGACAAGTACCAATGATAAACTGGAACGTCAGCTGTGGGCGGGCAGGCATTTTTGCCCTCCTACAAGATACAAAGCACAGCAGTGTTCTGTCATTGCTGTACCTTCAGCTCCTAGAACATATTTAAATAAAAAATTTTTTTGCATGAATGAGTAGCATGCACAATAGGTATGATGGGATTCCGAGGGAGAGACTTGCGTGGGTGGAGTCATCCTCAAAGGCACCATGCAGGAAGTGAGATTGAAACTGAGCCTTAATGTACACAGAGTTCGGCAGACTTTTTACATTTATTGTCTTATTAATTCTACTACCTTGTCTACTACATGCCAAGTACTAGGATAATGGGAGAGTAAAAAGGAAATCAATCACTGATCTGAGATGATCCTGAGGATTTAACACATGTTCTAAAAGCCAGCCCGGTCTGCCCAGTACTCCCTAAAATTCCAAACATGTATGGAAAAGCAAAAACTAGAGTGAAATCATCAAGAAACAGCCACTAGTCTGAAAACAGATGGCATAGTGGCAGAAAAGGAGAGTGTACAATATTCCTCTTCTTGCCTGCCAATTTCTTTCATTTCTTTCTAAACATAGTTCAAGAGTCCTGGAAAGAAGTGCAAATTCAGAGGGACAGAAATGCCACCCTCTTTGTCAGGGTACTGGGAAAGGGGTCCCTTCCCCTTTGTTTTCCATCCTGGAGGCTGATGGCACATTAGGCATGGTAGTCTGGCCTTCATCGTCTGTCTCATCCTGAGTCACTGCTCCCCTCTCTTCCACACCTGTTCCCAGTCCCACCCCAAAGCCAACAAACACCACCACCTTAGGCACATGCTAGCTGTGTACCTGAGTTCCTAGAAAATCAGCTTTGGTTTGTTCTTACTCATTTCTCCCAGAAATCTATAACAATTACCCAAATACCTATGGGCTTGGGTGAGTTAGGAGGCAAATGGAGAACAGAAAAATACAGACACTGGAAGGAGGTCTTCAGTCCCTCCTCCACCAGCTACTCCCCAAGTAGGAAAAGCAGATACAACGTGCCATATATTCGGTGGTAGGAATCTCTCTCCATTCTGACTGTTTGGGCAGTTCATAGTGTGATCTGACTTCCTGGTTGTAGCAAATTCAGCAGATTAGTTTTTCATGTTGTTGGACTCATGCTTGTGAAAAAAATTAAAAGCCAAATATACATATAAAATATAAACACGTATGTATATTTGTATTGTATACATGTATATAAATGATATATGTATACATCTTTGCTTGCTGCCTCTGTTGTTCGGCTTTCCTTGGAAACATGTTGAATCTAGAAGCCTGTACAGCACACCATTAAGGCCCTGAGCTTTGGAGCTCAAAAGACCATAGTTTAATCAAGTTCCTCCATTTACTACAAATGGTTAAACCATCTCTGTTCCCCACCTATATATCAGGATGCCAAAACATCCCACATGGCATTGTTGTGACAATTAGATGGGACCATCCAATGTGCAGAGCATCATCTCTTAGGCAGTATGAAAATCAGTAAATGTTAGTTATTATTATTATTCCCCTTTGTTTCTCAGTCTTGAGCCTGACCTCCAATTAATCACCGTAGTCTGGATTTCTCTGTTGTTTATCCTTCTAATTATTTAGGCCAAACACATTAAAGCAGGCTTCCTCAACTCAGCACTGTTGACGTTTTGGACAGGATAATTCTCTGTCATGGGGGGTATCCTGTGCCTTGTAGTATCTTTAGCAGCATCCTGGCCTCCACCTACTAGATGCCAGTGGCAAACTGCCCCCCTCTCCCACTGTGACAATCCAAACTATCTCGACATTGACATATTGTCCTGGGTATGGGAGGGCAGAATCACCCCTGTCTTAGGGTCACTCTTGATTCTTCTCTGTTTTGTACACTCCTCCACCTAAACCATCCACGTACCTTGTTAACTTTGAGGATGAGTCTTGCTCTCTCCGCAGCCACCACCACCACCACCACCACCACCATCTCCCTTCAACACTACTGCATTGGTGTCCTTGGTCTAATCCCATGGGCCTCACCTCCACCCTGCCTCAGTTCCAGCCATGCTGGCCTCCTTGAAGCTGCTGAAACGCAGCGGAAGGCTCCCGACCTTGCACTGGCTGTTCCTTCTGCACGGACCACTCTTCCTCCTGTTGTCTCCAAGCCTCACTCACTGTAAAGCCTCTGCTTAAATGTCACCTTCGAGGCGGGGTCTTCCCAGGTCACCCCAAATTCTGGCAACTCTGGAAACTTCCTATCCTCCCACACTTTCTTCTCTATTTTTATCCATAGCATTTTCTGCCATGTAATATAGTACATTTCACTCCTTTTGCTGTCTGCCTCCATTAGAGTGTCAGCTCCGTGTGGGTAAGGATTTTTGGTATGTTCAGTTTTGGCTTGTGTTCCCCAACACAAGAGCAGTGCCTTGCCCTTAGTGGGAACTGAAATATTTGTCCAACGAATACATTTTTAAAAGTTTAAATTGTGGTAAAATACACACAACATAAAATTCACCATCTTAACCACTTACACAGTTCAGTAGTAGTATGTACATTCACACTGTTGTGTGACCAATTTCCAGAACTCTCTTGATGTTGTAAACTTGAAACTATATCCATGAAACAACTACTCATTTCCACCTTCCCTCAGCTCCTCTGCTTTCTGTCTCTGTAAATCTGACTACTCCAGGTACCTCATAGAAGTGGAATCATAAGTTATTTGTCTTTTTGTGTCTGGTTCATTTCATGAAGCATAATGTCCTCAGGGTTCAGCCATGTTGTTCCATGTGTCAGGATTTCCTTCCCTTTTAAGCTGAATATTCCATTGTATGTATGTACCACGTTTTATTTATCCATTCATCCATCAACAGACAGAAGTGGAAATGCTGGATCATAGGGCAAATCTATTTTTAATCTTTTCAGGAGCCACCGTTACTCTTTTCCACAGCAGCTACATCATTTTATATTCCCTTCAACACTTTGCAAGGGTTCCAGTCTCTCCACATCCGGGCCCACACTGGCTCTTTTATGTCCTTTTGATGGCAGTCATCCTAATGGGTGTGAGGTGGTAACTCACTGTGGGATTGATTTTCATTTCTTAGATTAGTGATGCTGAGCATCTTCTCATTTGTACCAACCTTGTTTTTGACATCTAGTCCCTCTTCTTCTCAAGCACTTGTGGTTTCTCCAGGCAGTGTCATCTAAACCTCCCTCTGTCACACCCATTGCCTGTAACACTCTATGCACCGCTTGGGACTTTGATTCTCTCTCTCTCCTTTTTCTCAGTGAGTCTTTGCTGGTTAGTGAGAGGGAAGGCTTCCTTTCCCATTTGAGAACACACTAGAAACCTGTGGATTAGAGTCCATTTTTGTCCTTCTCTCACTGACATCAATCTTTATGCTTCTTCAGGCAATTATCTCACAGCAGTTGCAAGAGCAAACAATTAAATGTTCAAATTGGCATGCTTGTTGGTATGACTTCCAGAAGCTCTCTGAGCAGATGACTCACTCAGTTGACGCACTTATATAATTCCAATCTAACACTTGTCAATCAGATGTTTAACTTGAGAACAGGGCTTTTTTCCCCTCTATTTCCATTTTTTTCCTCTTTTTGATCTTGCAGCATCTCAACTTTGAAGTTATTTGAAGTCACTGATTTACTTTAACTGTATCTTGTACATATTATCCATACTAACTAATAAAGTCCCCTTCAGAAAAACCTGGAACATGTTCACTGTGCTCACTGGAAACCTAGGATAAAGAATTAATAAAGGAATCTTATATCCCCGTGTTAATTTTTTTCCACATAGCATTGACTTCCTCTAAGAAACTGTAAAATACTTCCTTTAAAAAATATTAAATTGTGCATACAAAATTCTAGATTGACTTGCTTGTGAGAGCTCATTCCAGTCAACATTTGCTCCCTCCTCACTCTGGCCTTGAGATTGTGTTGCACCCATGACCCAAGAATGACTATTCTGTGGTATGACAATAGAAATCTGCGTGTCCTAAGCTTCAAGTACACCAGGTAACTGACTGCCCAGACAGCAGATGTATAGTCATCATTCCTTTCTCGACTATCTTCCTTTTTTTCTAACTTCTGAAATTCCTCCTGCGTTTCTCTACAAGCTCCAGTTTTCTACTCTATGTCACAGGGAGCTCATTCTCAGTCTCTTTCACAGCTTCCTGTCCTTCCTTTAGCCTTTAAACATGGGTGTTCCTCAATTCTTGTTGCTGGGTCTCCTGCTTAATTCTCTTTCTTGCCAGCCCCATTCATTTCAAACCTCCGTTTCCATCTCTCGGCATGAGACCCAAATCCATGCCACTCACCATGGCCTCACCTAAGCTTGAGACAGGCATCCCTTGTGCGTCCAGGCATCCTGCAAAGGTCACTCCATCAACCTAAACCCAGTTCTCCCTCCACGCCTCCTTTTTGCTTGTTGACTTAACCATCCTTCTAATCTCAGTTTACAAAATTCAAATATCTTTTCCACTTTCATTCTGCGGTCAACAGGAAGTAGACAGTACTTAAAGGAAGAAAGAATTAAGACTTGAAGTACTTAAAGGAGGGAAAGATTTGTGGGGGCTGGGGGATTCAGGGAAGGCCCAAAGGAGCAGTAGCATTGGGCTTAAAAGGATGTAGAGAAGGTTAAGTTAGGTAGAAAAGAGGGGTGGAAGAGAGTTTTTCAGGCAGAAGAGGAAAGAGATACAGAGGCTGTGCTTTGGGAAGAGAAGAGTTATCTACAATGGCTAGAAAGGATTGCAGAGAGGAAGAGCACTTTAAGGTAGAAATCATGGAGCATCACGAGTTTGTACTGACTTGAAGTGAGAAGCCCTGAGAACCCAGTAAAGACTTCCTAATAGGGTGTCTTAGTCTGTTCAGGCTGCTATACCAGAGTGCCATAGTCTGCGTGGCTTATAAACATCAGAAATTTATTTCTCACAGTTCTGGAGTCTGTGAAGTCCAAGATCAAGGCACCAACAGATTCGACCTCTGGTGAGGGCCTGTTTCCTGGTTCACAGACGGCCGTCTTCTTACAGTGTCCTCCCATGGTGAAAAGGGCAAGGGAGTTCTCTGGGGTCTCTTTTACAAGGACACTAATCCCATTCATGAGGGGTCTGCCCTTATGACCTAAGTACCTCCTAAAGACCCCACCTCCAAATATCACCACATTGGAGATTATGTTTCAATGTACAAATTTTAAGAGGACACAAACATTCAAGGGTAATATCACTTTAACTCATAATCTGTTTTATTATATCCCGTGTCTTATCTTCCCTGGGAAACATCAAGTCCTTGAGTAACAGGATGCACTGTGCACTTTCTCTTTCTGATCCTTCTCTGTGTCCCCCAGCGTGTTACTCAGCCCATTAGAATTCCGTAAGTGCTCGATGACTAGATAACAAGGCAGTAAGTTAAGTGTAAAGGTAGAATGAACACAGACAATAAACTACTGTAAAAATAAATGTTCCATTTAGTACTTGAACTTCTTAAGCTTTCAGGCTTCCATCTAACCATCTAATTGCTCACTTATCCAGCCTCCCTTCTCTCACTTATGTGTGTCAGATACTGTGGATATAAATGACTAAAGCCTCAAGAAGCTACCTGTGGGAATCAGAATGGCATGTAAACAAACTCTGAAATATGTTGCAAAGAGTGTTTTAAAAGAAAGATGCCTACAGTGATATGGAAACACATTAAAAAGAATAGCTAGATACCTGGAATGACAGCTGAGCCACATAGAATCATTCATTCAAAACATATTAATATTATTTCTTATGTACAAGGAGCTAGAGATATCCTGTGTTGGATATACAGTAAGTCAGGACCCCTGTTCCTAAGACCTCTTAGTCTAATTGATCGTAAAATACTCTCTCTCATTCATTGAGTTACTACCATTATCTCTTCAACCATCACAGAAAGATTTCATACAGAAAAGGAAACAGAGAGGATAGGTGACTTTCTCACCTGGAGTTGCGTTGGTTCCAAAGCTCATACTCTCTTTACTACACAACACCTCTTGGAAGCAGTACATGGAAAGATGTACAAAGTGTTCTGAGCACTTAGAAGATGGATTAACTGGGGGAGAGTTGGGGAAATCCTCCTGGAAGAGGTGGGGTTTTACAGCAGGAGAGCAGCAGGTGGCTGTCACCTGTCATTTGCTCTCATGAAAAAAGTTTGATACTGAGCTGGTGATAGACTATTTTTCACCAATCCTGCTTTGTACTCGAAGGAGCACAGAGGTACAATTTTACTGTTGTGTTCCATTTGGATACTTGAGGTTGTATGCAGAAGTGATTTAGGGGTGACATTTCCAGAAGAATTTGTTTGCCCCAACAAATGTCTGTTGCCTGTGGCTTCCTGTCTCCTATTATAATAACAAAAAGGTTTGGGCTCAAACTTCATGACATTTTGTTACAGAAAACAAAGCCAAGGCATTAGGGAAGACGGGCTCATCTTTTTCCTCACCCAAGCATTGCTCAACTTATATACATCAATTTATTAGCAATGGCTTTGAGATCAGATGTTTGAGCCTTTATGTATAAAAGACAAGTCACAATATCCCTGATATGGTAGCCTGAATAGTTCATGTTGTTTGTCATGGATCTTTTAAGCCGTTCTGTTAAACTTAAAGATTAGCTTCCCCTTCCACCGCCCCTTCATCACAGGTTATTTTGAGTCAACTTTAAACAGTTCCTCAAGCTGTACTGTTCAACTGTTTGATTCAGTATTTTGAGGCAGGTTGCTGCTGGTTCTTAGGCCTGCTGTATTATTCAACGCCGTAGTAAACGATGAATAGGTCGAAAGCCTAGAAGGCTATTTTCTAATTTCTCAAGAGTCTCTTTACCACCTAATTTTCTTTTCATCAAATGTTATTTACTGACTACCTCCAATCAACTGCTTTGGTTTTGTAGCTTGCTGTGATTCTGGCAGATAAGTACCAGCATGGGAGGGGAAAAGATCCGAGCCTTAAACTTAGTAGTATTGTTTGTTTCAAATTGGCTTCGCTTTCATCATACTGAGTCTTGCGGGGGGCAAGTCCTTTACTCAGCCACCTTGATAAGATCCCTGGGGTCCCCTGTAGGTCCTTAGAATTTTCTGCATGTGCAAGAGAAGAAAAGATCTAAGAAACAAAGCAGTCTATTATTTATCTTGAAAATCATATTTTATTTTGTGTTCTATGGGTACAGTAGGCATGTTAATGTGCAGTCTATCAAAGACATAGGAACAAAGATGTTAAATTAATACATCATACAGAGCCAAGCAGGAAAGAGTACAAGGTAGGAAGATGAAAGTGGGAAGTCGCAGAGGGCAGACATATGGAAGGCACATTGCAGCAGCTCTTTCCACACCACAGTCACCATCACGCATCAGACCAAGCTCTCTTTCACGCCAAACTCCCATGCAGTTCAGAATCCTTCTCAACACAGTCCACTGGGAAGCCATTGTCAATCTTGAGCTGCCATGCCAGAGGAAAATGTTAGCCACCCCTGATCCCTTGGGTGAGTTATATGCAAATGCAGGGATAGTCAAAGGCCAATTCAAGAGACCACACTAGCCATGGTTCCTGCTGCAGTGGGTTTTCCATGACAGCTCAGTGTCCGTATTGTATCTCATTAATTGCAAGTTTACTGCATTGTCAGCTAGTTTACTTTGTTAATTTCTATTTTGCCTCATTAATAGCAGGCTCCCACCTGCTTTGAAGCATTTGACTGAGGTCTGTGTTGGCTCACCTTTCAGTATTATTATATCTCTAACTTGTACCCGCTAGAGCTTCTAAGTTTTATATGAGCCTCTGATTCCTATCTCAAACTTTTCATACCTGAAATACAAAGAGTGGTTTCTGTTTCCCTGTGTGAACTACAGACAAACAAGAGATGCTTCATTTTATAGTCTAAAACATGCAGATGTCTTTTCTATCATTTTGAGCTCTAAATACGGTAGCTCTTCACCCACACATTTATTTCTCTGTGCACTTAAGCATGAGATTTCATGACAGTTCTACATAATCTTATACAAGTTGTTTTACTTGTGTTAAGTTGTGTCTTTCTAAGAAGATTTTCATTCTTTGGAGTTGAAGTAAGGACTAGACAGTTTTCATATTTTCCTTCTGACCTTACAGTTTTCAAAATTTATGAACAGCCAATTGAGAGAAGACCACAACTTATTTCAAACTAGTGCTAGAAAATATTTCTGCCATTGAAATTAATGAAATCAAATGTCACCTTTATGGCCTCCCTCCAAGAGGAGTGTAAGAGAGATACAGACACACATACCACCTTCAGTGCTAGGAGTTTCTTCTCTTTGCCCCCCGCAAATGAAAAAGGATGCCAGCTCCTCTGTTGCCCTCTTGGCCTCACTGCCAGCTGTCGAAGGTCTCTCTTCTGCTTGGCAGAGGAGATGTTAGGGACCACATCCCTGAACACCCTGGTCTGTGTGTACAGTCTGCATTAGAGTTGGCCAGCAAGAACACATGGGTAAGATCCAGAAGGTGAAAGAGAAGAAGAAGCCTCTATTCTGTCCAGGTAGTTGTAGCTGGATGTGCCGGCAGAGATATTGCCGCAGCTGCCTGGTGAGCTCATGAAAAACATGCTTCATTACTGCAGGCAGAAGGACTTGGTGGGAATTTTCCAGAGACCCTTGAGAACGGTTGTAAGCTCTGGGAGAGTTCTACAGAACCACCTGCTTCAAAGCTTTCAGCTGAGATCTTTATGTGCCATCCCCAAACTTTACTCCTCCAGAGCTTCCAACATTTGTATAAACCCATAGTTCCCATATTAAATTTGTCACAACTAAAACATAGGGTGGTGGCCCTTTCCCTGTCTGAACCCTGCCTGATATTAAATGAATAAATGAATGAGTGCCCAGAATATCTATCACAGCATTGTTCTAGATTATTCAACACAGTATGAACGCAACTGACATGGACATTTGCTGTGACCAAATGCTTATGATGTTCCCAAACTTCCATCCTCTCCCTTGCAGTTGGTTGTAGTGGGCCATGTGACTACTTCTGGACATTAGGTCTACCATAATCAGAAATGATGGATAACTTCAGCGACAAAGCATTTAAGAGCTTCTTGTGCTACCCCCACACTCTGTTACCCTCCACGGAGGTCCTGTTAAGTTATGATGGTACAGCTACAAGATGACAGAGCTTCCATGAGCCTGGGTCTCTGCATGCTACCAGGAGCAGAACTACCTTGTTGATCTATGCTGAACATGTAACATGAACAAGAAACAAACTTTTGTTGTATGAAAGCTGTGAGATTCTGGTTACATTTGTTTCCACAGCTGATCCTAGCCTAACTTGACTGTTTCAGAGGCATAAGACCTACTTTTAAAGATGCAATATTACTCAATTATAAGAAAAGACGGTGATCTAGTACTGCTTATATTTTCCTGAATAGAGCTTGAGGCCATCCTCCAAAGTGAGGTATCACAAGAATGGAAGAAAAGGCTCCACACGTACTCGCCATCAAATTGGCACTGACTGATCAACACTGTGGTGATTACTACTAATATTACTACTCACATGGTAGTAATAGTCTTCAGGGATTGGGGGGTTGGGGGTGGGTAAACTCACAACTAATGGATGTGGTGAGTGTTGTAGAGGGGAAAAGGCAAACCTCAAATCATGGTTGGGTGGGGCAAAGTCATAACATGTAACCAAAATGTGTGTACCCCCATAATATCCTGAAATAAATAAAAATAAAGATGCAATAGAGCCTGTTCCCTATGTTTTGAAACTAGAAATGCATCTTCTAAATGAAATATATTATTTTAAAAAATGCTGCTGACTTTGTATCAAATTCACACAAATACAGGTTTAAAAAAAGAGTAAAAAGAAAATCAGAAGTAGTTTGTGCAGATACATATATACATGAAGTACTCATTCAGTTTTTAAGAACTACAAAATGACTAATAGATAAATGGATAGAGCACAAAAAAGTATAATTTGTACAGTGAAAATATAAATTCCAACAAATGAGAGAGAAAGTATTCTTTACTAGTAATACCTATGCAAGCTGAAATAAGCTTTCATTCTGAAGTTATGAAATTATAGGTTAAATTATCCATTTTAAAAGGATACTGCCTCAAGTTGGGTTCTGGGAAAACTTGTTCACCCATATTTTGGGAGTGGCAGTATAAACACATCTATTTGGGAAAGGAAGTTGACAAAGAAAAAGTGAAATAGATATGGTCACGATCCTTGCCCTAATAATTCCACTCTGAAGAATAATTGAAAAATGGAGGAAAGCCGTACATATGAACAATTTTGTTGCCAACATTGTATGTGATAATGTAAAAATGGAAATATTAATAACATATGTATTTAGATAACTATGACTTGTTAACATTGTGTGATGTTATGTAGCTATTAAAAAGATCCTATAAGGCAGGTCCTCAAGCTTGAGCATGCAGCAGAATTACCTGCAGGGCTGACAACACCACAGACTGCTGAGCCCTAGCCCCAGAGATCCCATTTAGATCTAGGGTGGGAACCAAGAGTTTGCATTTCTAACAAGTTTCCGGGTGATGCAAGGACCACACTCTGAGAATCCCTGGCATAAGGATTGCAAAATATGAGTTAATATGTATAATATAATGTTAAGTAAGAAAAAGAAACATTGAAACCATACACTAAGATGCACCTACTTAATAATGCAGAAACACTTTAGTGAAACAGTGGTTAAGAGCATGCGGTAAGGAATCAGTCAGCCTCATTGGAATTCTAGCTCTTTGGGTACCGTGGACCCAACGCTCTATTCCCATAAACTTTCAGGAACCTCTAAAAATGCTTGAGATATAAAAAGAGAAAGGAAAAGAAAAAAGGAGTACCAAAATATACAGAGAAAACTGCAAGAGAGAAGTTAGTATTTAATTAAGGATGCCAAAAACAACACTGAGTTTTTAGTCAATTGAAAGACAGCTCTGAATTACGTATACATTTTTAAAAAATATGTGCAATTAAATATATTTGCTATAATATAGCATGGGGCCTCTAAAAGTAAGGATACTGGGTTTTTTTGGGGGGGGGGTCAGGGGTATTTATAAACCAATCTCAACAAGGTCAAACACTAATCAATGACAAAGGAAGAGTCGTTACCTTCATCCCACTGCTTCATTAAAAGGCTCCACTCCCCGTGTCTCCCACTAACTGATATTGGTTACTCTTTATTCTACGTAGGGTCTACTCTCCACCCAACAGCCACGGCAGATTAAATAAGATATATCACCAATGAAAGTTCTCCAATGACCTCGGACAGAAATTTGAAGGCCAAAAAAATTCAAACTCAGACTTAGGCAAAGCTGCTATCCTAGATTAGCTGTCAATAACACTCCCTCACTCAAATGTGTTCCAGCTTGGATGATAAGAGAAAGGCTAAGAATAGCATTGCCAGATAAAATGTAAAATACCAAATATCGCATAAGATATAATTATACTAAATTTTTTTGTGTGTTTATCTGAAATTCAGTTTTAACAGGGTATTCTATATTTTTATCCACTAAATCTGGCCACCCTATTGACCCCACACAACGGCCCTAAATCTCACGCCCCTGCCCACCACTCTGTTAGAGTTATGGCACCTGCTCCCTCCTGCTTCAGCCCTGTTGTCCCTCACGTTCCTTAAGCACCCACACTCACTCCATCCTTGGGACCGTGGCATCTGCTCTCTGATCTCCCTGGATCACTCATCTTCTAATCTTCACTCAGCTGACTCCTTCTGATCAACCTGGTCTTAGCAGCTGTCCACACAGAAAGACATTCCCTGATCACCCAGTGACAGAAGCCCAAAACCCTCCCCTCTTCTGTCACTACCTAAAATAATAGCATTTGTTTTTGTGGTTCTCTCTCTCCCCATTCAGAGATTTCCTGAGATCAGGGGACCCCGTCTTTCTTGCTGACTACTAGGGTGGTCTATACATGCCTAGAGCAGACTTGGCAAATGGTTAATACTTAATACATAATTGTTGAATGTTAAACAGAAAAACACATGTGTATCAAAATACAGTGTCTTGAGGTTCTTGGCACAGGAGTACACAAACATACTTTTTCCCTAAAAGGGGGAGGTCACACTTCTTTAGGAAGACTTTAGACTTGAAGTTGAGCTATTTCCAAATGCGCAACAGTAGTGCATATGGTAATGGTTTCATAAAGTATGTTAATCAAGGAACTACAAAAATCATTTAATCTAGGAGGTTTCCTCACTGCCATCAAATACTGATTATATTTACATAGAAATTGACTCATTATCATGCTGCTGATAAACATTGCTGAAGGGAGAGCCTGCAGAAGCCTATTTGCCTGGCAGAATCTCCAATCCCAACTGCTGACAGGAAATAATCATTTTAAAGATTGCCACACAAAAAGGTGACATTTCTCTGTGATCATATTTCTTTTCCCTATAGCAGAAGCAAAGATTAATAAAGTTAATAAAAAATGAAGTCACTATGGTTTTAAAAATTAAAATGTTTAGAAATATGTTATTACGTTATTATAAATGTAGATATTACAATAGTAAAGCAAGGACCTAAAATGACTGTTTGAGGTTCTAAAAATCCATTTAGGGTGTTAAGCTGTTTAAAAATTGCTAAGTTTAAGATGAAGAATAATGAAAGGATCCCAGACTGGATTATTCAAGAATCATCCTTTAGACGAGTGTGTATGCACGAAACCACTCTCTAACTGTATATGTAAATAAACACAGGTATACCCACTTAAAGTAAACAAAATCTTGTTTTCTACCACATGAATTTAAACAAAAGGTATGAAATGTATATTTAAACATTCAAGCACCATATTTTCAGTCTGATTTGCATTCTTCCATGTATTTAATTTTAAAATAAGCCTCCCCTTCATTGACGTTGCACATAACCTTATGGGGTACAAACAGCTCCAAGTGAATCTGAGTTTTTGTATTGACTCACTGTTAAAACGGACACATTCCAGTGCATGGAACTTGGAGGGGGGCTTCCCTGGCCTGTTCCACATTCAGGGTTCAGAACTTTTGGTTAAAGAGGTGCAACGTGGCACGTCAGGTCAGGTTCGCTCTGTACTGGTCTCAGAGTGGAGCTACTTCTATAGCCCTCTATTGTTCTAGAGAGCCTTTTGTGTTGAGGAGCTAAACTAATTTCCATAATGCAAACTTTAAGTGTGATCTACAAGATTTTAAGACATAAGCAAGCTCAAAACAGTGATTAATTTTTCTTCTGAGTTACCTCTCAGCTTCACTCAGATACATTTGAAATGAATAGTTAAAATGAGAAATTTAACAAATAATTTGCTAATTATAAATATTTAGTTTATGTTATATAGAGAGGGTTTCTACAAGCTCTGACTTTAGTTAGGTTAAAAACTGCTGTGACAAAAAGTCCAATATAATGGACTAAAGATGAATTAAAAATTGTTCGGAGGCAAGCAGAGAAGAACATTCTGTAATTTAATGCATTGCTTTTCTATTTCAATTTCCACTCTGGGATAATCACTCATTAATTCAAAAAGACCTTTAGATTGAATACAGAGTATAGCACCTGAGGATTTGGGGTGACCTTCATTTAACTCTGGGAAATGGAAGATATTTTTGTTTACTTCACTCTCTTATCAAGGCAAACTTCTAGCTGACATTGTTGACAATTATTTGGTATACCGTTAGGACAGAGATTGTGTTTCCTTCATTTTTATTCTTAAACTGCTCAATAATGTAGTTAAATTCAATACAAGGAAAATATCCTGTTTGTTCTCACAGTTAGCAGAAACAATTCTGTTTTCAATCATTTGGGCTGTATTTAATTTGGCTGGGGATTGGGGAACAAGGTAGATCATATTAGGTAGAAATGGGGAAAGATTAGGTAGTATCCTCGGCAGATTCGGGTGGAAAAGGAGTTATTTTAGGATTTTATAAAAATACAAATCTCGTATGTATAGATGAATTTGATACTAAGATATTAGTTATATTAAAACTTGCTTTATAAAAATGGATTACTATGTATAAAGGTAAGCTATATATAAAGAACATTTTCCCAAAATGACTAAGTATATTATGGTCTCATTTTAAAGCCAAATAGGGATAGACTTTAGTATTTTTTATACATGAAGTCCAAATTTAGGATTTATTTTTCTAGATTTAAACCATTAATATCATTAAACTAACAAAATATAATTAGTAGAAACATTTCTTTTTCTTTTTTTACTTATCTAGACTTACACAAAGCCCAATTTAATGAAAAGTTCCAAAGCTTGCAAAAATAAGAAATATACTTTGATGTAATATTATACATTATACATTTTTGGTTTTAATTTTTGTTCTGAAACTATCTCAAACTTACCACAGAGTTGCAAGTACAGAACTTTTTTCTTGAACCATTTGAGAATAAATTGCCAACCTGAGACCTATGACCCCAGAGCGTATTTCTCACGAATAATGACATTCTCCTATATAATCGTAATATATACATTGAATTAGCAAATTAATATTGATATGTTACTATTATCTAATCCTTAGAGACTATTCAAGTTCCTTCAGTTGCCCCAATAATGTCCTTTATGGCAAAAAGATCCAGTTAAGAATCAAACTTTGCATCTAGTTGCAATGTCTCTTCAGTTTCTTTCAGTCTGGGGCAGTGCCTCTGCATTTTTGAAAACTTCCAAAATGATTAAAATGATTACTTTAAAAGTGATTACTAAAAAATGATTACTTTAAAATGATTACTTTAAAAGATTGCAAAACAATTGTTTTGTTGACTATCCCTCAATTTGTGTTTGTCTGCTATTTCTTCATGATTAGACTCAGGTGATGAATATTTGGCAGGGATATCACAGGAGGGAGGCTGTGTCCTTCTCCTTTCATCCAATCAGGTGGCACATGATTTCTTTTTGTCCCATTACTGAGAATAAACACTTTGATCATTTGGATAAGGTGCCATCTGCCAGATTTCTCCACTGAAATTTGGGTTTTTATTTCCTTTGTAATTTGTAAGTATTTGGGGGAGGTACTTTGAAATCATATAAACATCCAACTCCTCATCAAACTTTCAACTTATTCATTCACTTATATCACTATGGTCTCGAGTTGCCTATTTTATTCAATGGGTTACCATCTGTCACTATCATTATTTAACTTGATGTTTAAACTGTCCCAGATTTGGCCAGTAGGAACACCTTGGAACTACCATGTCCTAATCATTCTTTGAGCACTTCTTTGCTTTCTGGCATAAGATGTCCTAGGTTCAACTTCTCCTTTCTCTGTGCTAGCTCTAGATTTAGCCATTCCTCCAAGAAACCCTGAGTCTTTTTAGTGGAGAATGTATTTAGAAGCCAAGATTTGGGTGCCAGGTGTTCTCATTGATACCGGGGAGTTGTTCACAAGCCTTGTCAGTGGATACTGTGTATTCTAGGGAACACATACACATAATTATATGTACACATACATATATATCCATATTTGTATCAATGTGTCTGTGTGTACACATACTATATAGCCTCATATTTATATCTATCTATATATATTTAGACAACTATATAGATACATGGATAGATTATTCCCCTTGTTGGGCCACCCTCTTGTGTGGAAGGCTTTTTTACCCAGCTTGGGCTCTGACACTGCGTGCCTGGCCACCCCCACATGTGAATGTCTTCCTCATCTCACCCAGGGACTTGCTCCCCATAGGGGCCATCTTGTCTTCTGCATGGGCTCTGACACCAGGCTGACTCTCTGCAAAGATGCCCTCCTCACCCCACTTGGGCTCTGAGTCCCCACACCTTCCCACACCCACGTGGATGGCCCCTCCGCCCTGCATGGTTTCCCACAGTCCACACCAGGCCGCTCCTCCATGTGACTCCTGCCTTGCTGTGCCCCAGCTAACTGTTCAAGGTTGTTCAGGAAGGGAAGGAAAGGAAAAGGAAGGGAAAAGGAAGAGTCATTAGATTCTTTTTTAAAAGAATTAAAAAAAGAAAAGTTGCAATTGTAATCAAGGAAACATAAAGGAAGGAAGTCTTCATTACACTTTTGTAAACAATAAAGTAATGCACATGACTAGTGAAAATGCAGGCAGCTCCAAAGAGCTCAGTGTCCTCAGCCCACCTCTAGTTTCACTTGTATGTATACGTAAGCACAGCCCTTTTTTCCCCTCTCTGAACACACATGGGATTACATTAACTGGTCTGCCACTTTTTTTTCTGTTTCCATTAAATATGTCTTGGAGGTCTTTCGATGACAGCACACCACATTTATTTTAATATTTGTGTATTAATAGCATTATTGTTTGAATTATGAATGGATATCAGTCTTCCACTGATGGCCATTTAGGCTGTCTTTGATCGTTCCTTCTTACAAACAATGCTACAATGTACATCCTTGAAGAAATATTATTTGGGTATGTTTCTCTTCACATTTTCAGTTGTTAAAGATTCAATCTCAAAATCAAATAGTTCAAATAAATAAGGAAGTGTAAGGCAGGCTATTTAAAAGGCATTGTATTTTATCTTTACTGTCAACTCGTTTTGTATCATAAAATGTAGGATTAAAAGAGCATAATCAGATCATTTTGCCCAAACACAAGAATCTGTCTAAGTTCCTCTTTATAACAGATGAGAGAACTTAAGGGAGAAGGTCCAAGCAATTTACTAACAAAGCCAGAACTAGCACCCGTAAGTCCAGAGAGCCCACGTAGGAGTAAATGCCACAGGAACAAAATCCCAGCCTGCATGAGGTGATCCTCTCCCTATCGTCTTACTGTCTCTGTAGTTCTACCTGGGCTTGCATTACCTACATGCACAGAGGCATTGAAATTCCATGACGTGTAGTTTACTTATTGACAGAAGTGGGGCTGTGGGGCTGGAATTAAGTAAAACCCTTTGCCCCTGTTCTATTTGTCTTCCCGTGCTAAATCAATGACTTTGTTTTCAACCCTTAATTATCTTTATCATCCCCAAATACATCACATTTAATGAAAGACAAGATCAATAAGGAAGAGGAAGATCAATAAAGATAAAACTTGAAAATAGGACCTTAAACACGAAGCCACTCGGAAAAGAGGGTAAGAAAACAAAGGAAAACAAGCACAAGTGGTTTAAGGGGGCAAATTACCTTCTAAGAATTGAGAGAAAAGGCCACCAGGGTAGGGTACAGGAGATTCACCAGATAAACTGGGGGCTTAGGGAGCTATATATTTTTCCCAGATAAAATATGGAATAAGAAAAACTAGGACATATCAGGGGAAAAGGAAAAAATAAAATCATTGGCTTGTTCTCCTCCTCTACCTTTAATATTTCATCAAGGTGTCAAGTTATTTCCTACTAAATCTTCTTAAATCTTAGACTGAACAGTTATATTTGGATTGCATTAATTAATCATTATTTTAAATTATTGTTCATCCACACACTTGCCTCAGCTAAATACAGAGGGGAAAATAACATAAGAATAGAACACAAGGCACATCTCACAAGGAAAAAGCCCTATCACAATAAAACTTTTAACAAATTAAACTAAATGAATATGGTCCTCAACTTATGAAAAAGGAGATGTGACAATTTTTTTAAAGCATTTCATACACATCTGAAGTTGATCCTTTCTGTACCATATCCTAGAAAGAGCAACCTGGAGGAATTTTTTTAAGTAAATTTTTTACAACCCTAAGATAAACCAACTCAAGTTTCTGATGATTTTTAAGGTGCTAACAGCCCCAGAGGACTCCACTATTCCTTATGGCTTCCCTTCACCCTACCCACATATTTATACATAGTTCCTTTACTAAACCATCCTTGAATTATCCAGTTCCAATGTGCCATCTTTCCCTGCTGGGAGCCTTGCTAATACCAAAAATGTGGAGTGGTCTTTCAGGGAGATCAGCTGGAAAGGGAAAGACAGAGGTAGGCATAAGTTAGAGGAAGTGACAGGGTGAAGCCATCTCTATTCTTTCAAGCTTTTTGAACATGTTATCATTGTATCATGTTTCTCAGAATGCAAAAAAAAAAAAATAGTCATATTTTAAAAGATGATTGCAATGACATCTGGCTCTAGCTTTACTTGTCAAGGTTGAGAGTAGCTCTTTAGAGCTACCCTGGTTAGTTATGGGAGAATGGGACAATCCCTGATTTCAGTCCCTAGGTGTTATAAAGCAGTTGCTTCTTCCCCAGAGCATTATGGACCTTCTGGAAAGAGGCATCCTTGTGTCTTAGCAAATGGCACCTTTGCTGAGGTTCCCAAGGCCTCAGAGACCACCCACAGCTCATTGCACCTCCTGGGATACACTGTACCTCTGCCTACACCACATGCCAACCTAGCAGCCTTCCTCACCTTCCCAGTAGCTGGAATCCATTTCTCACTGTCTCTAGCCCAGACATCCTAAATGAATTTTCAATAGATTCCAGATGGACTGGAAGGACAAGCAGTATTTTCTTCCAGCGCATGTTCCAGACTGCCCTAAGAAATCCAATTCTAAGCATAGATCCAATCACATCACTCTTCTGTTGACTTGGAGATAAAACACAATCCTGTCCCCAGACTATCTTTCCTGCTTCTCCTTTGGTCACTCATGGTCCTTCCTCAGCAAAATCTATGTTCCAGCTTCACGGAGCTGCTGATCATCCCTCAACACTCGAGTAAGGGAATAAACTAATGTTAATGAGCATCTATGATGTGTCACTTATTGTGTCGTGTTTCGCATATGTCTCGTTGAATCCATGTAACCAATGAGAAGACTGAGGCACAAGCACATGAAGTGGCTTAAATCAAGGGTAAGAGCCAATAAATGGTGGAGAAGAAGCTGAGCTGGACCCTGTCTTTCTGACATGATGTGACCTCCAAAGCTCAGAGCTACCAGGGGGGAAGAACCTGATGTTGTTTCCCATCTTCACCACATGGTAGAACCTTCTGCTTCCTTAAAGCAAACCCCTGAACCCTTTCACGGCTACAGGACCCAAGGTTGGTCCCTTGTTTCCCTTGGACTCCACAGCACTTTCAACACCTTCTCCCTGTCACAGTTCTCATCACATGGCCTCCTCATTACCTGCATTTGTGTCAGTCTGTAATTACTAACTGCAGGGGTTTGAGAACCAAGAACAAAGGTATGTTATTCATCTTTGATCCTTAGTTCTTACACAGAGGCTGATAAGTATAAGATGCTCTACCAATATTTGATAAATAAAGAAAGGAAAGAAGAAATAAAAAATAAATCTTAGAACTATAGACTGTCCCGCTACCAACTCTGGATATACTTGGAATGGAAAAAATTTACACTTTGCCTGGCAGGGAAGTTTCTAACCATATACAGTACTATCTAAATATGCCAAATAATGGGATGTGTCCTATGTACATGATACTGGGAATAAAAGATTTGCAAAAATGACAATGGAAAGCAATAGGTAATGACAATACTATTTTATTTTATTTTATTTTATTTTTTTTGAGACAGAGTCTCACTCTGTTGCCCAGGCTAGAGTGAGTGCCGTGGCGTTAGCCTAGCTCACAGCAACCTCAGACTCCTGAGCTCAAGCGATCCTCCTGTCTCAGCCTCCCGAGTAGCTGGGACTACAGGCATGCACCACCATGCCCGGCTAATTTTTTCTATATATATTTTTAGCTGTCCATATAATTTCTTTCTATTTTTAGTAGAGATGGTCTCGCTCTTGCTCAGGCTGGTCTCGAACTCCTGAGCTCAAACGATCCGCCCACCTCGGCCTCCCAGAGTGCTAGGATTACAGGCGTGAGCCACCGCGCCCGGCCGACAATACTATTTTAAAAAGTGACAAAACGTGCATCATTCCATATGGTTCTCCATGAGATCTAAACTCAGTTTCTCAGAATTAACCCAGAACATAAAATTTCCTAAATTAAGATAAAAAGGGCTTAGTAGCAATGATGAATTATGATACTTTTATATGAGGAAAAGGATAAGATAAAATAAATATGACAGACTTGTGAAAACAAAAGACTAAAAAATTAGCCATTTAATATCAAAGGTGACTTCTTTAAGACTCTGTAGTTCTAACAGGAATTCTTTTAAAAGTGGATGCTAGTGGTTATATAATATCTTAATGGTGATTGAGATGAATAAAAATTAGCAGAAAGGAACACAATTAGGGTCTAAAATTGTAATTTTCAGTGTTCTAATCTAGAATTTAAAAGGAAAAATGAAATAAACTCTTTGAGTAGCTGTGTGTTGGAAACAGGAAGTATACAGTGTTAGGAAGATCTCACTCTAGAGATGTGGGATACAATGTCTTGTTTCTGAAAAACAGAGTAAAATCTATTTCCTCTCCTCAACACAACAGGAGCTATAGTTTTAACAGAATTCCTTAGTTTTCTCTGTGTACCTCTGTTTGAAATACGACAGCACTGAGAAGCTAAATAACGAATGTCAAATCAAGACACTAAAATGGTAATTATTATGAAGACATATTAATAATCTTCAAAATTCAGTACTCTGTTTTTCCACTGATTACATTAAGCATGAAACAGAAACTGATACTTCTCGGAAAAGGCAGAATTATCCATTTCAGAAGTTTATGGACAATGGTCTAGTAGTTACAAAAAGGGAATGCTGTTGACCACAAAACAAGATCTGTTTATAAAAGAGCCTACAAGTGATCATTTGTAAAGTTATCGTGCACTTAATTAATCAGTAAAAGAGTACAGGTTGATCATTTTAATCTTGCAGCGATTTAATCAGTTCAAGACTTTTCTTCTTAAAGTAACCGAGTATAAAACAGGCATACTTTTTCTAAGACACTAAGTCCCCAAGCTAATTACCATAAAATGAATGGGCTTGGAATATATGAAAGAAGATGTGAAAGTGCTTTATCCAAAGAGAGTTCAAGAATCTTTGCAAAAGGAACACAGTTTCTGACCCTAAGGTATTGGCATACGTGCACTGATTTTAAAATAAATATATTCAGGACAGCGAGTAACCTCCAGTTGCTGATTTTTATCACTAAGACTAAACTGGAGACTTTGTTCTTAGCAATAATGCAAACAAAACTGTCACCACGTAGTTAATGCTCTATTTTGGGAAGACAGTCGATTGCAAATTATTAGGAGCTTACTTGACATCCAGTTAGAACAGACTGTGCTTCAAAATGTCTTATTTGTAAACCTTTTTAATAGGAGATGTTGTAACACACTCTGCTATTTCCACTTCTACAACACAGGATCTAAAAGGAAGATAATTATTTTAAATGCTCATCACATATGCCTTTCAGGATTTTCACTAACATCATTCTTGAACTTAACACCAAACTTCTCCAACCATCCTCTTTAGTAGCCTAAAAATAAGTGTTTTAAAATATAGAAAGTGAAATAAATGCGAATGATTATTTATGTTTCGTGTTCATTTTCACTGGTTTGTTCATTTATTTCATATTTCTGGAGCATTTACTGAGGATTGAAGAAGTATGCTAGGACCGAGGATGGAGCAGCAAAGAAGACAGTCTCTGCTCTCATGCAGTTTATAGTCTAATGGGGAAGACAGATGAAACAATACTTGCATAAAAATACATTTCTTATATGCAGAATGGTGAATAGAAAGCTCTCAAGCGTTGGAGCCAGGCAAACCTAAAATCAAGATCCTGTCTAGAGGTGAGCTAGTAATCACATTTTAGTCTCCTCATTTCACCAAAATAGGCATTGTGATACCTACCATAGAGAATTCTTCTGAGGATGAGCTAGAATAACATCTGGGAAAGGCCTGACAATTAATAGGTTCTCAAATCATTCCCCTTTCTCCCTTGTTTGCATTCCTTCCCCCTTATTTCCCATTCATATAAAACTGGGTAGCAAAAATTTGGCAGTGCAAAACTCTTTTTACTCTATTAAATTTAAGAAGTTATTTAATAAAAAATTCAATTGAAAGCAAAAGCTAAAATAATTTTCTTAGTTAATGAAAAAGTTATCTATATTGAGAATACATGTATATTGAATTTTATCAAGTTCCTAGTCTATTCTCAGTGTTCATCCAATTTTCTTACAATAGAAAGCATTAAAAAAAAAAAGTAATGTTTCTATTGCCTTGGGGACAACTAGATTTTATATTCAAAGCAACAAAACCCGCAGAAAGAATAAAGTACATACACTGAGCTTTTTCCTCTTAGATATAAAAAAACAACTTTATGAAATTAAAATTATTTTGGTCTATGCAATCAATACAAATTTGAACAAAGCTAATGCAGTTGAGGAAATTATTAGTAGTTTATACAAATAACATTTTTTTTTGCTCACTAGAGTTGTTGAATAAAACAAAATATTAATCTCCATTGGAAGACTCCATACATATTCAAAATTTCCTAGGGTTTTCTTTTAACGATATTTTTAAGACATTAAATAGAAGTCTTAATCTTATGGTAACATTATGGACAATGGCAACCATACTCCTCCCTTCTCTCCAGGTACTGGTGGTACTTATTTAAACCCTGTAGACTTGCACTTATTACAGTTCATTTTAATATGACCTTATTTGAAGAAGGTTTAGAATTTTGCTTATAATCTAAAATTCTGATGAGGAAGAGAACCCTGCTACCTTTTCTTCTTGAGATGTAAAGAAAGAAAATAGATGTCTTAACTTCTGAGTAATAGCACCTTGAAGCAAGAAAGGAACTTTAAAAAATAATTTAGACCGACTCCTTTATTATAGTAATGAGAAAACTTGGGAGGTTCAAGGCTCTATTTTAAGTCAGGAGCAGAGCTCAGTCTGTGGTCCAGATGTGGAGGGGGCTCTGAGGATGTGGCATGCGTGGGGGGTGGCGGTGGCCAGGTGAGCTGAGCACCTGTGTGTACATAGTTTGCCTATGTCTTCTGGTTATTGTGTGCAAACAAAACAATTGAGAATGTCTGCTTTAGTGAGGAGTGGGAAGGAGAATTTTACTATTTGTCTCAAATTTTTTAGTCTGTGTTTTAGGGTTCACGTACGTGTTTCCAGCATTCCATGAAATGAGAATTTAAAATTTCTTATTCTATATCTTTTTAACTATTTTAAAAACAATTAAAGGAACAAGTCACATGAACAACGAAATGTGTTATGCACCAAATTTTAACACGTTGGAGACCTCTAATACATAAATCTTTGCTGCTAAGTTAACTTGCTTTTCTGCAGGCCTCGGAATAAAGCAGGGGTCACAAAGGAAGTGACAACAGGGACCAAGGAGGTAACCTGGGGGACTGAAGGCAGTGAGGACTTGGATGAACTGGATAGCGCAGTCCCATCTAATCCAGGCAGCTGGTTGTTGCCTGAGGAAATACAGGGCCACTGTTGCCAGGTCTTAATTCTTCCCAGTACAGAATAGAACTCTGTATCTTTATGAACTTATGAAAACAGGAAAAAAACAAAAAACAAAAAACAAAAAAACAGGGATCCAACCAGTGACTGGCTTTCTTATCACCTGCTCTAATTAATTGTGTTTACTAACCATAGAAAAGGAAAGTCACATGAAGGTGGAGTAGCACAGCTTTAGGAGACAGGAAGTCCGGAGTCCGAATACATCCCTATCACTTAAGAGTTTCAAGGCCAGCTGCAAGTACTTAACCCAAAAGAGACTCAATCTTCATCTGTCAAGTGGAGAACAACAGTACCACCTCATGGAACTGAGTGCAAATCAAATGAAATAATACACGTAGATATTGTGGCAGTGTCAATGCATGTAGTAAATTTCCCTTATCATCATCATCATCATCATCATCATTCATTTGAGGCTGTTTCTTTCCAGCTACACTGCAAATTGAGTCAATGCACTGCAATTCCATATAGCAAACAGATGAACACATTTCACATGAAAAACAGAAAAATTCCAAATAGATTCACAGGTATTTTTGTCTTTTAATACAGTGTATTAAATGGCTTTTAAAAACAACTTATTATTTAAATGTACCTAGAAGTTAAAATTACTGGTTTTTAAAAACACCGTATGCACATAAAATATAATGACAATACATCCATAGAAAGAGAAATTATAGGATCTGATTTCCCCTGACATAGAAGACTGAATATCATTTCTGGTTTTAGCTGTTTTTGTAGTACTTAGCATAATCTATTTGAATTATTCTTGAAACTGTGATCACTGCCAGCCCTACTAGGATGCGTAAAGCCTATCTTTTTTAGATTAACTTTTCTGGAAGCATTTGAATGTGATTTTAAACTTTTCTTCAACATCAAGGTTTAATAATTTGAGAAGCTTTTCTTCTCCCCACCAAACAGATAACCATCTGTTTCAACAAAGTTGTTCAATAAAATTTTGTTACATTAGAAGATCTATAGCCTATCAGTATTTCTTTGTTTCAACCAGCTTTTCATAGCCAGGCCAGATCTGCTGAGCTGTATAGGACAATCAGAAAAGAGGCTACCATATCTCACAGAGTTTAGAGTCCACACAGGAAAATTACTTGAAAGTTCCAAAGATAACTTCTGTTTAAAGCTTCTATAAATTTAATCTTGTGCATAAAAGAGTTAATTATACTGGTTAGTAATTTAATTGTACCAGTTCAAAATGGCTCCCCGAAAAATGGGTCCAAAAATAGGGATTTATATAGTGTTTTTGCTGTTTTTTATTAGGTTTCAACACACGTAAAACATTTTTAGGTGTGCTTCCCCAATACATATAAATGTGGAACACTAATCACCACAGTAATTATATAGAGCTAAACCCCTTCCCTCTGCAAGGCTCAGAGGCTAAGGAACCAAGTGTTCAGTGACCTGAGTGACACCCACAATATTCAGAATCTCAAGGACACTGCAGTAAGATGAACGGGGGAAGTCGGGGGCTTTTCTGTGTCTGCAAAGAGGAATAGCAGCAGCTATATTCTCCTTATTTCCCACTAAGGAAGTTCCGAAGTACTCAGCATTATCTTTTCCCTAAAAATGTTCACTAAACATGGGTATCTTAAACTAAAGGTCACAGGTCAAAAATTGCCCTGGAGCTTTCAGACTTCGTTTTTAAATAACCTAATGCTTATTGTATAAAAGGAGCAATTTCTGGGAAGCCAGATGGCAGGGACCACAGGTGAAATTCTGCCAAGGAAGCCCACATTGTACAGTCAAAGGGCCGACTCTGAAATTGAAATTGATTCCAAGAAGTTCATGTTCATATAAATGTATCTGAGATCTACCTCGCTTTAGTTTTATTTCTCCACCCATCAAAATATCAAAACTCATTTCCTAAAAGATCAAGATGCTGCCAAATTTCAAAAGCATAGAAAAGCAGCCGAGGATGACTAACGTTTACTACATCACAAAGAATACACCTCGCAAAAGACAACTAGATTTCTCGTCCACGCAAGAGAAATGGTTGTTAAGAACATCAAAAAGAGCGAGACCTTTAACTCCGAGCAGCGCTAGGTGGCAGGGGAGAGTCGGCTATGCGTCCAGCCTCTCCTGCTCTGCTCCGGCTCACGCTGCTGACACCTGTCTGCTCTGACCTTCACCTTCTCTTTCGTGTCAAAGAAAAGGCTTGAGGCTGACCTGAGCTCCAACAGAGGCCTCTTCCTTACGAGGGAAACTGCTGTGAGCTAAATTCGTACAACTCTTTCAAACCTTTCATTGCAGCTTACTTGCCTGGTGGAATTAAATCCATATCGAAGGGGCTTTAGCTGTACAACTCTGTTCTTCAGGCTAGCAGATCACATGCCAAAATATAGCCCCAAGTCAATACAAGAAACACGCTGGGGGGGCGGTTGGGATCCCCTCAAGTGTCGAGTTCCTTACAGATGCCAGACTGGAGGTCCACCTGGGGCAGGCACTCAGCAGGGATGTCTGCATGTTTGGATGCTATTGCTGCGATCACCTTGTCACTGTGTTCTAAAACCTTGAACAAGATGTTTAATTTTAAGGAGTCTAGCTTCAGTATCCACTGACCCCTCTAAGCCTCATTTTCTGTTTCAACAATGAAGATAATGGGGTATTTAAAGGGTTGTGAGGAGCAAATGGGATAGCGGATCCATGGGAAGTGCTGTGTATGGTGCTTCCGCAATAACATACTCAAACGTTAGCCTTTGTTATTTCCACCACCAAATGAGACGGGGAATGGGAAAGTTCTAGAAAACACAGAGCAGCCATCATTGTCATCGTCATTATTATCACTCTCCTCGTGCCCTCTGAGCTTCGGCTAAACCTCAACTTGGTGTTGTCACAAGCACACCCTGGAATTTCTCCCATCTCTCCGGTATCTACAGCATAGTGTCCACAGCTCATGCTGTAGAATCAGATAAAGGTGAGTCTGAAAACCATCTGTCACTTACCAGCTATGCAGTTTTGGGCAACTTGTCATCTTTTTGAGCCTTGGTTTCTTCACCTGAAAAATAAGGATAGTGGTAAGTCTTTTCTCCACAGGTTATTTACCAGGATGAGGTGGCCTACCATCCCATGCAAGAGTGAAAATCTACTGGATGTTATAGCTGCGATTTGTAGCATAACTATTCACTTTGCTTGGCATAACCTCCCCATCTAAAACTGCTTTCTGTAAGGCTCACTTTAAAAATCTCCTCCATTGTCCATATGTCCATTCTCTCATATAACACATAACCCTCATGTCTCCTTCTTACCCTGGGGGATTAAGAAATAGGTTGGATGTAGCTCCTGGAATCAAGGAGCCCTTTGTCTAGGAGCAGAAATAAGTCAGGTATATAAAGTTCTTAATGCAATGTAGGGTCTTAAGTGGCCAAAGAAGCATTTATTTTAAAGTTGGTGTTAATTTAACCTGGGAAGAATCTGGGAAGGGAAATGATGTGTACCATGTGCCATCATGGCTAAAAGTATGGAGCTTTGTGTTACAGAGGTCTGGAGTTAAATATCGGCTTTGCCACTTGTTCTCTAGTTATCTTTGGGTAAGTTATAATATTCTCTCTGAGCCTCAGTTTTCTACATCTGTAATTGTAGAATCTACGTGATGGACAATGAAGCTTACCTATGGAAATCCACTTAAAATGCCACAGAAGTTTCAATAAACGTTAGCTATTATCAGTAGTAATGATATTAATATAGCTAATATTGTCATGAAGCCTTGGTGATAATAATGCTGAATGTGGCTCTTGAATTATGAGTAGGATTTGAATACAGTGCTGGGGAAAGGAGAGCCGGCAAGAACAACAACTCAGAAGTGAGAAAGATGGAACCTGAGCACCAACCAGAGGGTGGCTCAGTTTGGTCTCATTCAACACTAAAATGTGTAATTAGGATGATCATCTCTCTTGGTTTACCTGAAGGGAAGGATCTTCTGGGGAAGCAGTACTTTTGGGCAGCAAAAACTGGGGAAATCCTGGGAAAACCAGGGTAATTACCTTAGGCTTAGAGGCTTGTGGCCCATCAAACAAGGGTTTGTTTTTGGGGGGAGATTTTTAAAAAATTTTTTATTTCAGCATATTACGGGGGTACCAATGTTTAGGTTACGTATATTGCCCTTGCTCCACCTGAGTCAGAGCTTCAAGCGTGTCCGTCCCCAGTGTGCACCACACCCATTAGGTGTGCATATACCCATCCCCTTCTCCCCGCTCCCACCTGCCCAACACCTGATGAATGTTACTACTATATGTGCACTTAAGTGTTGATCAGTTATACCAATTTGGTGGTGAGTACATGTGGTGCTTGTTTTTCCATTCTTGGGATCTTCACTTAGTAGAATGGGTTCCAGCTCTATCCAGGATAATACAAGAGGTGTTATATCACCATTGTTTTTTTGTGGCTGAATAGAACTCCATGGTATACATATACCACATTTTATTAATCCACTCATGTATTGATGGGCACTTGGGTTGTTTCCACATCTTTGCAGTTGTGAATTGTGCTGCTATAAACGTTCGAGTGCAGATGTCTTTTTTTATAGAATGTCTTTTGTTCTTTTGGGTAGATGCCCAGTGATAGGATTGCTGGATCAAATGGTAGTTCTACTTGTATGTCTTTGAGGTATCCCCATATTGCTTTCCACAGAGGTGGTGCTGGTTTGCAGTCCCACCAGCAGTGTCTGAGTATTCCTCTCTCTCCTCATCCATGCCAACATTTGTTTTGGGACTTTTTGATAAAGGCTATTCTCACTGGGGATCAGTGATATATCATTGTGGTTTTGATTTGCATTTCCCTGATGATTAGAGATGTTGAGAATTTTTTCCTATATATATTTGTTAGCCATTAGTCTATCTTCTTTTGAAAAGTTTCTGTTCATATCCTTTGCCCACTTATTGATAGGGTTGTTTGATTTTTTCTTGCTGATTTTCTTGAGTTCTATATAGATTCTAGTTATCAGCCCTTTATTGGATGTGTAACATGCAAATATTTTCTCTCATTCTGTAGGTTGTCTGTTTGCTCTCATGATAGCTTCCTTGGCTATGCAGAAGCTTTTAAATTTGATCAGGTCCCATTTATTTATTTTTGTTGTTGCTGTGATTGCCTTGGGATTTTCATCATAAATTCTTTGCCTAGGCCAATGTCTATAAGAGTTTTTCCAACATTTCCTTCTAGAATTCCTATAGTTTCATGCCTTAGATTTAAGTCTGTTATCTACTGTGAGTTGATTTTTGTGAGAGGTGAAAAGTGCAAATCCTGTTTCAGTCTTCTACATGTGGCTATCCGGTTTTCCCAGCACTATTTATTGAATAAGGATTCTTTTCCCCAGTGTGTTTTTGTCTGCTTTGTCAAAGATTAGATGGCTATATGAGGATGGTTTTATATCTGGGTTTTCAGTTCTGTTCCATTGGTGTATGTCTCTGTTCTTGTGCCAGTACCATGCTGTTTTATCTACTATAACCTTGTAGTATAGCTTGAAGTTTGGTAAATTGATGCCTCCCAATTTGTACTTTTTGCTTAAGGTTGTTTTTGCTATACAGGGTCTTCTCTGTTTCCATACGAAGTGTAGAATTATTTTTTCTAGATCTGTGAAAAATGATGTTGGTATTTTAATAGGGATTGCACTGAATCTGTAGATCACTTTGGGTAGCATAGACATTGTAACAATGTCGATTCTGCCAACCCATGAGCATGGTATGGTTTTCCACCTGTTTACATCCTCTGCTATTTCCTTCCTCAGTGATTCATAGTTCTCCCTGTAGAGGTCTTTTACCTACTTAGTTAAATATATTCATAGGTATTTTACTTTCTTTGTTGCTATCGTGAAGGTTATCGATTCTCTGATTTGATTCTCAGTTTGACTATTGTTGGCGTATAGGAATGCTACTTATTTCTGTACATTGATTTTGTAACCTGAGACTTTGCTGAATTTGTTTATCAATTCCAGTAGTCTTATGGCCCTCCTCCCACAGGAGGGCCGTGCACCCAGCTCAGGCTGTGATCCTGGGCAGGGCTCCTCCCGGCCAGCATCACAGCCAAGGGAAATCCACTGGCTTGAGGTCCTGCCTGCTGGCAGAGCCGGGAGAAACTGTGGAATAGGGGAGGGTGGAAAGAAGCTGCCAGGGAGGGGCTGAAATGGCCCCACTCAGCCAAAAAGTCTGCCTGTGGGGGTGGGGCTGTCTGAGACCTGCAGTCTGGAACAGGCCTCGTTCCTTTCCACCCTCCCCTATTCCACAGTTTCTCCCAGCTCTGCTGTGATGTCCCCTGGCTCTGATGCCAGCCGGGAGGGTCCCTGCCCAGGATCACAGCCTGAGCTGGGTGTATGGCCCTCCTATGGGAAGAGGGTTGCCCGTCAAGCACACACTGGTCTGTCCCTGAAGGCACATACACCTCAGTAGGCTCCTTCACAAATATCCCTTCTGTGCCCTCGGGCAATGTGATTGAGAACTGGGTGTACAGGATCTGGTCTGCAGGCCTGTGCCCTGGGCCCTGGAGATCAATCCCTGATCCTGCCAGGGAGAGGAGTGCTGGTCTCAAGTCACCCATGGGGTGCCCAATCTGGATCAATGTCTCTCCACCTCGGGAATTGCCCCGCTCTCCTGGAATCAACAGCCAAGCGGCACCTGGGAGGGCTGGCGAGTAGGGAGCTCACAGTCTGAGTACCCCTCAGTCTGCTGTAGGGCCCCGAAAGGAAAGGTCCCGTTCCCTGCAGATGCCTCCGAGTGGTGTCTAAATTGTCTCTCTCAGCAGCCGCGGGTAGGGAAGGGGGAGGGGAGAATGACGCAATATGGCGCCTGCCAAGCGGCTCCGGTCTGCGGCCCGGAGGTGGCCCGAGGGAGCTGGGAGCCTGGTGCCCTGTCTGCAAGAGGCTCACTGCTCACTGGCAGCGGCTGTCTCTGGGCTGGTGTTAGCAGGTCTCTCCAACCCCTCAGGAGCCCACCCGCAGTCCGACATGCAAGGAAGGGGAAATTTAACCGCTCCACCTACCCTTGTCGCTGGTCTCCAAGCCTCTCCAGGACTTTCTCCTTTCAGTTCTCCGCAGCTTCTTCCCATGGAGTCTTCTGTAGTTTCAGGTGCCCTTCCTTCCGACCCTCATCTGATCTGTGTTTGTCTGCCTGTTTATTTTTTTTAATTTTCTTCTAAAATCTGTCTTTCTTGCAGAGACACTCTGGCTGGCGGTTTTTCTCATCCGCCATCTTGCCCCAAACAAGAGTCTTGAAGGCTAAGTTAAGGACCTTAGGCTGTATTTGTGGACAATGGGAAGCTCTTGAGAGTTCTTGAGGAGGGGACTAACTATTCAGAGGTGTATTTCAGGCAATTGGTCTACAAAATGAAGGTTTTATCTCTCATTCTTGCCAAATAAGTCTCTTCCTCATTGTCCTCCCACAGTCCTTTATTTGTATCTGTCCTCTAGGGTTTATCACACTGTATCTGTGTTAAAGATTTGTGTGTGTCCTCATAATGTTACCTACAATCTCCTCTGTGTCAACATTGGGTCTTAACCATCTTATCTCCCATGTGTCTTGTACATAATACTAATAAAAGCTCAATATGTATTGGATTAAATTAAAAACCTATGATTCTATACAATACAATATTAATTGATGATTGCTGGCCATCTCAGTTTAAAATTGAACATCAGTTGTTGTGTGTCTAGTAATTATTCTTCTGCTGACCCATAAAGTCAATCTTTACAATATTGATTGGCAAATCTATACACAAAATAATCCTCTGTAAATGTGAGGAAGTATTCCTCCCTTCTCCATTAACATTTTTAAATAAATAAACTTTTCTTACCCATTCATTTGACCAGCAAATGCTCATTAGTACCATGTGCTGGCCTGTCCTGGGCCTGAGATACAGGCAGAGTTGAGGTCCCCACCTTATTAGGTGTTCAGTCAAATCCCGGAGTAATGGGTGGAGTTTCCATGCAAGGTTCAAGTTGGCTTCGGGTTATTTTCAAATGCTCAATTCCCCATGGGACAGTTTGTTTTAGTCACTGCCAAATCAATGAAACAAGTAAAAAGCATTAGCAGATGGTCCCTGACTTACAATGGTTTGACCTATGATTTTTTAACTTTATGATGACACAAAAGCGATACACATTCAGTAGAGACAGTACTTGAGTACTCATACAACCATTCTGTTTGTCACTTCAGTATAGTATTCAATAAATTACATGAGGCATTCAACACTTTATTATAAAATGGGCTTTGTGTTAGATGATTTTGTGCAACTATAGGTAGGCTAGGCTAAGTTATGATGTTCTGTAGGTTAGAGGTATTAGATGCATTTTCTACTTAAGATACTTTCAACCACAATGGGTTTATCGGGATATAATCTCATTGTAAGTAAACGAGAATCTGTACTTATTTCTATGTGTACAGAACTGTGAAGGAAACCAAGGAAAATATATATATATTCCCAACCATGGAATAATATATATATATTCACTGATATATATATATATATATCAACTGATATATATGTGTGTATATATATATCAGTGAAATAATATATCATGGTGGTTTTAAAGCAAGAGTTCTAAGGCCAGATGATAAGAGTTCAAATCCCAGCTCTGCACTTCACTTACTTTTGATAAGATATTAACCTCTCTGATCCTCAGTTTCTTTATAAGAAAAATGGGGGAAAATAGTATCTACTTCACAGGATTGTTACAGGAATAAAATGAGATAACATATGAAAACATTTAGCTCTGCAAACACATTTTATACAAGGAATATGTTCCTGAAGCTGTCAGATAATCTAAGACAGACACAGGCAGAGGATGGGACATGTTTCATTTACTGACTAAAGAGAGGCTTCCTTGTAGATAGTTCATTGATTCATTCACTCATTCACTCACACAGTTTATAATCACTTGGCTGACCAAGCTTTGAAATTATGTGATTCTTGACAAATTTTTGGTTCCTGGCTGGGTTGGATTCCTGGGAGGCAGACCCTGGGTGATGAGCATTTAGTAGGCTCATTAGGGAATAGTGCTGGGCTATCCATAGGAGAAAAGGAGGATGAACTTATAACAAAGGCCACAGGATGGTCTGAAGCTGAGATGGCTCTTTTAGGACATCCAATGTTAGAGCAAAAACACCTGTTACAACCAGTCGTTGAAAGGAAGGGAGTGTGAGCAGGCAGCTGTCTTCAGCTGAGGCTATCTGAAGAGACACTCATCTGAGACTGGTCAGCCCATTTCACTTGCAGCAAGTGGGTGAATAAGTTCTGACGGAGGATGTCTCAGCAGTATAACATCCTGTCCATGGCAGGCATGGTTGTGGTGGTCTCAAATGTACATAAAGTGAAACTTTGTATTTTTATATTATTTAATTTCAAAGTGATATACTTTGCTACCTTACTGTCATCTATGTTGCTTATTATTATTATTATTATGTTACCCTAGATAACTCTCAGTTTCTCACTTATTTATTAGTGCCTATCTCATAGTGATTTGGTGAGGATTAAAAACTATATAATGTATAGAAGGTATCTTGTAACGTTCCTGGCATGCAGCAAATGTCTGGTATGTGTTAGCTGTTTTTATTAACAGAAGGTCTAGGAATACAGAAAGACTCAGTAATAAATGAAGAAAAGGAAACCCACGTTAGGATTTTAAAACTTACAGACTGACTTAAAGCACTAGCAAAGTTTACATTCTGGTATTTGACTAGTGGGGATCTCTGTCTAGTTTTATGTCAACATTAAATAAGGTTTGGGTTTTGGCACCTGATGGGAAGCCTCAGCTAGACTGTGAACATTCTTCTCTCCCTCGTATTAGAAGGAAGTTTGAGAATGTTAGAATTACCCTCTGTCGATCTGGGGAATAAAAATGTAAACAAATGGTGGCAAGTAAGGAACAGAGACCAAGATATAATAAAGAATCCAAATTTGAGATATAGGGTATTTATCCCCAAACTAGGTCTTCATACCTAACAATTTTTAAATATTCATTATTTCACTCAAATTCTTATTGCACAAGTTCTCAAAGGCAGATACTAAATTTCTCTAACTGCTTTTTGATTTACTGAACATAGTTTCAGCACAATGAACAGAGTGATAATATTCCTTTTGGCTATTTTATTAAGGGAAAAGTTTATTTAAAAATATATATATATATGTTCCATCTACTTATTTTTAAAGGTAAATTCAAAACAAAGGCTTCCTACTGTTAACCTGCTTCTATACTCCTCATCCTAAAGTAGAACTCAAATGTTTATTTTGAGATCAGGAACTATGTCCTATTCTGATCCTGTTTTATTTTATTTTGTTATGTTTTTACATCCACAAGTACCTAGCACAGTGTCTGAAATGCATTGTGTGCACAATAAAAATGTGTTGGTTGAATGAATGAATGAATTTCAGTGCTGGAAAGGATGTTAGAGATAATGTTATCCTGGTTTTAGCACAATGTTCAGAGCGACTGAGGCATATGTGGGAGCTTGCAGAGGTGTTTTGAGTCTAAGTAAAGATCCAGATCTCAGAACTCCTCAGCAAGGGCCCCTTCCATCACAAGAGCACTTCCACCTGCTGTACCTTAACGACCCAGGTAAATCTGCTCACAACATTGCTTGGCCATCATTCCTACAGGGAGAAAGTTCATTTCTTTAGAGATATTTGTTTCTCCAAAGCTGGAAGTAACCAGAAGGTCTGCTAGTTTGGGGTTTTCTCAGCTTCCTTTGTTTGAAAAATGTCTTTCTTTGATCTCATTATCTTTTGTTATTGAGATACAATTAAATTTAAAATTCACATGTAAAAAGGCATAATTTAGTGATTTTTAGTATATTCACTATTTTTGCACAACCATTCTCACTATCTAGTTCCAGAACATTTCCCTTAACCCCAAAGGAAACTTGGTACCTATAATCTGTCTGATCTTCACTACCTTGCCCCACCCACACCTATACCCTGGCAATGAATGATCTACTATCTGTCTCTATGGATTTCCTAATTCAGGACATTTCATACAAATGGATTTATACACTAAGTGGCCTTCTTCATCTGGCTTCTTTCCATTAGCATAATGTTTTCAGGGATCATCTGTGTTGTAGCATAATCAGTACTTCATTCCTTTTTATGGCTTTATAATACTATTTCATTGTATGGATATACTATTAATACTACCTTTTATTTGTTACTTCACCAATAGGAAGACATTTAGAATGTTTCTACTCTGTGACTATTATAAATTATGTTGCTAAGGGCATTTGTATACAAGTTTTTTGTTAGAATAACTTTAAAATTCTCTTGAATGTATATCTAGGAGTGAAGTTGCTGGGTCATTTGATAATTCTTTGTTTCAAATTTTTGGAGGAAACTCCAAACTGTTTACACGATGTTTGCATCATTTTCCACTCCCTCCAGCAATGAATGTGGTTTCCAATTTCTCTACATCCTTTCTAACATTTTTTATTTTCCAATGTCTTGATTATAGCCATCTTAGTGATTTTGAATCACTCATTTTTGAATCACAATCTCATTGTGGCTTTGCTTTGCATCTTTTCATATGCATATTGGCATTATGTATATATTCTTTAGGGCAATGTATTTATAAATAGTTGTCCCATTTTAAAATTTGATTATTTGTCTTACTATTATAGTTGGCCATGGATATGTAGATTTTATTTTAGGACTTTCAATTCTATTCCATTGGTCTGTATATCTATTATTATGCCAGTACCACACTGTTTTGATTATTGCAGCTTTGCAGTAAGCTTTGAAATCACAAAGCATGAATCTGAGGTTCACACTATGCAAGCACATGTTAATATTCAAGAAAGACTCAAAGGAGTCCAGTACAAATTTCTCAAACGCTTTTTTTCTGCATAGTTACAGCTTTGGCCATTGGGAACTGTTTTAGTTGGTGCCTGTGTCCGTTTAACATAGGCCTGCTATTATGATTTTTTTTTTAAGCACTTTGTTACTTTCTGGCCTTATGAGATGTTCCAGGCTCACCTCGTATATTTCCTGCCCCAGCGCTAGAATAAGCCATTTTTCCAAGGACACTGTCATTAGTTGATGGTGTTAGAAACCAAAATCTGGGTTCTCTGTGTTCTTGTTGCTTTTGGTGTGTTTTTGCTTATAGGCACTAAGTAGACTGAACAAGGAAATCTATGTATTGATACTTACCTGTATATATAAACCTTTTTAGAATTATTTCTATATGTATCTATCTATATCTACACATTAAGTTAAATATGAGTTTATATTGATGTCTATGATTCTAATGAAGTACTGTATCATATTTCTTTTAAATTTCATTTCCCAACTCTTCCTTGCTTATAAATAGGAATACATTTGATTATTGTAAACTCACAATTATTTAGGGACCTTGTTTACTTTATACACTATTTTTACTATTTTTGAAATATATCCCTTTATACTTTCTACATACATGAATACATTGTCTATGAATAAGGAAAGTATCAGTTCTTCTCCAATATTTATTCCTTTTATTTCTTTTTAACTCCTTTTTGTGCTGGATGAGACCACCAGTACAATATTGAATAAAAGTGGTGAGAGCTGAAACCCTTGATATTTTTCTTTTAATCTAAGAAGGTAAGTTTTCAATATTTCACCACTAAATATGCTTTAAGCTAATGGTTTATTTATTGGGATATTCATTTTCAGGTCAAGGAAATTCCCACCTAAGTCTGGTCTGGTGGGATTCATTTTTTTAAATTATAAATTGGTGTTGAGTTGTTTTACCTACATAAGCATCTTTTGATAAGATCATACAGTTTTCTTGCTTATTATGTTTTTGGTGAATTATATTGATTTTCTAATGTTAACCCAAAGTTGCATTTCTGAAGTAAATACCACTTCTGATTTGCTATCCTTTTTATGTAATTCTGGATTCTGTTTTTAATATTTTGTTAATGATTTTTGCTTCTAAGTTAATGGAGATAGAGACCTCTACTTAACTTTAATGTCTTTGTCCTTTTCTATTTTATTGGTTTCCAATTTGAATCTTCTTCTTTATTTCTTCTACATATTTTAATTCAATTTTCTTTTATTTTTAGCTCTTCTTTATGTGGAAGCATAGATCACTTGTTTTATCCTTTTCTTTTTTCTGATACAAGCACTTAAAAGTATTTTAATTTCTACAGGTTCACTGATTGGCTACATCTACTGCACATTTTCACATTTCCTTCAGTTTGGAATGTTTTCTAATTGCTTTTGTGATTTTTTTTCTTTGAAAAACTGTTATTTTGAAGTGTGTCCCTTAATATTTTAGCATTTGAATGTTTTCCAGACACCTGATATCACATATTTCTTCTTTAATTCTGTATAGTTCGTGAATGTAATATGGATAATTTTAGTTTTTTGATATTATGGGTAATGTTTAGTAGCATAGCTGATGACTATCTTGGTGAACGTTTAATGTGCATTGAAAAAGAAAATACATTTGGCAGTTGTTGGCTGGAGTGTCTTATAAATACCAAATAGGTAATGTTGGTTAATGTATCATTCAACATTTTGTTATCCTTACTGAATTTTTGGCCGATTATTCTATAAATGATTAAGAAAGGACTTTGAAAATCTATGATTGTGGATTTGTCATTTTGTTCATTTTGTTTTGTCATATTCTTCCTGTGGTTTAGAGTTCTGTAATTGTAGGCACACTCAGTACAGCTGTCCCCCTTAGCCCCAGGGGGTGCATTCCAAGACCCCTGGAGAAGGACTGAAACCACAGATAGTCCTAAACCAGATTGCCATCAACCAGAACACATTTCTGTTCATATTGTCTACACACAAATTGAATGCCTTTTCCTTTTTAACTAAGCACTTATCATGCACTGTGGCCATAAATTTTACAGTTTGTGGAGTCAGAGTGAAGCTAGCATACATTTCTTTTTCTCTCTTTACATTCTATGGATAGAAGATTTGTTCTTACCATAGGTCTTAGCAACCTCAGCATATGATTTTTTTCTTTCCTTATTAAGACTAGAACTTTCACCATTTCACATGAAGGAAGCACTGTATGGCTTATCCTTGGCATATCAGAATTGCCAGCATCACTGTTCTTGAGCTTTGGGGCCATTATTAAGTAAAATAAGGGTTACTAAACACAAGCACTGAGATACCACAACAGTCGATCTGATAACTGAAATGGCTACTGAGAGACTGACAGACAGGTAGCAGAGACAGCACGGAGATGCTGGACAGAGGGATGGTTCACGTCCTAGACAGGACAGTGCAAGATTTCATCATGCTACTCAGAATGACACACAATTTAAAACTTACAGGTTGTTTATTTCTGGATTTTCCCATGTAATATTTTCAGGTCTCATTTGTACATAACTGGAACTTTGGAAAGTAAACCACGTATAAGCGGAGACTCCTGTAGTCAAATCCAGACCCTGATACTGTAATGATGATATGAAAATCACTTATATCTCCAGTATAAAGGTTAAAGGACAAAACAGTTAAAAATAACTATAGTTACAATAATTTGTTAAGGGATATACAAGTTAAAAAGTTATAAACTATAACATTAGAAACATAATACAGGGGCAGGAGTAACAGTGTAGAGTTTCCATATGTGGTCAAAGTTAAGTTGCTATCAGCTTAAAATAACCTGTTATGAATATAAGATGTTTTATGTAAGCAAAAACTTCTAGTAGAAGAAAAAAGAGAGAGAAATTGAAGTGTATCACTATCCAAAGAAATCACAAAGAAAGACAGTAAGAGAGGAAGAAAGGATCTACAAAACAACTAGAAAACAAATAACAAATGGCAATAGTTAGTCATTACCTATCAATAACTACCTTGAATATAAATGGATTAAATTTTCCAATCAAAAGATATAAAGTGGCTAAATGGATTAAAAAAAAAACAAAACAAGGCCCAACTATCCACTGCCTACATGAGGCTCACTCTAGCTTCACGGGCACACATAGACTGAAAGTGAAGGGATGGAAAATGATATTCCTTGGAAATAGAAACTGAAAGAGAGCAGAGGGAGCTAAACACGTATCGGGCACAATAGACCTTACGTCAAAAAGTGTAAGAAGAGGCAAAGAAGAGCACGATAATGGTTGTGGGTCCAATTCATTAAGAGGATATAACAATTGTAAACGTATATACAGCTAAACTGGGGGCACCTAATTATCTCAAAGCAGGGACTCTCTGGCCCTGAAAGTGTCTATAAGGAGGTTGAAGCAATGAGAACCCTGAATCATCCAAACATCCTAAAGCAGCTAGATGTCACCAAAGACACCATCTGTTTGGTAACAGAATATGAGTGGCGGAAACCTTTTGGGGTATATACTCCGACATGGCCACCTGGAGGAGGAGGCCCAGGCCAAGTTCCAGCAGATCCTTTCTGCCATGCAGTACTGCCACCGTAAGAAGATCGTCCATCATGACCTGAAGCCCCACAACATCCTACTCAATGACAATGATAATGTCAAAAGAGCTGACTTTGGCTTGGCCACAACATTTGGCAAAAGGAAGAAGCTGGCTACCTTCTGTGGGACTCCCCCGTATGCTGCCCCACAAATGTTCCTGCACCAGGAGTATAATGGGCTGGAGGTTGACGTGAGGAGCCTGGGTGTTGTCATGATGGCCAGGACTCTTCCCTTTGACTGACAGGGTTTCAGGGTTTCAGGGACCTTAGAAGTCAGATTGTAAGTGACAGATATGATACCTTTTTCCTTTTCAGAGGAACTCAAATTTTTCAGGAAATGTTCCTGACTCTTGACCCCAGGGAGAGGCCCACCCTCTTCCAGATTATGAGCGACAATGGGATAAATTCTGGGGACAAGACACTTAGGCCATACACAGAGCTGTCTGCAGATAGGGCCACAGGGAATAGGACAGGCTAGATTAGGAGAAGGTGGCCCAAGGATCGTGAGGCAGTGCAGGCTGTGCACTAGGGAGGTCTGCTGGGGTCCTAGAGCTCCAGAGGGACCCTCTAGAAATGGGTCTCTCAGCCATGGGGAGGTGCAGCCCACTGCAGGGGAGAGACAGGCTGGGGAGGACAGTCCTGTCTCTGGTTTGATCGTTCGGTATTTCATCAAATCTTCCCAAATCCGTGCCGTGTCCTTCTCTGATTAGGGAAGAATTGGCCACCGATTTCACTACACAAAAGAGGCCAAAAAGTTTCCAGGGGCCTTCCTAGTGCTGGGAGCTGGTGGACACAGGGCCTCGCTTCTACAGATGCCCATCTCCCTCACCGGGATCACCAACCACCAGAACCCTTTCTCCTTTGGCAATGCCGTGCCAGGCCTGACCGGTGTGCTGGTGCTCTGCCCACTGTGTCTGGCCACTGACATTATCACCACAGTTGTGAGCCCCTGCTGTGGGCCAGCCCGGTGCCTGGAACATGGTCAGTTCTGAAGGGCATTGAATGATGTGCTTAGGACCTACCATACAAATTGTGACATCCAGTACGTGACATCCAGTGCAGCTCTGAGAGTGAGGTGGCCCGTTTTACAGACAAGGAAACTGAGGCTCAGAGTGGGACTGACTTGCTCCAGGTCGCACAGGTGTTGAGGGCCAGAGTTTGCCTGGCTCCAGCTTGGGTCCTTCCGTCACTTCACGGCAGTCCCCTCTGCATTCTGTGCTCCTGAGGGACAGGCCTTCTCCTTGGGTGTCGCTGGGTCAAGTCCTGGGGTTTATGCTGAGTGGAATCTTCTTTCCATGTCTCACTGTCACCACTTTCTGAAGCCTAGATGACAGAAAGTGCACGCGCGCTTGAAGTTTTAGACTCTGCCTGGGTTATAGGCCTGTCTCATTAATGTTTTTTTGTTTCAAGGTGGGTGCCCAGCAGGGACCACCCCCCACCATGGTTTTGAGTAAATGAAAGAGACTGACGGGTCATGCTATTTCAACAGATATGCACCGAGCACTTTGCTGTACAGCAGATACTGGACCGCTTAACTTTGTCAAAGAGATTTATACTTTTGGGGTGATGATCGCTTTCTAGCCAGAATAGATTTTTACCTAGAATCAGAGAACCAAGCCTGCTGTTTATGGAGCTTGGGTTCTTCCGGCTTTAGAAACCCACATTTTCCTCCTTCCCCTGGTCACTGCAGGCACGTGACAGCCTGGTTAATGCTGCCTCTGCAATCCAAGAGGGCACTAGGGCACTGCTACTTCTTTAAATGCCCCAAGAGGCAGGTCCTCCGTAGAAACTGGACATTTGCAGCCCAGGGAACCTTTTTGCGTTTTGTGCAGATTGGGAAGGGCCCCACCAACAACACCTGTGTCGTCTGGTCATTGTGGGCCAAATGCTGCTGTGAGTGTGGGACACGGAGCACCTTGGCCTCTCTGACTTCAGCCCACGGCCGGTCCTGCAGGCCATCTCCCCAGAGCTCTCCAGAGCCTTGGTGGTGGGGGATGTCTTCCGTCTGGCCACTGTTCTGGTCAGCCTGGGACGTAAGGAAGACCCTGACCCAGGGAAACCTGTGGAGTGGGGGCCCTGGGGAGGTGCTCAGTGCAGGTCACTGCTAGAATCCAGCGGTTTAACCTAACAGTTTGCATATTTAGTGCTGTGGCTCTGTGGTTTTGGGCCAGCCAGTTGCAGACAGTTGCACCCTGTGACTATGATGATAAGGCTGTGCTGTCCCAGAAAGAGCCTCTGACAGTGATCAGGGAGAGGATGGCATGGGCTAAAGTATGTGGAGTTCAAAGGCAGAGCCTAGGGGGCTGGAACAACGGGTGTCGGGGGAAGCAGGGTCTGGCTTTGTGATTAGATCATTGGATTCCGGGCAATTTGGTGCAGTTTAAGAGTGTGGGCTCTAGAGCCAGGCTGTCTGGGTCAAATCCCCACTCATCCACTGGGAGGCTTTGTGACCTTGGGCAAGTTAGTGAACCTCTCTCTTTTCCTTGCCTTCATTTCCTTGCCTGTAAAATGGAGATAATAGTGTTGTGAACATGAAATGAGTTAACATGTGTGAAGCACTTAGAATGGTACTTTGCACACAGCAAATGCTCAGTATCTGTTACTGTTGCTATTCCAGGGTAAAGAGGTTGAAGCTTATGCTAGACTTTCTAGATTTTATTTTTAAGTAACCCGTGGTATAGATGAGGGGTGAGTTTGGAAAGGTTACCTGGCACCAGGTGGAGCTGGAGAGAAAGGGAGTAGTTGCAGGGGAACAAGCCGGCAGACTTCGTTTCCTTTGGGTAGATCCCCAGTAGTGGGATTGCTAGATCAAATGGTAGTTCTACTTTTGGTTCTTTGAAAAATACTATTTTCCACAGAGGTTGTACTAATTTACGTTTCCCCCAATAGTAAATAAGCATTCACTTTTCACTGCATCCATGCCAGCATCTATTGTTTTTTGACTTTTTAGTAATATACATTCTGACAGCAGTAAGGTGGTGTCTCATTGTGGTTTTAATTTGCATTTCCTTGATGATTAGTGATATTGAGCATTTTTTCATATGTTTTTTTGGCCATTTGCTTCTCTTCTTTTGAAAAATGTTCTTGTCTTTTGTCCACTTTTTAATGGGTTTGTTTATTTTTTCTTGCTGACTTGTTTCAGTTCCTTGTAGATTCTAAATATTAGCCTTTGTCATATTTATAGCTTGTGAATATTTTCTCCCCTTCTGTAGGTTGTCTGTTTACTCTGTTTCTGAATGCCAATTTATATCTTTTACGTGGGGCATTTAGACCATTTACACTCAATGTTAATATTGATATATCTGAGATACTGCTCCAGACATTGAGTTGATTGTTACTTAGTTGCTTTATATTCTCCCTTGTGTTACTGTTTTATAAAAGCTGTGAGATTTTTTGTGGGGGGTGTTTTTATATTGGTGAGTATCAACCTTTCGTTTGAATGTTTAAAACTCTTTTGAGCATTTCTGGTAGGGCCTGTCTGGTGGTGAAAGACTCCGTTAGCATTGCTTGTCTGCAAAAGACCTTATTTCTCCTTCATGTATGAAACTTAGTAATGCAGGATACAAAATTCTTGGCTGACAGTTATTCTGATTAAGAAGAATAAAGGTAGGAATCCAATACCTTCTGGCTTGTAAGGTTTCTGCTGAGAAATCTTCTGTTAGTCGGATGGGTTTTTCTTTGTAAGTTACTTGATGTTTCTGTTGCACAGCCTGTAGGATTTTCTCCTTCATGTTGATTTTGGCCAGTCTGATGACTATGTGCTGTGGGTGATGTCCTTTTTGCAATGAATCTTCCAGTTGTTCATTGAGCTTCTTGTATCTGGATATCTAAATCACTGGCAAGACCAGGGAAGTTTTCCTCCATTGTTCCCTCAAATAGGTTTTCTTTGCTTCTTGCTTTTTCTTCTTCTTCCTCAGGGATATCTATGATTTTTATGTTTGGGTGTACATAATCCCATATTTCTCAAAGACTTTATGCATTTATTTTGATTCTTTGTTCTTTATTATTGATGGACAGAGTTAATTCAGAAGCCTTGTCTTCAAGCTCTGAAATTCTTTCTTCTGCTTGGTCTAGTCGTTGTTAAAACTTTCCACTGTATTTTGAAATTTGCTAAATGACTCTTTCATTTCCAGAAGTTCTATTTTGTTATTTTTTAAATATCTTTCTCTTTAGTGAATTTTTCATTCATGTCCTGAATTTTGTTTGTTTGTTTCTTTGGGTTGGTTTTCAACTTTCTCATAGATCACATTGAGCTTACATATGATCCATATTTTGAATTCTTTACCTGACATTTCAAAAATTTCCTTCTGAGGCTGGGCATAGTGGCTCACGCCTGTAATTCTAGCACTTAAGGTGGCTGAGGCAGGAGGATCTCTGGAGGCCAGGAGTTCGAGACCAGCCTGAGCAACATAGTGAGACCCCCATCTCTACAAAAAGTAAAAAAATATTACCCCACATGGTGGTGTAGACCTATAGTCCCAGCTACTCCAAGGCTGAGGTAGAAAGATCGCTTGACCCCAGGAGTGTGAGGTTGCTGTGAGCTATGATGAAGCCACTGCACTCTAGCCCAGGAACACAGAAAGACCCTGTCTCAAATTTTTTTTTCCCTTTTGGTAGGAGTCCATTGCTGAAGAATTAATGTAATGCTTCAGACATGTTGAAACAGCCTGTTTTTTCACAGACCAAAGTTCTCATGCTGGTTCCTTCCCATCTGGAACCTCTTGCCTCAGCTCAAAACAGATAGCTTTGCGCTTCGCTTGTTCGCATCTGCTGGGAACTCAGCCACTCGGTGTAGAGAGGGAGTGGTGCACTGCCTTTTGGCTCATGCAGATAGGTACCCACTGTGGTGCTGCTGGCAGTTTTGGTCATCTGGACCTGTGACGCCTGGGAGAGTGTTCGGGTGCCAGTGATGGTGGATGAGGTTAGGCAATCTGCAGTCCCCATGCTTCTGGATGCTGTGCCTGAGTCCTGGGGAGACCAGACTGGGACCTGGCTGGCAGACTTGCTGACTTGCCCTCAGGCCTCCCTGAGGTCAGGGGCTGGCTGTGATAGGGAGGGGCGGGGTGATCTCCTGGTCCTGAAGAATGCTCAGGCAGGAGAAGGGTGGATGCACTATGAGCCTGCCACAGGATGGGTGGGCCCCTCTTGACAAGATGAGCAGAGATAAGCAGCTATGGGGAATACAAACCGCTGACACCTCCCTCTGTCAGCAGGAGCAGCAGTCTTTGTCCACTGGGGACACAAAAACACCCAGGTTCCCAACTCCTACCTGGCCCAGCTGCAACAGTGGTGTAGGCAGCTCAACCCACTGTGTGCTGGGCTACCAGAATGGCTGTACGTCACAGCTGAAATGCTCAGGTTGGGGGTGGGCAGTTGTGTCACAGATTTGCCTCCAAGTAGGGCAGGCTTCTCCAGGTACAGGTAGGCAGCTGGGCAAGGACCATCCTCCCTACCCTCCCTCAGTGGAGGTAGTTGATTTTGTCCTTGGGGTGCATGAAAACTCCCAGATTCCCAGCCCCCTTCCTGGCCTTGCTACAGTAGAAGTGGCAGAAAAAGCTCAAACAACTGTATGTAGGGCTCACAGAATGCCTGGGGGCGAGGGGCAGGTGTGCCGTGGACTTGCCTCTGTGGAGAGTTGGCTCCTCCCAGAAGAGGCAGGCAGCCAGGGAGAAGATTGCTCTCCCTACCCCCTCAACAGAGGCAGGAGTTTTTGTCCTGGGGCCCATGGAAGCACTTGCTGTGGCATTTTAAAGGGAAAGGCGCGAGCCCTGCTCTCCATCAAAGTCTGGGTATGATGGGTGCACTGTCAGAGGGGGGACAGCCACTCCCAAGTGCCCTGGCTTGATCATCCCTTGTGGAACCCTCGCCAGCCCCAAGCAGCTGCCTCACCAGCAGTGGGGAGGGGAGGGGAAAGCTCCAAATGAGAGATAGCTGGCACTCTGGTCCCTGTTGTCCAGAGGGGTCCTCTGGCATGCTGCACTCTCTTCTCAGCTGGAAGTGGACCACCCTGAATGCCCAAGCTCTGGGAGTCCTACATTTCCCCTGGGACCCAAAAGTCCCCTAAGGCTGCTGCAGTCTGAGAGCTGGGAGGTGTTGGCTGTGGGTCTGGTGATATAGAGACCCAAGGGCTGAGATTCCCTGGTCAGGACAGCTGCAAAAATGCTGCCTGTCCATGAAAAGAGGGGAATGAGCCACACCCTCCATCCAAAATCCAGGCACAGTGGGCATGGTGTTATTGGGGTGTAGCCCCCCCAGAAAGCCCAGAGCTGGCCACTCATGCCTAAAGCTCATACATGGGAGCAGAGGCAGCTATGTCCTCCGCATTGGGTGGCTGGATGAGGGGCAGTCCCTGTCCACGTCCCTTCCCCATCTCTGGCCCTGCTATTGTTCGGGGGTTGCAACACTCTCCCACCCCACGGACTCCACTCTGTATCCATGTCCCCATGAGGAGGGGTGCAGACAACTTCAGATCACAAGCCAGGGGCTCACGGTACAGAGTGTGTGCTCTCCTTTCTTTTCCCCCCAAAAGCATCCATGGCACCTCCCCATGCCCTAGGTGCAGCCTGCCCTATGGGTCAGAACTCTGGGAATACTGATGCTCCCCTGTGTCTCCCTATTCCTTCGTGGTTGTCACAGCCCAAGCAGGTGCCAGGGTACTTTCATGTGGGACCCAGTGACAAGGAGACTAAAGGGCTTTGACTCCCTAGGCAGGATAGAGCTACCCAGTGGGTGCACGGCAACATGGCACCCACCACCTTAGCTCGGGTCTGTAGTGGGGGAAGCAGCCCGGTGCGGCTTGCAGCCCAGGGCTCGGTTCTGAAGAGCTCTCAGTTTGCTGATAGCAGCAGTGCTTGGACTCGTGAAGGTAGAAAGGCCCTGGGTAGAACAAGCGCTGGCAGGCTGCCACAGGTGTGAGGGCGGACAAAGTAAACACTCCCACCTGCACCTTCTGCGAGACTCCAGCTCCCTCAGTGGTGGGTCCCTCTTGTTCCACTCCGCAGCTCCTTCCCATGGGATCTCTTCCCTCAGTATTCCACCTGGGCTTTCCACCTGAAACTTCTATTTGGGATGTTCTGGTGACTGATGTCTCTTGTCAGCCATCTATTCTTATAAATCTTTATATACCCTTTCTTTGTGTCTGTTGATTGTTAATGCTTTCAGCTTTCATATATCTAAAAAGTATCATTGTCACCTTCTCCATCTTTAAATTTATTTTCACTGGATACAGAAATTTACAGAAAAAATATTTTTCTCACTTTTCAGATATTGTTTCATTTTCTTCTGTTTTTCATTATTTCTGATAGAAAAATGTTTTTTATCCTCACCATTTTTTGTCTGTTGTAATGTGTCTTTTTTTTTTTCTTGGCTGCTTTGAAGATTTTTTTCTTTGTTTTTCAGCAGTTTTACTGAATGTGCCGAGGTGTTGTTTTCTTTGTGTTTTTAGGCTGTCCTGTGATCAGTACTGCCAGGCAACCAGCTGAGTCCAGTATGTTGTTCTGAGCCAGGGTCCACCTTTGTAGCCCAGTTGTGGAGACTCATCGGAATACTACTGCTGGATCAGAAAGTTATAGCTTAGAAATCTGCATGAGAAAGACTGAACTGTAGTGTTGATTTTTCTTAGTTCTGTCTTTGATCTGTGACAGTTACCTAGGAAGGAAGCAGGAAAAAGAAAACTTTTTGGCTAAACACATTTTCATGTCATTCCTTCTAATGAGGTCAAACAGGTTCTGAAGCTGAGATAGAAAGAGATGGAGTACTACAACATTAAATATTGCTGCAACATGAAATTATATTGTCAGAAACCGTTATGGCTTAGAAAGAGGCCCCTAATCAAACAGTGTCCTTAGGGGCCTAGTTTACCACTCACTGCACATGGAAGTGGGATTGAGGGTTTCTTCTCTGCATTCAAGTAAGTGGTCATGCTGAGATGGAACCCTCAGGACCACATCTGGAGTTAGGCAAACACATCTGGGTGTTTCAATCAGTAGAAAGGCCCCCCATTTGTTCTTCATCACACAATCTAAATATTGATGAAATAGACACTTTCTTTCCTGCGTGTTTATTCCACAAAGAAGACTTTATGATGTCCCAGAGAATGGCAGCAAATGGATGAAAATTAAACACATCTCTGCAAACTTGTAGGTGCTTCACAATTTTCATGCACATTAACTTCAGAAGATCCTTTAGAGTTAAGTACTATTTTTTATCTCAGTTTTACACACAAAACAATGAAGGCTCAAAAGCATCAAGTGATTTTCCTTCCATCACCAGGCTAGCAAGAGGCTGAATCAGAACTAAAATTCTTGTTCTTGGATCCCAAATCCTGTATGCTTATTACTGCCATCGCCATAAAGCACGAATCACAGACATATATTAGGTGGCTGTTAAAAACCTTGGAGCCATTTCAAAGACTCTCTGAACATGAGGATTACAATTGACAGAATATGCAAAGAAATAATAAAGACTTGTGTCAGTACTGTCACAGAGCCCAAGGCAACAGAGGAAACTGAGGGAGCAGCATAAACAAGTTCCCAAACACAGGTGCAGCTACCAATGAAGCCAGGGAAGACATTGTGCCTAGAAAAGCTTGGGCTCATACCCCAAAATACCCATACCTTTTCAATCCACGCTGGTAATAAACAGCCTTCCCCCATGCCCAATTTCTAATCATTCAGAAGACTGAGATTATACACTTGACTTCACAATCAAGATTTCATAAGTGCATACATTTTATGCTGTCTTTAAATCATGTGTGTTCGTTGGAATGTTAAGATTTTAAGAGACCTCCGTAGATTATCTGAGCCAGTCCTTAGCTCAGCAAATCTCGATTATTGTTCATATAAGGGAACTGAGGCTTAGAGAGATTGTGTCTTGCTCAAGGTCCTACATGCAGTTAAGGTAGAAGAGAAAGGAAAGAGTGGGTCTTCTACAGGTAAGGTGTTTTTTCCACGATGATCGAGGGAGAACCAACATTATCTTCTTTCTATAGACCTTCTAGACAATAAAATAGAAATTCCACCCTCTTGGAAAGGTTAAAACTATCACCTCTTCAACACTTCTCCTGGGAAGAGAAAAGAATTACCTAGCTGATAAGAAGGCAGAAACTCTGACATTCCTAAAGTGCATTTCTCTACGAGGAGACATTGATCAGTTAAATATTGCTTTGTTTCCGTGGCATCATTGTCTCCATATCCATGAACTTCTGGTTGTGTGGGGCAGACACAGTTCTCTCCATACTCATATTTGAGGGGAAACATTCAGAATTCCCCTTGGGCCATTAGTCCATGCCATCTTTTTCAATCAGGCATGGCCAGATATAAAGCTATTGTATTGATCCCTGTCTACTTTCTATACCTAATTCTCAGTCAGTTTGGGATCCAGAGGAGGGAGAATAAATGAATGAATTGGCTTCCTCAGACACTTCAACAATTTCCAAGACTTGACGTCCTTTAAAGTTTGACTGAACTTAATTCCTACATATATTAGAAGCTCCCTTAACAAACCGCAGACTTAGCAATTTGCCAGATCAATTAACACTCTCTACTCCAGGTTTTCTCAATCATAGCACTATTGACAGTTTGGGCCAGATAATTCTTTGTTGTGGGGCCTGTCCTGTGTAATGTAGGATATTTAGTGGCAGTGGCGTCCCTGGCCTCTACCTACAAGATGCCAGTACCACTACTCCAGTTGTGACAACCAAACATGTTTCCAGACTTTGCCAATGTTCCCTGGAGGGAGCGATTGCCCCTGGTAGAGAACCACTGCTCTAATCCGTCACGAACACAGAGGGCCTGATAACCTCAGCGTGCTGAGCCCTCCAGGATAGGCTCCCCTCTGAGATGCCCCATGCCCTCCTGATCCCATTAGTTGAGCCATGGGCTTGTCCAGTGTCAGTTGTGTATTTCATATTACTGATGTCAGTTGCACTTGTTGTAATTATGTGGTTCCCATAAATATGTAATTCAATGAAATATGAGAGCAAAATAAGAGTTTTTGTTTCTTTTCAAAGTTGAATGATTGGAGGAGCCCTCATATGGCAGAGACAAATTATTTCTTCCATATCTTTTTTTCTCTCGATATACCACTAAACAACAATTTCCAGCCTCCCCTGCAGTTAGGGGGAATCTATGTGATTGAGTTCTGGTCAAAGGAAAGTGGGCAAAAATATGAACACCATTTCTAGGTTTGGAACTTAAAACTCCCCTTGCTCTCTCTTGCTGCATCAGCAAAGAATCCAGAAGAGTTCTCTGATTGCCTATGGCGGGGGTTGATAAACTTTATGTAAAGGGCCAGATAGGAAACAATTTCTGCTTTGCATATTATTTTTTTTTTAACCTTTCAAAATGTAAAAACCATTCTTAGCTTGTAGATAGTACAAAACATGTCATGGGCTGGATTTGTCCCATGGGCAGTAGTTTGCCAACCTCTGCTGGCATGGTGGGCGTGATGGTGCAACCCCATCTTCCATAAAGACACTTAAAAAATATCCCTGTCAAATTAGGCATGGGTAAAGCAGTGAGAAAAATATTACAGGGGACTATAAAAGTCTAGCATGATTCTGCATGTGTATTGTTTCAAATCTCCTTAAATTCTCATTCTACTTTACAGATATTAAAAGTGGAAATCATAGACTTTGCAATTACAGATAACATAGAAGGAAGAAAAACAGTGCAGGATTCCAATCAGCTAACAGTCAAGATGAGGTCTTGGTCTTGCACCAAAAGACTGGTGAAAATGATCCTTTATATGTTGAATTCAAATTAAAAGTTTCAACTCTCTGATTTTTTATGATTCTGTATTTTAACAGACTTTTTATATGAGTAAGACTTTTTATTTAACTTCACTCTCTCTTTTGTGTGAAAACAGACTGAAATGAGATGGCAGAAGAGACTTGAAAGAAATGGGTCAGCCCTAGAATACTGATGCCTCTGTACTGGGTCTCGGCTCTGACATCAACTGTCCTGGAAATTTATAACACAATTGTGGCAATGTTCTAGATGCAAAAATGTTATGACAGCATTCCTAAATGTTTGTCATACAAATGTATACAAAAACAGCAGTTAGTACAGTTTATTTAATATAAATGGACATGGGCCAGGTATAAGAATAAGCTAAGGAAAATTATTGATAAAAAAACAAAAGTTAGCCATCAGTTCACATCAATGTGTCTCCCTATTCTAATATGTCTTTTTCAGTTGAAATAGAGCTATTGGCCATGTGGAGTCCATACATAGTCTAGCTTTAGTATTTTTAAAGTATTTTTAAAGTATTAACTATGTAGCTTACACCCTTCCCTGTATTTCCTGCCATTCCTATCAGCTGTCTCTCATAACAAAATGTTTGGCCATTGTCTCAGTCAGCTTGGGCTGCCATAACAAAGTACTGCAAAATGGGCAGCTTAAGCAACGGGAATTTATTTTCTCACGGTTCTGGAGGCTAGATGGTCTAAGATGAAGGTGTGGGCATGGTTGGGTTCTGGTGAGGGCTCTCTTCCTGGCCTGTAGACAGCCACGTTCTTTCTGTGCCCTCACATAGCAGGGGAAGAGAGAGAGGAATAGAGGAAGGTGGGAGGAAGGGAAAGAGAGGGCTGTCTGATATCTCTTTTTTGGAGGGGGATTATTTTACAGTATTTTATTATTTTTATTTTTTACATTGACAGATAAAATTGTATGCATTTACTATATACAACATGATATTTTGAAGTATATATACATTGTTGGATATGGCTAATTAACATATGCATTACCTTGTATAGTTATGATTTTCATGGAAGAATATTTCATATTGGCTCAGCATTTTTCTTTTCTTTTCTTTTTTTTTTTTTGAGACAGAGTCTCACTGTTGCTCGGGCTAGAGTGCCATGGCATCAGCCTAGCTCACAGCAACCTCAAACTCTTGGGCTCAAGCGATCCTTCTGCCTCAGCCTCCCGAGTAGCTGGGACTACAGGCATGTGCCACCATGCCCGGCTAATATTTTCTATATATATTTTAGTTGTCCAGCTAATTCTTTCTATTTTTAGTAGAGAAGCGGTCTTGCTCTTGCTCAAGCTGGTCTCCAACTCCTGAGCTCAAACGATCCTCCCGCCCCAGCCTCCCAGAGTGCTAGAATTACAGGTGTGAGTCACTGCGCCTGGCCAAGCATTTTTCAAGAATACAATGTATTATTAACCATAGTCACTATGTTGTGTAATAGATCTCTTGAACTTATTTCTCCTGTAAAATTTTGTACCCTTTGACCAATATCTCTTCAACCACCTCCTCCCTGGCTACCCTGGCCCCTGATAACCACCATTCTACTTTCCACTTCTATAAGATCAACATTTTTAGATTTCCACATTTGAATGAGATCATGCAGTATTTGTCTTTCTTTGCCTGGCTTATTTCACTTAACATAATGTCCTCCAGGTCCATCTCTGTTGTCACAAATGACATGATTTCCTTCTTTTCTATGGTTGAGTAATATCCCATTATGTGTATATACACATTTTCTTTATCCATTCATCCTGTGATGGACATGTCAATGTCCACATCTTGGCTATTGTGAATAATGCTACAATGAACATGACAGTGCAGATGTCTCTTTAACATACTAATTTCATTTCCTCTGAATATACACCCAGTAGTGGGATTGATGGATCATATGGTAGTTCTATTTTTAATTTTTTGAGGAACTGCCATACCCTTTTCCATAGTGACTGTACTGATTTACATTCCCACTGACAGTGTGCAAGGGTTCCCTTTTCTCCACATCCTCCACCCCATTGTCTTTTTTTTTTTTTTTTTGATAATAGCTATTCTAACAGGTGTGAGGTGATCTTTCATTATGGTTTTAATTTGCATTAATGTCTCTTCTTATAAGGCCACTAATCCCATCATGAGAGTGCCACCTTCATGACCTCATGCAAACCTAATTATTTCCCATAAAGCCCTATGTCCAAATAGCATTATTTTGGGGGTTAAGGTTTCAAAGTAGGAATTTGAGGGAGAGTGGGGTACAATTCAATACACAGCAGCAATGAATAAGGAAGTCTTCAAGGTACAATCCGGTACAATGAAGTGGTAGACCTCAGACGCACCAGAGTGCTAATTAAGCACTTTTTTCCTCAGCACAATGTTAACTTTAGGACCCAGTGATGATGAATCCAAGTCAATTCAGACTAAATCATCATTAAAAAAAAAACACACCTTCCCTGTTGGGAAAACACCCAGGGAGAGTAGCAGCATCAATTTGCATTCAATTCACAAAGATTGAAATACAGGTTGAGCATCCTTAATCTGACATCTGAAATGCTCCAAAATCTAAAACTTTTTGAGTGCTGACGCCACAAATGGAAAATTCCACACCTGACCTCATGTGATGGGTCATAGTCAAAACACAGGCAAACCTTTGCATGTACAAAATTATTAAAAGTATTGTCTAAAATTATCTTCAGGCTATGTGTCTTAGGTGTATATGAAACAAAAATGAATTTGATGTTTAGACTTTGTCCCATGCCAAGATATCTCATTACTTATAGGCAAATATTCCAGAATCCATAAAATATCCAGAATCGGAAACACTTCTGGTCCCAAACATATGAGATAAGGATACTTTCCATCATATCCAAATACTCTCACTTCTGCCACATTTCCTTTAAGGAAAAAACTAAAACAATCTTTATTGTCATCTCATAGCAACAGTTCAAGCCTTAGTAGAACCTTCTTCTTTCTATTAGCTTTTTTTTGTTTGTTTCTTAACTTTTTCATGTGAAAATATTTAAACCTGCAAGAGTTGTACAATGAATTCCCATAAAGGCTTCAATTTACCAAAAGATTAACATTTTGCCACTTTTACTTTATTCCTCTCTGTGTATGTGTATTTGTACTTTTGTACTTATTATTTGTGTCAAACCACTGACAATAAGTTGCAGAAATCATGGCCCTTCACTCCTAAATACAAGAGCTTGTATCTTCTAGAACAAAGATGTTTACTTAATAGTCAGAGCCTAGAGAGTGAAAGGAAGACATTCACCAAGGACAGGTGTGAAAGGGGCTGATTTTTTTTATGAAGAATTTGCAGAGAAATGAAATTTCCCTGGCAACAGCAGGAACCTAGTAAATAAAAGAATTTCAAACCGAGCTTAGGCATGCTCCTTTGACTTGTTTTAGCCTGAGTAATTAATAAAGTGTTTGGATTGTATTGGCACTACAAGCTTCAACTCCCTGAGGAGTAAGTGGGCTAACACACAGGTGGAAAAATTAGCAATTTATTGATTCGGTACATTCCAAACATACTTGAAGCTTTCTTAAGCTGTTTCTGAGACCCCATGCTGTGTGCATTCTTGTGATCATATTGGCTCCCTTTTAGCCACCAGGATTAACACACTGCTGGGCCAGGATTTGCCTTCTGATTTCTGAGTTAACAACCCACAAATATCCTTTTGCCAGGCATCGAATCTGACATGCTGGAGAGAGTTGTTGGAGCGAGTCGTTCTGCAAGCCTCAGGCTTGTGGCTCAGACGAAGAAGCAAAACTTGCCATGTTGGAAATAACTTTAAAGCTAAATTCTAACGCAAGTTGATGCTGGAAGATCAAAAATTCCTCGGTGTGGTTTACTAATAGCTCCCCACCTTTAAGTATAAAATATTCTTTCCACATGCCTTTTGCCTCTGCATTCATCTGTGTTTGACAAAGCTTGTCTCACAAACTCAATTAGTGCTGCTAACTTTATTTAACACATGCCCTTTCCTTGGTCACTTACAGTCGATCATTTCCTGACTGCTCCTATGGACTGTTCTTGGAAAAATGTGATCCTGCAAAGAAGGTCTCACAATTGCTCTCAGATAAAGCTTCTCATTGAAACCGACTTTACAAATTAATAAAGGGGTACAAAGTGAGAACTGTGGTAAGAGCCTAGCTAAAAATAAGGCAGAGGCCTAGCTAAAAATAATGATAATAATTAGACACTGTATCCTGTTTGCTTCTCTGTAATTGCCACTCTGGAGCCACACAGCTGATGGTCATAAAGATTCTTAGCCTTCTCCATTGATAACATCACCTTTTTGAAACCTAGGGGTAGTTTCTGAGATATCTTCCAGGTCCCACGTTCCAGTGGAACAGCTGACCCACCCAGACCAGTGGCCCATACAGAGGAACTGACTCAACTGGTCTTGTGACCCTCAAATCTGATCAGCAAAGAAGACAATTTCCACAACCCTCTGGTTCCACCCTGAACCCAGCCAATTAGCAGATTCAATTGCCTATGCCAAACTGCCTTTAAAAACCTTGTCTCCCAAATTCTTGGGGAGGCGGATTTGAGAAATTCCTCCTGTCTCCCCGTTTTAGTGCTATGCAGAATTAAAAACTCTTTCTCTGGAGGGTAAACCCTGTTGTCTCCATGTATTAGCTTCCTCTTGGACAGTGGGCAAATGAACCTGGTTGGGTGGCAACGTTATCAGCGATCAGTATCTAATTTTGTTATGCCATGTTTTTTTTTTTCCATTGGGACTAAACCTTGCTTAATCAAGTTGGCAGATATATCTGTGGTGCTGTCTGTTTTGAAGGGCAGTGTTTTAAATTTGAATTTCAAGTATTTTTGAAAAAAATGAAAATACAGTCAAGGCTCTCATTTGGAGCTCAAAATGAATACACCAGATCCATACTTCTGCATAAAAGTACCCTCTGCCTGGACGTGAAATGTGCGATGGTAGAGCACACTTGAGGTTCCTTTCATGAACACTGGTATATGTGGTATTAACTGCAGACATTTCAAAGGCATAATTTTCACTTCAGTAGACTTAGGAGTTTGTGTGAGAAAGGTGAAAATTACCTTAGACTGGAATTTCTCAACCTTGGTACTGTTAACATTTGGGGCCAACCATCCTGTGAATTTTGGATTTGAAGGCAGATAATAATTCCTTTTTGTGGTAGAGCTGTCCTGCTACTCACTAGGTGCCAGTAGAAACATCCGTACCCCAAAATGCAAAAACCAAAAATGTCTCTAGATATTACCAAAGATCACTTGGGGGACAAAATCACCCTTGTGGAGAACTCCTGTGATAGATAGTTCTGGCTTATTTTTCTCATGTCATTGAGATAAACCAATCTTAGCAACTGCTGGTTTGTTTTGGAGTCATATGTGTATATGCCACAGATCACCTACTTACCTGAAAAATCACTGAGAGTAGGTTCTAGGTTTTGTTTATCTCTGCATTACTAAGAGTGTCTCGCACAGTCCTGGCATAATATGTTTGTCATTGGTGCTGATTCCCAAATATTTCTGGCTTTCCTCCTTCTGAGAATGGTAGAATTGGACTTCCCATCCTACATTCCCATGGGGGTGGTGGCCACATGGCCTGTTTTGGTCAATGAAATGTGACAGGAAGTTATGCGTGTCTCTCCAGGGGGAAACAGTGCACGATTGCTTTCTTCCTGGTGTGGTGACCAAGAACATTTGTGATGGTGGCTGCTCTATTGGTCTGGGCCGCTGAGTAATTGTAATGCGTAGAGCCTCCTGCTGCTCTGAGTTGGACGTAAACATGAGTGAAAAATAAAATTTGGGTAATTTAAGCTACTGAAAGAGTGGGGTTATGCATAACTAACACATCCAGACTGATTTTAGTGTCACGGACATTTGAATTCAGAACACTTATGAGTCATTTGGTTCCTCTCTTCTCACCCTTAGCAAGGCTAGAAATCCATGATGGTGATGAACCTCTGCCAAGATATGGAGCTAGGAAGATAGCGTATCTTGGGTTTCTGCTCCAGCTTAACTATGATTAAATCTGTAAACTGGTTAATTTACCATGAAGAACAACAAATTAATTGCTGTAATTACCTGAAAAATTAAAAGGAATTTCACTTTATTATTGGAGTACTATGACAAATAATAACAACTAACAGTCACAAAGTACTTTCTCTGTGGCAGACAGTGGGCTGAATACGTTGCATAAATTATCTTCTTTATTCCTTATAACAGTTTTCTGAGGTAAATGCTCTCATTAGCTCAATTTTATTTATTTATTTATTTATTTATTTATTTTTGGGGACCAAAAATGTTGCCCAGTATGTTGCCCAGGCTGGAGTGCAGTGGTGCAATCATAGCTCACTGCACCTCAAATTCTTGGGCTCAAGGGATCCTCCTGCTTCAGCCTCTAGAGTAGCTGGGAATACAGACACATGCCACCATACATGGCTAATTTTTTTTGTATAGATAGGGTCTCACTGTGTTATCCAGGCTGGTCTCGAACTCCTGGTCTCAAGCAATCCACCTTCCTCAGCCTCCCAAAGTGCTGGGATTACAGGCATGAACCACCGTGTCTGGCTTATTAGCCTAATTTTAAAGCTGAGGAAACTGAGGCATGACAAAATTATCAGCTTGCTCTAGGTCACAGCTAGAAAATATTTAAGCGAGAATTTGAACTTGGGTAGTCTGATTTCAGAGAGTGTGCCTCTTCACAACTATGACAATCTATTTCCTAAAGAGTGATTCTCCATAAAACCAGGTACCTACGTATTTTGCACAAGTTAGAGCTATTCTGTGTGGTCTCTAACAAGGAGGCCTTGAGAAATGCTTAGAAAAAATAGCCATATATTTGAAATGGTGCACGATAGTTAAAGCCTGCTGCTTCTCCATGGATTATGGTAAACTGAGTTGCTCAAAGCTACTATATTTAAGTGAATACACTTCTTTCTTAGGGATTGGACTGGATATGTAAGAGAGCAGCATATAAAACATCTAACCTTAAGATGCTTCTTTGGCCTTGTGTCACATTTAATATACTGAGTGTTATAATTTTGGTTTCAAACATATAGATAGCATTCAGCTATATATATATATATATATATATATATTTTTTTTTTTTTTTTTTTTCTGGAGACAGGATCTTGTTCTGTTGCCCAGGCTGGTTAGTGGATGATCATAGTTCACTGCAGCCTGGAACTCCTGGGCTCAAGTGATCCTCCCACCTCAGCCTTCCAAGTAGCTGGAACTACAGGCATGCACCACCATGCCCAACTAATTTTTCAAAATTTTTTAATAGAAATGGGGGTCTCAAACACCTGGGATCAAATGATCCTCTCTCTTTGGCCTCCCAAAGTGCTAGGATTACAGGCACGAGCCAGCGTGCCCAGCTTCAGTAAGGCAGAAATCTCTATCATATTAATCTTCCATCTTTAAGACTTGAACCCAGTAAGGTAGCTTATCTCCAAGATGGCCCCAAGGAACCATACCTCCTGACAGTCAGGCCCTTTTGTAGTTCCTTCCCACACTGAGCCTCACTCTCCTCACGAGATGACCTAGTGAGTCACCACTGCAGTCAAGTTAACTATATACTTTACAGATAGATTTGGGGTGATTGTTTACCTTGCAATTTTCCTTTTATATTTCCCTTTAGAGTACTATTTATTTGAGTTTCTTGAAATGTTAAGATTCTCTCAGTTTTTATTAATATTAAATACTTGACGGACAGACAGGAAGGAGAGATGAGAGAAAAGTAAAAGTGAGGCTATAAAATTTATAGCTTCACCGTTGGAAAGGTCTGCAAACTCTTCATGTATTAATTCATCCATTGTTTTACTTTTCTATTGCTGCTATATCAAATTACCACCAGTGTAGTGGCTTAAAACAACAAATTATCCTACAGTATTGAATGTCAGAAGTCCAAAACCCAGATGTTGGCAGGGCTTCCTTCCTCATGCAAGTTCTAGGGGAGAATCCATGACCTTGCCTTTTCCAGCTGCCAGAGTCTGCCTGCTTCTGTCATCACATCTCCTTCTTCTGAGTTTGACCCGTGATTGCGTTGGGCCCACCTGGATAATCCAGGATCATCCCTCCATCTCAAAATCCTTAAGTTATTCATATTCTGCAAAATCTCATTTGCCATATAAGTTAACATATTAACAGGTTCTGGGGATTACAGCATGGACATCTTTGGGCAGCCATTACTCTGTCTATCACATCCATTCATCATTCAATACATTCATTTATGCAATTAATTATGTGAACATTTATTGAGTACCCTACATATATCAAACAGTGAACTAGTTGATGGGAATGCAAAGAATGAAAAGACTTGACTAGATATAAACAAAGCAACATGTGTAGACCTTAAAAGCACAGAAAATGAAAAAAGTAAGAAAAACTGAGATTCATACCACAATAATATTATATAAATCATAAGGCCACATAAAACATCGGTATATATTTTAGGAGAACCGACACACAGGATCCCCATCAAACTCATTATAATGGTTGTATTTGAAGTTGGAAGAGGCTGGAAGTAGAGAAAGGGGATTAAAGGCAATAGTACATATATGACACAAGAGATGGGGCACATGGATCAAAAATTATATTGTGTTATGGACTGAGAAATATAACTCTACTCAGTGCAATGGATATTTAAAAGGAAAATAACCAAAATAGTTTTAAATAATAAGCATAGTATGATTACGTAAACCATAAGAGAGCTGTTAACAAAGTGGGAGAACACAGCACAGAAGAGCACAGAGCAGGTAGGAGCACACTGTAAAACAGTGGAAGACTTTCCCCCAGGGGACATTGCACAATGTCTGGGGACATTTTCATTTTCACATCTGGGAGGCGGGTGCTACTAGCATCTAGTAGGTAGAGGACAAAGATGCTGCTAAGCATCTGACAAAGCACAGGGAAGCCCCCACAACGCAGAATTATCTAGCTGCAAATGTCAATAGTGCTGAGATAAGAAAACTCCATGCTGGAACAACCAGATATAAAAACCAAATAACCCTGAGATTATTGTGGTATGTCAATAGATTTAATTTATAAATATTTGATTATGTGGAGGATTAATATACAATCAACAACTCATCTTCTATGTTCTCTCTGGTGTGTTTAAACTCATTTCCAAATAGCCTAATGTCTATTCTCCATGAATTTCAGTTCCTGTGTCTATACGCTGACGCCTACTGCCCACTGATTTTCCTTCCATTTAGGCTTTTTAGTGATTCCATGAACTTAAAAAAAAATCAGATCATGATCGGGGTTGGAAAGAATCAACAGTCATTGTTTAACTACATTAGTTCCATTTGGGTTATAAGCTAATCTTCAAACAGAGAAGAGTGCTGATGTCTCACATTTTGACAGTGGCTTTGGCTCTTGCAGTCATTCTGAGTTTGAATATTGTTGAATAAATTAAGGGTACAGTAGAGTAATTCTCCTGAGGGTCTTCAATCTTATACAACAATTCAGTCTTGTATAATAGTGATAGTCAACTTAAATATTAATAATCACACACCTATATATTTTAACCATTCCTTTTAATTATTTTTGTGGAAAGATAAAAAATAGTAAATGACTATACCTCTAAAATTATCAGTTTGGTCTGACAAGGTCAAATTAGTTTAATAGTGTGACCTTCGTGCCTCTAGCTTTTCCTTTTTGTCCCCACTTCTAGGGGCATAAAACTATCTCAAACCTATACCAATAGTACTGTCCATTCATGACAGTTACTAAATGACCTTGTCAATTAGAACTAGACATGTTTAATGGGAAGAAAATCCTACAACATCTTATTTTCAGTATTCTGTTTTATTCCCAGACTTTTATCTACTGTAATCAAAAGAGAGTTGGCTTTGGAGCCAAAGACCCCTATATGACTCTGGCAGGTTATCATATCAAAATCACTGGGCTTTGGTCTTTTCATTTGTAACATTGTTCTTATAAGATTTAATTAAAATGTAAAATCAAGTGAAATAAAGTAGGTAACACATAGCCATTGATTCCTTTTCCTTGTTCAATTCCTGCATTAAGCCCCATTAATATTAAACTGCATGCTTTACCTTCTGGGTCAAGTCAAAAAAAAAAGCAAAGAGGTAAGAAAGTACTCCATCACTTTTGCAACTATCTCTATGGCTGTCCAGCTTAAATCCCACTGAACAAAATCTCTTATCTCTTCTGGAACCCTTAACATTAATTGTTTGAAATACTTATAAAGCTAATTAAGGGCTGCTCTCAGATTTCATTTTCTTAAATTGATTTTCATGTGAATGTTTTAATTCCACAGATAAACTATTAGGTCCTTGAGGTTAGGAATCTTATATCTCTACAACTATTTATTAATATCTATCATCTATTTATCTATCCATCTCGTTTAGTATGTGAAACCTTGCTTTACACAGTACCTTCCCAGAAGGTAGGTTATGGGAGGAGGCAATAAATATTTTTGAGGAACTGAATTTCACTGCCACTAGTTTCAGTCTCTATTTTTCAGGTACATGCTAATTCCAAATACTCAGACAAATTAATGTGTTTTAACATCCATGTATGATCAAATTCAGTTTTTCAGGAAATGCAATCTTCTAGTTATTACCATGTTGAATCCTCGTATCACCCTAAAGAGAATAAAAAATAAAAAACACAACAAAGCCCAGCAATGCCCAATCAGTAAACCTGATATTAATATCTGTTTAGAGTTTTGTATTTAAAAGAAACTAAATCAGAGGTAATATATAATGTTCTAGAAATTTAAAAGAATCTGTTTATATATCTGATATTATATTAAATTTATATTGAATAATCACTTTTGTTGTCATTCCCATTAATCCAGCCAATGCGAAAGTTTTTAGCAAGAAAAATGTCGCATTGAAGATATCAAGAAGGTAGTAGCTGTAGGCTGAGAAGGATAAACATATGGGGATATTATGTGCTAAAAGGTAAGAGTCTCAAGTATTCTCTCTTTCATGTTATATAGCTCTGGTCAATTTCACAGCCTCAGCCAGTACTGAACAGGGAAATTGGAAAACTGCAGAATCGATTTGCAGAAGTGAATTTCTATTTTCTTTTACACCTTCTTCATCGGAGTTGCTATCATTCTTGTGTTGTGTGGTATTATTGACAGTACCCTGGGCACAGCTGATAATTGCTAAAAGTCACTCTCTTGAAGTGGAAGCAGAATAAAACAAGGAGACTGCAATTTTCTCATTTTCTAAATTTGCTGCTTTCACAATCCTTCATCTTTGCTAGAATTTAAATGTAAAGACTTTTCTTCTCTCAAGCAACAATAATTATAGCAATTCTCTTTGCTTGTATTTCCTAGGTAAAAAAATATTAAAATAATAAAGCTCTAAATGTCTAATTTGAACTAAATATAGGCCCTTCAAATATTCTGGTTTGCATTTTCAATTCTTATCCTTAATAGATTTACTTTAAACTACAAATATATGCAAAATTGCAATATACTTTTCAATATATTAAGAAGAAAACTGGTTTATTTTTGCTGCTGCCTTTCAAGATTATCAGTAGGTTTAGCAGGTACTTACTAATTTTCAAATTAGGGCTATTTAAAAAGAAAGCTGTAACCTTTGGCTATGTAGTATCAACCCTGAAAAAGAATCTCCCTTGTATTCTTAAAGATCATTGAGAAATAATAATTTTCCTATTGGTTCAATTTTGAGATCTTACTATTTATTTTACGTTTTTAAAAAATGCATTTTAGTGATGATGAAATCTTTACTATGTAATGCTATTTGCCCAGTAGAATGGAGTCTATTTACAGTGTCATATAAATGGCAACTTTGTGATTATAAATCTTTTTTCTTTCTATTTCTATTTAGATTGGTGTTTGTTCTTGTATTCTGCTCCACTTCCAATTTAGAAATCCTGTGGGTCAAAGAATCAGAAAACTGCCTTTTAATTAGTCAAATAATATTGCCAACTCTGTTAATTAGTTGAGAATCAAATGAAAAAGAAAATTGGCTACATTTCTTAAGGCTTAAGTAGATAGGCGGCTACAAAACACACATAAAACACAAACAAAACTCCCCCATATTAACAGGTTTAAAAAAGTTGCCAGAAAAAATACAGAACACTCAATTAAATTTGAATTTCAGATAAACAGCAAATGATATTTTAGTTTAAGTATGTCTTAAATAATGCATGCCCTATATTTCATTTGCTAAATCTGACAACCCTAAGGATTAATGCCATTTTCCTTATCATCAATATTGTGATTTTTAAAAACATTATTTTAATAAATTAGAAAACAACAGCATTAGGCTCACAAAATGGAAATTTAAAGTTATGAATAACAAAAATTAAATCAATTTCTTCCATGTATAACTGTGCAGAAAAGGTTTTCATAAAGAAGAATTATAAGTGCATATGGATGTTCATAAACCCCCGTTGGGAGGAAACACCACTTCTTAATTTGCATAGGATTATAGTACTTTGAGCTCTAAATTTCTCAGCAGACCTAGAGAACAGAAATAAATTGTTTTTTATAATTCTTTTATCAATCACAATTTAAATTCTGAGATCAATTATCAAGGAGTTTAACTATTTGATCTTTTGGGTGTGAGAAAAGTTAAATGCATGGACTAAATATGTCTCCACTAGAAATCCTTCCCATTCCTTATACTTCCTTATATTTCAAATTTCTAGAAATAACATTCCCAGTCTTAGCTCATTTGCACCTTACATTTATCTTTAGAACATTAAGCATCTATAATGTATATACCCTGTTAGATGTTAGAAACACAAGATGAGTAAATCAAAACTAGTCAATAGTAAAGTTTCGGTTTTCTTTCAAAAGGTTTTCCGTCTATAAAGCAGATAGAATATGGATTCTATGTTACAAGTGAAAAGTCAGAGTGCTGAGACCCTAAGAACTCGGAAGTATTATCTAAGGTCTCACATATAGTGAGTAAAGAGCCAGGGCTTCAGTAATCGTCCCTGGCTTCTGGCTGGGGGGCACTTGATCACATCAAGCTAAAAAGCTTCACAGCAAAGGAAACAATCAAAGTGAAGAGACAGTCTCCAATATTTCTTCAAAGGTAATCCCTGATTACTGAGTATCGTAACCCCTCCGTTTCCCAGAAGCAAAAAGGAAAGCATCTTGGATCCCTCTATAATGTTCACGTGCTCTTAAAAGTGGAACAGGTGTTCTCTGGGTGTGGAAGAAAAGCAAGGCATGAGTGGGAGTTAAAGCAGCCGTTGTAACCAGACCAAATTAATCTGTGGAAACCGGAGCACCAGCCAAGTCGATGCTTTTTCAATTGGGTGCCACAGGTGACTCATCAGAGACAGCTTGCTTTTGGGCCTTCTGATATTTTTCTTCAGGGTGGGGTGTCAGATTTCCTTTGCATTTTTGGACAACAGCCCTCGTGTCCACTTCCAAATTTGTCTGGTTTCACAGCCCTCACGCAGAGCCTGATTTCCTATCGGAAGCTAGTCATTGGCAGGAAGTTTAGGGAATGAAGAAAAAGGTGAAAAAATGACCCGGAGGCCAGAAGAGAGGCCTAAAATGGGGAAATTAGCACTTAAAGAGCTTTCCCTACCCCAGCCCCGCAGAATGACAGCTCTCCTCTGCCAGAAGACTACCTCTCCCGGCAGGCACTGCGCGCCCCACAGCCACAGGCTGGCCGGCGCCTTACTCTCCACCTCCGTCCGAACCAGCCAATAGGAACCCCCGCTTGGTTCTCCTCCCGACCCGGACCACGCGGGAGCCGGGGTAATAAAACTACACTTCCCGACGCGCTTATGTTCGCGTCCTGGCCAATCAGATCCAGTAGTTCGGAGGCTGGGGGCGGAGCCGAATGCATAGGACACCCCATTGGCTAGGGAAAGCTTAGAAGAGCCGGAACCCGGGAGCTGGAGAAGCGAAATGACATTTCCTCTTTAAATAGCCGGAGCCCGGGCCCCACAGAGAAATGGCCGCGTCGGCAGGTGGGTCGTGTGCTGGTTAGGGCGGTGTGGAGGGAGGAGGGAGAAGGTGGGCCGGGGCCAGGCACAGGCTGTGAGATGCGGAGGTAGCGATGAGGAGCCGGAGAGAAGGATGGAGAGGTGGAGAGGGTTGAGGGAAAGCAGGATGAATGGGCTGGAGGGCGGTGGGCGGTCCGGCTGGACGGGGATGAGGAGGCTGCGTACCCGCCGCCGCTCCAACCCGTTCGGGAGGCGGTTGAGAGGGCACCGGCGGCCGCCACCCGTCGAGCTTCCCTCGTGAGGCTCCTGCCCTGCGCTCTCGGCTGGGACGTGCCGGCTCTTGGCGGAGTCCCCGCAGACATCTCGTCTGTTCTAAGAGCACGCTCCCTTCGCGAGCACGGGGCACCGAGCTCGCCTGGCTCCCGGAGGAGCGGGCTGGCCTTTGAACTTGTTCGCCGCTAGCTTTCAGCTCTCTGTCTCTCAAATCCTGCACTCGCGGTACCATAAGGTAGTGTGTATAAATACGCATATTTATTTTTGAAAGGAGGGGGGGAAGCCTAGCAAATAAAAAAACCCGTGACGCCGTAACTGGCTCGGAACTTGTGGTTGTACGATTTTTCTCCTCCTAGATTTAAGTAAGTCTTCCCCGACACCGAATGGGATTCCATCTTCAGACACAGCCAACGATGCCATGGACCCCTTCCATGCTTGCAGTATTCTTAAGCAACTCAAAACAATGTACGATGAGGGGCAGCTGACAGACATTGTAGTGGAAGTGGATCATGGGAAAACATTTTCCTGTCACAGAAACGTTCTTGCTGCAATCAGCCCTTACTTCAGGTATGATGATGGTGGAAATTTCTATTGATATTTGCACGGAGCTCCCTTTCCCCCTCAGTATTGTCCCCTTGATTATTATACTGAGATGCAATAATGAAATGAAACCAATGAGTTTGTTTCCTCAGAATAGATAGCAGGCCCTATCTTATTAAGCCCTTGTTTTTGACTTGAGAGGTTCTTCTAGAGTTCAGGTGGTGGGTTTTTAAGTTAGTGGACCTATGTTTGTTTGTTTGTTTGAGGTCAATGACCAGAAAATCTAGACTTGTGCTCTTCAATAGGGTAGCTACTAGCTGCCTGTGGCTATTTAAACTTAAATTACTTAAATAAAATTAAATATTTCCTCAGTTACACTAAACACATTTCAAGTACTCAGTAGCCACATGCTTATTGGCTGCCATATTGGACAGCAAAGATATACAGCATTTCCATCACTACAAGTTTTACTGGGCAGTGATGATCTAGAATTTGTTCCAGAAAGTTATCCAGAATGCATGTTTTTTTTAGTGCATGTAACTCTTAGAATTTAAAATATAGTAGCCTGTTCCTTTAAAAACAAATTACCATTCAATAGATTGTTTTAATCCTATGGGGGGACAAGCAGTGGGATAAAAATGAATGAACTATAGTTTCCTTAGGCCCCAAACTAACGATTTCTAAGATTTCCAGAAGTATTTTTAAGCTAAGCTTTTATTTTCATTTATATTAATTCTTGTTTATCATAAACTTTGAAAAGTAAAATTTTAAAACTTGGGTCTGAAAAATAACTTCCTACTTTAAGAAAAGATTAATGGAAAATGTAGTTTCCTGCCTGAGTTTACTTCTTTTTTGTGTCAAGTGCACACTTTTTTAAGCCTTTCAATATTCAAAAGTGGTGCATGAATGACAGTAAAATCATCTTCTCAATCACATTGTAAATGTGCTTTTTCCTTTTGAAGGTCCTTACCTTTGTAGGACACATAGCAGTGTAATGTTCCAGACAGTAGTTTCTGGTTCCTTTTTCTCAGAATACTGGGTTAAATATAGTCACTTCAGTCCGATGCTTGTGATGTTGTAATCGTTTAGACTTGCTTAGGGGTAGGTCATTGGACTGCTAAGTATTAATCATCACAAAACAATGAGCTGGGGGGAAAAATGAAACTCATATATGCAGAAGTTGTGAAATTTGGCCTGGTAATGAAAGCTATGGTGAGATTCACTTACCCAGGCTATCCATTAGATACGGTTAGGTCATTTATGTGTTTAAATATATGTCACCATTATTATTTATCAAGCTTTGGCTAAGCTTACTTTACATACACTGCCTTATATAATCTTTATAATCTTATCTCCGTACACTTGTTCCCATTTTACATATGAAAAAACTGAGGCTCAATGAGGTTAAATAACCTGCCTAAATCATCTAACTGGTAAATGATAGAGGCTGGATTTGATTCCTGTGCCAGCCTTCTTAGTTACTAGATAACTCTTAAGGAACAAGAGTGGATAGAATGGGTCCTTTTTAAAGTTTCCTGTAAAAAAAATTTTTATTGTATATTAGATTTGAATAGTAAAAAATTTAAAAAATTAGAACTTCAATGTGAAGATACCTATATCTCATAGAAATTTTATATTCTGGATTATATTATTTAAATATCATACTTAATTAAAATTAGCTTTGGAGACCAAGACAAATCACTTTAAAAGAAGTGTGCCAAAAGAGATTCTTAATTCCTTAAAATCTTCAATTCTTTAATTTCCTTAAGATATGAACAATTAATAAATTTCTTAATTTCCAAGGAGTTAAAAAATGCTTGAAAAACTTTCAAAGCATAAGATATGTGTATTCAAATAAAGAAATCTGACTAGAAAACTTAAAGGATTAGATTTTTATCTTTTGATAGAGGTTTTTATACAAAGTTTCTTGGCACCAGTACTGTTCTTATGTGGGATCTAGGAAGACATACTTAATAATTTCTAAGTCTTGCGTCACTGGTAGAAGAATCAGAATAGCTGGGAATCTGGCATGGCTTTTTCATGATCCCAGTGACTTATCAGAATTAAAATTTGTATGATAATTAGAAATGTTTGGTACTCTGGATTTTGTGTGAGGAAGTGCTCCCACTTTATATACAGAGTTTACGTGAAGAACTTACTAGAACAGAGGAGCACTCATCAAGTGTCAGACTGCTCTTGTGTGTGAGACGAGCCTATTCAAGTCTGGAGTAGTTCCCATGATACAGGAATATGTGTAATGTTCTCCTTTGGGAGTTAATCTCTCCTAATGAAGGGCTTTATTTTTCTTTTTAATTGGTAGCTGTATAGGTGATTCTTTCAGCACCTGAATTGAAAACCAACTCCTACATAGGAACGTCTAGTTTTTAGTCATCAAAAAAAGCCTTTGTAATATTAAAATTTACACTGTACAAGTAAAAATAGAACTCCAAAGCGATTAACCCGGGCAGCAAGCTGAGTCCTTGTATCTCCAATGTTTTCCATACTGCATTTTAAAATTAATTCCATGGATTTGATGGATACTTCAAAAGTTACTGGAATTCTTGCCATTTAAGGATATTTTTCATAATAGCACTTAAAAATGGAAGGGGTCTGGATCAGAATAATCAACTTCTATCACCAATGTTAGGTCAATTTCTTCAACAAACATCTATTAAGCATCGTAGACCTTGAAAATAAAGATAAATAGTACATAGCCCTTTCCTCAAAAGGCTTTTAAAAGAGGTTTTGATTTGATTTTCATATTTAAGAGTAGTCTAGAATGAAACCTGAAACAGGGGAAAAGAAAGGCAAATGATGTTTGTAAATGGCTAATACGTAAATAAAGAGCCAGGTTTGGCTACTTAATGTTTTGGTCAAGAAAGTCCCATAAATGCACTATTTTAATTTAAAAAAAAAAGCTTGATCTCAAAGGTAAAAGTTTGGGATTTTAAAAACTATTATTTCCAAAGAATCAGTTAACTATTAAATTCTCTTTAGAAGAGGCATTATATTAACCCTACTATAATCTTTATTTATGTCTAGATATAACTAGGTAAAATATGGTAATTTTAACTGAAAAAATGAAATATTTTCAAGATATATTTGAAAGATTTTCAAAATGTCCAAGGGTAAGTGATCTTTATATTCCTTATAATGATTAAAGAAGCATTCAAAACTAATAGTTTTAAAAAGGCATAGGTGGAGAATATGTACTTTGAAGAACATCTTGCTTTCCTAAGATGAAATTTTTAAAGATATATTTTGGACACAAGTTGCCTTGTAATTTTCACTGGGACATGAAAAGTTTTATTAGACTGTCTCTTCTCTTTGTATGCCAATGTATCACATTGACACCTTTATAGATATTCTTTTTTTTTTTTTTTTAATTTTTATTTTGTGAAACTCTAGGCTCTGTCACCCAGCCTAGAGTGCAGTGGCATCATCATAGCTCACTGTAGCCTTGAGTGCCTGGGTTTGGGCGATCCTCCTGCCTCAGCCTCCTGAGTAGCTGGGACTATAGGCATGCAGCACCGCGCTCAGCTAATTTTTCTATTTGTTGCAGAGACAAAGTCTCTCTCTTTCTTGCTCAGGCTGGTCTCAAACTCTTGGCCTCAAGCAGTCCTCCTTCCTTGGCCTCCCAAAGTGCTAGGATTATAGGCATGAACCACCTCACCTGGTATTGTTAAACTTTTTGACTGGCATGGCAATTTAATTAAGATCTTATGTCCCTAAGGCAACTTGACTAGAAGTCTAGAAGGGGCTCCAAGGAAAAAAAGATACTGGAATATGCCATGTCACCTTTTGGTTTGCTTTACTTGGGTGTACTCTCCTTTTTTCATTGTTGCCACAAAGTAGGCTATCCCTGAGAATAGGGTTTTTGAGATTAGCCAGACTAAATCTTTCTGCTAGATTATCAATTTTTACCCCAATATCAGGAACTATATTAGGAAATACTGTATTACAAAAGCTTATCTTTGTGGTAACTTTGTACTTTTTAAAAATTTGCCACAGTAATTTTTATTTATAGCACATATATGTTAACCACTGTTTCCTTCATAGATCCATGTTCACTAGCGGCCTTACAGAAAGTACTCAAAAAGAAGTTCGAATAGTCGGTGTTGAAGCTGAATCAATGGATTTAGTGTTGAACTATGCCTACACTTCCAGAGTTATTCTGACAGAGGCCAATGTTCAAGCCTTGTTCACTGCAGCTAGCATCTTCCAGATTCCTTCCATCCAAGACCAATGTGCTAAGTATATGATCAGTCATTTGGACCCACAAAATTCTATTGGGGTCTTTATCTTTGCTGATCATTATGGTCATCAGGAACTTGGAGATCGATCAAAAGAATACATTCGTAAAAAGTTTCTGTGTGTCACCAAAGAACAAGAGTTTCTTCAGTTGACAAAAGACCAACTGATAAGTATACTAAACAGTGATGATTTAAATGTAGACCGAGAAGAGCATGTTTATGAAAGCATTATAAGGTGGTTTGAACATGAACAGAATGAAAGAGAAGTGCACCTTCCAGAAATTTTTGCCAAATGCATACGTTTTCCTTTGATGGAAGATACCTTCATAGAGAAAATTCCACCTCAGTTTGCACAGGCTATATCCAAATGCTGTGTCGAAAAGGGACCATCCAACACCAATGGCTGTACACAGAGGCTTGGAATGACTGCTTCGGAAATGATCATATGTTTTGATGCTGCCCACAAACACTCAGGAAAGAAGCAAACAGTGCCTTGTCTAGATATAGTCACAGGAAGAGTGTTTAAACTATGCAAACCACCAAATGACTTGAGAGAAGTTGGGATTCTTGTATCACCAGATAATGACATTTACATTGCAGGAGGGTACAGGCCAAGCAGCAGTGAGGTCTCCATCGACCATAAGGCGGAAAATGATTTCTGGATGTATGATCATTCCACCAACAGATGGCTACCCAAACCATCCTTGCTGCGAGCCAGAATAGGCTGCAAACTAGTGTATTGCTGTGGTAAAATGTATGCAATTGGAGGTCGTGTTTATGAAGGTGATGGAAGAAACTCACTAAAATCTGTGGAGTGCTACGACAGTAGAGAGAATTGTTGGACAACTGTTTGCGCAATGCCAGTTGCAATGGAATTCCATAATGCTGTGGAGTACAAAGAGAAGATCTATGTTTTACAGGGTAGGTGCCTAAGTGATTTAGTTCTTCATGGAAAGGTAAAACATCAAGTTGTGTTTTACTTAATTATACTGAAACAGGTGTTAGTTCCTGTTAATTGAGGAATACCTCTGGCTTCCTTAGCAAACTATTTATTGGAACACTCTATTCTGTAAAAGACCTATAAAGGAAATAAGGGCGGGGCACAGTGGCTCACACCTGTACTCCTAGGACTCTGGGAGGCTGAGAGGGGAGAATTGCTGGAGGTCGGGAGTTCAAAACCAGCCTGAGCAAGAATGAGACCCTTTCTCTACAAAAAATAGAAAAATTAGCTGGGTGTGGTGGTGCGTGCCTGTAGTCCCAGCTACTTGGGAGGCTGAGGCAGGAGGATCACTTGAGTCCAGTAGTCTAGGTTGCAGTGAGCTGTGATGTGGTGGGACAGAGTAAGATTCTGTCCCCCCGCCCCAAAAAAAGGGGCAGGTAGTTTTAAGTAATTAAAAATGATCCTGTAATTTTTTTATGTTCTTGTGTTTTGATATGTGGAAAAAATATTCTTGAAAACATTCTTTAATATTTAATAGTTCAGCCTTTTGGGAGAACTACTTCAGAGCAGTTTTTAAAACTTTAAACAAAAAAGCAAGATTGATGCATATTTTTGCTTTTTAATAATATATAATCAAGAGATACAGCAATTGCTTTTTTATGGAATTTACTGGATTAGTTTAAAAGAGAAGAAAAGAACAAAGCATTAACTAAGTTATACTATTTATTACCAAAGAGTTTTATATAAGCCCTATAATTGCAAAAGTTATGAAACTTAATTACAAACAGTTGGAAAGTACAGTCTTTAGGTTTTAATTTCACTGCTATTTAGATTGCTTCAATAATATATTGTTTTCAATTTTTTTCACCGAAGAACTTTGAGATGTCACCTTTTTTTTTTTTTAACTTTTACCATTATAAGAGGAACTGTCTAATATACTTAGCTTTAAAAAAAAAAAAAACTACTAAGGACCAGTACTCTGGCAAAGATACAGTAGAAGAACAGTGACTGAGTGAGAGTAAAGGAGATGTTTGATCCAAGGTTCTGATTTGTGATAACTAGTATTTTCTTTCTATTTGGTTTCTTATACCTTTTAGTTGCTTGAATATAGAATGCAATGTAGATAATATTAATACCAGTGTCCTTTTTCCTCTTCTGTGTTTCTTAATTGTTTATATATATTTTCCTCATACTACTACTTTAATAAAACAAGGAAAAGGGGCAACTTCCATGAAGATATGTAGTTATAATGCTGCGTAACAACGATTTGGTCAATGGTGGACCAAATATACAACTGTGGTCCCATAAGATTATAATACCATATTTCACTGTTCCTTTTCTATGTTTTGATATGTTTAGAAACACAGACACTTCCCATTGTGTTATAGTTACCTACAGTGTTCAGTAACATGCTATCAGGTAGGTAGCCTAGGAGCAGTAGGCTATACCTTACAGCCTAGGTGTGTAGTAGGCTGTACCATCTAGGTTTGTGTAAGTACACTGTATGATGTTCATGCAAAAACAAAATCCCCTAACAACACTTTTCTCGGAACATATCCCCATCGTTAAAAAACACTTTGCTCTGGTCCTGTATTTGACTTAAAATTATTTAGAAATGTCTGAACACATTTCTTTTAAGTTTAATTTCAAGGTAATTGTTCAGGAGTAGTACTCACTCATTCCTTATTTTAGTTAAATGGAAGCACAGGCATGATTTGGGTTCGCTGGTCTTGCAGAAAATGATGTACAATGTTAAATGATGTATGATGTTAAATGATGTATAATCCACCCCATCTCTATTAAAAAAAAAAAAAAAAGAAAAATTAGCTGGGTGTCATGGGGCACACCTGTAGTCCCAACTACTCAGGAGGCTGAGGCAGGAGGATCACTTGAGCCCAGGAGTGTGAGGTTGCAATGAGCTATTATGAGTCCACTGCACTGCAGTCTGGGCAACAGAGTGAGACCCTGTCTCCAAAAAAAAAAAAAAAAAAAAAAAAAGATGTATAATCCATTCATTATCGTTGGATAGGTTATGTCATCCAATATGATTGATGAAAGCTGTGTGTGTGTGTGTGTGTGTGTGTGTGTGTGTGTGTCTTACTGCCTAACCAGTTAGTTGATAGAAACAGAATTATAAGACTCCCAATTTGGAATGTAAAGGTTGTATATTAATGCAAATACTAAAGCAAAATAGCAATGAATTAATACAATTTCAGGGCTGGAATGAATATCATTTAATCCAAGGTTATATTTAATTTCAGAGGAATCTGAGGCCCTGAGATTTTCTTAATTGCTTATCATTGGTTTTATTTTATTAAAGAGGACTTTAAATTTTAAGAATCAAATTTTTGGTGTGTCATTTTCTTTTCTATAAGAAATTTGTAGAGAAGTAGCACACATTAGAAAGTATGGATTCCTGTCTTCTTTATCAAGAATCCTGTTACAAGTTAATTAATAAAAGCAGATCTTGTACAAGTAAATCTGGGAGCTCAACAAACTATTAGAGGTAAAGTGTCACTATTAAGTTGGCAGTTGAATTTGTAGATAACAATAACTCTAGTTCAGAACAGTTTTCAAACGGAGGTCCAATTTAGAGTCAGGTATTACTAGTCTAAACCAAGCCTCTTTACATAAATAAATCTGACATACATAGGTGGAAGCTTATGTTGTACTAATTTTTAAAAAATCTGTGGCTTTTGAAGTATCATTTAATCTACTCATAAAGGGTTCAGATTTTTATTACACGGATTTCATACAAATGTTATAAATAGCAAAACTCTTAAATCTTTACTACTTTAATTTTTTCTGACATTATCATATTGGCATTCTGATTCAGCATACCCTATTATTGTCAAATTAGAATAGAAGCTGACTCAAAGTCAATGCCATAAACCAAACATGTTTTCTATTTTATTAAAGCCATGTTTTCTCATGTTGAATATTTGTCTTTGCATAATTACAGCAACATTCAGTCAAGTGAGCACATCATTGACCATAAACATAGATTTGAACAATCCCATGTGCTGTCTTCTAATTAAATAGTTGGGACACAAATTGATGGTGGCATTTGGTCTTATTGGCTGAACATTAATAATAATGCTTTTTTAAGCTGGATTAAAATAAATTTTCTATAACACACAATTGGATAGAACAAGGAACCAAGCTCTTAACTGTTATTCTGCCATCAGTCCATAGTAACTCCTACCTCCTCAATATGAACAGCCTAATTTAGGTTGACTGTAATATTATCTGTTATATTGTATCATGGAGTTGAAAAAGTTTTATGGTATTTTGTAACCTCATTAATGTATCTCTGGAGATTATAAAAGAAATATTTTAGAAAGTGAAATATTTGGAAAATTACACTTTTTAGTCTTCAGAGGTTGGAATTACAACATACAGCCAAAAATCAAACATGAAAATGTACATATTCTTGTTTTCTTTTTCTTTTTTTAGGAGAATTTTTCCTTTTCTATGAGCCTCAAAAAGACTACTGGGGTTTTTTAACTCCCATGACTGTGCCTAGAATCCAGGGCTTAGCAGCTGTATACAAGGACTCTATCTACTACATAGCTGGAACCTGTGGAAATCATCAACGTATGTTTACTGTAGAAGCCTATGATATTGAGCTCAATAAGTGGACTCGTAAAAAGGATTTTCCATGTGATCAATCCATAAATCCATACCTTAAACTGGTACTTTTCCAGAATAAACTCCATTTATTTGTTCGAGCTACTCAAGTGACTGTTGAAGAACATGTCTTCAGAACCAGCAGAAAAAATTCTCTTTACCAATATGATGACATTGCTGACCAGTGGATGAAAGTATATGAGACCCCGGATCGGCTCTGGGACCTTGGCCGGCATTTCGAATGTGCTGTTGCCAAACTCTATCCTCAGTGTCTTCAGAAAGTCCTTTAATGAGTAGCACGCCTTAGTGCATCACTGGCGTTTCATACTTAGGAAACTTGTCTTATGATAGAAAGGAGTGCTGTCAGTATTTAAGAAAGCTGAGAGAGTTTCGTACACAGAAAAGGGTGCTCTTAAAGATTAGTGGAGGAAGGAATTTGCTTTCATCCTTGTGATGTTTCATTTCAGTAAGAAAAGGTAACAAAGTGCAATTATCAGCAATTTTTTTTCTGGCCTAAAAGTAATCATATTCTAGATTTTTGTGATAGTCACTGAGATACCAGATCAAGACAACTATGCACTCTTAGAAGAGCATTTAGAGTATTATTGAGTACAGACATTTAAACTAGTTTGACGTGACTTTTTATTTTTAATACGGGTAACAATCTGAGGCAATATCACTAGGATTTTATTTTAGCTGTGACCTCTCTAACACAGAGAAGCACTAACTTAGATCCTCATTCTTAATATTTATATATGTATATTTTTTGTGTACTGTTTTCAAGTGTACTGAGATTTAAATGTGTTCTGTTATTAGAGTAGATTGAAGGAAAAACAAATGAGTCTCAGAAAGAGCTTTTCGTCTGATTGTTTCATATTTCCCACGTAACTTTAAGTTAAGCTAAAGTTTTTTTAAGTGGCAGTTTGAGTTGATAACTTTTTCAAGTGCTAACACTGTCTCATTTTTTTTTAAATCTGGAAGAGTGCTCAAATTCACAGGTGGTTGGTGCTAGTCTAAGTTAATTCATGTGTATAACTAGATAGATTTAAATGGTCTTGAGCCTATGCCTATCTTTCAAATTGGTATGTGAGTTTCATGGCCGTAGTACTTTACCTGTTGAACTCTTGTGATTTCACAAGATTTTCTACTTATGTGATAGCAAGATATGGCCAGTTACTGGTCTAGCTGGACTCAATCTTAGAATATTAAGAACATTATACTGAGTTTGCACTAACACGGGCCATTTGTTGCTCAACTTCTTTTTCCATCTACCTGTCCAGTCATTGTCGGTACAGCAGAAGGTAACTTAATTGTCTTCTGCATAGATCCTAATGTGAACTTTTACACCTACTTTTAAAATTCTGTTTTCCAGAAACATACACTTCTGCAGTGGTCTAATTTAATTGCTTTTAAGTTTCATATTACAATTAAAACCTCATTTTTTTTTTTTCATTTTTGCACTTAACAGTGATGGATGCTTTTACATTGAAATCCTTGTTCTAGCTGAAGGGGATTGAGAAAGAAAAGAGTGAGTGAATAGAACCATAGCTTTATAGGTACAAAATCAGTTTTCATATTTAACTGATGAATTTCTAACAATCAGTTAGGAATATTAACGTGAAGGACAAACCAACTCATTTGTATATCTAAAGCAGGTATTTGGATCAGTAAGTTATTTTTTACTAAGCCTGGAATAATTGATAAAGGATTTAAGTATAGCCCAGAGTCTGTCCTCAATCAGAACATTTTTATTCACTTAAAAGAAGCAAACTGGCATGGTTTGTATTTTAAAAATCTTGCACAAATTGTAATGTGATACTGTGAAACAAATTTAAAACATTGCCTCTTTGCATCACATACCTCGTTTTTCAGAAGCTTTCCAAACTGCTTTATGTAGACCTCTATAAGTAGGGAATGTTTTGTGAAACAGAAGTTTAAATGGACAGCATTTATAGAATTAACATTTTAATATATAGTCGTAAAAAGCTAGATATGTGATTTCTTCTTAATGGCCTTTATAGTGTGTCTGTAATCTCTGTATAAACTTGTCAAACAATTATTTTTCCCTCCCCAGTTTATCATGCTGTTTGGGGGTTATTTCTGTGAGTTTTTAAGTCATTATTTACAGTTTTGCATTGCTGAGGAGAGGAAAAAAACAAAAATAACCAGTTTTTGCAAGAGATGTTCATGTAATTTATTTTTGAAAGCTTTGTTTAATAAGATTTCCTGCCGCTTTTTGACAATCTTCTGTATTTAGAAAAATGTATTACTTGAAAACATGACATAGAACTTTGGGTTAGCAATTTACATGTGCTGTATGATATGTAATAGAACAACATACTGTGGTTAATTCTATAGTAGATTTATTCTCTTGATCTGCACAACAGTTGATCTTTTGCTATAACAATTTATATTGAAGGTATGATCTAAGTTTAGTGTGTCAGAACCAAGGCTTAGGATTTGTTGTGGGAGTAGAATATATATCGAATTTTGTATGAAGAACTATTTGTTTAAATTATATAGCTGGGATATTTTACCACTTTTAAAATGGATTCAGAAGAGGTCCTAAAAGACTAAGATTAGTGATATGTGTGGGTTTACGTTTAGATATTTAAGGTACACTTTCTTAGTGTGATGAAAATATAAGTAAAAGGCACAATGGGTACTACAGAATTAAAATATAGGTCTAACATATGCCAGTCCCACTTTAACTTTGTTTTTTTGAAGAATGTATCTTAGCACTTTCCTATGTATTTTTTACACATTGAAAACTGGACTTGGTATAACTATGTTACAGGAAAGTAGAAATTGTATTATTACCTTCCATCTTTTTCTGTTATCCTACAAAGTTGATAAGCATCAAGGTGATTTCCTTGGTCATGAGAAAAAGTGGATGTGATCTTCAAGGAACTAGATTTCCTATGTAAAGCAGTTTAAAATGGCATTCAATGTTCAGTGCTCAGGTATGTAGTAAGTACTGTAGTCCTGTGGGGGCAAATGTGTAGGTATTTTTAAACATTTTGCCATAATTGCACAATTTTTTGCATTTTTACCTGATGTCATTGTTTCTTAAAATAAAACCTTTTCTGATTGAAAACTTCCAGCGTTGTAAAGTGACTTCTTACTAGTGAGTTTTGCAGAAAATGTGTTGAAAATCATGAAATACCTCATGTCATGGTAGAACGAAATGAGATTTTAATCTATTGAATATCTGGCCTCTGGTAGGAAATGAACTAGTTAATATTATATTTAATGCTCTTTAAATTCTAAAGCAAGCTCACTTATATTTCTGGCCCTAAAATTTTGTTATCCTTGATTCCTGTCAACACATTTCATATCCAATCCATCAGAATCACTCTTGATCCGTTGTAATCTGTTCTTTCCCCTGCACAGTGGTGAGAGTGATTCTGTTACACGTCAGTCTGATCATGTCCTTCTGCTCAGATTCCTCCAATGGCTTCCCATCTCCCTTCATATGAGACCCAAATTTGCTACATGATGTGTACCGCCCAACCCCATCTCTTAAACCTCATCACTGTTCCCCCAGTTCAGTCTATTTCAGCTGTGTGGACCTTACTGTTCCTCAAACATGCTGAGCACCTCCAACATGAGGGCCTTTGCCCTTGCTCTGTTTTTTGCTACAGAACCTTGACAACTCACTTACTTTAATTATTTAAGTTTTCATTAAAATGTCACCTTACCACAGAGGCCTTCCCTGATCACTTTTTGTAAAATATGGTGAATCTTTCTCCAACTCCACCCTTACCCACACCACCTATCTTGTCCTGCTTTACTTTTCATATACGTCTTTCCCTCATTGAAATGTAAGCTCCATGAAGGCCAGGAATTTGTTTTATTATTCACTGTTGCACTTTAGATCAGTGCCTGGCACATAGTAGGCAACCAATAAATGTTTGTAGGAAAAAACAAATTTTCAGTTAAGTCTTAGAGCACCCTGAGAAGTTGTAGGACTAGTACTATCATCTCTACTTTATCAGATAGGAAACACAAAGACCAAGTAAATTGCTGAAGGTCATCTAATTAAAGGAGGGCTCACCTGGGATTAGAACCAAAACTTCCACTTTCACCTAGTTCCTGTGTGCTACATTGGTTCCAAGCAAAACTGATAGAAAGGGTAGATGCTCTATATTTGTGTTTAATGGTGACCTTTTTAGAGTTCCACTTTTTGTCCAACACTTACTGAAAATATCTACTGTAATTTGTAACTGTGATTCTCAACCAGGAGGTAGATGAGGTAGCAAAATATCTTCTCTTTTGTTGACCCTCCTTTACCCCCCCATCATTATATTATTATACTAATAAGCTACTGTAATGAGTTCTGTCCCTCAAATAAGTTTCTGGAAGAGATTATGGAAAGTTGATATAATTTCTCCCTTAAATGTATAGTAGAATTTATAGGTTTAATCATTTAGACCTGATGCTTTATTTTGGAAGGTTATTACTATTAATAATTATTAATTCAACTTCTTGAATAGATATTGGGCTATTCAGATTATATATTTCTCCTGCGTGGAGTTTGTGTGTTTCAAAAGATTGCCTAATTCATCTACGTTATCACATTTGTGGGCATAGAGTTGTTCATAGTTTTCCTTTTTTTCTTCGTGTCCATGAAATCAGTAGTGGTTAACCCTCTTTCATTCTGATGTTGGTAATTTGTGTCTTCTTTTTTATCTTGGTTACCCTGGCCAGAGGCTTATCAATCAATGCAGCTGTGACTTAGCCCTTGTCTTGCTTGCATGGGTTTAGGTCCTGTTTATAATTTGGTATCTTATGGCTGCAGGGTCTGTTTTGTCTTATGATCTCTATTTTAACATGAATACTGGTGAGTTGCTTTGTTTAAACTCCAAAAGGGAGGAAGTATAACAAAGCGTGTCCTACCTCCTGTCCCTGTCATGCCCAGGAACTCAGTTTTCCAGGTTTCATGGGGACCCTTTGGCCAAGATGGGATTTGTTTAGTTGGTTGGGAGGCTGAGGATTTTATTTTTAGATTACAAATTATACTTTAAATTATTTTCAGTGGTTGCCTTAGATATACAATATATGTTTTAAAACTAATCTAAGTCCACCTTTAAATAACACTATGACTATACTGCTTCATGTGTAGTGTAGGTACCTTACAACAGAGTTCCCAATGCTTCCCTCCCATCCCTTATGACACTGCTGTCATTACTTTCACTTACACGTTTGCTATAACTGTTCATTATTAGTACTCTGTACAGTTATCCTTTTAGATAAATTGATATTTTAAAAATAAGACATTTTATTTCACCTTCAATTATTCCTTTTCTGACACTATTCATCTCTTTATGTAGAGCTAAGTTTCTTGTATCAATTTCCTTCTGCCCAACAAACTTCTTTTATCTGACATTGCTTGCTAGGCAGGTCTGCAGATGATGAATAACTTCAGATTTTGTTTGTTTGAGAATGTCTTTATTTCTCCTTTACGTTTGCTGGATCTAGAATTCCAGGTTAGTGAGGTTGTTGTCTTTTGTTTTTGTTTTTCCAATTTTTAAAAGTGAATAGTGTTCTGATTAAGTCTCAGTGGTTTAGTGGGCCTGTCTTGAGGCTGTCACCTTCACAGGTAATTCCCTAGTGTTATAGCTTCTTACTTTCCCCTGCTCCATCCTCCCTTCCCTGGCTGCAGCATTCCTAATCTTACTTTCTTGAAGCCCTGACCCCTGTTGATTCTGTCCAATCCTCCCATCAGGTGAGAAAAGCAGCGTAGAGGGGGTTGGGGTGGAAGGAATGCTCTTCCCTGCAGCTTTTGTCAAGCTCTGTCAAAGAACATTTCCCTGGAGAGTAGCCCTTTGTTATAAAAAGGTTCTGGGTGTGTTTCATATGTATTACTCCTCCTCTCCTCCAGCCAGAGCCACTAGGGGATCTTTCTCAGATCTTTGCCATGAGAATCTAATGGGTTTCCTGTAAGTGAAATCCACCAAAGTGTAGGGGCCCCGTATGACTGAAGTTCCAAGGAGTTTCTCACTTTCATGGGAGTTTACACTCAGCCTCCAGCAATTCAGCAAGAATGACCATTTAGATGTTCCTACCAGTTTATGGCTATAGCTACTTCTAGTCCCAGTTAGCACATCTTGACTGTGACTCTGTGGATTCGCTTCTACTCCAGATTTCAGGGTGACTGCCCTGCCTGCAACCTAATTTCTCTGATGGATCTAAGAAAACTCATTTATTTTTGGTTTGAACACATTTTTCTTGTAAGGTTGAGAGTGACAACATCCAAGATCTTTGCATTTTCAGTGATGAATCTGGAATTCCCCCTAAGAAGCTTCTAATACATATTTTAAATTGAATGAATGAATTATTCTTTAGTTTATATGGAATAATTTATTTCCTCTTTTATATGTGTGATATATTTTACAATAAAAATGAGTAAAAAAGTTAGTCTCACTTTGTAAAACATGTTCATACACTTAATCACATTTAGGTATCTTTTATTTGTAATTTACATGATCATGGAATTGACATAGTTCAGTGAATGTTGACTCTTGAGAACCTAATAACCCAGCTTCCTAGGACCAAATTAAAATTATATGATATAATTTAATTAAAATCATCAATCATTTTGGGATATTTTTTACCAGACTATTAAAGCTAAGTTGAAAATTACAATGTAATCATTTTAAATTATCCTTATTAAGTATATACAGAACATTTTCTATTGGCTAGTTTGTTAGAAATGAACGAGATTTAATAGATCTTTTTCGTCAATTCCTATTTCTCAAATATATGTACAACTACATGATTTGGTGAACAAAACACTACAATAAATATGAACAAGTGGAAAATGTGTAATATATTTTCTAAGTATTTTATATTGGGCTTATGAACGTGAATTATAGTGTTTTTGGTGACTATAGGCAGATTACCTAATTTTTCTGAGCTTTAATTTTCTCATGCATAAAATAGGCTAATAATGTAACCCATCTTAGCGAGTTTTTGTGAGGATTAAATAAGCATGTAAAACACTTATTACAGTGCCTGACATATAATGAACACTCCATAAATATTCATTGTTGTTAGTATTATTAACTATACTGCTTTCTTTTAGATAGATTTAAAGCATAACCTTTGTAGAAAAATATTCCTTAATAGTTAATATAAAGTATATACTAAAGGGAAGTGTAGCCATTTGGACTCTGATTGTGCCCATAAGCCAAGCATGAAAACAATTTTCACAGTTTTACAGTCACACAGTTCTCACTTTCATTTCTGGACTACGCATTTCTAAAGGATTGAAATTAAACCAATGGTATGTAAAATAATTTATACAAGGCTTGTAACCTCTGGCTGCAAAATAAAAATGGGCTTTTTTGTTTGTTTCGAAAAACTGAAAAGGGCCTGTCCTTATAGTTTATCTTGTTCTTTGTTCTCAGTTGGAGATAGGGACCTGTCCTAGTCAGTTCAGGCTGCCATAACAAATTATCATAGACCAGGTGGCTTAAACAACAAACATTTATTTCTCACAGTCCTGGAGGCTGGGAGTTGAAGATCAAGGTGCTGGAAGATTCTATGTCTGGTGAGGGCCTTCTCATTGTATCCTCTCATGGTAGAAAGCAGAGAGGAAAAAAGGCAAGCTCTCTAATGTCTTTTTATAAGGGCACAAATCCCAGAGCCCTCATGACCTAACCACCTCCCAAAGGCTCTACTTCCTAATACCATCACATTGGGGATTAGGATTCCAAAATAAGAATTTGGTGGGGTTGGGGTGGGGGGCACAAACATTCAGTCCATAGCAGGATCTAATAGAGTTCAGGTCACATAGTTCAGTACTTAAAACATATGCTTGCAAGGATCTTTTAAGGATAAAAAGATAAGGTTAAAACACCTTATACTAACACTTAGATTAGGATGTCTGACACCAATCCATAAGTCAAGCAGCCAAAGTTAAGTCTTGAGGAGCATATGCCAAGAACATGTGCCAATATACCACATGGGAATATTATTTCCTTGTAGTCAGAACTGGAGATGGAAAGAAATCTACCGTACTCTCTGACAACTGGTCTTAAAGCTCAAGACTTAGGTCAAGGTTAGCAATGGAACTTAGGAGTCCAGCATGCATAGAGCTGGTTTCAGTTGAAATTGAGGGAATGGATGAGTTAGCTCAAAGATACAGTGTAAAATGAGAAGTGAAAGTAGCTAAGAACAAAATTTAAGATCTTCGGCTGAAAGGTCAGAAGGAAGGCAACTGAGAAGTTATCAGAGAAGCCGAACCAGGAAGGAGCAGTATTCGGAGAGAACCAGAATGAGATCCACAGAGAATAAATGAAATACAGACCCAAAGGAGGCTCCTGGATCTGGCAATCTAAAGATCAGAAATGAGATAGTAGTTTCAGCAAAGTGCTGGCGATGGAAATCAATTGCTGAGAATGAAGGGCATGTGGAGGGTGTGAGTGGGTGTCAGTGGGCCAGGGTGCAGGTAGGGAGATTCCGAGTCATGGAGGTGCTATAGAAATGGTGTTTAAAAAAAAATCAGAACACTCAGGCCCTTTCAGCAAAAATGGGAAATGAGCAATATCTATGCAAAAAGTTATAAGTTTCCTATTTCTAGACTATTCCCAGTGAAGAGTTCTGCAGTACCCCTGTTCCTCCCAAAAGTGAAAACTACAGAGATAACAGACACACAAAAACCTACAGGCAAAGAGACAGGACTGAAGCAAGACAAACCCTTAGAAATAAGAGGAAAAAATCCTGACCCAGAGAGAAATATTAATATATACACTTTCTGTGGCCTCTTACATTTCTGAAAGAGAATGCAAATGTTAATGGTTTTTGCAATTTCTCGCTACTTTACCCCAGAGCCAAATCTGGTTCCCACCCTGACCCAGAACATCTGGCTTGTGATAAGTGCTCAAATAGCCTGTGTTTTCTAAAGTATGTGGTGGGTGTGGTGATGGCAGGAGTCACAGGCAGAAGAATGGATGAGCTAATCAAAACATGCCTACAGGAAGGTGGGGAGGCCTGGAAGATGGGACCCATCACCTGGGGGCCTGCCCCAGTGAGTGGGGAGTTTCGTGGACCTCAGCTCCAAATTGTACAGTGCATGTCTGGGGACAATTTTGGTCCACAGTGTATAACATCACAGAATTACAGCTGGGGGCAGAAGAAAAAGGGGAGCAATTTTGGTATGTGTATACAGGCTTTTATATTCATACATAAATGTGATATACAGCCAAATATGTGTATTACTCTGTGTGTGTGTGTGTCTTTCTTAAAGGTTTCTAAGAAATGGTTATGATTTTCTCTTAAACCTACATTTCACTGCTCCAAAAAATAAAATACTATCCACACTTTACTGGGCATTGAACTATCCAGAAGTTGATTTCCTGTTTAGCATGACAAACTCTGTATTTATCATACTTGTATATAACAACAACCTCCCACCTGAAAAATACGTTAACATTTATGAGCCACTGGCTGATATCTTATTCTTGCATGACACTTTTACTTTCTAAAATGCTTTTGTATCTGTTATCTTTTTGGATCCTGCTACTGGTCCTGCAGCCATCTGTCACTGCCTCCCTTTTACTGCTGAGGAAACAACGAACCTGAAAGGGAATTGTTAAATTTGGGGGGTCAAACTCAGCAGTACATGAAAGCAGACATGTTAATTTCCTCCCACTCCCTAGTGAGCCGGGATCCAGGAGCATGGCCTGAATGTTTCTATTCAAAAGCAGAACGTGGAGGTGCTGGGACTGCAGACAGCTGGTGAAGCAGCCAGTTTGGGATGTAAAGTGAGTGAGCTCACTTTTGGAAGAGCTGAGCTTCAAGTGACAGAGGATAACTATGTATAGATTGCTGTGCCGAGAAACGGCCAGGATGGGTGTGGAGACAGGAAACTGGATGAAGGTGATAGGTCAGGCGAAGATGTGGCGTTGGCAGACGTCCACGTACTGGTCAGAGCTCAAGGGGCTCACGGAGGGAGCTAGGAGAGAAGGGCCCACGTGAGGCCGAGGAAAGGGAAGACAGCCTTTCGATGAGCCAAGAACAGCAAGGTCCTGAGAGAACCAGGAACATAGCCTTGAGGAAGGAAAAGAGGCCCTGTGTCAGGTGAAAACTGTATTCAGTATGACAATGACTCCTGAAAACGCAGTTAAACCTTTTGTTCATTGTCTTCACTGTTAAGTGATGGTTTTAAGTTCTGACTCCGAAACATTGTTTATTCATATGGAACGACTATATGAATGACTTCATTGACTGGAACACCTCCTTCCCTAACCCCATGACGCAGAGGAACTTTCCTGTTGCCTCCCTGTCCTCTCACCCCTCTGCACCTCCACACAGGACACTGGTCCTCCTCTGCATCCGCAGATATGATGTTCCCCGAGGGCAGGAACCCTTAATCTTGTGTACTGAGCATGCCTGACAGACAGAAATCCCTCAATTATTCGAGAAATGATGGCATGGATGTCCCTCTCCTCTGATTACTGCGAGTTTGATTTTCCTCTCTGGGACTCTCTGACTCCATATTTCCCGTTGTTTGGAAAGATATATTTTCAGGCTTAGCAGTGATTGGCAAACATTTTTATATGGGGCTTGGCATTTAATGTCCGGAAAAGTTGTGAAATCAATTAGCTGCAGATAAAGATGGACAGATGGAAATATCTGGTGCTTTTCTACACATGTGTTATGTACATAATGAGACCGTTGCTTATTGTGCAACACTTGAACTCTGTTTTCCCAGATTTTAGGAAGAGGACTGCCTTTTGTTTTGGAGCATGAGCACTTGTGTGGAAATACCACCTCCTGACCGAGAAGCAGACTGGGTGTAAATGGGGAATATTTATGCGTGTTGAGTTTTCAAACACTTTTCCTAAAGGCTTACCACATCTCTGGAGAATTCAGATTTCGGCATCAAACAATGATACAGCTGCACTGATTCTGTCTATTTTGTCATGTCGTATGTATGGTGGAGAAGGGTAGAGAAAAATAAAATTAAAAGAGATAGGAGAAGGGGAAGGGAACCGGACTCCTGAAAGGCAATTGTTAAACTTACTGGATCAAACTTAGCTTTAAATGAAAGTGGACATTTTATTAATTTCCTTCTATTTTCTAGTGAAGGGGGACTCAAAAGGATGGCCTGATTGGTTATATTCAAAATAATGAAATGATTTTCCTACATACCTCTGAGTTATAATATTACTTTTGTAACCTGTTTTGTGTGTGCCGCACATGTAGCCTTTAGATTCCCAGATGGGCTCCCACATGTGATTAAAAAATATCTGTTCCCTTCCCTTTCTTCCATCTCTGTTAATATACATCTCTGTTAATATATTGAACATTGCTTCATTGCTTTCTAGCATCCAGTGCTACCACTGATAAGTTGTAGGTCATTCTGGCTCCTTGACCTTTGTAAATAACCTTGATCTCTTTTCCTAGAATCTTTTAGAATCTTCTATTTTTCCTTTATATTCTGAAATTTTACAAGATATTGCCTAGGTGTATGTATTTTTTTTTTTCGTGTTTTATGCTGGCACTCTGGGAAATTCTCCTGTGTCCTTTATTTGATAATTTATTCTCCTGTGTTCTTGGCTTGCTTTCTTTCTGAAATTCCTATGAGTCAGATATGGGATTTCTTAGATATGTTTGTTCTCATTTCTCTCTTTCTCTCTCTTTCTAAATCTCTCTCTTTTCTGGAAGATTTTCTTGATTGAAACTTTCAACCCTTCTAATACTTCAGCTAATGTATTTTTTGATTTGCAAGAAGTTGGTTTTATGATTATTCTTTTTTATAGTAATCTAATAAATATTCTTTTGTATAAAATATTTCCTTATATTTCTCTGAGAATCCTATTTTTTTACAACATTTTATCATGAAAATTTTAAACATATAGAAAGGTTAAAGAACTGTACAGTAAATACCAATATATCCATGGCCTATATCCCACAATTAAATTCTACAATTTTCATACATTTGTTTCATCACATATCTATCCATCTATCCAACTAATAATTTTTAAAAGATTTTTGTTGCCTGTGCTCTGGATTATCTCAACTTTTTTCCAAGATCTATTTCTTTTGTTGTTTATCTTTATCTCTTTCCCATCTTCCAGTCTGACCTCATCTGTCTGAGTTCCTAGATTACCTACTCACACTTAAGGGTAAAACCATAAAACCCCTGAGCATGCCCACCACGCTTTGAATGGTGGTGTGAGGCTGTGATGCGAGTGATGGAGAGTGGCTATAAATACAGATGAAGCTTCGCTTGCTCACCTACTGCTCACCTCCTACTATGATTCCTAAATTTCATGGAAGACAGTTTTTCCACAGGGGTTGGGGGTGTGGAGCTCAGGTGGTGATGCTTGGCCTGGTTCCTAACAGGCCGTGGACTGGTACCTGGCTGCAGTATTAGAGGGTAGGGACTGCAGTATTAGAGGAACTGTATAGGTATTCCCATTAAAGTCAGAAGAAAGAGTACTGTTATTTATCCCTACTCTGGTAATGCAAATCATTGCAAAATTAGACAAGGGAGCAAAATAAGAATAGATTTTTGTGGCCAAAAAAGAAACAAGTTTCTTTGTGGATGATTGGTTTGCCTACCTAGAAATCTCAGAGAATCAAACTGAAAAAGGGTAGAACTAATTATAGTTGAGTGAGTTAGGCAGAGACAGTAGATGATTGTTAGTATAGGAATGAAAACACAAGCATTCCAACAGATTTTTTCAAAATGATTTTAAATTATGATCTCATTTTAAATTTACACTCAAAGTGGTAATTAATAAAGTAATTCATCCTTTTGGAAGATAATTTGTCATTTGTCCTACACATTCATGTACATAATAGTAATTGTTGTATTATTTGTAATAGTACGTGGAAAGATGTGTTCTAAAGTCACAGAAATGTGTATTTTTGGTATTGTTAACGGAAAAAAAAATGAGGTTTTTAATTTGGAAAAATTTTCTCTCCCCAGTTTCCCGTTTTTACTAAAGACAAATCATAGTAGGCCCAATTTATTTGTAAAATAAATTTTAGTCACTATATGTGGCTTGATTATTTGCATAAAGTACAGTAAGATAATCATTGGCCATCTAGGCTTTCTATAAGGAATCTTAGATCAGATTAAAGCCTCTTGAGCCAAGCCAAGGATTTAACTGCCTGTAGATACCTGTATAAATAGGGTAATTTCATTTTTCCTCAAGATTGCAAAGTAATTTGGGGTCCTGGATCTGTCAGAAAGTGACATTCTTTACTTACCAGCAATCAGGAAATGTTATATATATCAGGCCAGTTTTTCCAAAGGGCTTTTATTGGCCTTATGAAGTCAACCTAATTCCTCAAAGCAGTCTGGGCATATCCAAAAATATGTCATTCCAGCCAAAGCCTTGGTAAAATAACCAGTAACTCTAATTTCACCAACTTTTATATCCATTTACTTATATCTATTATTTATTTATTTAACTTAAAACCACTTCTGTTTTCTTTTATAACAGATTCTTATTGAACTTATGCAAATAACTACATTGTCATAAAATAAGAATACTTATAAACAGTTTCCAAATTCTGGAGAAATCGAGTAAAGAGAAAAATAAATGTTTTAGATTATTTACAAAAATACACTCTACCAATTTGTTGTAAGCTGTAGATAGCTCAAAAGAAGGAAAAAGTATTTTGACTTCTGAAAAACAAAATACAAAGAGAATCAGTAATGTTTTGATAAAAGTCATTAAAAAATTAGTTTAGATCTATGTAATTAATCTTGGTTTTGCTTGAGGTTAGGTTAGCAATGTTCATGAACGCATCAGCTTTTTAATTAAAGTCTTGAAAGTTTTTTTTAGTTTAAATGGTATGATTGCCAAAGTAAGTGGCTGCACCTCTATTTAAAGTTATCTGTCAGAGTCCTTTCTATAAATTTCCTTGAAGAAACAAATTTTGGACTGTAGTCAGTTAAAAACTGCTTTTTGAGAAGACTCAAAGTAAAATAATAATTGTCTGTGGATGACAAAAGTCTTAGAATTATTATGATTAAAGAGACAATTGACAATCGAGACCAGCCTGAGCAAGAGCGAGACCCCATCTCTACTAAAAATAGAAAGAAATTATATGGACAGCTAAAAAAATATATATAGAAAAAATTAGCCAGGCATGGTGGTGCATGCCTGTAGTCCCAGCTACTCGGGAGGCTGAGGCAGTAGGATCACTTAAGCCCAGGAGTTTGAGGTTGCTGTGAGCTAGGCTAACGCCACGGCACTCACTCTAGCCTGGGCAACAGAGTGAGACTCTGTCTCAAAAAAAAAAAAAAAAAAAAAAAAAAGAGACAATTGACAAAGAAATTTGGTTAAATTTTTGGCATATAACAATTTAACATAACCATAAGTATTACTGATAACATACATCAAAGCATATCAGAATTTTAGGAATCTCATACAATTTTGGAACACGTATTAATAACATGTTTATATAACATAGCCCAAGAAAGTTAAACATCATTTCATATTTGCAATGCTTCCTCTGTAGTTTTAACATACAAAATAAGCTGAATGTTTTTATCTTGGACTTTCAGTGGTTCTAAGAATTAAAAAAAAAAAACTAATTTAAGGTCAAAAAGACTGAATTTAGAATTTTGATTTTGGAAAGTTTGTCAAATATTAAGGTTTAAAACACTTGTTCTAGTAAAACAGGATTATAGGTTACCATAAAGTAATAGTTACAATAGTTATTTAGTTAGCTAAAATGATAATTTAAAGATGTTAAGGGAAAAATCTTTGCTCTGTAATAGAGAGGAGACTCAGTTTCCCAAACAATAAGACCTACTAAAGACAAACTGAAAAAAACAACAAGCTAATAAAGAGGCAAACTGAATCTATGTTTCTCCTTCCCTTTTTTTTTTGAAGTTTAGTCAAAAGGGTGAATAAAAATTTTTAATATCTTTATTAATATTACTTGAAAATCTTGCTTAAAAGAGATAACTAATTTTTGTTTTTGCATTAATGTATTAAATGTTAAAGCTAATTTTAATAAAACTTCATAAACAAATCTATTCACTCTTAACTTAACCATATGATATCATTTCTATAAACCTTTTAAAAATTTTACTATTCTTCCCAACTTTTATATCTATTTAGTTATGTCTATTATTTATTTATTTAATTTAGAACCATTTCTAGAACCTTTAAATTAGGCAAAGGTATTTTCTATTTAACAAAAACCATATTTTATGTCTTCTTATAAACTTTTTTTTTACCAAAAAACACATTCAATTTTTAAAATGTATTTTGTATATTGTTTCTCTTATATCTAGTAGTTTTAATTACACATATTAATTACAATGTTCACTCTTAGTAATCCTTATTTTTGATGAAAAAGCTAGGAAATTAACTTTGAACTGTTATCAGTCCCCAATTTTTATTAGCACACCTAAATATATTTAGCTTTCTATATCATATACAAATAAGATGTCAAAGTATATAAACTCAAACTTATGTTCAATAATTAATGTTTTAGTATTTTAACTTACAGATGACTCAGGCATTTTATGATTATCTTGTTTAATTTAACATAACATGACTTTAATATTTTAAATTACTGAAAAGAATTTTGAAACCAGAACACAGGTATCATCCCTAATGTCTTCCCCAGTCCTCTTAAATCTCAAGTAGACATGTGGCATTCAAGATAGCTATGAAGGACAGGGCCTGACTGCCCTCAATTTACATAGCAGGTGTAAAGCTCAGGACAGAAGACAAGGTGCCTGGAGGATCCAACCCCTCCTGCAATAGCAGGTGCCAAAGCTGGGACAGGGACGAAGGGGCCATATTGGGCTTGATTGTGCCTTGTAGCTGCTGATCTAGGCATTGAGAACATGTCCCCATGGCTACTTAGCTAGACACCAGAATCCAGAGGCTCAAAACCAAAAATATAAGTTCACAGCCAAATCTAGCAAGTATTAAAATTATTACAGAAGCAGCAATTTTTTGACCTTAAAACATCCACAGAGATAGTAGCTGACCTGTATGACCAATAGGTCTGGGTGAAAATGTCTAGCCATGAGACTGGGAAAACTCACCAGTCCAAAAGGACAGCTGGATTCAAACCATGCCATTGAGAATGGAACAAGTAAAACAATTTGGTTTTTTTTTGTTTCACACATGGCCTAAGCCCTCACCCAGTCTCAGAGGAAACAGGGTATTAATATCTTAAAGCACTGAGAGAGAAAATCCAAGCCCTTTCAAGAAGGAGTTTAGGTGTGCTAGAGGAAGACAAAAATGGATGCCAAGGCAACGTAAAATCACGGGAATTTGCCATAGGACTTTATAAGGAGACCAACTTCATTTAGATAGGCAGCATTGAATCTCGGGCCCCCCAAAAGAGAGAGAGAGACACACACACAATGGAACCAAGCCACACAATGTCTTTACAATACACTTTTTATAAAGACATTTTTGTAAGTGTTTAAACCACACCCTTTCTTATCTAAGGCCCAAAGAGAGAAGCAGCATCTTGTAGTGTGTTTAACTGGCTCCAACGTGGCCATTCTTACCTAGCCATGACACACCAAGGTTAAAATTTTCTCACAAGAACAAAGTAATTTTTTGGTAACCCCCAAAGCCAAAGAGATCAAATAATGTAATACAAAAGAGTGTAGAGTTTTATATCTGAGAAGAATCTGTTTAAAACTCTTTAGACTTCATAAGGAAAACAGAAGGCCCCCAAAAGAAGGATGAGTGGTGCCTTTTTTCTGAGTTCCTTAAGAGAGTCTGAATCATTAGAGACACCCTCTAGGTTTTTTCTATTTTTTTTCAGATGGTACCAAAGATGGTAAAAGAGGAAAGAGCAGGGAGGAGTAAAAGTAAATGGAGCAGACTTTAGCTCGGACAAACAGCTGACACTGTAGAGGAACTTTTAAACAGAAGAAAAACAAAGGTTAACATTTGGAGCAATTCCTAAACTAACTGAGCGGAAGAAAACATTTGTTTTAGGAGCAGAGATGGGAGGAGAGGTAAGAAAGAAGCAAAGAATTGACTCTATTTTGCATGTGCCATTTTTTCCTCCTTTTTATGGTCTCTTTTTAGCTTTAAATCACCCTCATTAAGGGAGGCTATGAGAGACTCTTGATCCCATTTGGAAGCCTGGAAACACCAATTACAGAATGTTCTTCATTGTTTTGGAAGGTTTGATAGCCTCTTTGTTTTAATTGAGCATGCAGATGAACCAGAGATCTCCTAAGATTTTTATTGTGGCCAGAAAAGCTTTAAATCATCCAAGGTTAGCTCTCTTTAGGATCCAAAAAAATTTACAAGATTTTTTTTTTAATAGTTTTTAAACACATTAGCTACTGGAGTCTCTGATGGCAGTGGATTAAAGACTACCTCCTTAGAACTAAGGTTTTCCATAACTGCATTTACCTTATGAAAGTGTCCCTCCTCTGTGCTCTTAGCATGAGCATCTTCACCAAACCTATGGACCAGATGAGTCTGACTAGGTCCCCCACAAGCCAGGACCAACAAAGAAATTTCCTCTGGGGTCCGGATGGAGAAAACTGGGAAAGCTGGGGTAGTGCAGAAGGGAGAGAACCAGAACTGGGGAGAAATGAAGGGAAGGGGTGAAAAGAAATAAAGTCTCTGAGATCTTCATCCTAAAAGTGGGAGATCTTGGATCCAGGGGAGCATACCTGAGTTCCTTCCAGAGAGGTCGGGGAGACAACCTGAGCTATCAGTGGGTCGTGCAGATGTCAGGATGTCGACCTCTGATCACACTGGAGGAAATCAGGGGTCTCCCTGTATCCCTTTGTGGTTACCAATTTGTTGCCTTAAAAAAAACCAAAAAACAAAAGCAAGGAGATTTATAATTTGGAAGAGGAGAGCTTTATTTTTTTGTAAAGGGTTCCCAGCCCTCGGAGGCCATTCAGGCAGGCTGGGAAACAGGGCTCCCGGCCACAAGCCAGGAACATGTGTTTCAAGGGAGAGACAAGCGGAACAGGATTTTATACTAAGCGATTTGCTAAATGTACATATTTAACAAGCTACATGAGGAGCAAAAAGTATTTATGAAAAGGGAATTACACACCTGCGCACTGGGGCTTTCTGGTCTTTTATGTGGTCCCTGTTTAAAAATGGCCACCCGCTATGTCAAAAAGGTAAAAAAAGAACGCAAAACCTCTCTCTGCGTATGTTCTGTAGATTGTCAAAACCACTACACGGTTGGTAGTCTTTTATCAGGAAAGTGTGCTGGTTCCGCCCTTAGGAAATAAAGCCTGATGGCTATCAGCAAGGGAGGGGTAAACCATGCGTGTTCGGCTTCCCATCCCTTCATAGCTGGGAACTCAGTTTCAAGGTTTCTCTGGGGTCCCCTTGGCCAAGAGCAGTCTGTTCAGTCAGTGGGGGGCTTAGGATTTTATTTTTAGTTCACAGTATTAAGAGAAAAACTATATCCATTGTATAAGCTCATCGCTTTTTTATTAAAATGCTATGTGTATGCGTGTGTAATCTTAAGTCTCCATGTCTACCTGTTTTAAACTAGTGTTTACTTTTAGGGCCTAGGGTAGAGAAGTGCTCTTATTGTTTCATTTTATACACTTTTGTTTGTTTCCAAGTAGGTTTTTCTTTTATTTGGTTTTTGTTGGTTTTAAACAAAGAGAATATATTACTTATTATACATATGAAATAAAAGTAACACTAAAACTCCCTGAATTTGGCCGGGCTCGGTGGCTCATGCCTGTAATCCTAGCACTCTGGGAGGCCGAGGCGGGTGGATCGCTCAAGGTCAGGAGTTCGAGACCAGCCTGAGCAAGAGGGAGACCGCGTCTCTACTAAAAATAGAAAGAAATTATCTGGCCAACTAAAATATATATAGAAAAAATTAGCCGGGCATGGTGGCGCATGCCTGTAGTCCCAGCTATCCGGGAGGCTGAGGCAGTAGGATCACTTAAGCCCAGGAGTTTGAGGTTGCTGTGAGCTAGGTTGAAGCCACAGCACTCACTCTAGCCAGGGCAACAAAGCGAGACTCTGTCTCAAAAAAAAAAAAAAATAAATAAAAAATAAATAAATAAAACTCCCTGAATTTGAACCCCATCTCTACCACTCACTGGCTTGTGTGATCTTTGGCTAATTACTTGAGTTTTCAGTGTCTCAGTTTCCTCATTTTTAATAATAGTACCTACCTCTTAGGGCTGTTAGAGGATTAATAGGATAATATATGTAAAACATTTTAAAAGTTCCTGGCACACAGTAAACACTCTGTGTTAGATATTATTTAGGAGTGTGTGTTTAATACCTGTGAATTATTTCCTTAAATTACTTTATTATTACTAGTTAGTTTTTATAAATAACATTAAATAAAACTTTGATATATTTTTATAAGTACATGCCAATTGATATATTTTATAAAATTATGCTTCTCTATTGCTCAGGTAAATAGATTTCTATATCAATTTTCTGATTTTTCTTTCTTCAAATTTAATGAAGAAAATATGCACTACTTAAGATATATTACTCTCTTGACATATCAATCTGTTTTTTTTAAAAAATACAATATAGAATTTTTACCTCACTTTTAGCTTTTTATCCATTTGATTCCCCCCATCCTCAATCTCTTCATTTCATTGCTCTTTAATTTTATGCAATGGCTTTCACTGCCAGAAGGCTACAGAAACATGAAAAAGTTCTTTCAGGAGTCTCATTGTAATAAAAGAATACTTTTATCCTTTGTTTAAAAAATATATACTTTAAACTTTTTATGAGTATATTCTTATATGTACATCTAAGTAGATCAGGTAATAAATATTTTGTGGTTAAATTTTTATCACCATGTTAATTGATAGCTTTAAAAAAACCAAATAGTTTCTCCTCTATCTCCAGAATAGTGTAAACCTGAAACTGTGTAGAATGAATTTGGGTCCCCCTAGGATGGTGTTTTCTATCTAGTTTAGGAAAAAATGATGTGTTTTCATCATATTCTGGGGTAAGAATTCTGAGAAGGGAGCAAGTGAGTGTGAATGAATACTCCAGTGGCTCTTTCCAATTTAGATCTTATAGTATCACCTTAATTCCTTTGTTTGAAGAACTATATTGTGAATTTTGAGAGGATGTGATGTGCCTTTTTAATAATTAGGAAATAAAACTTTGTCAAAAACTGTGATATTTGTCCCTTCTTGCTTATTTTAGGTCATCTAATTTATTGCTCCCTTTGTCAGGGGCTGAACATATTAAAATTCTAAAATTAGCTTTTTGGTAGAGTTGGCTGTAACTCTAGTCATCCTAATTCATAACTAATTTGACAGCAGATAGAAATCTCATTGGCAAATGAGTGTCTCATATTTCTAAAATATACTATATATACTGAAGAGATTTTTTTAAAAATTTTTAATTCTTTTCTAACCTTTAAATATAATCTGTGTTCTTTCAGTGTCAGGAGGCCAGGCTAAATGAAGCCATTCTAGCTGCAAGAACGTAACAGTGGAAATTTTATTAAATATCTTCATTTCAGAAATGTTTAGTGCAGAACTAAACCTACTCTAACTGGGATTCTTTGGAGTTAGAAAATATAGAAAAACTCAGTAAAACATGTGAAGAGTTCTGGTTTTTAATGGTTTCTCAAATCTTTTCCCCTGTGAGCTCTGTTTCAGAGGTGCATTTCAAACATTTTTATTGCAATTACATAGTAGTTGCCCTATATTCACTTTAAATTGTGTGGTAAAGTTTCTTCTACTTTTTCTATATTTTACCAGATTTTATTAGTGACAACAGCATGATTCTGAAAGTGCACTTTGGTCTTTGATCATCAAATCATGGTTCTTTGTAGGGAGAGTCCTAGAAAGAGGTGCTCAAAGTCTTTAGGTGGATTAACATCTAATTAAGAGTAAGAGGGTTGCCTTCTACTGAGAATCTCTGGGGAAGGCGGGTGCACAGTCATGCCCTAGCAGTCCCTTCCAAAGCCTCTCCCCCAGAACCCAAGGCCTCCTTTTGTGTGTGACATTCCTGCCTCTTTGATAGGGAGACCATTTCTTCTCATTGAGGACTTTGTGGACATGGAGACTGTCTAATCAGCTTATCTTCTCTACGAACTCTTCACGTAATTGAAAAGGAATTAATTTAAATTCCTCCTCCAAATTAAAAGTATGCTGACCTTAAACTAAGTGTTTGACCAGTGCCAAATATCACAGAAGGCGATCTTGTCGGTATTTTTATTCTTTTTAACAAAAGCCTGGTATCATTTTGGTCTTTCTTGTGTATCAGATCACTTTGTAAGTCTGTATTCACTTACATGGTATTTTTCATTCTCTACTAACGCAAGCACTTCTACTACCCTTATTTTTCCCTAAAAGTGCCATTTTACACTTGTTTTTATTGAATTTCATTTTATTTTTATAGGCAATATTTTCTTTTAATAATTGCTAGTGCATTTGCCCACCATGTTCCACACAAGCACTCTAAGTTCCAGCTACAACAAATGACTCACATTCCCATGAATCTGTCATGCTTTTTCATGCCCTCATACCTAAGCATTGGTGCATCCTCCTTCCCCTTTTCTACCTGGGTACTTGTGCTTGTCATTTAAGGCACACCTCAAGTGTCACTGTATTTAGGAGGCCTTCAGCCAGTCTGAGTCAAGGGCTACCCCTCTGTGCCCCCACATGGACCCCAGGGATACTCTGTTGTACCATTTGTTGGTTTGTGAGTCCATCTCTGTGACCTCTGAGGACCGTGCTAATGTTAGATCTCTTTGTGGGCAGCGACTGTGATCTACTCCTGTCTCTGCTCACAACTCCTACACCCTGATTACACAGTTAGGTGTTCAAAAATGTTTGTGGAAGGGAACTAAGAGAATTTTAAAATGTTATTACTGCTGTTCAGAGCATTGCAATTTACATCAATTTGATGTCACTTACAAATTACACATCCTGAGTTCCTTCATTCAGTTGATGCTAGCAACAAAAGAAATAATATCCAACATTTACTGAACACTAACTACATGCCAGATGGAATTTTAAGACCTTAAAACATGGATTCATCTAAGCTTTACAACAACCCGTGAGGGTAGGTACTGTTTTTATTCTCATTACAGGTAAGGAGTGAGACGTGCAGGAAGATCCAGATACTTGCCACTACCTGGCTGCAGCCGAGTTTGCCAGGTTTCTTCCCTGTAAAGGTCCTCTCTGTCTCCTGTTTCATACTGTTCTCTTTGGAAGCAAGGCACCATGTGCAGCTCACACTTATGGAGTGGGGAAGCATGCTTTCCCTACATTTTCTTTTAAGTTTCTGGCCCTGAATTTTCTCACAGAGCATGGCCTTGGCTGATTTTCTCCTTATCAGTTTGTCATTCTAAATATGGGTCTAACCAGATGTCCTGTCTTCTACCCCCCGCCCCCTTGGCAGTCCATCTCATCCACATCAACGTCTGCTCTATCTTCTCCTCCATGCCAGAGGCTCCCAAAGGCTCAACCTTAGCCTTGAGGCTGAGCCTGAGTATCTGTGCCCAGAAACCTGCAAGGACGTGACGGTTCAACCTTCCAAAAATGGAACTCTTCCTTTTCTTCCCTTCTTCATTTCTACTCAGAGCTTCTTTATTGCTAAGTTGTCCAGCCAGCAAACCTCATAGTGGTATCAATTCTTTCTTGCTCGTACCTAATTTAGTGCTTATCACACCCCCCAAATCCTCCATATAAAATCTCTAATCTCTTCTTTTTTATCCCCATGGTTAAACACAGAGTCGGGACCTCATTTTCTCCTATCTAGGTAGTGTCAGCTAGTGACTTATCACAGCCTCTTTTTTGACAGTCTGTTTTATGCCTATTGTCAGGTATTTATTCGATTAGCTAAAGTTCTAGTATTTTGATGTAAAAATCTCTGGTGGCTCCTGAGAAGGGTGAATATCTCCCTTCCTTGCTTCCTCCCTCCCTGCCTTCCTTTCCTGCCCTCTTATGTACTCCACTACCACCACCAATTGAAGGACAGGTATTTTACCCAAAACTAATGGGGTAGAGAGAAAAATTGTTAAAATGTGTCTCCTGTCAACCAAGGTGGAGATATATTCTTCACCGTGCTAGGTATGTCACCAAACATTCTAGTCCTTACCTCCAAATACTTCCATCCTCTGCTCATTGTTACCAACACATATCTTATCATAAATACTGCTTTGAAACAGATTAATTGATCTAGCATGCTCTGCTCTGTGAGACAACCCCATTAAAAACACACACACACACACACACACACACACACACAAATGTTATCTCTCTTGTCTTTAAATTCAGGTAGTGCTGTGTTTATTTTAATGCCTGGGGCTTTCTTTACTAAAGTATAGTCCTTTGTGTACATGTCATTTATCCTTTGCCAGACTGGTAGTTTCTCCAGGCAAGTTCCATGTTTTGGTCATCTCTTGTTATCAACCTTAGTGTTTGCAGAGTGAACACTTGGTAAATCATTTATTTATTTTATTTTATTTATTTATTTTTGGAGACCGGGTCTTGCTCTGTCACCCAGTCTGGAGTGCAGTGGTGTCATCATAGCTCACTGCAACCTCAGACTCCTAGGTTCAAGCAATCCTCTTGCCTCAGCCTCCCAAATAGCTGGAAGAACAGGCACACACCACCAAGCCCAGCTAATTTTTCTAGAGACAGGGTCTTGCTATGTTGCTCAGGCTTGTCTCGAACTCCTGGCCTCAAGTGATCCTCCTGCCTTGGCCTCCCAAAGTGCTATGATTACAGATGTGACCCACTGTGCCTGGCCTCAGTAAATCATTTTGACAGATTACTTTGCTTTGCATTATATTGAAAAGTCCTTGGGTGGTCTAAGTGCAGTGGTGTTTACAACTAATAGATCACAACCAGTTACAGATTCCTTTGTTCCTTCTCCACTTCCACTGCTTCACTTGACCAGCCTTTAAGTAAAAAAAGAAAAGGTAAAAAAAAAAAGAAAAGGTAAAAAAAAAAGAAAGAAAAGTCCTTGGGATGAAAACCAGTGCCTAGATAATTATTGTGAATATTGCCTTGGGTTGTACACAACACTATCAAGAATGGACTATAGTTTGTATTCAATTGAGTACACATCAAATAATTATCTCTCTAACATATAAGTATTGTTAGAAATTAGTTTCTTTTATAATTAGAAAAAAATATTAGTGATAAGAACCAAAGAAAAACACGTGGCCCAGGGTGTTTATACACTTAAGTAGCTTTTATGTCAAAGATTTTTAAATCCTTTTGTCAGCCAAGATATTTAAACACTTTCTAATATTTAATTGTGTAAAATAATCATGGTTTTAGATTTGGATTTCTAAGTAATTTTTCTCTTTTATGAACTTTCTAGAATTCATTTTTGACATAAAATTCAATTTTGAATAATAACATTTAAAATCAACCCCAAGGTAAAAGTTGCAGGGCAACATAAAAAATGAAGTCACTTTTAGTGTGTTTCCCATTGGCAAATTACTGTGTTTTTTCTGCCACCAGGCTTCATCTAATGATGTGACCTTTACCATGCTAATAGACAGCAAACAAAAATCTGCCAAATTGTGATAAAATATAGGTATTAAGTATAAAATAAATTAAGCCACAAAGACTTATAAAGGTCAAATGCTTGGAAAGAATTAAGTTGAAACAGTGATTTGTGTTTGACACATGTTGTACCAGGTTTTTCCCAAGGTTATTTTTAACTCTTAATGCATAATAACTGTATTAGAACATGTAATTTTTTAAAAAAAGTAACAGTATAGTAGTGTTGACTAATGTTTGTTTGGGCTCAAATGTTGGTTTATTCAACAGCTCTTTATTGTGCACCCAATATGTGCCAGGCAATGGAGATATATGAGTGAAGACCTCAGCCACTGATCTCTTATAACTTATTTAATAGGAGATACAGATAAACCTTCAAGTACTTCACACACCAACGTCAGACTGTGAAAGGGGAAATGCAGACGGAAGTTGTACTAACCACCCAGACCACTAAGTTGAGCCCTGAAGATAAGATGGAGCTCACTAGGCATAAGCGTGGGGAGAGTGTTGCATACGTAAAGTACATAGAAGGTACTTAGTTACAGAGGAGAAAGAACCGTGTGTGTTCTGAAATGGAAAAAAGTTCGTTATGCTGGGAAAGTTAAGTTAGAGAGAGTAGAGGACTATAAATTGGTGGTTCTTAATCAAGGGAGATTTTGGCCTTCCGGGGACATTTGTCAATGCCTGTAGACATTTTTGGTTGTTACAGCTGGTGGAGGGGCATGCTACTGGCCTCTAGTGGATAAAGGCTACTGTAGCTGCCAAATATCCTACAATGCACAGGACAGCACCCACAACAAAGAATTATCCAGTTCCCAGTGTCAACAGTGCTTAGGCTGAGAAACTCTGTTTTAGATAAACCTGTAGACTTAAACTGAGGTTAGAGCACAAAGGTAATGAAGAAATTTAGGATTTATTCTGGGAGTTCTGGGGCACCACTGAAGGATTTTAAGCACATGTTTGTCACTCTGAGAACCACTCTATTATTATGGCTGAAACTAGGTATTGAAAAATCTATATTAAGTCTCATTTACATGATCTGATAATTGTGCTTACTATGAATTACATCTCCCTGTCTTACAAAGGTGGAAAGAGCATCATTGTGGAACGTTTGCTAAAAGTTTAAAAACAAAAAGAAAAGATGACTTAATTCTTTGGTCCTTGGCAGGCACAATATAATTTTTAAAAATTTTACTAGACTCTCTCCTGCCACACAGAGTCAAGCATGAGGGTCTAAGTCATGAGTTTCAAACACTTCTGGAGATCAATAGAAAATATACTGGGCCAAGATACAGTTTCAACTGGAAATAAAAAAGCTTGTACATGCAGAGCAAAGAGTTTCTTAATTTTTAAAAAAATTTTTTTTGTTTAATCTAGACTCTTTTGAATATCTGATGACATTTATGGCCTCTTTTATTTTAGAATTAGACACTTATACCCTCAAATGTTTAATTTCAGGGGTCAGACCCAATGGAGATGTAGTGGTTTCTCACTTGATGCTGATGTTCCCAGAAATATCTAATGGTTGGATTTATAGCAACAAATACTTGCCAAAGAAAATATACCATAATTTAGAATCATCCAGAGAAGGTCTAGCATTTTTAATCAATGAGGAACTCTTTCCAAAAATGCTCACTATCATTTGTGTCTTCTTGTAAAATGTAAGTAATATTGCATCACAGTAAAAAAAAAGTCTACGGAAATGAGCAATTTATTATGATCCATAATGAAGACAATATGTTGCTCTGGTTACAATAACCTTTGTGATAAACAATTCTGTAAACCATGTGCTTTCTACTGATTCCTTTCCATTTAATCATTACTTTCCTCTAAAAAAAGTGATTGACTGTAGGCTCAGTGTCTTGTAAATAGGAAGAAAGCTTGAATTTATTTGTGCCTTAGTTCATCATAGATTTATTTCTTCTACCATCAAGTACCAAGCTTTCAATTTCTTTTACCCTCTTTCACTACAGATGTTCCAGTTATCTTGGTCATGACAGAACTGCCCCCAAACAGCCACACCATCACACACACACACACACACACACACACACACCTCTCTTCAGTTCTTTGGAGGAAATAATGCATGCTTATTTAAAGGGTCTTATCTCTTTTGGTGACATCACCATAAACCAAAGCACTTTCTACTTCTTGATTGGCAAATGTGCTCCATCATTTTTCTCACGTTCTAGTTTTGTTCAGACAATCTGCGTGTTGGCTTTATCGCCAATTCTTGCTGTGATGTCTAGTAATCTGAACCAATTCAACCAGATTCCATTATAACAATTTTAGTGTCCCTTGATATTCTTTATATTGGGATTTTATGTACTCTATAAATATTAGGCAGATGTTAACATCTAGTCAGAATCAAAATATCAGCTAGGGCTGCAGTTCTCACCTGGGACTCAGGGTCCTCTTACCAGCTCAGTGGTTGTCTGCAGAACTCATTTCTCTCAAGCTTTTCATGTGACCAGCTCCGCCTTCAGGCCAGAAACAGCAGGTAGAGCCCTCCCCTGCTTCCTGTCTCTCTGACTTGACATTCTGCCACATTTCTCGGACTCCAACTGGAGAGTTTGCTCTCTGCTTTTAAGGACTTATGTGACTAGGTTGAATCCACCTGCATAACCCAGGATCTTCTATTTTAGGTCTGCAATCTTAATTACTTCTGTAAAGTCCCTTTGCCTTGTAACAATATACTCACAGGTTCCAAGGATTAGAGTGTGGGCATCTTTGGGGGGCAGCAGGCATTCTTCCCACCATGGAGACCTACAGGTAAAGCGGCATGCACATTCAGAGAGAGAAAAAGAGAGAGAGAGAGAGACAGACAGACAAAGAGAAGGATCAATTATAATTAGGACTATCATGGAAGAACTATCTAATTAACTATTAGAGGTGGGACCATTTTGGCTGGGCCTTGAGATATAGACAGAATTTTGATTGGTGGAGATGGATATTTTGGATGAAGAGAATGAAGTGTTTAGAGTTTAGAAGAAATGGTGAGTTGTCAGATTTGGGGTAGGAAGGATGAAAAAGTAGGTTGGGGACAAGAAGTAGAGGAACTTCAATTATCAGTCAACAGTTTTACTGAGCATATAACCTATGCCTTAAAGACATTAAATAAAAATAAATATTAGAATTAAAAATTAAACAAAAACATTCTTCAACTTTACAAGTGAATTCGAGACAAGTCAGTTTGCAATAGTTGGATAAATTTGTCAGCAGGAAGTATAATGTTACTGGTTTGCTGTGGGTTGTAGGAAAAGTCTGAAAATTGATGAAGCCAAATACAGAAGCGGTACCTCTTAACAATTTCTATATAAGAACTTCCCACTAATATTTGATATTTTCTATGAAGTGAGGCCTCATATTTTATAGATATTTACAATCAAACATCATTATAAAATCCTGTTTCTACCACAAACGTGAATGACTTGTTAAACCTTTTCCCCCTTCATTCATGAAAATGATCAAGCATATTATGATTTGAAAATCTAGAGATTAAAAAATACAAAAGGTATTATAGAATAAAAAATCCTGTTTGCAGTAGCTACTGAAAAGATAAAAGGAAATAAACCTAAGAATAAGCAAGACTTACATGAAAAAACCTTTAAAAACTATCAATGAATATAAAAAAGACTTGAACTAATGGAAAAATATCAATTCTTCCTATGTTAATATAAAATTTAATATATTATGATATCAATAAAATACCAAGTTTTCTTTTTTTTTTTAACTGGACAAACTAAATATAAAATTCATATGGAAAAATAAACAACAATATCCAAAAAATAAAAATTCTAAAAAAGAAAAGCTAAGCAGGGGGACTAGCCCTATCACATAGTAAATTATACCCTAATGTTTCAATATTTTAAACACTCTGACAGCAGCTCAAGACTAGACAGAGAAACCAATAGAGTAGGACAATTCAGAAACAGACCCAAATGCATGCCAAGTTATAACAAAGCCATGTTGGGTCAGTGGAAAAAATATGCGTTAGTGAATAAATGTTACTGGGACAACTGGTTGGCTACCCAGAAAAAAACTGTATCTATACCTCATAGGGATCTATAGGATAAGCTCCAAGTAGATACAAAATATCAATGTATTAATAAAAATTGAACTCATGAAAGCACCAGAATGAATGAGAAAACTCCTTTATGATCCTGGAATATCAGAAGCCATAAGACAAAAAAGGCATATTTGATAACATTAAAAATGTATTCATGGCTAAAAGCAATGTAAACTAAGTGAAAATATGCTATTAATAATAAATTGATAAAAATATTTGCAGCAATATTTGAAATAGCAAAAAGACTGGAAACAATTTAAATGCCATCTGTTAATAAATAATGTTTGAGCCATACATTGGAATACTATGCTGCTTTGAAAAAGAATAAGGAAGATCTGCATCTATTTATTCAGAAAGAACTCCAAGTTATATTATGAAGTGAAAAAAGCAAAGTGCAAAACATTGCTTTAGTATGCTAGCTTATATATGAAAGGAGGATATTAAGGACATACATTTAATATTTATATTTGCTTGTATATGGATGAGGAAACTTTGGTACATAAGAATCCAATAATAGTGTTTATCTGGAGGTTGGGAAAGTGGTTGGAGATGGTCACAGGTGAGAGTAAGATTCTTCTCTGAATCCCTTTTTATAGTATTTTATATTACTGATTCAAAAATTTAAATAAAAAAAATCTAGTAATACCTTGCTTTTTCTAGGCAGCCCTAATTCATTCTATTAATTCTTGTTTTAAGTTATCATAAGGGAGTGAGAAAGAATGGCCTTGTTAATAAATCAGCTAACAGAGAAAGATAAATTATCAAACAGAAAGTAAGAGGAATAAACTCACAGCACAACTGCCCTTTTGTTTTGTTTGGTTAAATACCTGGGACTCAACTCGTTGTCTTTAAGATTAACCACATGCGGTATCTCTAAAGAGCCCTAAGCAGACAGCAGAGGTGTGAGCTCGCAGGTCCAGCTCTCAACAGACTACATTGCTAGGACTCTGATAAGCCAGCCTCCCAGAAAAGAAAAAAAAAAAAAGCAGATGCAGCAGCTTCACAGCCATTTTTGCTATCAATTGCCAGCAATCACTTTTTAGATTTCTCTCTGCATCCCTAATAAAAACCCTCAATTCCCTACCCTCACTGCTAACACTGTTTCTTTTAGTGTCATGCCCTTCTCACGCTTTGAGAAGTAAAATAAACTTTCTTTCTTTAACACCATTCTAATCTTTGTGTCAAGAAATCTCTCTCTATCCATGTATGAATTTACACCCTAACAGAGTGTGCACCATCCACAGAATTTCAAGGCATCAGAATCCTATGCCATCAGAATTCTTCCACGGCTTTCATAGCCACTTATGAACAGTCAGTCACATCCTTGTAGTTCTCTGAATCCATCCACTAAGGTTTAAAATAAAGCTCCAGGGATCTGGTGAGCCAGGGTATGGGTTTTGGGGCCAGGAACAGAGCAAGTCAATCCATGACTAGGATGCAGAGTTAGCAAATATAAGGCACATACTGCCCAAACGTTGGCCAGGATCCCCACTCTGAATTTCCTTCCCTCTTTCTCTGGCCTGAGTGACTCTACCCTCATTCCTTGCTTCTCCAGAGCCCTAAGAGCTCCAACATGTGTAGAGTCAAAGGAGAGAAGTATGGAGAAAACTGGACAGAGAGGTAGAAAGTTGCCATTTTCAGGTGCTACATACATGAGTGGTATTTTTGGTTAACGAGATGTTTTGGAAAAACTGCCTAATATTTCTATTTAAACCCATTGTTATCTTATGTTTAGGTGTGTCTTTCTTTCAGAAGTTAAATTCTGGGAAAAGAGACCTGGATCCTTTCAAATAGGGGCAAGTTCTGACTCTGAACACCAATTACGTGCATACAGAGGGCAGATGACAGAAGGAGCAGGCAGGCTTAGAATAAATAAAAGTCCATTCCAATTAAACAAGAAAACTTGGATACACCTCAAGCAAGCTAGAATTACTGTGATGCCTGTTGATGTTTTAACCTCTCTTCTTCTATTGGATATGAAGCATATAAAAAAGCAGAAAAATAAGGCCAGTAACTTGAGAAATAAAGAATTATTTTTTTAAAAAATAATTTTTTAATATAAAGAGGCAGACTGAAATCGAGATGAGATTACAATATGAATGACCTAGGAAGAACAAAGTCTACAGTGATTTTGATAACTGACCATAGTGGGTAATATTAATTCCTTAAAGAAACCTAGAAAAACTGGGGGAAAAAATGAGATTGAAAGAGACTCACTCAAGCTTTGAAAGGAAACTCAAAATTAAAATAAACAAGAAACATTAAGAGCTGAAGATGAGTTTTAAAGAATACCCAGTTTTACCTGGTATTTAATCTAAGTTTTTCTTAAAAAACTTAGATTAAAAAAATTGTGCATCTTGTTTAAGGAGAGTATTTCTTTATATTTCTGCTTTTTTGTTTAATAGAGAATTCCACTTTAGAGAAAGACTGAGAAAATTTTGCTAAATACTGTGACTGACTTAATCATGCCTGTAGGAAGGCTAGCTATTCAGATCTTGAAGTCATAATTTAGATATCACTATGAATAGGATGATAGCATCTGTTCCAAAATAGGGGATTCAAATCATGGTCAGAGTTGTCAGGAGAAATTTAGAGGCCACTGAAGTGCTAGCATAAACGTGCAAATCTGCAAAATAACCTTGGTCAATATCATACTGTTTTATATATGTTGCTTAGAGGACAACATGGAAATTGGCTTTTCAGACAGGTGCAATTTTCAAAACTAGAATTGGATCTTAGGTCTTCAGAGCCTAAAAAAACAAGAAAAGCAAACAGAACTTAAGGATAATGGTGAAGTATATTTAATGCTTACTTGTGCAACTTAAAAGCTGGTGATTTTTTCTTTGTATAATATTATATCAGCACAGTAATTTTCAAAAGTTTTAAAAAATGGTGGAATTCATTTTTTCAATGTTATCTTCTACAGAATGTACATACGTACAGCACATAAAAATAGAATTTTATTGGTTTTAAGCTATTTTATACGTTCACATTTATAACAGTTTTTACTTATTTATAAAACCAGAGAAAATGGACTATTGTGACAAATTGATAATTTGAAAGCAAGAGTTACTATCACAGTAGTTATGACAGTTGCAGTCTTTTGTCAGCTTCAACACTCAACTAATTTTTGTATTTTGTTTTGTTTGCACAACAGGGAGAAAATCTTAATTCATTAAGTAGGTGTAAATAGCAGCTTTCTAACCTACTCAGTTTGCATTCTTGGGGCACTGCACAATTAAAAATTGATCCTGAAATACTACAAAGGACAATAGATTGCTTTTCTACATTTACTCATCGTTGTTTCCAACTATTGTCCACATAATTGAGCAGTGTTCAAAGTTCAGAGAAGTTGATGAAAAGATATAATCAAGTTTTTGGTAGAAAATACTTTTAAAATTTATCTTATAACATAAAGTGATATTTTGGTGGCCTTGTTTTAAAAAATCTTTTGTATACCTCAATGCTTGTCTCTATCATATACTCACTTAAAGTTTCAAAATAGTAAAATGGATTTTGTTTTGCATGTTAAGTCCAAAAATTGGTTTCATTACTAAGGATAGTATGATTGAAACCTGAATAGACAAATGAATCTTATTCACATTGTAAAAATTATTGGCAAGATACAAAAGCTGATGAAAAATGTATAATCTAATATAATGGAAGTCTGTACTCCTCAATAATAAAAAAGTGTGCATATATATTTTAAGAAATTAATATTTTATTTATAAGATATTCAACTATATGGAAAGAGATGTTAAAGCAAACATTATTTTGAAATTTGTACCTAAATGATGTCATCTGACAGCAGAAGATCAGGCATTAATATGCTCTCTAATGTGTTAAGATTTGACAGTTAACATTTTTGAGCAAGTGGGTTTGTGTGTGTTACAATTTAAATCATATCTAAAAATGTGTGAAGTAATGTTTGAATTAAACAAATGTGGGACTCCTGAAGCACATTTTGAAGTATCTTTTAAGATATCTCAATAGTAGAGTTAGAGTTTTGGGACTTAGGGTTGCAAACAATTAGTACAAGCCTAAAATCCTGAGCTTTCATGTGGGTGTATAAATCCCATAAAGCTCTTAATCACTCCTAGAGCAAGCTTTCATCTAATTTTCCCAAGAGAGAGTTATCAAAGCAATTCTTGGAGTTGAATTAGGGCATGTGGGAGCTCTTCAGAGGATAGGTTCCATATACTTCTAATAAATCAATAGAATCCCAAGCTTGTCTAATTATCATGATTGTATTAAGTTTATTTCTTCAGAATGCTGTGCCATGACGTTATGTCTTCATACTATGATTACAAAAAGGCTGAATTTCTTTTCTAAAAAATGTAAAGTTAAGCTTTCTATAAGTTAATAATAGAACATTTTATAAGACTGTCTCATAGTAAATTTTTCTGATTTGGCCTTTCATTAATTTTACCCTTTGCCTATATTAACTAAAGGTTTTTTTATTTAAGATATCATGAACAGTAGTAACTATTGGTGAAGATACAATATCTTAACTTTTCTCAGTAGGCTGGTAGCCTGGGCAGAAGCATAAAAAATATTAACACATGTATTCTTTACATTACTGATGACTTAGGCAAATTACCAGGCTCTATAATTATAGCCTAATTACAACTTTCACTTTCTGTGTCAATTTCCTGAAATGAGATCTATTAAAAATACATTGTCTTCATATCCTAGTTTATTCTCCTTCCTGTTATTCTACTTTAGAAAAGTGATAAACTCTAGTTAGCAACTCCTTTCCAAAAGTAGGCAATGTAAAACTAGTCAGTTTCTTCTAAAGCATTCATGTTAATCATTTTAGCCATTCTTGAGTCTTGACTTTTCCTCACATTTTCCTCATTATGATAATTTTTCAAGCAATCTGTGAAAGCTAATATCACAACTCTGACTTCCCTTAATTATGGGCTTGTTGTGAGAGCTGTATTTGCATTCTCCCATCTTCTTCCTGTTTTGATCCCCCACTTATGTTAATCTGTGAAAGTACTAAGTGGCATAAATCATTTTAAAAATTTTTATTTCATTGTGGTAAAAATACTTAATATGAGATCTATCCTTTTAACAAAATTTTAAGTGTACAATAATGGTTGACAATAGATACAATGTACTCTTTTTGCCTCTGTGTTGTAATGGCCAAGCGAGGCTGCTGAGGGGGCGGGGCCTGGTGGGTAGTGTTGTGGGAAAGGAAAAAGGATGTCAGAAGAGGGTGGTTCACAGACTCACTAGCTGAGGTGCAAGGGTAACATACTGCAGTATTAGAGTTGAACATATTTAAAGATTTTGTTGGACTGGCAGATTTGGTCAGTCAACCTTAGCTTTCTTGCTTAGATATATTTTAGCTGGATTGAAAAAGCTTATGAAATATCTATTAAGGAAACCCATCCACATACCCAGGACATGGGCAAAAGCCATGTTAGCAGATTCCTGGTACTGAAGAAACCCCATTTTTCACAGATGCACAATTAAAAGTCTCTGCCATATAACTAATTCTTGCTTAGTGCTGTCCTAATAAAGGATTAGAAGAGGGTCCATTAATCCAAATGGGAAAAATTGAAATAATTATTCTTGTTTGTGGAATGTATATATACACAGATATTTGAGTGTGACCTTCATTCTAGAAATTCACATTGCTTAAAAAATAATAAAGCCACACTAAACTGAATTAAATAATAGTCAAACTATGATTATCTGATTCACGAGACAACAAATTTATCTGTTTCCCATTGTTTCTTTGCTGGCCAGTTCTACCAGCTCCAATACAGCACCCCATTGATTGACACAAAGCAACAGCCTTGAAAGAATTGATTTCTTTCTTCCTGTTTACTAATTCCCATATTGTCCATCCTATAGGAAAAATAAAGTACTTTACAATATCTTCCAGCTTCCAGGAAAAAAAACAAAAACAAAAAAACTCTATCTGGATTAGAAAGCCCTAAGATAAGTGGGGCAGGTGATACTGTCAAAAAAATTAGGAAGGCATGACTCAGGATGGTTAATCTATCCACACATAAGGTGCATGGGTGGTGCCTCATTTATTGCATCTTTGACCGGAAATATAGAGATCTGATGATTTTATCCATTCTTTCCCCCTCATTTTGCTGCACACAACATACAAAAAATTATTCAGGTGGATCAAAGACCTAAATGTGAAAAGCAAAAGCTTTCCAACATTTTTTTTTTTTAGAAGTTAGGGGAATATTCTTATGGTATGAAAGCAAAAATGAACAGATTATAAAAGATTGATAAATTTGACACGAAATTAAAAACTTATATATAAAAAAGACACTATAAACCAAGTTAAAAGACAATGACACAAGGGGGAGAAGATATTTGCAAGATTTTAACAGAAAAAAACATTGCTCCAGAACCTAGAAATAACTCCTACAAATCAAACAGAACAACTAAAAAAGAGAAAAGGATATGAATAGTTAATTCATAGATGAGAAACCGCAAATAATCATATTCAAAGATGCTCAACCTCATTAGAAATTTGGGGAATGCAAAGTAAAACAACAATGACAACATTTCATACTCCAAAATTTTAAAGTCTATTAATACCAGGTGTGATTGTGTGGAGAAAGAGGGAATTTTTATAAACTTCTGATAGAAGTATGAACTGGTACAGCCATTTGGGAAAGCAATTTAGTGATACTTAGTAAAGATGAAGAGAAATCTATCCATTTTCATGTGTATACCTTAACTTTTGTACATACACATAAGGAGACACTATAAAGATATTCATTACTGCAATGGCAACAACAAGGAAAATGGACACATAAGTGATAAAATTCTATATGGCTGCTACAATGAATAAATATATGCCTGATGCATATCAAAATATTATGCTGGGTGAAGAGCAAGTTTCAAAATGTCTATAATACTTACCTACATGATGGGTGCGACGCGCACTGTCTGGGGAACGGACACGCCTGGAGCTTTGACTTGGGGGGACAGGCAGTACATGGGCAACGTATGTAACCTGAAATTCTGTATCCCCCATAATAATAAGATGAAATAAATAAAAAAAATATCTATAATACAAGTTACATAAAAATATTTAAATACAGGCTGGTGACAGTGGCTTATGCTTGTAATCCTAGCACTTTGGGAGGCCGAGGCAGGAGGATCACTTGAGGCCAGGAGTTCAAGTTTAGCCTGGGCAAACATAGCAAGACCTTGTTTCTAAAAAAATACAAACATTAGCCAGGCATGGTGGAGCACACCTGTAGTCCTGGCTACTTGGAAGGCTGAGACAGGTGGATTGCTTGAGCCCAGGAGTTTGACGTTGCAGTGAACTATGATGATACCACTCACTGCACTGTACCCTGGGAAACAGAGTAAGACCCTGTCTCCCCCCTAAAGAAAATTAAATACAGTTAATGTAGTAAATATACACAAATATGAACAGAAAAGATAGAAACTATCATCAGGATAGAGGTTGCCTTTGGCGAAAGAAGCATGGAGGGGACTAGGAAAAGGGGAAGTAAAATAGGGGCTTTCACATGTCTCTGTAATATTTTATTTCTTTAAAAACAGTTGCTGAAGCAAGCATGACAAAACTTAACTTCTATCAATACTGAGCCATGGGTACATGAATATATATTATATTATTCTCTACACTTTTCTGCTTGTTTAAATCATTTCCTAACTACACAATAAAATGATAATTGTATATCTTAAAAATAAATCAATAAGAGAAGTTCAAAGCTAAAAATTCAGGCTAATTAAAATTTTTTAAATTATTTCCCAAAATAACAATTGATAAAAGAAGATATTTTTAAAAATTTTAAAACTAATTTTTAAAATAAAAAAAACCTAAGTGTTAAATAGCAGGACTTATGGAATGTGGCCAGCATGTTCTTTAGATAAAAACTGAAGGGCTTTAATGCATTTACTTCAAGAGTTAATTCCGAACAACTACTGTAAACCCTGCAGCAAGTAGCTGAAGGAAATAATGAGGATGATTATAGAAATTAGTGATTTCAAAACCAGGTCTTTATAAAAACAAAGAAAAGACAAGTTTCTGGAAAATTTAAGAAAATAAGGAAAAAACCAAATAAGTGATATTAGAAAGAAAAAATACATAATTACAGAGCAATAACAGAGAAGTAAAAATGAAAAGAGAATAAATACTATGCATACTGGAGATGTGGTGTGTGAACAAATTGGAAAACATATTAAAAGAAATAATTAAAATATATATACTAATAAAATCTTGACTCAAGAGGAAATAGGAAACCCAAGTAAAAGATAACCAAGGGAAAAATTAAGGAAGTTATCAAAGGCTCTTTCCCCAAACAGCAGCTAACAATAGAATTAACCAATATATTAAAATAATTCCCACAGCCAACATCATACTGAATGGGGAAAAACTGAAAGCACTCCCACTTAGAACTGGAACCAGACAGGGCTGCCCATTGTCTCCATTACTTTTCAACATAGTATTGGAAGTCCTTGCGAGAGCTATCAGGCAAGAGAGCAGAATCAAGGGAGTCCAAATAGGGAAGGAAGAGATCAAACTCTCACTTTTTGCTGATGATATGATGTTATATCTGGAAAACCCCCAGGATTCAACCAAGAGACTCCTGGAATTGATTAACGAATACAGCAAAGTCTCAGGCTACAAAATTAATATACACAAATCAGAGGCATTTATATATGCCAATAACAGTCAATCGGAAAACCAAATTAAAGACTCCATACCCTTCAAAATAGCAACAAAGAAAATAAAATATCTAGGTATATACCTAACTAAAGAGGTAAAGGACCTCTATAAGGAAAACTATGAAACACTGAGAAAAGAAATAGCAGAACTTGCAAATAGATGGAAAAATATACCATGCTCGTGGATCGGAAGAATCAACATTGTTAAAATGTCTATACTACCCAAAGTGATCTACAGATTCAATGCAATCCCTATTAAATTACCAACATCATTCTTTACAGACATAGAGAAAATAATTATACACTTTGTATGGAATCAAAGAAGACCCCGTATAGCAAAAGCAATTTTAAGCAACAAAAACAAAATGGGGGGTATTAATTTGCCAGACCTCAAACTATACTACAAGGCCGTGGTTCTTAAAACAGCCTGGTATTGGCACAAGTGCAGGGACACAGACCAGTGGAACACAACAGAAAATCCAAATATAGAACCATCCTCATATAGTCACTTAATTTTCGACAAAGCGGGAAAGAATATACTCTGGGGACAAGAATCCCTATTCAACAAATGGTGCTGGGAGAATTGGTTAGCCATTTGTAGAAGACTGAAACAGGACCCACAGCTTTCACCTCTCACAAAAATCAAATCACGGTGGATAACAGACTTAAACCTTAGGCGTGATACAATCAGAATTCTAGAAGAAAATGTAGGAAAGACTCTTACAGACATTGGCCTAGGCAAAGAATTTATGAAGAAGACCCCCAAGGCAATCACAGCAGCAACAAAAATAAATGAATGGGACATGATTAAATTAAAAAGCTTCTGCACAGCCAAAGAAACAGTCCAGAGAATAAACAGACCACCTACAGAATGGGAAAAAATTTTTGCATACTACACATCAGATAAAGGACTGATAACAAGAATCTATTTAGAACTCAGGAAAATCAGCAAGAAAAAATCAAGCAACCCTATCAAAAAGTGGGCAAAGGACATGAATAGAAATTTTTCAAAAGAAGATATAAAAATGGCTAACAAACATATGAAAAAGTGTTCAACATCTCTAATCATCAGGGAAATGCAAATCAAAACCACAATGAGATATCACTTAACCCCAGTGAGAATGGCCTTTATCAAAAAAACCCAAAACAACACATGTTGGCGTGGGTGTGGAGAGACAGGAACACTCATACACTGCTGGTGGGACTGCAAACTAGTGCAACCTCTGTGGAAAGCATTATGGAGGTATCTTAAACAGATTCAAGTAGACCTGCCATTTGACCCAGCAATCCCATTACTGGGCATATACCCAAAGGAAAAAAGGTCATTCTGTAACAAAGGCACGTGTACCCAAATGTTTATAGCAGCACAATTCACAATAGCAAAGATGTGGAAACAACCCAAATGCCCATCAATACATGATTGGATTAGTAAACTGTGGTATATGTATACCATGGAATACTACTCAGCTATAAGGAATGATGAAGATACAACATCTCTATGGTTCTCCTGGAGAGAGTTGGAACCCATTATATTAAGTGAAGTATCCCAAGAATGGAAAAACAAGCATCACATGTACTCACCAGAAAATTGGTTTCCTTGATCATCACCTAAATACAAATCTGGAAACGACACCAATTGGACATCAGACTGAGGTGGGGGGTGGGAGAGGGGATGGGGGTATGCCTACACAATGAGTGCATTGCGCACCGTTTGGGGAGTGGTAACATTTGAAGGTGCTGACTCGGGAAAGGGGGGGTGGGGAAAAAAATATGAAACTATTGTTTTCAACTTGCACTGTTCACTTAATAATTTATCATGAATATTTCCCATATTATTTCATATCATTGTACAAGAAATAATGTATACATTATGAGGACATACTGTATCTAACAAGATATACTGTTAGACTCTTTGATTCTGTAAAATTAAAAAAAAAAACCACAATGAGAAAAAAAAAAAAAATAAAATAATTCATCATATGGTATCAGTATGTTAACTTATCCTATCAATAGAGCAAAGAAGAAGAGTAATGATACTTCTCGATAGTTCTTTAATTAGCATTTTGATGTAATTTAATGCTCATTACCTATTTAAATAACTCTTTAAGACTAATACTGAAGCAAGTTATCCTTAATAAAACAACAAATTTCTATCTCAAACTAATATCCAATATCATACATAAGGATGAAATACTAGAGGCCCTCATGTTAAACTAGAAATAAAATCAGAATTCCATATCTAGCATTGTTCTTGAAATTCTGGAAAGGACAAAAAGCAGAAAAAAGTTGTATATATGTAGTAAAATAAAACAAATATTTATTTGCAGGTAGTATATTATTATTATTTATTATTTTATTATCATTTATTTTATTATTATTTACTATTTACAGGTGACTTTTATTTAAAAAACCAATAGAGTCAATTGAAAGTCTATTTGAATTAATAAGAGTATAATAGAGATTGGATATATATACATACACATGTATATATTCTAGTAGCTTTTCAACACATCAGAAAATATAATTTAAAAAGCAAAAAGGGAAATCTCACACACATGCATCTATTCTCTGTCTATCCCATTAACAATAAGAACAAAAATACTACCTTGGGATAAACCTCAATGACAATATTAATAAAATATATGGGGAAAATACCCTGCTTATTTAAAAAAATCAACATGTATACACTAAAAGAAAGTGCACATCACATATCATTTTATATAAGAGAAATAAATATTAGAAAGGTATTCACCATTCTCAAATTAATATATTAATCCAATAATTTTTTTCCCTTGACAAAGTGATTCTAAAATTGGTCAGAAGATTAAACAGATGAACATCCAGCACAATGTCTAGCACATGGTACACACTCAGTGTCTGTTAAATAGAAGCATTTACCGAGAAAAAACTAAACAAGAAAAGGGAGTCATCAACAAAACTGAAAGATCAAGAAAAAGAGTGAATAATTTGGTAATTATGATGTCAATATTGGGTTTCAGAAGAGGGACTCCATATATGATCTATCTCTTTCCCACAATATTGAAACAATTGAGAAATCTGTCAAATGAGTGAGGCAAATGGGTAATGGCCAAGATATTGCCATCATCACTGATAAAACTGACGTTGAGGAATGTGAGTGCCAAGATATAGGCTACTGGCTTTCCTAACCTGGCAGCCCAGTATCAGACAAAGTTGTCCACCTAGCCTCAGTCACAGCTGGATCTGGCTGAGAACAATTGAGAACACATTCTCTCTGGTCACACTTGCTCTGAAGAAGAGAGAGAAAGGGATTGGGCTTAATATCCATCAGCCACAGAACAGAACAGAAAATTCACTTGTGGTTGTTTCATAGTTAGAATACTATTTAGCATTGAAAAACAATGAATCACAGCCACATTCGTCAAAGATAAACCTCAAAGACAGAATAGTAGCAAAGAAGTAACTCACAGAAGACGCCATGCTTCAATTTATATAAAGCTCAAAATAGACAAAGCTACAGGATACACTCTCTAGAGATATATATATATATATATATATATATATATAAAGGAAACCTTTTAAGCAAGGGAATGATTATCACAAATTCCAGGAGAGTGGTCATCTCTGGGGGCCGGGTGGGATGGTAACAACAGTCACATACAAGGTCCTTCTAAGGCACTTATTTATGTTAAACTTCTTGCGTGAACAGTAGATATGTATTTCATATATTCTTTTGTATGCATGATATATTTCAAAATTGAAAAAAACAGAAATAGTATGTCAAATAAGAACTAGAAAACCATTCCCCCTACAATACCTACATCTTCATTTTCCTAACATAGTACCACAATTCAGCCTTTAGCTGCCTTGCTTGTAAAGCATCAGTTAACCTCTCTCCACTTTTTGCCACACATTTAAAAAAATTTATTATAGAATAACTTTAGATTCACAGGAAGTTGCAAAGATAGTACAAAGGAGTTCGTGTATCCTTCACCCAGTTTCCCCCAGTGGTTATATCTTACACAATTACTGTACACTATCAAACCAGTAATTTCACATTGGTGCAATGTGTGTATAGTTTTATGTCATTTTATCGCAGGGGTACATTTGAATGACCATACTGTAATCAATGTTCAGAACAACCTCATCACTGCAAAAATATCCCTCATGCTACCCTTGTAAGGTCATGCCCAGCCCCTGCTGCCCATCGTCCCTAACACCTGGCAATCATAAGTCTGTTTTCCATATCTATTAATATAATTGTGCCATTTTGAGAAAGCTACATAAAGAGAATCATACAGTATGAGTTTAGCTTTAGTTATTCAGCATAATGCCTTTGGAATTCATGCACATTGCTGGATGTCTCAATAACTCATTCCTTCGTATTGCTGAGTAGTATTCCATGGTATGGACGTACCATAGTTTAACATTCACCCCCTGAAGGACATTTTGGTGGCTTCCAGTTTGGGGATTTTACAAATAAAGTTGCTATGAAAAATCAGATACAGGTTTTTGGGTGGACATAAGTTTTTATTTTTCTAGGATAAATGCCCAGGAGGGCAATTGCTGAATCATATGGTAAATGTATGTTTAGTTTTTAAAGAAATACCAATTTTCCAGAGTGACTGTACCATTTTACATTTCCATCAGCAATACATGAGATACATTTTCTCTGCGTCCTCATCCATCGGTGTTTGTACTGTTACGGTTTTTAAAATTTCACTGTTTAAAGCATCACATGTACTCACCAGAAAACTGGTTTCCCTGATCATCACCTAAATACAAATCTGGGAACGACACCAATTGGACATCAGACTGAGGTGGGGGGTGGGGGAGGGGATGGGGGTATGCCTACACAATGAGTGCATTGCGCACCGTTTGGGGAGTGGTAACACTTGAAGGTGCTGACTCGGGAAAGGGGGGGGTGGGGAAAAAAAATATGAAACTGTTGTTTTTAACTTGCACTGTTCACTTAATAATTTATCATGAATATTTCCCATATTATTTCATATCATTGTACAAGAAATAATGTATACATTATGAGGACATACTGTATCTAACAAGATATACTGTTAGACTCTTTGATTCTGTAAAATTAAATTGTTATTAATGATAAAAAAAAATTTATGCAAAAAAAAAAATTTCACTGTTTAGTATGTAGTGTGCTCTCATTACGGTCTTAATTTGCATTTCTCTAAAGGCTAATTGTATTAATTTCCTGTCGTTGTTATAACAAATTACCATAAATGTAGTGGCTTAAAACAACAGAAATTCATTCTCTTATAGTTCTGAAGATCAGAAGTCTAAAATGAGTCTGCAAAGCTGTATTCCTTCTAGAGGCTCTAGTGGAGAAGGTTTCCTTGCTTTTTCCAACTTCTAGAGGCTGCCTCCATTTCCTGGCTGGTGGCCCCTTCTTCGGTATCAAAGCCATCATCATAGCTTCTCGTCTCCTCTCTAGCCTCCTGCCTCTCTGCTAAAAGGAACCTTGTGAATTACACTGGACCCACCTGGATAATCTAGCGCAATCCTTTTATCTCAAGCTCTTTAATAACTTAATCACATCTGCAAAGTTCCTTTTGAATGTAAGGAACATATTCATAGCTTCTGGGGACTAGGATGGTAGACATTTTTTAGGGGACCACTATTCTATCAACCACAGCTAATGTTGAACATCCTCTCGTGGGTTTATCTGCCATCCTTATATCTTCTTTGGTGATGTCTTTTGTTGTTTTCTAATTGGATTGTTTATTTGCTAGTTTGTTTCTACTGTTGAGTTACAAGAATTCTTTATATATTCCAGATATAAGGCCTTTGTCAGATATGTGATTTGCAAACATTTTCTTAGTCTGTAGCTTGTCCTTCCATTTTCTTGAGAGTCTTTCACAGAGCAAAAGTTTTAAACTTAATTTTGAAGAAGTTCAATTTATTGATTGTTTTCCTTTATGAATTTCACTTTTAGTATCGGGTCCAAGAAGTCTTTGCCCAGCCCTAGATTATGGAGATTTTCTCCTATCTTTAAAAACTTCTATAGTTTACATTTTACATGTTGCTAGTCCATGATCCATCTAGATGTATTTTTTTTTGTGTAGGGTGTAAGGTCTAGATTATAGTTCATTTGCTTAGATTTTTCTATTATTTCATCTGTTTCAAACATGTTTGTAATTGCTGAAAAACATTTTTATGACGGCTATGTTAATATCCTTGTCTGGTAATTCTAACATCTGTGTCATCTTGGTGTTGGCATATGTTGACTGTCTTTTCTAGTTCAAGTTGGGGTCTGTTTGGTCCTTTGTGTAATGAGTGATTTTTGATTGAAGCCAGTGTGTCATTCCTTAAGTCCAAGGTCTCTAGCCATCTGCCTTTTCCTCTCCATCTTTTGGACTCTTCCTATGTGTTTTATACATAAATGTCCAGAATGTTAGATGTGCTGAGCAGCAGGAATAGGGAATAATATGTCCACTCTACCTGTCTAGGATTGAAAGTCTGCACAAATTACTTGTAATGGCATTTTGGTTATTGAGCACAATTACATCACAATATTTGAATTTAAAAATTTTTTCTTTTTTTTTTATTAGGTCTTATTGCCAGTGTTTTGGTGAATATACTTTGTTTCATGCCAGTAGTTATTGCAGGTGTCTACGTCAGTGGACTGAAATTTATAATTTCAATATTTACCTCCAAAATCATAGGATACATATCTGCATTGAAGGAGTTTTAAATATTAATTAGATTTTTAAATACACAACTTCTAATATCTTCCCTAGACAGTCCTAAGAGTTTAGTAAAAGTTCATTATTTCTGTACTTTGTATGAATGTCATATAATTCTACATCTCTAACCAGAGCCATCACATCTGGCTGTGCAGATTGTACATTGCACAACTCTTGGGTGTGAGGTGCTATTCATATGTTTTCTATTATACATGGGATACAGGAAAGGAGAAATTATGATACTACTTGGCTTCTAATCCACTGTCATCCTTTATGATCTTTATAAATCTTTAGTGTTCTTACTTGCTTTAGTAGAGCAGAGTGACTTGTTCAAAGCTATCCAGCACTCCTTAGGTGCAAAGTTAATTGGATTCTAAATCTTCTAACCTCTCTCCTCCTTCCATATATAAACACATTACTTAAAAGTACCACTGGGAGCACAGGACTCTGAAACACTGCAGGGATATAGACAAAAAGTAGAGGTGATATTTCCATCTAGGGTTAACTTCCATTTCATGTTCTAGATTTGAGACTTACGAGCGTTTGGCCTTGGTAAGGAGCAAATAGTTCCCGGCCTTATTTCTAGACTCTCCATGCAGCCCATGGGCTGTAGATTCACTGTGGGAAGTGATAGCTCTGTACTCCTGCCCTGGGTAAGGGGGCATGGGGGTCAGCAGAGGACCCACTGAGGAGAAAAGAATGGAGCAGGAGCTAGCAGTACCAGGGAGGGCTGGATGTTTTTCCCAGCAAAGGGAACATAGGTGGACAGTATGAAACTATGGGAAATATGTGTAAATATAGCACCTTGATTTTTAAGAATTAACATTCATTGACAGCTCAGAAACAACAGTGAAAAGTCAACTAGAAAAAAATCAGTGTCAACAAATTCTTAAATAACTAAGTTTATAATGTAAAATATCAATTTGGGGGTACTATCTCTAAATAGTCTTAAAAGAATCAAATATTTCCCAGAAGTTAAGAAATATTCATTTATAGAAAGTATAACACATTAGTTTTAATTACTCATTAAAACAAGGAGGCCACAAAGTTTACAAACAAAATCTATTTGTAAATAATTAAAAATAAAGAGACTATTTCTTAAGGCATTTTCATAAATCATATCTTCCTGCCACTTGCTTGACAATATGAAATTTTACATGATCTCAAATTCAAATTCTGCACTGACTCAGGATTGTAAAATGTGTCCTCAACTGCTTTAACCCTTCAATAAGGATGTTGTCAATGTAAAATAAGGTAGGCATTTGGAAATTGCTTTGGAAAAAAACACGTAAGTTCTTAACATGGTTAGTAGTTTCTGTTGTTAATTTTAAATATTCTTAAGATGGAACCTTTAACATGCACTGTGAAGCCCTGCAGAACATGGACCCCCTTATCCACCCTGCCAGCATCAACTCCATGGCCCTCTCTCTGACCTTGCTCCACTACCCTGGAAGGGGGCCTGCCTGGCTGGAGCTTGTTATGGTCACTTACATGCGAACTCATTTCTCTCTTAGAGAGGCAACAGTTATGCGCAGAGGGTATGAACAATTCCAAGAATTAGCCTCAGTGATGTTCTTTTTTGAGAATGATTTCAAAATACTTAAACAAGAAGGTCCTCTGTTAGTAGCAAGGCAATGATAAGAAGTCTGGTGACTCTGGCCTTTTTTGCTTCCCTTTAACTGGTTGATATGATAGCTATGGCTGGAAGGGGAGCTTTATTATCTTTGGCAGGTTTCTCTTTCTTTGTTGGATAGCAGAGATTCTTTAAGCCTTCCTCAACCTAAAGGCAAAGATGGTAAGGTTAATCCTGTGGACAATAGAGTACACGAAGCCAAACGGTACTAGCTGAAAAACACATGGCTTCTTTAGTACTTGGTATTAATAATTGCTTAGACTTTTTAACCATAGGACTTTACTAAATTTCCTGATTGGAGATGCAAAGACCACTCTGAGTTTGCTCATTCTGTATTATTATGCTACAATTGCCACAACAAATACTACACACTGGGTGGCTTAAACAACAGAAATTTATTTTTCCACAATTCTGGAAGCTAGAAGTCCAATACCAAGGTGTTGGTGGTATTGGTTTCTTCTGAACCTCTCTTCTTAGCTTGAAGATGGCCATCTTCTTCTTATGTCTCTTATGTCTTCACAGCGTCATTCTTCTGTGTGTGTCTGTGTCCTAATCTTTTATTATAAGGACCAGTCATGTTGAATTAGGGCCCACTCTAATGACCTCACTAAACTTATTAATAGTTACGTCTTTAAAGATCCTGTCTCCATTAACAGTCACATTCTGAAGTACTTGGGGGTTAGCACTTCAAACTATGAATTTTAGGGAGACACAATTTAGTACACAACACCTTCCAATTCTATTTCTGATAGGTTGGTTAGTCCATTGGAATGAACCATTCCTAGCAACTTCTCATAGCATTAGTGCCTTGGTGGATATGGCTTCCAGACTTTGCACTGGAATACTGCCAAAGGCTAAAGGAGATTCAGTCTTTAATTCCATACTATAATAGTGTGCTAATTCTGTATATAGAAGCCATATAGATAAGAGTGAACTTTTTAGAACCTATACTTATTTAGTAAAGTATTGTGTTTTTGTTATTATAGCTTTATTAAGATATGATTTACATACCATATAAAATTCACCAGTTAAAGTGTGTAATTCAGTGCTTTTTAGTATATTCAAAGAGTTGTACAACAACAAATCTAATTCCAGGACATTTTCATCACCCCCTCAAACCCATACCCATTAGCAGTCACTTCCCTTTTCCTCTCTTCCCTGCCCCTGTAACCACTAATCTACTTTCTGTCCCTCTTGGCTTGCCTATGCTGGACATTTCATATAAATGGGATCATACAATATTTGTCCTTTTGTGACTGCCTTCTTTGACTTAGCATAATGTTTTCAAGGTTCATCCATGTTGTAGCATGTTATCAGTGCTTTATGTCTTTTTATTGCCAAATAAGATTTATTGCATGAACATATGACATTTTGTTTGGATATATCATATTTTGTTTATCCATTCATCAGATGGAGGATGTTTGCATTGTTTCCACTTTTTGGCTATTATCAATACTGCTGCTATGAATATTTATATACAAGTCTTTGTGTAGACATATGTTTTCAATTATGTTGAGCATAAACTGAAGAGCTGAATTACAGGTTTTAATGGAACTCTATGTTTAACATTTTAAGGAACTGTAAAACTGTTTTTCAAAGTGACCGTGAATTTTACAATCCCTCTAGCAATGTGAGGGTCCCAATTTCTCCAAATTCTTGTCAACACTTGTTATAGTCCATCTTCTTTTTATTTGAGACATCCTAGTATGTCTGAGAGCATACATTGTATTACTTCTATTCTTTTAAAATTGTTAAGGTATGTTTTTGGGGCAGAGAATGTGGTCTATCTTGGTGAATGTGCCATGTAAGCTTGAGAAGAATGTGTAATCTGCTGTTGTTGAATGAAGTAGTCTATAGATGTCAATTATATCCAGTCTATTGATGGTGTTTTTAGTTCAACTATGTCCCTACAGATTTTCTGCCTGCTCAATGTGTCCATTTCTGACAGAGGGGTGTTGAAGTCTTCAAGTATAATAGTGGATTCCTCTGTATCTCCTTAAAGTTCTATGAGTTTTTATCTCATGCTAATAACAATATGTTGTTAGAACTTGATAACTTTTCTTGCTTTGAAATCTGCTTGCCTGAAATCAGTTTAGCTACTTTCTTTTCACTAATGGTAGCATAGCATATCTTTTTCCATTCCTTTAGTTTTAATCTATTTGTGTCTTTATATAAAGTGGGTTTCTTGTAGACAACATATAATTGGACCTTGTTTTTTGCTCCTCTCTGACAATCTGTCTTAACTGGTATATTTATGTCATTGATGTTTAAAGTAATTATTGATTTAGTTGGATTAATTAATATCTACCATATTTTTTATTCATTGCCCTTGTCCTTTGTTTTTAATTTCCTCTTCTTTTTCTCCCTCTTGAGGTTTTAATTGAGCATTTTGTATGATTTCAGTTTTTCTCTTTTTTTAATGTATCAATTATACTTCTTTTTTTTTTTTTTTAGTCTTTTTGGTGGTTGCTCTAGAGTTGCAATACAGATTTATAACTAATCCAAGTCCATTTTCAGGTCACACTATACCACTTCATGGGCAGTACAAGTGTGCCTAATTCCTCCCTCTCATCCATTGTATCACTGCTGTCATTCATTTTGCTTACACATAAACTATAATAATTGAATTAATTGTTGCTATCATTATTTTGGACAAACTGTTATCTGTTAGATCCACTGAGAGTAAGAAAAATAAAACCTTTATTTAACTTTCACTTGTTTCTTCTCTAATGTTCTTCATTTCTTTGTGACCTGTATCATTTTCCTCCTTCTGAAGAACTTCTTTTAACATTTTTTGCAAGCCAGGTCCACAGGCAACAAATTACCTCAATTTTTGTTTGTCTGAGAAAGTCTTTATTTCTCCTTCACTTTTTTTTTTTTTTTTTGAGACAGAGTCTCGCTTTGTTGCCCGGGCTAGAGTGAGTGCCATGGCGTCAGCCTAGTTCACAACAACCTCAAACTCCTGGGCTTAAGTGAGCCTCACGAGCAGCTGGGACGACAGGCATGAGCCACCATGCCTGGCTAATTTTTTCTATATATATTTTAATCGGCCAGATAATTTCTTTCTATTTTTAGTAGAGATGGGGTCTCACTCTTGCTCAGGCTGGTCTCGAACTCCTAACCTCGAGCAATCCACCTGCCTCGGCCTCCCAGAGTGCTAGGATTACAGGTGTAAGCCACCGCGCCCGGCCTTATTTCTCCTTCACTTTTAAAGGATAATTTCATAGGATACAGAATTCTAGTTTGGTGTTTTTTTTCTCTCAATCTTTTAAATATTTCACTTCACTCTCTTCTTACTTGCAGAGTTTCTAAGGAGAAATTGGATGTAATTCATGTCTTTGCTCCTTAAGCAGTTTTTTTTTTTTTTCTAGCTTCAAATTTTTTTATTTTTATTTGTTTACTTTCTGCAGCTTGAATGTGATATGCCTAGGGGTAGTTTTTTCTGTTTTCTTTTTCTTTCTTTCTTTTTTTAATCTTGCTTGGTGTTCACTTCCTAGATGTGTGGTTTGGTGTCTGACATTAATTTGGGGAAATTCTCAGTCATTATTGCTATAAATATCTCTTCTGTTCCTTTCTGTCTTTTTTCTCCTTCTAGTATTGTGTATGTTACACATTTTGTAGATATCCCACAGTTCTTGCATATTCTGTTCCATTTTTTCAGTCTTTTTTCTCTTTGTTTTTCAGGTTGGGATATTTTTATTGACAAATCTTCAAGCTCAGAGATTCTTTCCTCAGCTGTGTCCAGTCTACTAATGAGTAATCAAACTAACATTTCTTTTGATTCTTTCTTTTCATCTCTCTGCTTACATTACATATCTGTTCTTGTATGTTGTTTAGTTTTTCCATTAGAACCCTTAGCATATTGATCATAGTTGTTTTAAATACATAGTCTGATAATTCTAACATCACTGCCATGTCTGAGTCTCATTCCGATGCTTGCTGTCTCTTCAAACTGTGCTTTTGCCTTTTAGTATGCCTCATAATTTTTCTGAAAGCCTAATATGATGTATCAGACAAAAGGAGCTGCAGTAAATAGGTCTTTAGTAATGTGGTGGTAAGGCATGGAGGGAGAGGAAGTGTTCTATTGTCCCATGATTAGGTCTCAGTCTTTTAGTGAGCCTGGACCCCTTGGCTGTAAATTTTACAAGTGCTTCTCAGTTCTCTCCACCTTTGGTAGGAGAGGATGGTTGGGGGGGGGGGGGGTAGGTGAGGGACTGAAGTTGGGTATTTCCATTCCCTTAGGTGAGTTAGTCTCTGGTAAAACTTCATTAGGTTAGACTTTGGTAAAATAATTTCTCTTGAGGGCAGGCCTTGTTAAGGAGAACAGAATGCTCTGGCTTATTTCACAGTGGTTATTTTTCCTTTCTCTTGTGCCAGTCTTCACTGTGAGAACCTGGTAGAACTTCTGGAGGTAAAAACTCCTCAAAAGTGTGGGACTCTCTAAGACTGAGTACCTTTGGAGTTACTAGCTCCCAGGCTTGTTCACAATGAGCCCCTGGAAATTTGTCAATTACAGTTCAGATTTTCCTACCCTGGTACTGGTTCCTGTGGAAGTTTCTGCTCATGGGATTCTCCTCCAGAAGGTTGGGATTCTCTGTATCCACCTGTCTTAGTCCATGTGTGTTGCTATAAAGGGATACCTGATACTGGGAAATTGATAAAAAAAAAGAAAGAGGTTTATTTGGCTCATGGTTCTGCAGGCTGTACAAGAAGCATGGCATCAGCAACTGCTTCTGGTGAGGGCATCAGGCTGCTTTCACTCATGGCAGAAGGCAGAGGGGTGCCAGTGTGCGCAGAGATCACATGGCAAGAAAGGAAGCAAAGTGGGTGTGGAGTGCCAGACTCTTTTTCACAACCAGCTCTCATGGGAATGAATAAAGTGAGAACTCACTCAGTAACATGAGGATGGCACCAAGCCATTCATTAGGGATCCGTCCCATGACCCAAACGCCTCCCACTTGGCCCCACCTCCAACACTGGGGATCAAATTTCAACATGAGGTTTTGAGGGACAAACATACAAACTATAGCACCACCTGTCTGTCTCTACCATTTTGGAGGGCAGTGGTTTGCTCTGTGATCTAAATTTTCTTATTGATCTAAGAAGAGTAGTTAATTTTCAGCTCGTTCAGCTTTTTATTAGTTGTTATGAAGGAGTGATGACTTCCGAGCTCCTTCCCTGCCAGACTGGAAACCCAAAGTCACTAGAGAAAATGTTAGCCTTTTGTACCTAAAGCTACTGCAAACAGCAAACATAGCCTAATTTAAGTCAGATTAACATAAAACCACACGCTACAGTCTTCTTTACCTTGTTTCCTTTTACCCAACATATTAATATCATGTCTGGCTTTTAAGAGAAAAGGCATATTAAAAATGTAATGGGACATGTCTAGAAATCAGATTCTTTCTCAACTTTTAGGGTTTGTTGTTATTGTTGGTTAGCATTATTGTTGTGGCTATTTACTTGTTTTGTGATTTTCCTGGTCAAATTACGTAAAGTCTGTATATTTTTGTCATATGAAGTCACTGAAGTCTTTGCTTGTTTAATTTAGTGGTTAGCTGAAGATTGAATAGAGATTTCCTTAAGTGCTTTGAAACAGTAAGGCTCCCAGCTTTTGCCAACGGGTTCTTTGTGTGTGTTGGGGCATACCTTCAATGCTCAGGCTCACAGCTTGAACTCTGCCTTATTCTTCACTTCCTGCTTGCATAGAGCCTATGGTTAGCCAAAGGTGAGAGAAAAGGGCCTTCTGAGGTCTTTCCTCTGCACACACACAAGCCTGCAAAGCTCTCATTCTTCTAGATTCCCAGGAATATGCCTGAGATTTTCAAAGCTCCCTATGGATATTTAATTCCCCAGTTTTTCCCTTTAAGTATTTTTGTCAGGCTCTTGTTAGCCTCAAATGACATCATCACATTGGGCAAGCATGATGTTAAACAATTACTGCTAATTTTTTCTTTTTTTAACTAATGCCCTAGTGATGGGGCTGTTCCCACAGAGTGAGCTCTGAAGCAGGTCCAATAAATATTAGCCCTGAAAATTCCAGGGAATCTTCAAATAAATCAAAGAGTGACAGCTATCTGGAGATGGTGCTTTTGTGGGGACTTTAAGCCCATTCTGCTTTCTCCAGTGGCTGCTAGGCTGCTGGTTTTCACAGGCACCATGGTTGTGAGGCTATTGTTTTTCAAGACTACAGCAGAACTGGGGAGGTAGGAATGGGTATAGGGAGAGATAAAAGCCATAAAGTTTGCAGTTCTTACTGAGATTCAGCTATTTTTCTTGCATAAATGTGTACATGGCTGAAGAATTGTTGTAAGCCTTTAATATCCAGAGTTCTAAAAAAGTTGACTTTCATATTTTTTTTTTTTTTTGCTAGTGTTCTCATCACTTTTATAGAGAAGTAGATTTTTGGAAGTCCTTACTCCACCATTCCAGAAGTGCTTTTTCTGTATTGTGTTAATAGTATCTGTTTTGGTGTGACTGATTCACTACCATTTGAAACTCTCCCAGTCATGGTGAGAACTACCTGCTATATAAGTACTGATAAGAATGGTCTTGCTGGGAATGTTTTGCTCTCCTTACTTGATACTCTATCTCTCCTCATGTCTCTTTTCTTAAATATAGCTACAGGTAGAGAATAAATAAAAGAAGATGTGTCAGGATACAAGAGCATGAATGCTAAATCAGTTAACTAGAAACTTCCAAGGATGAAACTGATCAGCTCTTTGGGTCTAAAAAATAGAAAAAATTCAATTGTTATCACTTTCAGGTGGATATAGATTTTTTTTTCAAAAAAAACCATTTAAATTGAAAATACTATGTTACTTTTGAAAATAGAAGTCATTACAAAATCACATGTGTTAGAGTGAAGGTAAAGTAATTGCTTTTGCTTCTTTCTTATTTTAAAACAATCCACAGTTATGCATATTTTTTCTTAAAATAAGATATAAACATAAGATTTTGACTTTAGATTGATGCTCACTTAATAATATAATTAAAACAAAAATTTTTTAGGACCAGGGTAGACTTATGGCAATTAATTATGTTTAAAAGTAGAAGTAATAATTTAGCAATGCTTTAATAGATAGATGACTATTGGATAGTTATTTCCTGTGGTTTGAGATAGCCAATCTTGCCATAAAGCTTGGAGATTATGGATGTTTTATATCAGATTAGGCACCATGGTACTATTACATACGACACTTCCTATTTATAAGCTGGGAACAAAGGGAGGCGATATAATTAAGTGTCTAAATTAATTCTATACAACAACTAAATTCAAATCATCACAATTTAGAATGCCATTATCCTCACAAGGATGAGCCAAAGTTTATCATTACTCTCTTTATATTTAAAAATAAAAGTATTTGCAGAGCAAATTAATTGAATAAGTAAATTCTCAGGAATAAACAATAAAAGGTAAGCATTTTGACATTATTAACGTATTAAATTATTATTAATTATCCATTAAAGCATATCAGAAAGATTCCTCATTTAGAAATACTTTAATAATGTATATCTAGATATGCACTATTGGTCATTTATCTACTTAATATTTATTTCATGTCAAACTATGTGCTAGATGCTGACAAATATAACAATGAAAAGACAAACATGGCCCTCATGGAACCTGGTAGAAGAGACCCAGCTCTTATCACCAATCCATCCTCCCTGAAGGCGACAGAAATGAAGTGTATGCAAGTTAAGATGAGTCACATAAAGGAACCAAAAGAGGCTGAGATAAAAGAAAAGACCAGGGGAGAAGCTCCTACTACAAACAATTGCAGTCACAGGGGACCCCTCTGGTGGGGAGTCCTAAAGGATGAGACATTCTAGGTGACTGCAGGGAACCATGTTAAGCAAGGGAATAGCATGAGCAGAAGTCCTGAGGCTGGAAAGAACTTGGAGTATTCATGAGTAAAAAAGGTCAATGATGCATAGTAGGAAACTGGGGGTAGAAGGGAGTAGAAGGGTGGGTGTCATGAGATGAAGGTGGGGAAAAGGCAGGGTCCAGATCAAGCAAGGGCTTCATAGGTCATACTAGGGATGAAGTTCAGGGGTTTCCCCTCAAGGATACAGTGCCTATATCTATTCAGCAAATAAAGCAGGAATATTTGGGGTTAGATGGTGGAGTAGAAAATCCTTAGAAGCTGGTTCCTTGGAAAATAAAACAAATACAGTGCTTCCAAAAATTACCTCTGTAAATGAAGCAAACAAATTTACAACCTCTCTTTTGGTTCTGTGATACCCTAAATTAATTTAGGAAACCGCCAGAGCTTTAACTATACCAGAAACATTTACAGGTATCTGGGGTAGCTCAAAGGACTTCTAAGTTGGACCCTCATGGCCTGAAACATATTGGATTATTTTAGGTAAAACTATCAAAACAATGAGGTAAGACAGTTTTAGGATGAAAAAATCAAAGAAGGTCTCAATAACAACAGCTAATATTTACTGAGTTCTTACTATATGTCAAGCACTATTATCAGTGCTTTATATGAACTACTTTATTTAATCTCCATAAGTATTATTATCTTTTCAACATGTGGAAACTAAGGCAGAAAGAACTTAAGTAACTTGCCGGTGACCATGTAGCTGAAAAGTGGCAGAACTGGGATCTGAAGCCAGGTAATCTGACATCAGAGGCATGTTCTGTCCGCTACACCTTACTACCTAATCTTGGGGTAATTCTCTGTACTCTAAGGTTTGGTTTAGCCATGATGTGTGCCTGGAAGCTCAATCATCAGCTTATGAAGAGGAGGCTCAGCTGCCTTTATGATAAAAGGCTGATTTTTTTTTTTCAGTTAGGTAGTCACTGTTTCGAAGAGGATAAAAATGAAGTCTTTAGTTGGAAAACCAAGTTAACATTAAATGACTGCCTAATACATATACAGAATCTGAGCTAGAAATGTGCCTGTGAGGGAGGGGGTTGCTTAGGTCATCCAATCTCAGAACACACTCTCTCCCCCATTCCACATCCCGAAATAACCTGAGATGACTCATAAAGGAGGTGGCCATAGAATTATAAGCTTGGAAATCAGTACCTCACTAAGTGTGCTAAGGAAAAGATGGAATGGTATTTGACATGAGCACATTTTTTATCATATTTCTAAAATTTTGATTTTTTTAAATTGTGTTGATTGAAAACATATTTCTGCAGTCTAAAACTAATCCAGAAATATGTGAATTTTAAAAGAATGCTTTCTATGCAGAGTAATATTTCTGGATATTCCCAGTACATATCAAAACTTTATATCTTAGAAATTTCATAAAGTTATTTTCACTTATCTTTTAAAAATTAAATGTTAATTTGTAGAGCAGTATATTCTATCAGTGAATTTTATAATTCAATGTACATATTTAAAATATAATCCTCTAAAGGAAAATATTCATTTCCCATATCTTTTTTGCATGATATGCCAATGATCTTCCACTAGAAAGAACATGAAATCACAATATGTGAAGAACCAAAAGAAGTCTTTTTAAAAAAGATATGTAGAAATCTCACGCTTTTGCTTGAAATAACATTTTCTACCTTCTAAACTTAAACTTTGTTTTGTAATTTATGGGAGTGAATATAGATTGATACGGATCTTACAGCTATGTGTTTATTTGTTCCAGTATAGTTGAATTATATTCTGGAATTTTCTTCTGTTTAGGATGGCCAAAAAAACAGAGTGATTAAAAAGGCGAGAAAAGAGGGAGAACTTCAAATGAATGCTGATAGAACACAAGAAGACAAAACCATAAATCAAAAGCATAAATCTAAATGGTTAAGAAACATGGTAAAAGCAAGCTATTATTGAAAAAAATTAAATGTATTTTTAATTAATTTTATGCATATAAGGATGCTAATAGAAAATTAAAATTAATTAGTTTCTGAACACTTTAAATGCAGAGAAATCTTAAGAATACTCTAAAATTTTGCCACAGTTATTTCATAGTTAAATATGATTATCCTATTAATTATTCCTACAAATGTGTTTACATATTCAAAATACTGATATTTACATGAGAATGATGACATTTTAGAAGTACTAGAGATATAATGATACAGGAAAGGCACCACGGATTAAGTATTTCATAGCTTTCCATTTTTAGGTATCAAAGTATCACATCATAAATATGATATTATCAGAACTATATTGAATTGAGAAATATGATATAAGCATATTATCCTCATAAATCTGTGTTCAGAGTGATAGTAAAATTACATGAAGCAAACAACAATTCTCTGGATCTTTATGTGAGCCAACAGGTAGCCCTGACATATCAGAGTTGCCTTGGAATTGAAACCATATTATTGCAGCTGAATTATAGTCCCAATGGGTAAGCCTAATGCTCTAAAACATTCACTGTGAAATATTTTAGATTCTAGACATTTTCAGTTAGTAGAAAATTCTTGAATCTGTGCTAATTTTGACTTTGTTTTCCAATGTTCTATGTGATCAATAATTTTAAGTAGACTTTGTTTTCTATTCCAAGTTATAGTATAATCTGATACCTTTTCAAATACATAATTGGTTAGAAATGTTTATTATATGAAATATATGGATACTTTCTTATTATATATGCTATTTCGTATCTAACTAATATTAATAAAATAATATTTTAAAAAACCTGTGTATTGTTATTGTTCCACAAATATCTAATTTATTCTATGAAATGTGAACACCACAACTTTTCAACCTAAAACCAACTTAAAGTTGTTCTTTAGAACATAAACTTCCAGAGACAATTTTGTTAATTTTATACTGTCAGTTAAATGTCAAGCATCTTTGTGGCTAGAAATATAAAAGGTTCTAGTTAACTTTCTTTCTTATAACCATTATCTTCATTGTTTTTCAAACTTACATCACATAATCGGTTTGTCTAGTTTTTGGTAGTACTTTGCATTTTGTTTCTCCATTTGTTACTTCAAAGAAAGTTAAGAATCTATTATGATATTAGGCCTTAAAACATCAGCATATAATGATTTCAATAAATACTGTGAAGTCTGCCATTTTAGGATCTTGATTTATAAGTAAACGCAGTAAATATTTCTGTATGCACAAAGCATAAAACTCCATAAAAATTTCAAGTTTAAGTCCTTTGTTGCATTACACATGATTCACTCATTCCCCACAGAAATGCTTAATTACAAAGAAGCAAAAAATGTTCAATTAATAATCAGAAGAGAAGCAGGTAAAAAAGGATGATCAAAGTATTAAAAAATATAGGAATATGAAAATATATTGGGGACCCTCCACTGTAGAGAACACAAAACCACAGATACATGAAAAAAGACCAAAAGTAGTCTTTTAGGAATTGTTAATAAAAGTTGAAGGAAGATAAAAGTAATATATTTGGAACACTCTAGGCTAAACAGCATTAACATGGCCCTTCACTGAAGGACTATTCAGAGCCTGCAATATGTACACTGTTAATTATCAAAAAGATATGTAGGCAGAGTTTCTGAAACAGCTTTGACAACGAAAATTTTTTGTTTGATTTTGGTGGTGCACTTCATAGAGGACCTATGAGAAATGCTTTGGGAAATACTGTGGTAAATGTTTATGTCACCAACTTTATTATAGAATACATTTATTGAGGTTTAATTTAAATCTAGAGTCAAGTGATAGTACATGATTTTCAACTCTCCATTAATACAGGTATTCATCTTTGCAGGTTACTTTGGAATGAAGGAAATTACATCTATTTTCAAAAATAAATATTAGACTCTGAGTTAATAAACAAAAGTACTAATTTCAACTTTTAAAGTCTAATTAAAATCTCCCAGAACATAAATCAATGCAGCAGAGAGTCCAGAAATAAACCCATGCAGATATGCTCAATTACTTTTTGACCAAATTACAAAGACATTTCAATGGATGTCACCAAAATAAAAACTTCTACCCTGGGAAAGATGCTAAGAGTGTGCAAAGACAAGTCACAGACTGAGACAGAACATTTGAAAATCATGTATCTAATAAAGGACTTATATCCAAAATATAGAAAGAATCTTCAAAACTCAACAATAGGAAAGAAAATAAACAACCCAATTTAAAGAAACGAGCAAAATACTTGAACAGATCATTGAAGATATGGCAAAGAAGCACATATAAAGCTGCTTAATATCATTAAGCATTAGGGAAATGCAAATTAAAACTGCAATGAAATACCATTACATGTCTATTAGAATGGCTAAAATAATAAACAGAGAACAGCACCAAAAGCAACAACAAAAAAACTGGCACCACCAAGTGCTGGCCAGGATGCAGGGCAATTAGAACTCTCATACGCTTCTGGGGATGTAAAATAGTATAGCCACTTTGCAAAATAGATTGAGAGTTTCTTAAAAAACTAAATGTTCACTTATCGAACTAGTAATTTCACTTCTAGCTGTTTACCTGGGAGAAATAAAAATATGTTCATGTAAAAACTTATTTATAAAAGCTTATAGCAATTCCATTCATAATCATAAAAAATTGGAAACAACCCAAATGTCTTTCACAGGTGAATGGATAATCTGAGGTACATTCATATAGTGGAATACTACTCAGCAATGAAAAAGAGAAATGATACAAATAATTTGGATACATCTCAAATGCATTAGACTATGTGGAAGAAACCAGACTCAAATAGTACATGATTTTATTTATATGACATTCTGAAAAAGGCAACACTATAAGGATGGAATGGTTACTAGAGGTTAAGGATCAGGAATCTTGACTGTGGTAGTCATTATATGAATTGATGTGTTTGTCAAAACTCTAAGAACTATACTCCAAAAGGAGTGAATTTTACTGTATGTCAATTTAACAATAAGTTTTAAAAACCCACCAACAATAAAAGGATGGAGTGGAAGGAGGTCATTTAACCACCTGTACAGAAAACTGTTTGGCACAAAGGACAAAGATTAAATCTTAGCTGCAGTGACATCACAAGTAGGGCGACCATATAATTTATCACCCAAACTGAATACTTCATAATGAAAGAAGAATCTATGATTATTTAGAATGAGACAACAATCTAGGACTGTCCCAGGCACAATGGGATGTATGGTCACCTTAATCTTAAGTTGATTAAGTTAGAAAAAAACACCAAGCAAAGAAACTACTCACTTCAATAGAAATGTACTTTATGTGGCAACATTCAAGAGCGGTTGTGATAATCTACAGTGGATTTGGAACATCATACACAATAAAGATTTTGGAGTCTGGAGCCACACAGAGAGATTGAATTGTGGAAACTTCTCCAATGTTTTAATGTAGCAAACATGCTAAAACTGTATCACCTTTGGTCACTTCCTTATATTGATTAATATAATCCTTATAAATAGATTGGATTTGGACAATATTGAGGAAGAAGTGGAGACAGCTTGGGTAATCCTGCATCCAAAGCTAGTCTGTACTAGAAAGAAGCCCCAGGAAGGAGTTTAGAGGAGTGGCAATTGGCAAAGAAAATTGATGACCAACTGCTTGGAATTGGTATAAAGTCAACAGTGCATAGTCTGTGCTCAGGACAGGGGAGTGAGCCAGTTACTAACTGACAGGACACATCTTGTTTTCCTGAAGCTGTAAAATGAGATGTGTTGAGATACAGAATTAGTCAAATGGACATCTAATATAAAATAGGAGTGAACTCAGGAAGAATAGAAAATTTCAATTGGTTTTGTCATTCAACATACCACTCAAAGAATCATTCTAGGTAAGTAAGGCATTCTAGGTACTGAGGACACAGTAGTGAACAGAACAGATAAAAGCCCTGGCCCATGCAGGTTTCTTCAAGTAGGGAAAAGAAATAATGAAGAAGAAGGTGAGTGTGTGTCTGTGTGTGTTCAGTAACTTAGATTGTGATAAAAGCTAAAAATGAAGCAAGAAAGTGGATAAGAAACTGCGTGTAACTCAAATTTCAGGTAGAGACCTAGAAATGCTTCTCCAAGGAAATGAGAGTGGGGTGAAGACTGGAGGAGGGAGGGAGCTAGCTGCATGGCTGGCTAGATGAAGGACCTTCCTGGCTGAGGGCACCACAAGTGCAAAGGTCCTGAAATGGGATCATGGCTGACAAGTTCCATGACCTGCAATGAGGCCCATGGTGCTGGAGCAGTTAGCAAATGGGAGAGCAGTGGGCAATTTGGTCAAAGAGATAACAGAGTGTAGATCATGTAGGGTGCCTGGATCATGGACATCTTTGAAGGAGTCAGAGCAGAGGAGTGACATGATCATGGTGTCTTAAAGGATCACGGTGGCTGCCTTGTTGAACATATTCTGTAGCTGGACAGTAGAGAAGCAGGTGGATGAATTAGGAGATGATCGCACCAATCCAGGTGAGTGCCAAAGAGGGTTCAGATGAGGGGGGTAGCAGTAGAGGTGATGGGAACTGGTATGACTCTGGGTATATTTTGAAGGCATAGCTGATGGGATTTGCTATGAACTTGATGTGGGGTGCAAGAAAAAGAAGCCAAGTATCACACCATTGTTTTGGACCTAAGCAAACAGAAGAAAGGAATTTCCATTAATTGAAAAGAGGTAAGATAAAGGAGGAGTGGGCTTTGGGAAGAAAGTAAGAAGCATGGTTTTGGACCATTATCCATTCATGTGGTGATGTCAGGAGGCAGAGTATATATGGCTCTAAGGCAGAGAACCCGAGATTGAGATGTGAGAGTCGTCAGAATACAGGTGGCATTTAAAGTCATGCAAATGGGTGCAATCACAAAGAAAGAGGGTGTAGATGGAAAGGAAAAGAGATCCAAGGTTTAGGTCCTGGAAGACTCCTCCTTTACAGGTCTTGGAGATGAAGAGGGACCAGTGACCCCCTAAGAAAAGAGCAAACAGATTGAGAGTCGGGGGTGTTTGACACACATTGTTCATGCCTCTGTGCACTGGTAAGGAGCGGGGTCCCTATGACCTCACACCTGCAAAAAATATCCCCACTCTGGAAGAGCAAGGAAGGGTGGCTGCTAATGAATAAAATGATGACAGTAGCTCACCTTTATGGGGTGCTTTCATGTGCCAGGAACTGTGCTAAGAAAACATATGAAGTTAGTACTATTTTTATCTTCATATTACGCACAAGAAATGCATATATCCAAGGGATTAAATAAACTTCTTGGGATCACACTGCTAGCATGTGGTGGAACTTGGGTTAAAATGCAGGCAATTTATTTTCTGAGCCAGAGGAAGCTGACAATTAATTCATACCCAAAATAACAGATAAAGATCATGGCTTTAGTGTCAGGATGACTTGGATTTTACTGTTCACTCATTAATTCTTTGGACTTTGTGCATATTGCTCACCTTTTAGAACCTTAATCTCCTCATCTGTAAAAGACATCAACTCTCTCTTGCATGGCTATGTATCATCTAACAAATAGAATCTCATTATTCCTGAGTGTGATCCTTGATTTCTCCATCCCTCACACCACAGCCCATTCAATTGATCCAACCTTCTGACTGTGGCTTGAATACATCTCTTTCTTTCTATCCTCACACCGGTTCAGGCCAGTATAATCTCTTATCTGAATTTCTTTCCTGCTAACTGGTATATTTCTCTCTCTCTATCTCTCTCATAGGTACATACGCCAGCCAGAGTGATCTTTCCAAAATGCAAACCAGATCGGGTTACCCACAGTAGTTGAAACCGCTCAATTACTCCCTGTCACCCTCAGGATAAAGCAGTTTGGAGGTCGCTTTTTTAAGCTTTTCTGACCCAGGCTATGTTAGGCTCCTCTTCCACAGGCTCCCTCTGTACTTCCGGCAAGATAGCACATTGGGAGAGGGATTGATGCTGTTTACAAGCCTGGGCCCCTTTGCTCCCTTTGCACGCCCTCTAGAAGAATGTAAATCTCTGTGAAGGCAGGATCACACTCCAATGAATCCTCAGTGTCTAGGACAGAGCATGACACAGAGCAAATGTTTCTGTAAGAATGATGCATAGCGTTGCTGATTAAATGACACACGGCATTGCTGGATGAAGGACAGTATTGCTGAAAGCATAAATAAATGAATGAGAAGGAGTAGGAGTATGCGAAGGCAGAAAGTATTCACTCAAATTTAATCTACAAAAGGCAGATGTCTCATTGTTTTAGGATGAAAAACTAGAGATGCTTCTAAACCAATGTCAAAATTGCAACTGGTGAAGGGTAAGACAGAATAAAGGCAGAAGGGGCTGTAGTATTGAATCACAGGGTAAATATTACATGAAAGACTTTTGGTTCTAAGCCTGGGCCAGAAACTGGAGATATGTAGGCACCATATACCTGGATTGCTTGCTTGTTTTGTTATGGATTGCTAAGCTTAAAAGGTAGTATAATGAGACAGGTGTGATCCTTGGTCAAAAGATAGGCAGTTAAGTACCGGGTCAAGATACAAGCAGCTTAGCATCTCCTACCACTCTCTCTTCACACAAGCATTTGGGCTCCATGTCCTTGAGAGATATCTAAAATTACTCCCATAGTCAAATGAAAGGAGAAAAAGTAAGAAAGACATCAAACCAGTGAACCTTAGAGATCTGTTGGAAGTAGCAATTGTGATGACATACAACTGGAAATGAATGACATGCCCTGCTTCCTAAAGTTGACAGAGATTGCTCTGTGTGTGTATCCAAGCACATCCTCTTGGATGCTGTATTTAAGAAATTCTGTAATTTTCTGGCCCAAACTGTATGTTTCTAATTTTTCTTCCTGAGGTTTACTTTATGGCCGGGTACCTTCTGGAGGTTTCCTCAAAGCCTGGTCCAAGTACCAGCAGCACTGGCATTATCCAGAAATCCACTAGTTATACAGAATCTGCACTGTAACAAGATCCTTAAGTGATTCATATGCATGCAACAATTTGGAAAGCTTGATTTTAGAGGACTGTCAGGGAAGAGCAAGACATCAGTGGTTCTCAAAGTGTAGTCTCTGGACCAGAACCATCAGGATCACCTGGGATCCTTCCTCTAAGTCCCAATGCAATAACTACATAAATGCTATTTCATAAATCTTGTTAGCAATTTTATAGCCATATCTCAGAACAACTGAGTCAGAAGCTCTGGGGTGGAGTACTGTGTGTTTTAACAAGTGGTGCTGATGGTCACTAACGTTTGAAAACCACTGATTTAGGTAGACTGCAAGATTCCACCAAGGGGCTTTGAGCTTGGAGTGTAATGACCATCACTGCAGTCAGGAGATGAGGATGCTGGATCCATTGACAGCTGCAATTAATTAGCTGTTACTAATTAACTGGATTTAGTTTCCTTGGCTGCAAAGAGAAAAGGATATAAGTTCCTTGGAGTTAAAGTTCTCCAAATGTGATCTGTGGGGGTCCAAATGGTATACTGAGGGCCCTGTCAACAGTTTAGTTATTTAAGAAATAAAAATAAAAGCACAAATCATAAAAATCATAAGCAAAAATGTATTGTGGTTAAATATACTTGGTGATTTTGAAATATAGGATATGATTATTACACAATTGTTATTAAACCTCAATGCATATGTGTTACAAGGTCTAGACTACAGAAGGCCAATCAGTTCATCTCAGCTAACTTTTAGTTAACAGGGTGCAGATCATTTCATTAATGTGTTTTCACATCATTTACTTGTTACCATTTACATTTGTTAATTTCCCATTTTATTTATTGCAATCATACTATGTTATAATCACAGCTTATAAAAATGGTTCAATGGCTCATGAGTGGTTTATTGATGCTTTAAAGCACCAATGAAATAACTACATAAATGCTATTTCAGAATTACCCTGTGGATGTAATAAATAGCGCTTTGAGGTGAATGTAGGATTTGAACCTAATTATGTAGGGACAAGTGAATCTTCAATATGAGGATTTTGCTCAGGCATTTGAAAGAGTGTAATATGAAGTAAAGAGATCATCTAAGTATTTTCTCTTAGCCTTCACTATGTTGTCTGTTATGAAACTTTGAGAATACACCTTTGTATTTGTTGCTTCCCTCATTGACAAAAAATGGTAAACACCATACTCTATCCAGAAGCTTGCAAATACAACATTAATGTCATATATCTAAGTAGAAAAGAGAAAAACCTCTGGGCGGATTTCTTGGTGACAGCATTGGACAATCGCATAATCCCAGTAATGTGCAATATGGAAGAGCAGCTACTCATACTTGTGCATAGCCAAGCTGGATAAACCTTTGTGCACACATACCTTGTGCATATATGATGGAGGAATGCTCAATGACTTTTATTCTGCTTTCCACCTGTCACCCACGCCACATAAGCAGATACTTTTCATTTAACCAATGCTTACTTTGTTTGCCAGAGGTAGACTGGAAAAGGCACCCTGTGGTCAGTGCTGATGGCACAGCAGCAATGTAAGAGCCAGAAAAGTCGTTGCTCTGGGAACAAAGGACTTATCTCCAGAGTGCCAGCTATCGACTGCATCATTCACGGCAAAGAGGTGACATTCACCCATGTGCCTCCAGATATTGATTCTGCATTGATGGCTATGGTGACAATTCTGAATGTGATAAAATCATGGCCACTGAGTGAATGCAAGTTCAGTGGGGGAAGAGATGCACAAGTTGAAGACTATTTTCCACATTATATCATTCTGGTTATCCAAGGCAAAAAGCTTATGTGAATTTTTTAAAGCTAGATTTATTGAAGTATAATTTACCTAATATCACATAACTGCCCCTGCAATCATGAGATAGAACATTTTATCACCCACAAAACTTCCTTGTGTCCTTTTGAATTCAACTTCTTCCCTTCCTCCCTGACACCCACTGATCTCTTTTCAATCCTAATTTTACTTTTTCCAGAATGTCATACAGTATGGACTTTTGGGGTTTGGCTTCTTTGCAATTATTTATGAATTTTGAGATGAGGAATGAGATAAAACAGTATTTTTAAAAAGCAGTAGACTTTTATTTCTTTGATTTCATGTGGCACACTCAAGAGGAGAATATCAGAAATATATTTATATTTTCAAAATCTAAATGTATCATTGCACAGCCAACACACTAAAATTTATGGAGATCAAACTGGGGAGCAGATGCTTTGATTGACAAGAGTCTGACTCGCTCCCTCAAATTAGTTGTTTTTTCACTTTTCTGAGAAAATAAATCAATGATCATATTGGTCATTAAACAGACACACATATAAATGCGACAACAGAGTATGATGAATGTTTTCCAGAGCTCCAAACAACCAAAGAGTGCATTAATAATCTGTTAGCTGTCATCTTTCACATTACTTATTCAATCTCACAGCTTTTGAATGTGTTATAGTAAAGCTGATAATACACTGTAAATGTTCTTCAGCGAAATCTTGTACACAATTTTTTGGTCCATCCATGTTCAATTAGACTATCTAAAACTGTTGGAGCTCAGAACCACTTGCCACAATTTTTACCTCAAGTTTCAGATTCATATTTTATCCATAGTTTATATAACTCATCAGTTTTTCCTTCATTTATATTCATAGCATCATGATCACTTTTATTGTGCTGTGTGGCGCAAACATTTTTGAAGAATTAAGGCCCACAGAGTCTTTCAAAGAAACCAAGCATTGCTTTATAGTCGGAAACTGCTTTCCTCTTTTTGTGTTTTCTATGGACCTAAAGAAAGGGAAACTCTCAGCTGAGATTTTCTAGAAAGTGCATGACTACTGGCGGATTCAGTGAGTTGCTATGAGAAATTGAATATGCAAATCACTTTACACGCATATTTATTAGGAAAAAACACCTGCACATCTGGATCCCCAGCCGTCCCTGATGACTAATATGCGTGTAACCCAGAACTGCCCATAGCTGGGTAATAAGAATTTTAAATGTACTTGGCTTATTTTCAAGTAAATCTCTAGGTCTTCAGTACAGCAATTAAATGTGCCAGGTTAGATGCTCATTTCATGTTAAATCAACCTCCCACTCTGCGAATGAAGTCCCACTTTTATATTCTATAGGTAATTTTTTCTTTACTTTGGGAAACAAAAAGACTCCAGTTAACAGCAAACAATGGGCTTTACAATGTAAAGAAAACCATGTGGTAAACTAGAGTGTTTTACTGAATGATTTAAAAAAAAAAAATGGTAGGGGAAGATGGGTCCTACCAAGCAACAGCTGAAAGACCAAATGTAACTAAAACATATCAGGGCCAGGTTGCCTCTGATGAATATCTCCTTTTTGATTGGGTACTTACAAAATTCAGACTGTACATATATCATTTCACTTCGGCATCTACAAACCCTTGGAGGTAAGTAGCCAAACTAGGTTATTTTTTTTTTTTTGAAGTGGAGAAACTGAGACTCAGAACCCCAGTGACCTATTCAAGACCCTCCAAACAGGTGGAAATACAGGTGAGCAGTAGAATTGAGCATAATTCCCTTGCCTTGCTCAGGCCTCGACCACCATGCCATTGCCATTCTTTCCGCTTTGGTAGCGCTCATTCTTGAGTCTGTGGGTCATTTATTCTATCCCCCCTAGAAATAAACGCTTTATACCCTATGGCCTTTTAATTTAAATGATATCATTTATGTTTCAGTCTTTTTTTTTTTTTTTCCAAACAGGTCTCCAGGGAGAGAATCTCTAGGAATTAATTATCTACCACACCAGACTCTGAAAAGTATAAAGTTCAAACTGGTTGATATTACTTGCAGAAAAGGGTTGCCAAATAAAAGTCCAAAAAATATTTAACAGCTAAGTCTGACACATCTTATTCCGAACTAAGTCTGACATGTCTTATGACAGTTTACCCAAAAGCACAGTTATTGTGGGTATTTTGTTTTAAAAAAATTATTCTTTTTTTGCATCCCAGTAATAAAATAACAGCTTCTGACCCTTTATAATCTACCATGAAAAACTTGTGTTAATATAAAATATTACTAATGGAACTTGGTTTAAATGCATGCGCATTTGTGGATTTATGTAAGTTGTTTTCATATGTCAAGCATTAGATGATTTTATTTGCTTAATTTATAATCTTCAAAACAATTTAATGAGATAAGTAGTAGTATTTTTATTTTACATATAAGGGAAGTGGAACCTTTAAAAAGTTAAAGAGGGTGAGCGATTCATTGAACTTTATACAGATTTTACTTGCTTTTCCCAACCCTGCCAATGAAAACGTGCCTTCCCCTGGCCTCTCTTCCATACATTTCACCTTCTATTTACTTAAACATACTTTTTGTTTTTCTGAACTCAAGCTAGTATTTACGATATGGGGAAGGCAAAGTAGTGAAGAAAGACAGTTGATATTTAATCCAAAAAATAAGCAACCTAGTTAAAGAATATGAAAGAGATGACAAGATCAATAAAATGTTCTAACGGGTTGGCTCTAATTTGCCAGTCTTTACTTTCCTAATTTTGTTTTACATTGCCTATGACTTTTGGAGTCATTGTCTTTGCACCACTTCAGCCACCCATTTATAACCACACCCTTATCTTTGTCAGTGAAATTTTTCTCCTTCTGACACTACATATAGACATTCTGCTCTCAGATCACAACCTTCTTTTCTTTCAGTTCTCTCTGTTCTTCCCAGTAAGTCAGCTCTTTGCCCAATCCGAGACCTACAATCCTTTCTGATTCTCCTTCAAGGTTCCTCTATCTTAATTTCTTTCACTTTTTGCTGTCCAGCTTAGAATTCATCTCTTTTCAATCACTGTCTTTCAAGTATTCTGAACTCCCTTGATCTCTTAACCTTCTCGTACACTTGACTGGTCAAAACTCCATCTACATTTGGACAAGTTGCAGAGTTCCCCTTTTCCCTACCCAGACTCTTGGGAAGTGCTGAGTACAACTGTGCAAACTTAGAACAATATACATTTGTGGGAACTGACCTCAAGTGTCTTGTTCATTTTTCTCTAATAATACTATTTTCAGTCTTATTCAGTTTCATGCTTATTTTCCACAGCACTAAGTCAAACATTCTCTACTCTTGTCAAGCCCTCACTTCCTTATCTCATCATCATCTTCACAGAAAAAATAGAAGCAATGAGAGGAAAATTGCCTCAACTTCCTTCCACCAAATTAAAGTACTTTTCTTTCCTGCATTATACTGTGTTGGTTGGGGTTCCCTTAATACCAAAGCCTGAGACAATACTGAGATGCTAATGCATTACAGGAAGGTGCAATCCCAAGGCAGTGTGAGTCAGAGCACGATGGTGCGATGGTTTGAATGGTGGTGTCCCCTCCAAAATTCGTGCTGAAACTTAATCCCCAATGCAACATTATTAACCCTCATGAAATCAAAGGGCCAACCTCGTAACCAGATCTTTGTCAAGACAGGCAGTTGCAGTGCTGCTATCGTAACTCTTCTGCACTGTGCTGGTCCCTTACGTTTCCATAGCACCTTATACTTCTCCTGTAAACCCACTGTGCAACTGCCTGTCTCCCACAGGCTATAAGCTATGTGAGAAAAGAAGAAACTATTCGTGTTTTGTTCAATATTGTGTCTCCTGTCCCTGGCATACAGCTTGGCATAAAGGAGATGCTTAATAAGTATTTGTTACATGAAGACAAAGGGTTAATATTGTGAGACTATATACAACTCTTAAAATGATAAAGATAAATGGGCAATGACATAAATTAATATTCACTAATAAACAAATATATCTAATTTTGAAAACTGAGAGTTTTCTTCATGTATCAAAGTGACAAAAGTTTAAGAAAAGTTAATATACAATGGGTGTGGATAAATGATAACTGTTATACATTACTGACAAGAATATGTAAGCTATATAAATGAGCAATTAGTAATGTGCATCAAGAGTTTTAAAATCTTCATAGCCATGCTCAGAAAATTCTACTTATAGGAATTTATCATATAAAACCAATCAAGAGATTAAAAAGACGATATACAAAGCTCTTAATTGCAGCATTATTTATAATGGCAAATACTTGCAAACGCTATAAATGTCCAGTGATAGGGAAAGATTAAATAAATTATGGGATATGACAATGAGATATTAAGAAGTCAACTAGAGATTGCTTTCAATAAATACTTTATGATATGGGAAAACAGCATAATAAGTGAAAAACTTAGGATATTAAACAGCATATTTTAATCCAAATTCTGTTTATATATGCATTGTATATTATTTAAAAATATAATGAAGTTGGGAATATATATGCTATAATATTAATATTAATTACTTTTGAAGAGTTTGATCATGAAGGTCCGTGTTCTTTTTCTCTTTTTATGTGCTTTCTAAAATCGGTGTATTCTGTAATTAGGATACACAGCCATATAAATGAACACATATTTCCTAATTTGTTTCATTATTTGATCATTGAACAATGACTGCTGCTGGGAGAAGGACCTCAAATTAGACATCATATATGAAGCACAGGAATGAAAATAAATTTTACTTGTCATCATAAGAGTATTAATTCCCACCAGAGACATTTGGGGAACTCACTGTCTTAGCTAGTACTTAGCTAGTACTCAGTAGTACTCACCATTATCAATATTTTATTTAAAGATACTCTTCTGCAAGTGTAATTGTCTCATCTTAGTAATTAAATACTTTTACCGTCTCTGTTTTTTACTTCCTTTCCTTATGATCTTAGAACCCTATGATTTATGTCTATTTCTGAAGCTTAGTACATCAAAGCATTCCCAAAATATTTTATATTGCCTTTGAAATTTTGATTTTACTACCTTTTGTATTATAAGTTTTAAAGTATTTACTTTCAAAATGTGAGTGAAACATGCAATTATCAAAGGTTAATTAAATTTCTTCAATCTGGAAATATTAATATTCTGAATATTTACATAGGATTAAAGGATTTGGACACAGACACAGACACACACACACACAGCAGAGACAAAGACAGATTCGTAACTTCTAGTTCCAAAACCCTAATAAATAAGGCTATGTAATTTGATGACAAATGATTTATTAAACAGAATCTTTCCTGACAAGTTGTATTCCCTGCAACATCTGTCATTTTTCTATCTGATTATGTTTGCATCTCATTCAAACCATTATAGACAATGGAAGTTTTGATTAGTCACGTTGGGATGCTAATTATCTCTAAAACCAAGCTTCCTCTCTGCCTTGGGTTTCTCCTAAAGCAAACCCCGAGCCAAGGACTTGGGTGTAAGTAACTTGTTTGGGAGGTAATCTCAGGAGACATGTTGAGGGAAGGGGAGTAGGACAGGGAAAGGTGGCATGTCTGAGACAGGTGTTCACCATCAGGCTACTTCTGAGGGCAGCTGGAGCTCGTTCTTGCTACAGACCATCTGAAATGTCCCACTCAGGACAAGGAAGCTGGGGTACGAATCCCATTTATCCACCGACACTGCTCTGTCATTGTTTGAAGGTCATCCCAGGGACATGAACTTTCAGGCATTTCCAGCCATGCCCACGAGCAGGCCGCAAGTGCCACCAGGTGGAGAGAGGCAGATGATGTCCTGGGGGTGGGAGCTGCCTGCAGAAGACCTCTGGGTGTGGAGGAAGGCCCTGACTACGCCCTCTGTGTGGAACAGGGTGTGGTCAGGGAAAAGAAGGAATGCTTTGGCTTGTTTTCCTTTGCAGAGTCTCTAGTTCTCACTCCAGCTTTACCACTTAGGAGCCCGGTGATGTTGAGCCAGTTAAAAAACCTCCCTGAATGTGTTTTCTCATCTGGACTAGGGTTTTGTCAGAACAAGTATCTGAAACTTAGAAACAGGCAAAAGAATTACTAGATGTTCTTTCAGTGCAGCATGAGGCTTGATTTTCTATTGAAAAGGCTATTTTATAACTCCTTAAAGGCAGAAGTTAATTTGTAGATTTTGTCCTATAGAGATGCAAATAATTTCTGTCTGGGAAGACGGAGTACCCCAAAGGTGACAGTTATGGCTCTCTTGGATATTATCCCATTTTGTATCCAACCCAGAAATCTTATTCTAGCATTGCCTATAAACTTTTGGCTTTTAAATGTTCTTTGGACTAGTTTTAATATCTCAATGGCTCTTTCATTAATGAATGAATTGAATAAAATATGTGGCATGTGTTCATTTTACATTTACCTGAGAGTCATGATTTTTGTCTTTTTGAACATTATACTTTCACAGTTTTATAATCTTGTTTTAGCTGTGAAACTGTCCCATCTAGGCTTCCACAGATCCACCATATGTAAAATGGATGAGTGCTTAGGGGGTGGCCCACAGATGTGCCCACCTCCAAGCCTATTGCAGGGTGCCAAGGAAACCCTTTGGCTCTTTGGAATTGAGCGTTGAAACTGCTCTTCTAAAAATATAATCCTTAAATCTCTTTTGGCTCTTTCTTTGCTTCCAAACCTCTTCTTTTGCAGAAGAGAAAATTATGGAAACAGACCAAGACCACACAAGTGAGACTTAAACAGAAATTATTAGTTGGAGCTTGCTATATAAGGGAGTCAGCCACCATCACCTGTGTTGCACAGAGACTGGGGTAGGCAGGGGAGGGCAAAGCTTTACAGTGGAAAAAGCTTCAGGTGTGCCCATATTGGAGCCTGTCGGCACAGGGAAGATGAAGGTGGGCTGGCTAGTGGCTGGGCATCCTATGCAATTGGGTTGCGGAGCATGTTTTGCTTTCTCTGTGTGGCTTTACATTGGAAGTGGGGAAGGGGGACAAAAGTTAGAGAATCTGTCAGTTAACAAATAATGAGTGTTTGGGGCCAATGGCTGTAGAAATTGTGGTTTGGCTTCCTGGACTGGTTGCGGCAGACTGTGGATCAGAGTTCTCTTTGTATATATGGTCTGGCCATTATCCATTTTTATATTTGATCTCCCCTAGTGAAGGTTTCAGTCTGTTGAGTTCCACACTCAGCGGCTAAGGTAAGACTCCATATCTCCTGTGAATTCTAGCCTTAGCTTAACTGTAAAGAGCTCAAGTTCCTTTGGTTAAGAAATGAAACAAGTCCCTGAGGCCTAGACCAGTATGACCTGCAAAGAGCAAAAACTAGGAGGCCAGAGCAAAAGAAATGGACAGGGCAGCTCGTGAGTGCATGTGAGAGATCCTAGGACTTTCACAGGTTAACTGAGACTTCAAAAAGGGCAGCAAGGGCTGAGGACTGAAAGGTTGCTTGAAGGTGACAAAAGTCTTAGTGTTTATGTGACATCTGAAACCCCAGCTATGGTGGTTATCATCTTGACTAGATGAAGGAATAACTAGAGAGCTGCTAAAGCATTATTTCTGAGTATGTCTGAGGATGTTTGCTGAGGAGATTGACATGTGAGTGGGTGGACTGAGTGGGGAAGATCTGCCTTCAATGTGTGGGCACCACCCAATCAGCTGGGGGCCTGGATAGAACAAAAAAGGCAGAGGAAAGTTATTCCCTTTCTCTCAGTGCACTCTCTTGCCCTTCTGCCTTCTGCCATGGGATGATGCAGCAAGAAGGCCCTAGCCAAGTGAAGATTCCTTAACCTTGGACTTCTCAGCCTCCAGGACTATAAGAAATAAATCTCTGATCTTTATAAATTACCCAGTCTCAGGTATTCTGTTACAGTAGCACAAAATGGACTAAGGCACCAGGCTAATGAAACCCATGGGAATGAAAGTTCATCTACATTTATACGTGGATACCTCACATTGGAGCTGCCATACATTCTTTTCTCAGGAACCTGCAAACAGCACTGCAGATCAGGGCTGAGTTTCCTCCCTTATCGGAGAGCAGCATTACAAAGAGAATAAAAGTAGCTATCGCCACATGGATGGATCGAAAGATGGATCCATTCCATTCTATCAGTCATTCCACTCATGTGAGCCTATCCCTAAACCAGGGATGGTAATGAAAGTAATTTAACATACATCTATAATTAATTTGTTACACTTTTCTTGCTGCTAGCAAATCATACTATTTTAGAAAAGTTCATGGAATTAATCTCCCAGAAGAGAGATGAAATGGAAAGACTTCAGAAATAAATGGTTTTGTTTACTCCCAAACATGTGAGTTTTAAGAGTCAATTTTAGCTATAGGTCAGGGTTAATTTAGTGTTTCAAATTTGTCTTTTAGCAAGCTGTATAAAGTCGAAGATCTTCTTCTTCCCATCAGATACACAAGATATCTGCAGCATAAAAATCATTTTCCTTCTCAAGTGGTTCCTATATCTGTTAAAGGCAGTAGATACGTTTTTAAGTGGGAAGATAATATAAAGGTAAGTGATGTTAGAAAAAAAAGACTTTACATTTATTCACTAAACTTTACCTTGAGAACAGATAATATTGTGTATTCCCAGTATAGGTTATCACTTAATGTTTGTAAGTGGTTTAGATGACAAAGGAAAAGCCTCATTAAGTTAAGAAGTGACTAAAATCTGGCCAGACTGCTAAGTAAGGTGGCCAGTTAATCCTGGTTTGCCCCAGATCTTCCTAGTTTTAACACTGAAAATTCTGTGTTCCTAGAAACTCCCGCAGTCCTAGGCAAACTGGGACCATTGGTTAGCCTACCTAAGATTTCAGAAGATTTGAGTTTAAATGGATTCAATTTTGAGAAATGACGAATGGAATTAGGTAAAAAGTAACGACAAGTCCTAGGCTGTGTCCTGAAGGGTGGAAAATAGTTACCCAAAATACGACAGGAAAAAATGGACTGGAGAGATATAGGAATCAGAGCTCACAAAAAGTGAGTGTCTGATTCCCAGAGTTGGAGATTTGAAGAAATCAGCTCAATAGGACTGTCAATTTCTTGTTGTACAAATCTCAACTTCAGAGAGGAATGAATTATTTGCAAACATTTTGAATTTGTAATTCAGGATGGGTGATGTCAATCACCCCACAATTAACCAATATGTGGGGAGTTGTGTCAGAAAATGCTTACCCTTAAACTGAACATTTAGATATTATCACATTGAAAAGTATCCAGAAATGCATTGTAAATTTCAATAACCACACCAGACTCTTTCCAGAGAGGCTTGAGTTTATCTTGCACATGGTTTTGTGAAAATTTATGTATCTCGGCTCCAGAACAGAGTCTTTCTCCAATTTGAAGAAGCATTTAGGGCCATTTAAAATCATTCAGCTATGAACTAAATTGGACCAAGAATGTCTGTCCAATTAGGAACAACTTCCAACGCATTCTTTTCCTTTTCCGTCATCAAAACAATATTTTCAATGTCTCAATAGATCATGTGCATGTCCTAGTGTACTCATTGTTTCATCGTCCAAATTAATTCAATTGTGAGATACCTCTACTTCCATAACTTTGGCTTTTTCAAATTAGGTTGTCATGGTAGTTGCCTTTGAATGGCCCTAAAATTGATGAATTTATATAAGGTCAAAGAGTACACAGGTGCAGAAATACGACAATTTCCACAAAAGGGCTAAATTCCAAAGCTGTGCTTCTACTTAATATTTGATCTTTAGCCAACATTTTTTTTTTCTAACATGGAGGTATTATTTTTATGGGCATAGTGTTGATAAAGAACATTTTTAGTAGGAATGTTGTTTTATTTAAATATACATCAAGGATATAGAAATTAATGAGCCCATGGGACTCAACAAAATTTTAACTTCAAACTTCTCTCCTTAGAAATAAGCAACAGTCAGCAAATGTTGTACTATGCAGAATTAAGCCTACAGGTATGCGCCATTTGTATGTGTCTGCATGCTGTTATTTGGGGGACTCTGAGAACACTTTCCTCCTTTTTGCTGATAACTATGTCTGCATCTGAACTTCCACTGTGTGTTTTGGGGGGCAGGAGGAGGGACTCTTAAAATCCACTCTTTCTTTCCAAATGTAAATTGATGTGGGAGGATTTTTACTTGAAGCAATTTACAATAAGGTATGGACAACTTATTAGCGTTGTTCTTCTCTCCGAGAGAGACGGAGGGTAAAAGGGGAAAAACCCCCATTAAAGAAGAGAGGAAAAGTGATCAAAGTGCCAACTTCTCAATTCTGTTCAGGGTCTGAACTAACCAGGTGAACCCAAACTAGCATAGGCATTAGATATTTTCATGAGGCAAGTCATCCAAGTAAGATGACAACAATGCTGTTGCTGGACCTATAATAGCATTGAATATTTACTGAGCACTAATTATGCACTAGAAAATACACTGCTTCATTTATTAAATCTTACAACTCTCCACAATAAATTCTACTATTATCACATTCAAAAGATGAGGAAACAGAGGTTTAGAGCAATAAATAACTTACTCCATCATATATAAGAAAAATGTGGCAAAACTTGGGAATGATTTCGTACTTCCAACGAACAACTCTATGATTCCAGGGAAAGCCAAGGTCTCCCCTCCCCAGGGGCTGTGTATCCTTTCTGGGAGCACAAGTTGACCAGCTGGGGTGTTCAGCTCCCATTTCAAAGGCTCACATGTAACAGCAGTTAATTTGTCTTTGAATCAGAATACAGCTCACCTGGGGGCTGAGGGTGGGAGGAGCTCCTGGGATGGACAGCTCTCTGCTCTTCCAAAACATTCTGAACTACTCATACAGCCCCTGATTCAATCCAGAGCTCACAGGATCTGCTCTGCCTCTGGCCCTCTTCCAAGAAGCTGTTATTTCCTGGTTCTGCAGATCTGGCCTCATTTGGAAACAAGCAGCAGAGTTCCCTGGAATGGCCACTTTTGGGCAGAGCCTTCAGAACAGAGCGTTTGCGCCTCTCACAGACGCTCACACACGTGAGCCTCCTGTTTTCATTTGGATGGTGCTTTCCCAGGAAGAGTAAAATGAAGTTGAAGCAATTTTTTAAAACAGCTTAGACAAAAACTTCAGATGAATGACCCTGATGTCTTACAGTGTTCTCATTAGCCAAGAACTGTAATTGTCCAACTCTTGACTCTTCCTTACCTCGACAAAAATTTTTTAATTGTGTCCACAGAGAGACAGTTTATACCATTGGGAACAACTGTAAACAACTCAGCAGCAATATGGCTCTGAAAAGAAATGTCAGTGCCCAAATCCGGAAGCAAAACTGTTGGAGGACGGAATAGAAACATCCTGGGTTTCAAGGGGCCCTAGTCATATGTGCATTCTTGATTTCTCGGAAGGAGAATTTCTATTACCAGATGCAAGTTGTGAGCAGAAAATTCCTACCTTTCTTTTAATCTAAGCACTCCATGATCTGAGAGCAATATCCATCCAGGGATTCTTGCAGGATCAGATGGAAAAGGAGTGAAGAGCTACAAGGTTTAATTTAAGGTCTACACTCCACCTTCTGAATGAACCCAGTACTTTTTCTCACAAGTGTGTTGTGAAGACTAACTAATGAATGATCATAAACCACCCAGACGACTTGGAGTGCAGTACAAGGGATGGATCCTACCTTTTCCTCTGTGGCTTTCCTTTCATTTTATACAGAGCACAGAGAGTCTAAGTGTTATGTCTGTGCTCTGTTATGTGATCCCTGCGGCTTTTTTTGAGTAACAAATGCCCCTCTTCTGCTAATACTCATATTGAGCCGCACATGGTCGTGTTCTGTAGAGACAGCTTTTATAGATGAGGTTACTGCGTATGATTCTACCTTCTGTGGTAATGACCTTGTAGCTTTTGAATATGTGAAGAACAAGCTAATGAGAGGTAGGCCCCCCCAAATGTATTTCTGTTCCACAGAAACAGCCGTTAAGCACAAGGAAAATCCATAACAGTTTTGAATGAGGTGTCTGTCACCGTCAGAGTCAAGGCTGGGGTTTCTCCAGAATCCATTTGGAGGGAAAGAGAACACTGCTTGGGGCTAACTATCTTGTTAAACAAGAGTCTCAAAACATCATATAAACATAAATTTACTTTTGTGTAGGGAAGCACAGAAATCAAAAAATGAGTCACAGAAGCCATTTTCTGGGGACCCAGGGAAAAGCCATCTGTGCAACCTCAGGGTTATAACCTTCATGGTGGAAGAGAAGGTGATAGGGTCCCTTTCCTGAAAGGCTTATTATTAACAGGAGTGCCAAAGAATGGAGAAAACAGTTGTTTGTTTCAGTTTTCAGATGTTCATTTTAAATTATATAGAGACCACAGATGAAATGAGAACCCTGGAGTGTTTCCTTTGGGTCACCTCCTCTATGCTATGAAACTCATCTGGTTCTCTAATAGCTATGGGGATTTCATTTAAATCTATACTGTCACTTCCAGTTTCAGCTTGGGAGTCAATACTCTTCTTCTTACAACAATTAAAAATATAGACAAACTGAAAACCAACAACTTTTCTTGGATGCATCAGTTACCGAAGTTACAAAACAACCCGTCACCTCATAATCTGGAGAGACAGGGTTGTCCAGGGAGACACAGCTGGGATTTGCTTATCTGGAACAGAAGCTGCTATAGCCATAAACAGGTAGGAACATTTAAATGGAAAGTTTGATAAATTGCTGAAGGCTGGGTGTTTACTGGTGTACAAGTGAGAAACTCCTGGGAGCTGCCTCTAAGTGGGGGCTCCCCATACCTTCATACCTTCATGGCTCTTATATCTAGGAACCCCTCCCAGGTTCTCAAGATCCAAGAAAGATATCCTTGTGACTTTGGAAGGAGTAGGGAAAGGGTAATCATTGTGAAATATGCCCAGAGGCTTCTATATAGTTGTCTATTCACCAGAGGAAAAGAAGGAGAAACATTTGTGAAAGTCAAGGGCCCAACAAAACACTGAGATGTAATTGGAAGATTACAGAATACGCTCCCTTACCCATACCATATTACTACACTAACAGGGCTCTGGTATAGTAACAGTGCATTATGGTTGAGTAGCAAGATACAGACTCTCTCTTAGAAGGAGTACTTGGGCAAGCCCAAAGTCATGAAGAGAGACCCAGACAAAGACATTAGAGGAATTTGAAGCCTCTGTCTTCTATAGCTACAGCACAGTTTAATTCCTGGCCAGATTAACATAAATCTTCACACTACAAGACTATTTAATTCAGTTCCTATTATCCAGTGCATGTTGAGTTCTCAACAAAAAATTACAAGGCATTCCAAAATGTAAAACAAATAAAAAACAAACCAAAAAACTGTGCAGTCTGAAGAGACAAAGGGAGTATCAGAACCAGACTTAGATGTGACATAGATATTGAAATTATCAAACAGGAAACTGAAAATAACTAAGATAAAGATGTTAAGGGCTCTAATGGAAAAGCAGCAACATGCATGCAAGGAAATATAAGAAGAGAGATGGAAACTCTAAGAAAGAATGAAGAATGCCAAACATGTGGCAACATGTGGTGAAGAAAGAATCAGTTGGCATTAAAGATATTTCAGTAGAAACTTCCCAAACTGCAAATGCAAAGAGGGAAAAAATTAAAAAAAAAAAAAAAACAAGCAAAATAGATGATCCAAGAACTGTGGGACAATTGCAGAAGGTATAACATATGTGTCATTAGAAAACTAGGAGGAAAATAAAGAGACAATGGAGAAGAGGAAATATTTGAAGCAATAATGGCTGAACACTTTTCAAAATTAATGACAAATACAAAATTCTATATGCAGCAAGCTTAGAGACACCAGGCAGTATAAAGACAAAAAACAAACAAACAACCCCTTAACAAGACCACCATTAGACATATTAAATTCAAACTAAAGAAAGTTAAAGGGAAAATCTTGAAAGAAGCCAGAGGGGAACAAAAACCTTGCCTACGAGGAACAAGGATAAAAATTACAGTGGACTGCCTACCAGAAACCATGAAAACAAGAGGAGAGTGAAGTAAAATACTTAGAGTATGTTAAGTATGTTAATACTTAACAGAATATTGGTGTCTCCCCCAAATTCATATTTTGGAGCCCTAATCCCCCGTATGGCTGTGTTTGGAGATAGGGCCCCTAAGGGAGCAATTAAAGTTAAATGAGGTCATAAGGGTGGGACCCTGGTAGGATTAGTGTCCTTGCAAGAGACACCAGAGAGCTCATACTCTCTCTCCATGTGAGGACATAGTGATGTGGTCATCTGCAATCCAGGAAGAGGACCCTCAGCAGAAACCAAATCAGCTGGAACCTTGATCATGGACTTTTGGCCTCTACAACTATGAGAAAATAAATTTCTGTTGTTGAAGCTACCAAGTTTATGGTATTTTGTTATGGCAGCTAGAGCAGACTAATACAGCATTGAAAGAAAAAACACCCAGCTGGGTGGGTACCTGTGGTCCCAGGTACCGGGGAGGCTGAGGCAGGAGGATGGCTTGAGCCCAGGAGTGTGAATCCAGCCTGGGCAATATAAAGAGACCTCATCTCTTAAAAAAAAAAAATCTAGAACCCAGTGAAATTATCCATCAAAATGAAGGAGATCTCATTAGATTAATAATGAGGGAATTAATAACTGAGGGAATTCACCAGCAGTCCTGTCCTGCAAACAGTGTTAAAAGAAGTTCTTCAGAGAGAAGAAAAATGATATATGTCAGAAACTTGGAACCTCATAAAGAAAAGCACTGGAGAAGAAATTAATGAAGGCAAAATATTATTTTAAATCAATCTAAAAGATAACTATGTTTAAGGTAATAATAATAATAATAATGACATAGCTGAGACCCTTGAGATTTTAATACCCTGGCATCTTTTAATGACTGAAATAATATAAAAGTTGACTAGGTCCTTGTTTGCTTGGACATGTTAACCACTGGCTTCCTGCCCAGCACCCCTTGTTCTCACAGTAATTATTAACTGCTGAGGTATTGTTTCTTTGTCAAGCAGGAGAAGACAAATCCATGGTCACAAAGAACATCTAAGAGTTTGTTGTGCAGTAGGAACGAATGTCCTTGAGAAAGTTGCAACTAGCTGCTGACGCCCAGAAGTCTGGTTACAGCAGATCCTTCTCAAGCCCACATGGAACATTCACCAAGACAAACCACATTCTGGAGCATAAAACATCCCCTAACAAATTTAAAAGAATAGAATTCATACAAAATATGTCCCCAGACCATAGAGAATTAAACTAGAAATCAGTAACAGAAAGATATCTGAAAAATATTCAAAGATCTGAAAACTAAACAATACACTTTTAAATAAACCATAGGTCAAAGAAGAGGTCCCAAGAGAAATTTAAAAAATACTTTGAACTAAATGAAAATGAAAATACAACTTATGAAAACATGTGGGATACAGAGAATGCAGTTCTTAGAGGGAAATGTATGCCATTAAATGTGTATATTAGAAAATAAGGAGAATCAAAATTCTATAACCTAAAGTTCTGCTATCAAAAACTAGACAAAGAAGTGCAATTTAAACCTAAAGCAAGCAGAAGAAATAATAAAAATTGGAGCAAAAATCAATGAAAGCGAAAACACCAAACAATAGAGAAATCAATGAAATAAAAAACCAGTTCTTTGAAAAGTTCAATAAAATTGATACACTTTCAGCCAAGCTAGCCACGAAAAAAAAGACAGAGAGAGAGGGAGAGAGAGAGAGAGAAGACACAAATTACAACATCAGAGATGAAAGAAAGTTCATCACTATTGATCCATTGGACATTTATAGTACAATAAAAGAATACTATGAATAGATAGCTTTATGCCCACAAATGTGGTAACTTAGATTAAACAGGCCATTTTCTTGAAAGACACAATCTTTCAAAATGCACATGGATAAATATATAATCAGCAAAGCCCAATGTCTATTAAATAACTTGAATCAATAATTAATAGCCTTTTTAAAAAAAGCCTTCTAAAAAAAGATGGGTTCATGGTGATCTTTACTAAACATTTAAGGTAGAAATTATACCAATTCTCCACAATCTCCTAGAAAACAGAAGTAGAGCAAACGCTTCTGAAATATTCTATCAGTCTAGCATTACCCTAATACCAAAACATTATAAGAAAAGAAAACTATAAATGAATATCTCTCATGAACAAAAATGCAAAAATCCTCAAGAAAATTCTACCAAATTAAATACAATGCATTAAAATTATACATTGCCATCAAGTTGGATTTATTCCAAGTATGCAAAACTAGTTCAACATTTAAAACTCATTGTAACCCACTATACCAACAGGTGAAAGAAGAAAGATCATATGGTCATATCATTGGACACTGAAAAAGTATTTGATAGCATCAAACACTGACCCATAAAAAAACTATCAGCAAACTAGGAATGGAGAGGAAGTTCCTCAATTTAATCAAGAACAACAAAGCTACAGAGAACACCATACTTAATGGTGAGAGATGGGACACTTTTCCCTTAAGATTGAGAACAAAGCAAGAATGTCCTCTCAATATGCCTGTTCAACATCATACTGGAAGTCCTAGATAGTTCAATGACACATGAAAAAGAAATAAAATGCACACCGATTGGAAAAGAAGAAATAAAATTGTCTTTATTTACATATGATATGATGATCTATGTAGAAAAACTGAAAGAATCAACAAAAAACTAACATAACTAATAAGAAAGTATAGCAAAGTTACAGGATGAAAGGTCAAGATGCAAAGTCAATTGTTGTTTTATATACCAGCAATGAATAACTGAAATTTTTAAAAAATTAAATTTGAAATAAAAAAATACTATTTACAGTTCATACACATACAAAAGAAATATGTATAAATTTAACAACATATGTATAGGATCTATATGCAAAATACTATAAAATTCTGGTGAAAGAAATCAAAGAAGATATAAATAAATAGATGTTCCATGTTCCTGGTTGGAAGACTCAATATTATGCTTGAAGTAAAACAGCTCATCCTCTGCAAGTCCATCTATGTTGTTCCTTAGGCATTCTATCTTTGCTCAAATTGTTGAAGGATGGTGATTTGTTTCATGGTTTTTGTATTTGAGTCTAATGCATGTTCTAACATGATAGAGGAAATGCATTATTGTGTAGCCACGGTTTTCTCGAAAAGTTGATATTTTAGGAATTGTATTTCAGATCTTAAATAAAATTTGTTTCTAAATTTCAAAGAAAAAAAAAAGATGGCAATTCTTCCCAATTTGATCTATAGATTCAACATAATTCTAATCAAAATTCCGGAAGGAAATTTTATAGATATTGACAAACTGGCCATAACAATAGTGAAGAAGAAGAACATCACTGGAGGAATCACAATACCTGACTTCAAGACTTATTATAAAGCTACAGAAATCAAGGTAACATACTATTGGCAAAAGAACAGACACATAAATCAATGAAACAGAAAAAGACTTACACAAATATAGTCTATTGCTCTTTGACAAAGGTAATTCAATGCAGAAAAGACAGTCTTTTCAACAATTGGTGTGGGAACAATTGGATGTCTCTATATAAAAAAATGAACACAGACATAGACACAAATCTTACACATTTCCTAAAAGTTATCTCAAAATGTATCATAGACATAAATGTAAAAGGTAAAACTATAAATCTTCTAGAAGAAAACATGAAAGAAAATCTACATGTCCTTGGGTTCAGTAGTCAGTCTTTAGATACAACACCAAAAGAACAATATGTGGAAAAAAATTATTAGTGGATTTTATTAAAATTAAAAACCTCTGTTCTGCAAGAGACACTATTAAGAGAATGTAAAGACAAACCACAAGCTTGAAGAGAATATTTACAAAACACTTATTTAATAAAGAACTTGTCCTACAATGTACAAGAACTCTTAAAACTCAGTAATAACAAAACCAACAAGCCAATGAAATAATGGGCAAAAGATCTAAACAGACTTCTCACCAAGAAAGATATAAAGATGGCAAATAAGTCTCTGAAAAGATGCTAAACACCATTTGTCATTAGGGAAATGCAACCTGAAACAATGAGAAACCATTACGTACCTAGTAGGCTGACTAAAATACAAAAAACTGACATCATCAATTGCCGGCAAGGATGCAGACCAAGAGGAGTCCTGTTCATTGCTGCAGTGAATGCAAAATGGTATGGTCACTTTGGAAGGGTTTTACAGTTTCTTACAAAGCGAAAATAGGCTTACTATATGTTCCAAGACTTATGCTCCTAGGTATTTACTGAACTAATATAAAAACTCTTGTCTACACAAAAACCAGCATGTGAATGTTTATAGCGGCTTTATTTAAAACCCCCATAAACTGTATGCAAGCAACCAAGATGTCCTCCAATAGGTGAATAGATAAACAAACTATGAAACATCCAGACAATGGAATACTATTCAGTAAAAATGAATGAGCTATCAAGCCACTAGACATAGGCTTGAAGAGAAGTGTGCATGCAGTGAAATTTGCTGCTTTGGGGCAGGGCCATCCACTATGGCAGCTACTAACCATATGTGGTCATTTGAATGCCTGAGATATGGCTCATGTGATTGAGGAACTGAATTTCTAATTTATTTAATTTACATTAATTTAAATTTAAATATCCACGCATGTCTAGTGGCTGCTACATCAGGCATTCCAGCTTTCAAACATTAAATTCCACTCCTCACCCCCTGCAATTTTCTATACCCCCAGGTGTAGTGGCCTTTTCTTTCTCTCTGTTCTTTATTATAAGGATGAATTTAGTCTTTCCATCTTAGTTTTCATTTGATGGTGAAGGAGCTCAGGAAATTTCACCCCAAAATATGACTCCTTGGTATAAAGAGTATTTTGAATTAAAGGCCCCTAAAGATCAACAAGGCTTGGAAGGGGCTTCCCTCTTTCATCATAAAAAATTAGACCCATCAAAAAGAACAAGTGACTTCCCTTTCCCTCCTTGTTATCTCAATATATTACAGGAAAGAAGATCACGAATGCAACCAGACCTGGCCCAAATCATTTTAAATACAATACCTGTCTGTCAGGTTAATTTAACTTCCAAAGAGAATCATTTACAAATCAATCTGTTTCTCCCATCCATTCATTCTCCCAAGTACCTATTCATCCTCCCTAGTAACCACTTATTGCCCCTAAACAGAATTACCTACATTCCTCATCTCCGTCTCCCCTCTAAAATGAGGGTATATAAATTTCTGGACTCTACTGGAATATTGAGTAATCAAGTCTGTGATCCTCCCTGTGTATATGGAATCAATATTTCCCTTACTAATCTGCCTTATTGTGAGTCGATCTTTCGGTGAACCTTCTGGGGCAAAGGGAAAGTTTCCCCTCACCCCGACAATGGTCTGTCATGGTTGAAAGTGACGATTTGGGAATATGGAAAATGGGTCGAAGTAGAGAAGTCTACTGAACAAAGACAGTACCCTCTCTTTTGCAGAGTGCCAGAGACTGTTGTAAGCATTCTTCGTGAATTCTTTCATTTAATTCTCATAAAAATTCTTGATCTAAGGATCATTCTTATGATTTCTACTTACAGATGTGGCACCTGATGCACTGAGAGGCTGGCAAGGTTCACACAGCTAGAAAATGAGGGAACCAGGCCAGGTGACATTGTAAACCACTGTGCTGTAGTGCCTTCTACGATTACCCTAATTTGTATGGTCAAAGGGCTTGAAGTGGCCTTAATTTACTTCAATTCAATGCTTGAGAGTTGGAAGCAGCAGCTTCTGGAATTTAGGCATCATGAATGATTAGTGGCTTTGTTCAAATAAGCTCATCAGTCCCCTGCTTTACTTCAGGGTTCCCAGAGGTAAGGTGCAGCAAAGGGCTGATATGGGCTGGGAAAGAGATGACACTTCAGCTGCCTCAAACATCTGCATTAATCATCTCATTTTCTAAGTCAAACATCATCAGTCGTTTCCCAGTAGTCTCTGCATCAAATGCAAACACTTCAGCCTAGAATCTGTATCTAATGTACCTTAGTGACCTAATCATTAACTCCTTGATGTTTATACCCTTTGCTTTATGCGGTCTCTACTGCCCACTGGTCTCTGAGCTCTTCTTACATCAGTCTTGACTTCCTAATTTGTGATTGAGGCATCTTTCCCAGTGTAATAGGCTGTCTAGCTCTTTACTCATCCTTCCCAATCTTTCCTCTCCTGTGAAGCCTGTGTAGAATACACCAATCCAGCAACAGGAGGCCAAGTGATCATCTCTTTTTCATTCCACTGCCAGTGCCCTGGCTTATGTCTACATTACCTAAATCACTGTGGTCTCCTAACTGCTCCTTCCTGACAGTCTACCTCCAAATGCTTCCTATAGCTTCTGGCTTGGTCTCCCTAGCACAGCTCATCAGCCCAGACTCTTAATCATTTACTTACAACTTTCACCCTTCCCCCACTACACGGTAACAATAAATGTTTCCTACCTCTCTAAATCCCTGGCCTTCTTGCATTTCCCCAAGCATTCTTGGTGCATTTCCACCGAGGACCTTTGCACACACTGGCTGTTCTGCCTGGGATGCTCACGTGGGTGGCTTCACACAGCAGTCAGGACTGTGCTCAAGTTTCACTGTCTCAGAGACGCCTTCCATGACCAGCCTAGCTAACCTAGCTCCACTTTTATTCTCTTTTTCCTTTACTCTGCTTTATTTTTCTTTGAAGGATTAGCATTATTTAATATTATACAGCAGGTCCCAAAATAATGTCATTTTGTTCAACGTTTCGTTATAATGTCGATGAGAAAACAAGATCGATTCTTGGCTGGGTCCCCCGTCTGGTAGAGTTGGCACGTTCTCCCCATGTCTGTGTGGGTTTTCTCTGGGTACTCCGGTTTCTTCCCACATCTCAAAGCTGTGTAGCTGTGCATGTTAGGTGACCTAGCATGTCCTCATGGTCCCAGTGTCAGGGACAGTGTGAGTGTGTGTGTGTGTGTGTGTGTGTGTGTCCTGTGACTGGCTGGCGTCCTGTCCAGGGGTGGGGTTCCCACTATGCACTCTCAGCTGCCAGGATAGGTTCTGGCCACCTGTGACCTTGAACTGAAAGAATTGGGTAAATCATTATCTTACTTGTTTTGATTGATTTTTCTTAAATGTAAGTACAGTTCATATTTATTTCAATGTTTAATATTATAAGTGTTTTGGATCTTTATTTCGAAGTTTGGTGATGTTTTTATGACCAGAAATATGCCATAGGAGCTTAACTCGTTTATATCAATTAGCCTGAGCTAAAATTAGTTTTGTTATGTTATTTTACTTAAAGTCATCATTTCCAAGAATCTATCAACGACATTAAGTGAGGAATTACTGTATATCTATTTTTTGTTTGGACTTTTCGTTTGGCTCCTTACCAGAATGTATTAATAATTCCGTGAGGGCCCATATGTTGTCTGTTTTATTCACTGCTGTCCTCAGCACCTAGAACCATGCCTAGGCACTCATAGGCACCCAATAGACAGTTGTTAAATGAATGAGAAAATGTAAAACAAAGACAAAACGTCATGTGGACAAAGAAGAATGATAAAAATGCTGTATTCCATATCCATTTGTCAAAGATTCATAACACTGAGTAGCATTTTAAAGGTTCTGAGCAGTGATATAGTAAACAAATTGGATTTTAAAATTTCTTAAATATATATCAGCACAGAATCCCTTCTCAAAAGGGCCCCTTTGAGTAGATTCAAATTGAGATGGTCACCTGACCTGCAGTAATTCTACCCCACCTTCTTCTGATGCAGACACTGTATATCCCCGCACAGGGCTAGGCCCATGCTGAACCAGTCACAGGCGCACATGATTTGTCTAACCGGTGGACACATGAACCATGCCAGGCCAACAGGGGACATCCTTGAAAATTAAATGATGAAGCTGGGAGACAGACTTCCCTTGCCTCTCAGGCTGTGGATCTAAGGTGGTAACTTCTAAGGGGCTGTTTTATACTCCTTACCACATGGAGAAAGTCTGTTGATGGCATAAGAGAAGCCAACATTCAGGGAGAGACTTAGCTGAGAGATAGAGAGAAAAAAAGGAAAAAAAAAGCAAATAATTGAGAATAATAGTGAGAAATACTGACCATATGGCATTTAATTCTCTAAATCCAGTCATCCTTGAAGCCATATCCACCCCTGACCTGACCTTTGGTTACATAAGAAAAATATATTCTTTTTTTTTTTAGACTAGCTCATTAATACACACACCCAATACCATTTTGACATAATATGCTTTGGAAAATCATGCCCTATGACAACCTCAGAAACAAGCCTGAGTTTTTGACCAGATCACTCAAATTTTAAAGGACAACAAATAACCAACCACTAACCAACCAGCAAGAGCAAATGGTATCCTTGTCTCTGAATGATATACACGTTTTATAAACATAGATCTACTCCTTCTACTCCTAGATGAAAACTACATAGATTCTTAGCCTCCAACAAGAGCAAGGTACTCAGACACAGTGTGATATCGTGCAAAGAAAAGGCAAGCATGTACGAGTTTTGTAGTACACAATTCCAAGGGATGAGGTAGGTGCTGTTCACAGAGGTCTTTGGAGGCTTTTTAGTCTGGCAAACCTGATTGCCTGAGTTCTACACACCTCTGTTTATGAATCAAGGGGAAATTATGTTCCACCCAGGAAAGCAAGACACTTGCCTAATACTTCTGTATGTCCTCCCACAGTGTCTCAACCAGAGAAGGGGCTCCCTTCATGTTTGTGGAATGAATGAAACTTAGGCTAGTCCTGTTCCCTATTAACGTGGTTATAGTCAAGGTTGACTTAAGGAATTCTTAATAAAATTTATTTTCAGCCCATTGCTTCATGAATGCTGTCCTTGTAGGTTCATATATATTCAGTGGTTGCTTTTGAGAAATCTAAAAATACCATCCCTTGGCATTTGCCCTAGAATAGTGTGCTGCCTTGACGCAGCCGTAACAGTCACACCATATGGGAGGAAACCTGGGTACTTTCAAACAGACTCCTCTTTTAGGATCAAGTCTGCTGCTGTCGCTGGGGCTTGCAGCCTCCTGAACCTCTTTATTTTGGTACGGCATTCCAGGGTTATTATCTCATTTGTAGAGGGATTTTTAAATAGCTTGTAGTTTGGGCTTTTCACCACTAGAGTTCAACCTTGCTCTTACCTAGATGATTTCATAAACGGAAAAATAAATAAATAAAATAAAACCACATCCCCTTAAACAAAACACAAAGAAAATTCCCAGAGTACTTTCTCTAATTCAAATCCTGACCTTTCGCTACCAAGAGCTGACTTTATTCATGTGCCTTTTCTTTCTGACATCCTTAAGATTTCCTGGTTGATACTGTCATCAAGCATAACATTCTTGAATGCCCTTGCTTAGTTACAAGTAATTTGTCAATGCTTGATGAATAATTTCCTCTTAGATTTAGTGTGTTTATTTCTAAGTACAATCTTTAGCTGAAATTACCTGGCTGATTTATGGGAGAACCACGCTGCTGGTCGGGGGAAATTGGGGACTCACAGCAGGGCAGTCAGAGCTACAGTAAACATAACTGCTGCTCTGGGTCTCAAAAGTTGATCATTCATTTTTTAAGAAGTTTTTTATAATGTAGATTTCTTCATGAGCCAATGATTTCCAAATTCAAAAATTTGGAGCTATTCCTTCTTTCCCTTCTTTTGTATCCATTGTTTTCAGATATATTTCTCATGAGACCAAGATCAAGTACAAGGGCATATATCCCAAACCTTGCTCCCTGTAGAAGCAGTGCCTCTGAAACTTCTCACACATGCCTGGAATATCTCAACCAAATGAATTTAGAAAGTGCACTGCTATGGGATATAGGCGTGCATATGTCGTCATTTAGCCTCTTAAGACCTTGGCTTTTTGAAGTATCTCTCACATGTTGCAGACAACACTTGAAGGATATGTTGGAATGAATTCATCTTTGCCATAGGTAGAGGGCTTCTCAGAGGTTGGATCCAGGTAGAAAAGAGAGAAAACCACATTGAGTTACATGATATTGATTGTTGGACAAAATGCTAAGACAAAAATCTGAAAACCCCATATCATAATTCAGATTTTCTTTTACTAATAACCAAGCTTCATTTTACAAATTAAGATACACATAAATATGAAGTATGTTTTCTCATTATTTATTTTTTGGGATGGGGAAATAGCTTCGGAAGAAAGAAGAAGAACATTGACTAGAGAGGTACCAAAGACACAATTTTGTCACAAGTTTGCTATTGGTCAAGTTAAAACTCCAAGGACCACTAAAAATGATGCTGTGTCAAGTTAGGAATTCATAATAATTAGGGATACATAATACTAGCTAGTATTTACTGAGTATTTACTATGTGCCTGGCACTTTAGGTGGTTTATTTCATGTCATCTTCATAAGAGCCTCATGAGTCAGAGATGCCCCTCAGTCCCATTTTACAGATAAATAAACTTTAATAGATATAAGTAATTTGACTAAGGCCACCAGCTAGTAAGTAGTTGGAGCTGGGAATCAAATGCAAGTACCCACTTAAACACTGTATTCATTAAGGGTTCCACATTCATATGCCTCGAACTCTTTGAGGGCACAGATAAAAAGTGTAATAACAACCCTGACAGAAAGAGTAGTCATCTCTAGGCAGAACAGCAAGAGACTTGAAAGAGATCAGCAGGAATTAGGTGATGAAACAAGTAACAATAACATTATTTTCAACTGGGGTTTTGCAAGAGACACAGATATTTTGTTTAAATGGCTGAAGTATATAGGCTCCACCATCTCTAATGGCAGAGAGCATGGAATCAACCTGTGATGTGGTAAGAACTTCTCTCAATCACATTGGCTAAAATTTTCACCAATTACTTTAAAAAGAGAATCTTAAAATTGATCTTCAAGGCTCGCTATGTAGAATTTTGCAGTTCTGACAAATAATTATGCTCAGGGTGGATTTATGATGAATTATCTAGGGTTTAGGTAGTATCACCTAAGCTTTTTGTTATCATTTTTATATTCTGGGTTAATGAATCCTGCCTCTCACCAAATACTATTGCAAGTACTTACCATGATCAGTCATTCATTCATTCACTCACTTACCAAATATTTATTAAGCATCTACTACATGCCAGGCACTGTACTAGGTACTGAGAATATGGAAGAAAACAAACAAAAAAACAAATAAAAATCTTTTTTTACATTCTATATTCTGGTAGAGGAGATAGAAAATCAACAGACAAATGAATAAAACATATAGTATGTGGAATGGTGATATGTGTTATATGGACAAAAGTACAACTGGGGAGAGAGATAATCAATGCTGTCTGTTTTGTTTGCTTGTCTTACAGTTTTAAACAGGATGGTCATGGAAGGATACCAGCAGTGATTATAATAGTAATAGTAGTTCTTATTATTGAGTCATTGTAAGCTTAGTAGCATCTGACATTTATTGAGTGCTTACTATGTACCAGACCTCTTTAATTTGTTTGTCATTTAATCCTCATAAGCACTCTATTTCATAGGTAAGGGAGAAAAAAAAAACCAGAAAAATCATAAACTTGTCCAAATCACATAAATAATAAAAGAAAGATGTAGACACTCTGAATCAGAGCCCAAGCTCTTAACCTCACTAACATGCTTCTCTTTTGGTATCCCTCCTATGTACTGTAATTGCCTGAATAAGAGACAACAGTGAGTGAACCATGCTAACCTAATTTTCTAGTCCTGGTTTATTTCATCCATGGTAATGTAAAGATTAGCTACTTATTTCCACAATAACTCCTCAAATACACTTGTTACATGGAATAGATTAAATTAGTTGGAATTGTGGTTTATTTTTATGTTTAGAATATGTACCCCCTCTATATATTAAAGTATCTATAGCACCTGATAAAATTTAGTGCAAAATAGACTGATTATCTATAAAAAGTATAAATTATAAATAGAGCAATTTTTGAAGGATGTGCATGGAAAGACAAAATAAATCAATTAGTGATAAAACAGAATAAAGATAATATAAAAGGGCATGGAGTGCAGGTAATATCTAGCATTTGAGATAAACTTATTACTACTATCAGAAACTGAATTTGCCTATACATTTCTTAACAGCTAAGACAGAGCAAAAACCATGCTTGGTTACATAATACTTATTCATATTTTGGACTGATGAAGGCAGAAAAGTTTCCTTGAGAGAAACTTTGTTACAACTGAATCCTTTTAAAAGGTTCATCGGCTAACAGTGAAGAATATTTTCAACCTTGCAGGAAGCACAGACTCCTGCAAGAATAATTTTTCCCAATCTTCTATAATAAATGGAAGCATGAATGAAGTTGGCATTTCTGAGGAAAGAGCTTAAATGATATAATCTAGGTATTCTGTGCTCTGCATAACTCATTTAGCAGTGGGGCAAAGAATGGGAAAATGGATAGTAAACATTTCCATAGATTCATCCTCAAAATATTCATTATAGTAAGCAAACCTTTGGCAGATGCTATATCAAAATCAATTCCATGACTGGTAAAAATTATAATAAGTCTAATAAAAATAACAACAGCTGCTACAAATGACAGCAACAGCTAATAACTGTTGCCTGCTTTTCAGGAGCCAAGATCTGTGTTGAAAATTTTACAAGCATTATTTCATTTAAGGTTTTTAAGGTTACCCATGACTTTCTAAGTTTGGCACTGTTACATTTCCATTTTAAGGACAAGAAAGCTGAGACTCAGAGAAGTTAGAAAAGTTTCCCAAAGTTGCCCAGCTTGTAAATGGCAGAGCCTAGATTCAAACATGGTCAGACTTGTTTCAAAGCTTGTGTTTTTATCTACTACGTTTTGATTATTGTACTGCCTTTAGTATATTTATTTCACATTTTTATTGGGACAATTGCAACAAGCTATAGCCACAAGACCCGAGGAGACATAAACATTAGGATCAGAATGCACAGGGAGAAAAAGATGTGTTCTCAACTTCCTAGACAAAAATAATAAGCGTAAGAAGAAGAACCATAAAAATTACATGAAATAGGCTCTATTGTTTATCACGATAAACAAAAGAAATGAGGAACAACTGTGGGCACTGTCATAGGTCAGATCAGGATCCTGCTTCAAATCCAGGATAATGAGAAACAGCTGTGACTCATTGCGTAGTGCTGTTTCAGAACCAAGGACAGCGGCACACATCCCTCCCACTAGGGGGCAGGGTGGTCATTACATTGTGATTATTTACAAGCTGAGCCTGATTCTCCCACAGGCAGAAAGCCTGCTCAATTTCCGTAGCTTCAGAATGGGCAGCCAGGGGGCCAAGAGTCCGTATCTGCCCTAGTTAAGAACTTTGGACCTCTTTAAGGATTTGTATAAGCACACAGTAGACACCTCAGGTTTTGCACTTGTTAACCACAGTGTTAAGGGCGAGAAAAAGTGCAAAATACCAAGTTCAGAAGAGCTTTTGGAAAATGCCAGCTTGAAACTGCTTCTCCTAGACCCTGTAATAATGTTGGTTGATGTCACATTTACCTACATACTGACAGCAATAAAAGGCATTGCTAGGGCATTTTTGCAACTACCTTATTTAGGCTATTGAAAGTGAAGTACTGGGAAGACAGTACAACAAAAATGGTTAAAAACATGGGCTTTGGAAACAGACAGACCTGGGTTTAGACTTGATTCCACCACTTTTTCACAATGTGATTTTGAGTAGATGATAATGTCTCTGCACCTCAATTTCTCCAACTGTAAAACAGGAATAATAACAATATGTATTTCACAGGATTGTTATGATGACTAAATGACTCTCTGAAGCACTTGGCTTGAAGCCTAGCACACAATGTTCAATGACCACCATGATTGATGATGATGATTCTGCTATGTGAAGGAAAAGAGAGAAATAACTCAATGTATGTCAACTTATGCTACTCCAAATAGTTTATGCATCTCAAACAAATACAAGTATATATTAATATAGCCATTTACTGGTTCATTTGTTCACTCATTCATTCACTGAACATTTATTAAGCATCTATAGTGTGCCAGGCAAGGGGGATTCAAAGGTAGTCATTAGGACAGCTCACAAATATTCTGGCACATGGTAAGGATTGCTTTAGCCAATGAAACAGAGCAGTGGCATGCATCATTGTCACATAGGGGGTTCAAAAGCTGCTTTGCTTACTTTCCTTCTCTCCCCCAAAACAAAGCATAATGTTTCAGATAGCATCTGCTCTGCCAGTCCAGGTTTCTGAATGAGAATGATGACAATTATGCAGGAAAGACCCCAGCTGACTCTTGGTGAACATAATGTGCACAAAAAATCAACCCTTTTATTTATTTTTTAAAAACTCATTTAGATGTAGTGTTATTTACTACCTCAGGACAACCTGGCCTATTGTAAATAATATAAGGCTCTTGCTCTCAAAGCAACTTATAACGGTGGGATCCAGGCAGGGAAGCAAGCAGGTAAACAACCATCGAAACTGGAGTGTCAATGCTACAGGAGATATAAGAGTGAAGTGTTGTGGGGCAGAAACTGAAGCAGTAACTTCATGACGTAGTGTGAGGGTGAATTTCACAAAGAAAGGGACATTTTACTGAACTTGAAAGGGTAAATATGAGCCCATCTGGCAGAGAAATACCTGAGGAGGGTGTCATGTGGAACTCCACTCCAAGCAGAAGAAGGCACCATCTGAGGGAGACTCGGCAAAGTCACAGAATCCAAGAAATGTAGGGCTTGGAGGCAGGGGATGGTTTATAACAGCAGTCCCCAACCCTTCTGGCACCAGGGACCAGTTTCGTGGAAGACAATTTTTCTGGCATGGAGGGAATTGGGGTGCAGTGCTCAGGCAGTGATGTGTGGTCTGGTTCCTAACAGGCTACAGACGGGTGCCAGGGGGTTGGAGATGCAGGTTTATAATCCTAGGCTGTAACATTGTAACGAACACTGAGAAATCGGCAAGGTGAGTGAGATTACATTCTATTAACCCAGTGACAATAGCAGTCTTACTAGCATGCCAACTTAGATGATATATTGGGTACCATTTTGCTTGAATTCTACTTTTGACCAATAGCTACAGATAAGAGGCAGTAAAAGCGCACATAATTCGATCAAAACAATGTTGGACTGGAAATCAGAACCTCTGGCTGCTAATACTGGCTTTACCATCCATGAGAGGAGTCCTGGACACATCATTTGTTGTCTGGAGGCTTTTATTACCTCATTGATAAAATGAGTTGAAAAGGCCTAGATCATTTCTGGTTTCTTCCAGCTCTAAGACCGTGTTTCTAAAGCACATTTGAAAACTTCATTTTCTCTTACAAAGTTTCCATCTCTGAGAAAAATCAGGCTATTAGCATGATTATAAATGGACTGCATCATAATCTGTAGCAGACTCTGTTGGGGGTGGGGACCCATGTCTCCTTGGGCATTACCCCTTCATGCACTCTTAAATTACAGTGGTCTGAGGGATTGCTCTGGTGGCCAGAGCCTTCTCTGCCCCACTGGATAGTTTGGGAATCCAGAGAATTACTGCCTCTTGGAAGCAGCCATCAACAGTGACTGTTGTTAGTTGATGTACAAATGCCTGAGTTCACTTCTCTATAGGTAGGATAATTCTGAAGCTGGAGACCCTCAGAGCTCCCCAGCAGGGTTAAATTTCCATTACTCACAGTGATAACTGGTTTGCTAATATACATTTTATTGGCTGCCTCCCCTTTTCTGGGGCACTCCCTCACTCATCTACTGGGGTTTTCTGGATTCACTTTCCAAATAAATCATCTACATTTGAATCCTTGTCTCAAAATTTGCTTCAAGGGAACCCCAAGACATATGCTAACACGTAGGTGAACACACACCTACATTTTTTCTGTCAATTATTTTTGTAATTTGTATAAATTTACATCTCACACTTGGGTGCAAGTAAAAACACATTTTCAATTAATTAAATCTGGCTCTGAACCTTCATCAATATTCAGGTGTCCTTGTTCCTTCCATTAGCTCAGGTTATTGATGCAATTTAGAAACTTGGAGAAGGGCCTCCGGAGGTGGGCTCAGTCCACCATGATGGTTACCCAAATGCCCATTTTCCAGACCTTCATAACGATTCAAAGGCGAGCAACTCCACTCCCTCCATGCCAAACTGAGGCACACAGATTTTTGCAGTTGTTCACAAAGGTGAAATTTGTTGTGTAGTCTCTGCCATAGATGTGTCCCCACACTGAGGACTGTGTTAGTGCATTTTGTGTTGCTAAAAAGGGAATACCTGAGACTGGGTAATTTATAAAGAAAAGAGGTTAATTTGGCTCACAGTTCTGCAGGCTGTACAAGCACGGCACCAGTATCTGCTTCTGGTGAGGGCTTTTAGAGAGCTTCCAGTAAAGGTGAAAGGCAAAGGGGAAGCAGGTGTGTCACATGGTGAGTGAGGGAGAAAGGGAGGAGGTGGTGCTAGATTCATTTAAACAACCAGCTCTCACGTGAACTAATAGAGCAAGAACCCACTAATTACCATAGGAAGGGCACCAAGCCATTCATGAGGGATCTGCCCTATGACCCAAACACCTACCACTAGAGCTCACCTCCAACACTGGGGATCAGATTTCAACATGAGATTTGGAGGGGCCAAACATCCAAACTTTATCAAGGCCCTACTGCCTCCTGGGCACTCTGGAAACCCATTATTTCTTTCTTCTATGGGAAGCCTGTTTTGGGTCAGGACAGTCAACCTTACCCCCTTCAAATTCTAGTGTTGGTATCTATCATCTCTGACTTTGAAGGAATTCAGCCTACTCTGAAACACCAAAACTAAATCCTTCATGACTAAATGTGTGAGTTTGTGGTGTGTGTGTGTGTGTGTGTGTGAGAGAGAGAGAGAGAGAGAGAGAGTCAGAGAGAAATAGGACAGAGAGAGACAAAGAGAAAGGATAACTTAATTCCCTGAAAACCCAACAATGGCCTCTCTTTCCTGAAGAAGGGAAATACAATAGTATTTCCCTGATAGTCTACAGTCCCCCAAAAGATAAGAAACTGATTAGCGTTGGGATGTGTGTGGCTGTTATAGCTGTTAAAATAACTCATTCTGTTACCTTGTAAAAGTTTGAAGAATTTCATATATCTAGGAGCCCGCAGGAACAGAGAAAAAGGAAAAGAAGCATTATCCCCTCTTAGGATAGAAAAGGAGCCTTTTAAATATTACTTTTGCATAACAGGAGCTCAAATCTTCAAGAAGTTGCACTCCCTTAGGTGTTTAAATTGTGAGTAGGTTGTCTTTTTCTTTATGTAATAACCTTGGGAGAGGTAACCACTGATACAGTGAGAGGTAAAACGGGGCAGGTGCCTTTAGGAGCTAGGCCATTCTCTACTTTAGTAGAGAGAAGTAGGATTTGGGGCTAACCCTAGTAACCCTAATATGGCCATTTTAATAAACACACTGGATACCAATTCTCTTCAAATGGAAAAGAAGTTCTTTTAGCGGGGAAAAAGAGTTCTAATAGAGGAATATTTCATTTTCAATCAGGCAACCTTTTCCTCCATGTGCTGTAATACATAGCTTCCATGCAGACTCGAATGTTAAATATCTGGAAAAGGGTGAATTTGTATTCCTGAACAAGGAGAGTCAGTTCTGTCAGTGACAGCAGGCTGCTAATAACATCAATCACAAATTTGATCTCTATTCTATTTATTAATTTCTAGCTGATCTGTGCCCACATTCTCTCCTATCCACTCCGGCCCACCACCTCCCTAATGCTTTCCAACAAGTAACCAGTGACATCACCGGCGATCAACTCAAATATTACCACCAAATAAAAAATCAAAACAAAACCCTTAAGCAACATATTCAGCTAAGGATGGAAAAGGAAATAAGTGCGTAACCAAAATAGTTTTCATTGGAAGGATAAGGTCATAAGCGATTTACTTACTAGTAAGGTGATTCATGCAAGGCTGCCGAGTTACTTACGAACACAATCTGATCCTAGTTGTTATGGCAACACAGAAGAAAAAAAGTGGAACGAGTTCACAATTACATTTTTCTTGAAATGATCCAAAATATTAACTGTAAGTATGTGAATTCTGTAGGAAATGTTATTTAAACTTTTTTTTTTTTCTCTCAGAGTTGCTGCTGGGTTGCAAGAGATGTCTGCCTGCAGCTGTTTGGGCATTATAATCCCCTCTGAGAGGAGAGCAGAAAAGCGAGGAAGATTTGAAGAAAAACAGAAGTCTTGCTTTGCCCTCCAGACATCTCCTTCTCACTCCCCCTCTATTAATATGCAAGGCGTGAAACATTAAATGTCACATCCATGTCAGACTCTAATGCCACTGCACTGTGGAATCAAAGTGTAGAATTCTTTTGCCAATGTGACTGGGGCTAAAAAAAAAAAAAATCCCATTAACCAGAATAAAAGGTCAAAAACATAATTCTTAGTTTTCCTTCAAATTTTCTATCAAAATGAGGACAAATTTTGGGGAAAAAAAATCCCAGGCTTTTTGAGACATCATTTTCTCAGTTTTCTAGTAGAAAACAGTGCCCTGAATAAAAAGATAATGAAAAACCACCAAACACTCCTTTATTATGTGAAGAAAAACCCATAGCTTCACTGAAAAAAGGTAACCCATAAAACCTTTTGGGAAAAGAGGCCCCTGTTGCATCTTCCTTTAAAATGTTTTTTTATTGCTCTTATTTTTCAGAGATATCTGATATTTTTCTCACAATCATGCACTTAAAGATGGTACTAAAAGCATAATAAAGTGAGTCATTAATTATTATTTCCATTCCCAGGAAGACAGAACTTTCTCTATGATGGGCCATCAGTGTCGATAATTCTGGAACTCTCTTGCCCATGACTCTTGAATCTCTATCTCTTGTATTGATGAGAATTCAATTGACTTCAGTGACTGAGTGTTTATGTGAGAATTTGAACAAGGAGAATTTTCCCAGTGGCTTGCCAAAAACTGTCTTGAACAGTCAGCATTTCTGTGTGCACACTGCTAAGGTGGGATTAGTATATATATGTCCAACTACTTCTCAGCAGATACGACTTCTCAGGATCACCGATGTAACATTTCTATCCCAACATGATGACTACACAGGCTTTGGGGGAAGTATGTAAGTAGCACCAGAGTTATAGGATGCTGCTCTGTGCTAGTGGGATATGTAAGCACAGTTGTTCATGATTTTTTTGTAGGAGACGGGTATTTGGGATTAGCTTTTCTCAGTCTGCTACTCCATAATTCATCCAGTTCATCCTCTTTTCCTTTCTAACGTGGAAAAAAAATCACTATTCAAATTTTATACCAGTGGTTTCCATCTTTTTGTGTGTGAAGCACATTTTCAAACACAAACATTTGAGCAGCACCCCTGAAGTCAGCAATAATTGCAACCTAAAGCTTATTACGGTAGGACAATATTTTGTGGCTTCTGTAAATGTACCCACAATGTTTCCTTGTTCTGTTGGTCAGCCTCAGTCTTTGTCTTTTTAAGTAAAACTGTTTATTGCTCTGATTGATTCAAGAATTAGGTGCTGGGAGTGCAGGAGTGAATAAACAGACATGGTCGCTGTCCTCATGAAATTTATGTCATGGAGATGGAGACAGAAGTGAAGCAGATAATTACACACACTCTTTGGCTGCATTGTGATCAGTTTAAAGTGGAGGCAGACAAAACAAGTGACAAATTTAAATACTATTACAAATCAACATTTTCTCTTGCTTCTTCTCTTTCTCCTCTAAAAAGCTTGGGGAAAAGTGATCAGTATATTCTGTTCACATTACCAATCAACAACTGTTAAGTACCCTAACAGCACCAGATGTTGATTCTAAAACGAACGGCATCTGGTCTAGTACATGAGAAGCAGCACATGCAAGTGCAGGCCTGGGCTCTTAAACGTGCCCTGAGACATCTTGGAGGATCTCAGAGAATTTTTGGACAGTACTAGCAACTGGTGCTCCACCAACCTGAGCCTTCTGGGAATCTCCTGTGGCTTCAAAATGCTCCCAGAGATACTGTTTTCTCTCATAGCCTTTGTCAAGAACAGGTTATTCACCAAAGCCAGCCCTGTGCCTTTGTGAAAACTGCACGCTGCTAATTTTCTTGGTAAGGGAAAAAAACAGAGATAATATTTGAAGCCCCTACCATTCCAAGATTTGTGAACTTTAGGGAGAAGAAAAAGCAGCTTTCAAGAGCCAGGATAAAAGCAATGAACTGAGATTCAGGAGACGCATGTTCTTGTCCTGGCTCCATCACTAAAAGTTTGCTCTGAAATGGTGGGCAGCCCATTTTACCTCTCTGGCCCTCAGCTGGTTAGGTCACTTCTAAGAAAGACAGATTAATGAAGTGACTAAAAAACCAGACTTTCAAGAGGCAGATTTGGATTTGCATCATTTCTCTCCCAGTTTTCTAGATGAGTAACTTAGGACAGTTACTTGGCCCCTCTAAACCTCAGTTTCCTCATCTGTAAAATGGAGATGATGATAGTACTTACTTCACAGAGTTGTTTTAAGGATTAAGAATTAAATAAAGCAAATAAAGTGCTTATCACAGTGCCTAGCTAAGTGCACAGTGTTGGCTATTATTTTTTTTTTAATTTATATAATTGCTTTGCTTAGTACATAAATTAAGGTAAATGAGTTTCATACAACTTTTCATGAAACAGGTAACCATACAATGACACTGAAAAATTCCACTTGCCATTTCTTTTTATCAGTTTATACTCTTGAGGGGTGTGTGTGTATAAATATATGCATGGGTGGATAAGGACATTTATTTATTCAAAAGTATTTATAGGGTACTTGATATGGAAATAATACTCTGCTAGTGCTATTGCTGTGGAGATACAGGTACAATATAACTTTCACTCCCTGTAACATAATTGGGAGTGGGTAAGATAAACACAAAATAAGAGTCTAAAGAAATAATCAAATGCCAAGTTAGAGAAAAATGGCAAGGACTATTGGATACATACAAAAACACATCTCACTATTAATTTTCTGGCTTTGGAAGAGAATAAATCAAATTAAATTTGGACTTTGTCTAAAAAGATTAATCATAGAAGTATTGAAAGGGGCTTCTATTAGATAGCCTGGCTCATGAAATAGTCCTCTGATCTATAATTAAAGAAAAACTCCTGTGTGTATAAAAAGTGTAAGCCTTTCTTTGTTCAGTATATTGAAGCATGAAATGATAGAAAATGAAATATTAAAACTCGTTATAAATTACAATATATGTCACCATTTATAAAATCTATAGTTTGAGGGATTCTGTCAAATAAGATTAATCTGTTGGTGGTATCATCACTTAATTAGTAAAAACAAACGTTTCCAAGATGTGTGTTGGTCTTTTTTATGCACCAGAGATGTTTGCTATTGTTTGAAAATGTTAAAATGGTGTTATTTCCTCCTCAATCAGTGGCCTTGGCTATGAAATTCAATTGATTTTATGACTTCTGTCTAGTCCCTTTATAATTTTAATGATAAAAAGGATTCATTTCTACTGTTAATTGCGGCTAGGTTTGGAGAATGTGGTGATTACATTCTCCTCAAACACGGCTCAGGGATGTCAATCAATCAAGCCAATGGATATGAAAAAAGGCCAGTGTCAGCCTGTGCATCACCCCATTCTCCAAACCTAATGGGCATCTTAATTCTGATACACCTTCCCACAGGCTTCCAGTGGGCAATTCCCTGGACCACAGCCTCAGTGGATCTTCGGCTCTGATGAGCCTGATTTTTCCAGGAAGTGTGGTGGTCATATTTGTTTCAGACTCCATCTTATTACAAAATTTCCTCTGCCATCCCGTGAAGGTGTGAATGTATCACTTGAAGGAGTAAACCTGTTAATAACCCCCACATTGCCCCCCCCAAAAAACCCACAAATAATTTTCTTTAAATAGCACAACTACAAATTATTGTTCAGAACAGAGTTTCTCTTTTAATTTATTCACATCATCTTTCAGTTTATCCTTCTCCACGGTAACTACATAGATGATTCCCACATGCAGTGGAAAAGGCAGGAGCTGAGCTTTGGCTGCTGCTGTTCTTAATGAGCGACTACTGACCAAAGCCTAATTAACTGTCAGTTGTTCACTAATCACTACAACCTGTTTTCACTTAGTACGTTCCAGGCACTGTTCTATGTCCTTTATGTGGATTATTTTATTTAAACCTCCCAGGGATCCATGAGGCTCAAAGAGTTAAGGACTTGCCCATGGGAACTCGGTTAGGAACTAAAGGAAGTGGGATAAAAAGCCTAGAAATTCTGGCACTGAGGCCAGAATTTCTTAATCACTATAGTGCAAGTTTGCTAACTTACAGTTCTACAAATAGACAAACACTGCACGGTCATCTTACATTGAAATAATTTTCCTAATTATTGCACAGTTTATGGAATAGTGAAGCAGTGTTTAAGAGAATAGACTCTAGGGTCAGACTGCCCAGCTTTTAGTTATTACTCTACTACTCTTAGCTGTATGGCCTTGGGCAAGTTACTTAACCTCTCTGAACTCAGTTTGCTCCTGTTCCAAAATGGGAAAAATAATAGAATCTTCTTCCAAGTGTGCTTGTGAAGATTAACCCAATAAAGCAGGCCCACTTAGTACAATGCCATGTGCTTAAAACTCAGTACATATCACTGAGTATTATTATTATAGAATAATTATTAAATATTATTATTCAATAAAATAAGGATGCAACACTCAGTTGTCTAAGGAGACATCAAGACATCTAATAATTAAGAACTTGCTAGGTGAAGGGAGTGAAGAAGAAACAGGAGAGAGGGCAGTTTGTTGCACAGAAAAAAAGAAAAAGGCAAAGTGCTTAGAAACAGGTGCTAGAGGCAGCAGTTTCAGCCAAACCCATCACACAGCTTCCAGCCCCATGGAATTATGATGTTTTCCCTTTCCTATTCAGGATTCACATCTGGATATAAAGTTCAAATGCAGACTTTGTCAGAATGAGGGTGCACACGAGTGGCTCCCACGGATATCTTGGCTGCTGTTCATGGCGCTTCGGTTTTATGTCTCTTGTTTTCTCCTGAATTATTTATCCTGAGCATCTGTGTTACATTATCTTTACGTAATGTCACAACGGAAATGGGAGAACGGATGCTCCTTTCTCGTTTGCCCACTGACAACGAATGTGCCCTGAAGCTTCCAGGTGTCTTTCCTGCCTTTCCTCACTCACTTATCCAGCTACCTCCCTGCCAAGCGAGGCACATCCTTTCTCCCTGGGGGCTGAGTGAAGCCAGCCTCCAGTCAGCTTGGAGATGACAGATGGCCCCAATTCCACTTAAAGATAAGATCAATTGATCTTTTCCAAGATCTCCACAGCTCAGCAACCTGGATTGCCTAAGCAACCTCTGCAGCTGGCTGAATTTTGTTTTTTAGTCATCAAAATAAGAATGTCCTCTGCACATGGGCTGGAATCCCATGGCCCAGACCAAACTGGAAACTTCCCAGACACTATGACTATTTGGCAAACTATTTCAGAGGGTCCCATCTAAAGTTTCCACAATGAACCTAAAAGCAGTAGTAATAACAATTCAACAACACTGGTATTTATTAGGCACTTAATATGTGCTAGGAACTAAGTCATATACTTTATATTAACTCATTCAAATCTTACCACAACCCTATGAGATAAATATCTTATCCCCAGTTTAAACAGATGGAAGAAAATTAAATTCATAGAAATTAAGTCACTTGTCCAAGTTCAACATTGATTAGCCACCAGAGCTAAAATTCAACCTTGACTCTCAGCTCACGCTCTTTGCTGCTACTTTTTGATTAGTGTTTGTATGATATGTCTTTTGTCATCCTTTTAGTTCCAACCCATCTATGTCTTTATATTCAATGTGGTTTTTTTTATAAGCATCATATAGTAGTCTCATATTTTATACAGTTGACAATCTCTCAATTTTAATTAGAATGATTAGACCATTTACATTTAATGTGATTATCAATAAGTTTGAGTTTAAATCTACCATCTATTTATTTCCTAATTGTCTGATCTGTTCTTTGTTCGTATTTTATTATTTTCTTGCCTTTTCTTGGATTGACTATTATTTATTAGTTTATTTTATCTTAACTATTGGTTCATTAGCTCTTTCTCTTTATGTTTTTAGTGGTTGCTCTGGAATTCATAATACTTATCACAGTTTATCTTCAAATGATATTATATCACTTCATGTATTAGAGCCGAAAACTTTCATCCCTTCCCCTTTTTGTATTGTTGTTATTATTATATATTTTACTCCTATGTAGGCTATAAACCCATAATATGCTATTAGTTTTGCCTTGAATAGTCAAATATCATGTGAAGATTGTTAAAATGAGAAAAATATCTTTTATGTTTACCAACATATTTACCATTTTTGATGCCTTTCATTTATTTGTGCAGTTCCACATTCCACCTGGTATCATTTTCTTTCTGCTTGATGAAGGACTTAAATGTTGTCATAAAAAATCATGGGGTTCCATGGTCTGCCTGTGGCTGCTGCTATGAAGAAATTGAGTCCCAATGTCAGCATCAGGGGTCACCGTTGTGTCGTCCACCACAGGTGAGGTAGAGCACATTGTAGCAGGCAACTGAGCCACAGCTGTAGAGATGCTCATGCACATCCATCAGCTGGGACCTTGGCCAAAACCTGGACTGGGTGCCAACTAGGAGGTCCCTGCAGGAAGCCCAATTCAGCACTTCTTGAGTCTCTTCATCCTTGAGCAGTCCCTGGCTGAGAATGAGCTCAGACTGCAGTAACATTTCCAGAGTCCCTTCCTACCCTATCTACATTCTTAATGCCTTTTAGAAGCAGGTGACTATAAAGTGGAGGACTCCATTGTCCACCTGGGTCTTTCCATCAGTTAGGGACCCAAAAAATGGGGATGTGACTTCTATGCAGGAGCTGCTTATCAGTCCTCCAAGGACAAGGAACGAGTTCAGCCTTAGCAAATAGGTTCAGTGGTGATCATTTTGCATGGAAAGCAGGGTCTGTAGGCAGGCACTGCCATGGCCCAGCTCTAAGAGCCAGTGATGATTGTAACAGCTAATGATAATGATAAATAACACTAATTGAGGATTTCGTAAGGGCCGAGGATTATTCTAAAATATTTATAGGCACTGATTCATTTAATCCTGATAAAAACCCTGAAAGAAGCTACTATTATTTATCATTATTTCCACTTCTGGGGCACAGAGTATTTAAATACCTTGCACAAGGTCAAATGATTTCTAAGTGGCAAAATGGGAATTTTAACCATAGAAGTTTGGCTTTAGAATCCACAAATCTTAAACACTATGCTGGAATGCTTCTAAGCAAAATGGAGCTTCCCACTTTGCCCAAAGCTGCCCCACTTTCTTCTTCACAATCTCTAATGTCTTAGGTTTCTTTGCTCATTGACTTCAGAGAAGCAATGGTTCGCTTGGTTCCACAGGTCTGAATCGATCTCATTCATTCAGAAGAGGAAGCCCACTAAGTCTCAATGCTTCATGGTCTTAGTTTTGGGTTCTCCGTGTTGGCCAAGACTTTGCAGACCTCTCATTCCCTGAGGGTATGTAGAGGTGTATAGGGGGTACATATGGGGTTCATGTTTCTTGTGTTTCCCCTGCAGGTAGGTCACAGGTCTGCAGAGTGAAAATTCTGGCCTTGCTAGGCCTCCAGAGCTGCAGCAGCTGAGCCCTCTAGGGGACTTAGCTCTCAAAATAAGTGATACTTTCACCAGAAGATTCATTACAACAGGCACAATTTATACACTTGAGTTTCTGTAGAAAGTATTAATATAAGCCATAAAAAACATGGCCCTTATGGAGTTGGGGGCCCAATGATTTTAATTGGCATGGCATTGTTTTGGAGGAGAGGCCTGGGGTATCATTTGTAAAGAGGAGGTATTTCTGCCATAGTAGCTTGGTGGTCCTGGAGGTTCTGGAACCATGAAGTGCAGAAGCATAAACTGAAGTGTCTGGAGTGCTGGTACTTTCAGGAAAATAGGATACAGGTCCCATTCCTGAAGATACGAAGTTGCAGCTGAAAATCATCTGGAGATGCCTTTGGAGAAGTATTAGGAGTTGGATCATGAAGACTAGGGCCAGGACTCGCTTCTGGACAGAGCATGCAATGTCTTACATGAAAAGAAGAAAGGGATTGGGGATCCCATTTCCCTTTAGTTGTTGAAGGTCTTGTCTCTCCTTAGGGACTGCCTAAAACTTAACTCAGTGATATCCCAATTCAAATCTTACCAGTCACAGCATTCTGCCTTTTATGTCAGATGCCGAGGTGATCCTCAAGGTGGCTGGACTGGCTCATGGGCAAGGAGAAAGGGGATGCCATTGGCAAGCTGGTAGTCTGGGCAATTTTGCTACTTGACAGATAGTACCTTTGTCCCAGAATCTCTGTCTTAGGAACCAGAGCAAATCCTGGAAATACCCAACCACTCAGTGTTACCATATACTGTATTAGGATTCTATCAAATTTTCCAGCAACGAGAAGAAATAGCACCTACAAATAACTAGCTATCTGAACCAGGGTATGAGTGTCAACACTTGTCGATAACAAACTACCTTGATATCTTTGATTCTTACACCTTTCTGAGGTGGTGGGCAAGGAGAAGGAGAAATATATGTAATGATATTTATTCTGCCATGCTTAGCTCCACATGATTATTTGCAGACCTCACTTTTGTCTATTGAGGTGCTGTGATTCTGATATAATCCCTCTTGTTATGACAATGAGATTTTTTATGATACATGATGCAGGATTTGAATAATCACAATTGGCAACCAAGATCATTAAGAGAAACCAGTAGGGTTGCTGGTCTTGCACAAAGAGGGCCTCAGCCCTGGGACTCTTTCTTTAGAGACCTCATATATAAAAATACTGAAAAAATAAACTTATTGAAAAATATGTAGACTTTCTGTCACTTGGGATCCAGCCACACCACTGCAGCATGATCCATAACTTTATAATCATTCCCTCTTGGGGCTGACCCTGTTCAGGCACAGGAAATGGCATCTTTACATCTCCTATGCACTCACACAAAAGGTGATTGCTACTAAATATCATAAAGATGTGTGGGTTGTGGTGCTCTTGACATAGGAGATAGACGCTGCTATAGAATGTAGGGAGGTTTTGAGAGCCGGAAGAGCTTAGTTAGGTAAGAAATAATACAAATTAACTTGTACACAACCTTCTTTCAGATTATAAGAATGCATAAAGAAATATCATTTTCCACATATGCTCAATATCCATTTTCTTGATACTCTGGGTTTTCCAATTTATGATTTTGGAGATATCTGCAAATTAGCATGGTGTTTGCAGCAATTGCAAGTGTAAGGCAGCTGAGGAATATTTTGCAATATTAAATTGTCCATATTACTCCTGAATGTGTATGTCAGTCCACTCTAGACATATCATGCATGAACTGTGTCACTGATGCTTTATATTGGCAACTAGGAGGACACTGGAAGCCTGGCACTGCAAATAGTATTATTTCTATAAAAGTAAACAAGATCACTTAATTATAAAAAAATAAGACTTTAGTTTATTAAAATAATGTTTTGAGTTATAATTCATAATTTTAAAAAATTTAAATTTTTAATAAATATTTCTAGATAATTAAGAAACATACCTTTTTTGAAGACACTTAACAATGACTTTAAGTTTAATTTTTACTATTTAATTTGCATTTCTGATGACATATTAATATATTAAAATGTAAGCAGATTGAGTACTATTAATTTCATTTTTAATCCTTTCGATTAATTTTGTCAATAGGATACAAAATAAGTAAAAATTATGATTATAGCAATTAGTTAGTAATTTTTCTAAAATGAAGGCCAAAAAAGAATTTTTGTAATAAATATGTAATCACATAAGAATTATGTCCTTATTTTATTACTCATCTACACATCACTATGTTAATAATAACAGAACACACAGAATAGGACTTAATAATAAATTCAGTTGTCTTTGGTGTTTGTCAAACCATCAGTCATATAAGAAAGATACCTTTACACATATTTTTGATTTTGTATAATGAAGGTATATTTGCTAAGGTAGGAGGATAGAATTAGATTTATTTAATAGTTTGCTAGATTAATTTATAACTTTTAAATATTTAGAGCTATTGTATGTGGTCTTCCATTTATTCTCTTGCCCCAAGCCCCAAAAATATCAGGGTCATAACTGAGGGAACCAAGAAGTTTTTCCAAAGTCACAAATTGTGGCATGTGTCTCTTGAGAAGTGACCGTAACCACTCTCCAAAAGGACCATTTACAGTACTGCCTCCTATTAATAGATCCACACTTAGCAAAAACTTTTACTGAACATGAACAGTTCCATTTTTATAGCTAAAAAGTTGTGGACATTGATTTACTCTTCAATTAACCTGGACAAACTTAAAGGATTTGGGGGTTTGGCGAACTTAGAATTCATTTCTGCACATACCACCCACGAATCCAGTTCACACATCTGTCACTGATCTTGCAAGGTCTCAGGAGCTTGCTATTTTGCTGTCTTTCCCAGACCAAACTGGATCTCTATCCCTTTTCAGAATGCACTGCCTTCTTAATTTTCTACTATGGACCTTTCTCTACCCTTAGCCTCCTCTACAACATCAAAATTCTCTTGCTCTGTTTTTCATTCCTCCTGGGCTTGCTCTCTGCCTGGCACTAAGGTTTCCCCATGTTATGAGTGAGTTCATTAAATCTCTTGCCTTGGAGAGGAGCAAGGTGAGAGTAGCAGGGAGGGATAGATGCTCCTCTTAGAGCAGAAATAGGGTAGTTAACTCCAGATTCAGGGAAGTAAGTACCCTAAGGCAAGAAGAGAATGTTCCATGTAACAACTTCTTTTGCTGCAAGATGAGGATTGAGGGCAGAGGTGTGAAGAATCCCATATGTGTACTTCTTTAAGATAAGTTACTGGAGTTGCTGTAATAAAGCAGTTCGTAATTATGTAAGTGGCAGGATTATATATTGATTTGTGTTTCTTTTTGCTGGGGTTTTCCCTCCACCTACCCCAAGTAAGTAGCCAGAATCTATATTCCTTGCATTGGACAATTTTGCATGGCCCAGTTCTGCAAGAAGATGATTCTTTCTTTTATGAAAACTTGAGCTCATGGAAAATATGACATTAGGTATTTCTAGGAAGGCAGAGGGAAGGTAGTTGTATTTGAGGATGGCAAGAAAAGAAAGAGAAGGGTTTCTATTATTGCTGTTGTTGTTGTTGTTGTTGTTTTACTCCTAGACTGGGAAGTAGATGGAAGTAAGGAGACTTCATGAGCACTGGGGACTGTGCCCTGCCCTATGACAGTTTCTTACAGAAAGACCCAAAGCATTAAGGCCATGGCTATCACATATATTTAAGAAAATGGGGATTCTCTAGTTCTGGGATTTTTATTCTTGTCTGTGCCTCCAAAACATAACAACACAGTTGTTGATTTTCAGCAACCTTGTGGGTGTAGACAATGAGCACATCAGTAACAACTGGTGTGGACAAAAAACCCTGATGCCTTGGCACAAGATGAAGGTGCAGGGAGCTCTAGTAATGTCTGGGACTGAATTTCCTGCTAGTCCAGTAGAATGAGAGCTCATGGTTGGATGTAAGTTTTTTTCTAAACTCTTTAACTTTGGAGTAATTTTAGATTTACAGAAAAATTGCCACGATAGTACAGAGGGTTTCAATTTCCCTATTGCTACTATCTTACATTATCATGGGACATTTGTCACAACTAAGTAACTGACACTGGTACATTACCATTACCTAAATTCCAGACTTTATTTGGAATTCACCCATTTTTTTCACTGATGTCCTCTTTCTGTTCCAGGCTCCAATCCAGGGCACAATGGTGCATTCAGTTGTCATGTCTCCCCAACTTTTTGGGTCTGTGGTGGCTTCTCAGGCTTTCCTTGTTTTTTATGACCTTGACAGCTTTGATGAGTACTGACCAGGTATTTGTAAACAGTTCCCCAATGTAGGTTTGTCTGATGTTTTTCTTATGATTAGACTGGGAATACGGATTTTTGGAATGAATACTATAATAGAGGTAAAAGTCTGAAAAAGGGCAACGAAATCTTTTATGAGTTGTCTCTATAAAACCCTCCACCCTTTTTGGGAATCAAACCTGCATTCCTGCCCAAAGCCAGTAATCAAAGGGGCAGAAAAACAGAATTGTCCAGACAAGGGTCACGAGATTGTCATCACCAGAGATAAGGTTGACCAAAATCACTATTTATATTTAAACAGCAACAGCCTGAAGCCATGACATGTGACACTTGTCACGCAGACCCAAGCCCAACCACAGAAAACCTCCCTTTTAAAAAGCCCTGTATTTCTGCTTAAAGACAGGATGGTGGTCTTTTAAGATGCTAGACTACTACCCTCCTCATTTGCTGGCAACTTAGTAAACTTCTCTTTCCTTTTCCTCAAACCACTTGTCCTCATTCTTCATTCTCACTGATTTAGCCTTGGGGACAAGTACTTAATTTTTGGTAACAATATCACAGAAGTGGTGTGCTATTCTCATTTGCATCATATCAGGGGGTAAAATTCTTTTTTTTTTAATAAAGAAAATGTACAATTCTAACACATTAGAATTTGTAAATTAAGATTCATAGTTGCTATGTATATGTTCATATACAAAAGGAGTTTAGATTGCTGCCACCTAAGAGAATCATCACTAATCATTTCAACTGAAGAAGAATTTAACAGCTCTTGCATTTCTTCTAAATTGGTAAACATTTCCATCAAGTCTCCTGAAGGAGCTTGGGAAATTTCACCCCAAAATATGACTCATTGGCATAAAGAGTATTTTGAATTAAAGGCCCCTAGGGATCAATAGGCCCTTGGAAGGAGCTTTTCCTCTGCATAACCAGAAGGGACCTATCAAAAGACCAATGGACTTTCCATCCCCTCCCTGTTGTCTCAATATAAGAAGATCAAGAATGCAACCAGACCTGGCTCAATCATTTTAAACATAATACCTGTCTGTCAGGTTAATTTACAAGTCAATCTGTTTCCCCCATGCATTCATATTCCCTAGCAACCATTTAGTGCCCCTAAACAGAATTACCTATATTCCTCATCTCCCCCTCCTCTCTAAAAAGAGTGTATATGAATTTCTGGACCCTATGGGGATACTGGGCAATTACTCTGTGATTCTCCCCATGCACATGGTAAATAAACCTCTTTCTCTTATTAATCTATTTTATTGTGAGCTGATCTTTCAGCGAACTTTTGGGGAAAAGGGGAAGTTCCCCCTTACCCCCACACCCCTAACAGACCTTATGTCTGTCTTCCTTCTCACTGTGATCCTGGGACCATTTAGATAAGGATTTCTTAAGTATTTGAGGAAGCCTGTTGAAATCTGGTCAAAATCAACTTCCTTTCTTTCTATACTTTTCATGGTTCCTTTGGTCAAATAAAATCAGTTCTGTTTGAATCTTCAAGAAAAAAAATTTTGTAAGTACATAAACCCGGAACATAACTACGTACCAGGGGCTCAAACCAGCATTCTCTCATTGTGGTTTCTAGGATACAGAAAATCATTTATGATAACATATCTAGACTAGGTTTTAATAGTGTAGAATAAATTTAGAATTCACAAGAGCCACAAGAAGGACAATTACCAAGGTTATTAAACAACAATTATTCCTTACCTCATTTTCACCACAACTTTCAGCCCTCAGCATCATCCAGGTCACCATGTAGGCATTAATCAAAATGTTTCCTCTAGCCTTGCTGGAAATTCTGACCCATGGATAATGATTGATGGTCCCATCCCAGGGACTGGATGACTGTCCCCTGGAGAAGCTGAACATCTGACCGGGCCAGAGTGCGTTCGCAAGGCAGAGCAACGCTCCAGCACCAGGTGCACATCTGTTCCATCAGGATGACACCTCCTTTCTTTGTCATAGTCACTTAGTCTTATAAAAGAGTCCCTGGATATTGATATACTTCTCCTTTTTTGGCTGTATAGAAATCTAGAGACTTTACATAACAGGTGTTGTCTTTATTATTATTATCTTAAACAGAAATTTTCTGCTGGCCAACAAATGCTAAGACTAATGGGTTTTCAATAGACATGCTTTGGTGTGTAATGATGGAGTTATTAGAGCAAAAGAGAAAATTCAAGAGTTTGCAGGTCCGCATAGCCCAGTGCTGTCCCACAGAGCAATGATCCAGTACTCTACTGGTCAGTTTGGGAGCAAGGGTATCATCTTTTATTTTTCTCAACCAAATAAGAACTCAAACACCATCCTACCCTTTCCTCCATTGGAGGTAGGGGGAATCTCTGTGTACTTCCCAGTGGAGTCTCTGCCGTAAATATCTCTTCCATTGATTATGTTTTCATTCACAATGAATAGTTTGATAATATTTTAAAGGAGAAAAAAATAAGTCATGTGTGCAATGGTTAAAACGTGCAATGGATGTCAAAATTCAAGTTTTATTGCAGTCAGGTCCATGGGAGTCAGGCTAGCCCTGGGCAGAGCTATGTAGAGAACAAATCTTTAGGAAGGAGATAACTATACCAGTGAATCAACCCTTAACTGTAGGCTGATTATAGATAATGAATCAGCCCCTCATTTCCACAAATGCAAACCCTATGCTAAATAAGTTTGGCTTATACTAATGGGCCTGCCAAGTACAATTTAGGCTGAACCATTAACACAAAGATAAAATAAAAATGCATGTTTTTGGGCTGGGCATGGTGGCTCATGCCTGTAACCCCAGCACTTTGAAGGTAGAGGTGGTAGGATCACTTGAGCTCAGAAGTTTGAAGTTGCAGTGAGCTTTGATGACACCACTGTACCTTAGCCTGGGTGAAAGAGCACGACCGTGTCTCAGAAAAAAAAAAAAAAAAAGGCATGTGTTGTTTTCTAAAGAAGTGAAGGAACTGTCTGGACCACGCTCAGGCACAAGTTATAGTTGTCCATGACAGCACTTTCATTAACATGGATCAATGGAACTAGAATGTGACACCCATACAGCATCGGCAGTGCAGTAAAAATATCCCCTGAAAGACAAAATCCCAATCTGGTAGGATCATTGTTTTTCTTCTCACTAACTTTGCCACTGAGAAGGTTTTCGGGACTATTCCCTGCAAGCTAAGGAGATAGGAAGATTATCAAGATCAAAGTCAGTTCTCCCAAATTTCTCTTTTCTGTTAAATATTATTGATATGTTTAAGAAAAGCAAAATGGCAAGCTGATCAAAGAAATACTATAAAGTGGACTGATTATGGAAGTAAAATGTCTGTTTTTAATTGAAAGTATGTAATATTTATAGGTAATTTTTACAAAATACTCATGAGGGGCCAATTTCTATGCTAAAGTGCTTTACATGCATTAGATTTTAATCCTTTCAGCAATCAATAAGGGACACATTATATTATCCCCATTTGAGAGACAAGGTGTAGAAAAATAGAACCACTTGCCCAAAGTCACAGTTAGTAAGTGGTGTAGTCAGAATTCAAACTACTGGTGCTAGCATCCAAGTGCTTTTGGGTAAACTTAGATTGAAATAATAGATAGAAAAGCAAATCAATCAGAAAATAATTAGGTGTTACAAAGTTGGGTCATAATATATCCTGCCAGCACTGGGTAGTAATAGAATTGTCTTGGTTTATTTGATTTTAGCTATATGTTGAAACCAATCATTCTGCTTAATGCTACTTGCAAATTTGGTCCTTATCTTCTTGCAATAAGAAGTTACTTTCAGATCAACTGTGCTAGGCACACAGGCCCAACTTTGGTTATAGAAATACCGGGCCAACAACTTTAGGAGCTATTGGAACTTCAGTGAAGATTGGACAGAAAGAGAAATGATCTGTGTGAGAAGGATGGGGAGATTTGTATTGCTCTTCCTTTCACTATCTTCTTTGGAATTTATTAATTCTTCCCTCCTCCCTAGAATCATGCTTTCTTTGCCTCTTCTCTGGCTGGTCCAGACACAACACTTTCGACTTCTACCTGTAGGGCACAAGGCTTTTCTGATATGTCTCAATTGCCATCCATTTCTCCCTCTCTCCCTTGCTGCTTCCACTGTTCAATGAGACCATATTAAAAATATCAGTCTTATTCAATCTCTTTACACCATAGAGCATTCAATTAGAAAATCCCCAAACCAAATATAGAGCTTTACTTGTTACCAATTTAAGTGGGAGCAAATAGAACAGTTTGCTTGAGACCAAAAGATTGTGTACAGTGACAAAGGACACTTTGAATACTGCCGTAGCCATGGAGTTCACCACTCAGATATCCTTTCTCTTGGAGAAGACCTAAGAAGAGTGTAGCTGGCTGAAAGCCTCCAGGTGCTACACCTTCAGACCCACCATGACATTCATACCAAAGTCATATCTCCCCAGAGCTACTCTAGAACACAGCAGGGGTTCTAGATCTGGGCCATTTCTGCCTGATGTAGAACATGGGCATGCCTGATGTTCTAATGGCCAATATTTGCCCAGGGACCAACAATCATGTAGCTGAGACTTTGTCAGAGCTGTGCTGTAGTTGAAGGCTTTTCCTACCCAATACCCCTTCCTCTCCTACCTCTTTTCAAAGGGGTCAGACCTGCATTGCAGTCTGAAGTTTCCCTTTCCCAACTCCTATTCTTTTTCTCCTTCATCCTTCACAGGCATTTCCCCAATAAACCTCTTGCATGTCTACTCTCTTCTTGGCACCTGCCTCTAAGAGGAACTGAACAGAAAGAAACAAACACCAACTCCTTATATTTATACACATCACATATATTTGGCCCATTTTCAAGCTGTACTCTGCAATAATTTTGAGTGTCATACATCTATACGTGTATGATTCCCCAATTTAATATCTCATGTTTCAATCTCACATTGAAATCTGAATGCCTATATCCAACTAACTGACATCTTCATTTGATATATCCAAATTTAATATCCTGTGTCCAACCACAATTTTCCTTACTTGCTCTGCTTCAGCCATACTGGCCTCCCTAATGTTTCACAAAATACCAGAAACATTTCTAACCTGGGGATTTTGCATTTGCTCTTCTCACTGCCTGGAGCACACTCTCCCCAGATAGTCATATGGCTTGCTTCTTCCCTTTAATCAAATCTCTGCTCCAGTGCCACCTCCTCCAAGAAGCCTTCCCTAACTTTAGTTTGCCCCCAAGAAGCTCCACCTACAAGAGCACCCCTCATTACACAGCTCTCCCTTCGCCTACCCTGTTCTGTTTACTTCATAGTACTTATCAATAACTGAGATTTTGTTTAAAAAGAAAGGGCAAAAATTTAAAAATACAAAAAAGAACAGAAAAGAAAAACTAAACTGTGTTCTTAATTTATCATACTGACTTGCCTAATTCATTTAATTTAGAGTCATTAGCAGATTGTTTGAATACATGATCTGTTTGCACCAACTAAATGTTAAGTACTTAGGAGAGTTAGGAAATATTGCTTGTGTACGTGTCGTCACAAAAAAGGTGAGAATAGCGATGCTGCCAGGTTGGGTATCTTGTGTACCTGACTCTTTTCTGAAATTACATGATGGGCATGGCTGATAAAATCCAAAAATGCAGGGTCCAAAATCAAAGCAAATTCTTATTTAAAAATCCTCAGTATAAACAAGATTGGAATTTATTTTTCACAGTATCATAAATCACATCAGTAAGCCTTTGGAGAGAGAAATGGACTTTCTCATGCCCCTGACATTACACTCACAACCCACACAATAGAAATATTGTATAAGGCCTAAAAATGTGCACATGCTTTAATCCATTAATTCTACTTATGGGTCTCTATTCCACTGAAATATCTGCTTAAGTAGGCAAAGATAGAAGCACATGAATATTCACTTCATCATTGCTTTCAAACATCAAAAAAATTGGAAACAAATGTCCACCAATAGAAAACTGGCTAAATATATTATGGTACATAAATTGAATTCTCTCCAGTTTAAAATTATGTAGATCTACACTTCCCAACATGAAAAGACGTTTGTGATTTATTACATGAAAAAATGGATATTAAAAATTTGTGTGCAGTAAATCCTTCTATTAAAAACATGTATATGTGTGTGCATACATATGTGCTTACAGACACATAATTAACTACATACAAACACTGAAAAAAGTTTGAAAAGACATTGCTTTGAACGTTAATAGATGTCTGAATGTGTACATTATGGGTGTTTTAAATTTTTTCTTTGCATTTTCCTGTAACTTGTAGATAATTTAAAATAAGAAGCAGACATCAATTTTGGGAACAAAAAAAAAAGATGAAAATATACATAAAGTCCATGGTACAGAATTACAGATTATAGGAGCTCATGGGAGTTTAGAATTCATTAAATGTTATCTAGTACAAGAGACGCTTCCATTTTACCGAAGAGGAAACTAAGACCCAGAAGGGAAATTAAATTATCCAGGACTCAGATTTATGTCTCTCTCTCCAGTCATTCTCCCACTTTCACACCCCAGCAGGTGCTCAATTAATGCAGAGATTGATGTAATTGGTTGGTATTGATGTGGAGGAGTCTGGGGGTGATCTCATTCCACTGTTGAACTGTGGTAGAAAATTTCACAGTGGGAACAGAGATAGTTCAATTTTTCCCTCTGCACCAATTATGCAAGTCTCTGATTTACATCGATCAGGACATCTCCTTGGATAGCAAAGGCGCTTTTAGAAGTAGCTCATGTAAGATTTCCTCTAACTGGGAATGTATGTAATTACCCCTACACTGATTGGCCAACTTTTAATGTTCATTGGAAGAAACATTTGCCCCCCAAAACACATTTCATTTAGATTCCCTGAATTATTTTACATAAAGTCCACCCTGATAGAGGGACCAGAGCTGAAGTTGATAATAAAAATGTTCTTAATCTTATTGTTGCTATTCCCACCCCCCAAGTTTGCAGTGTAAAATAATTTACTGTTGAGAAATAATGTTGATAATGAGGAATATGAAAATTATTTTCTAATGGGGCAAAAATGCACAGATTCCAGTTGCATGTTTAACATTGGGCTTTTGAAACTGATTTTTGTGATATCTTGATGATGGAGTAGCCAAACAAGGGAGTAAAACAGTCTGTGGGAGTTTCAGGATTGTCAAAAGAAGATTAAATTTTTCAATCTGAGATGGAGCAGAATTCTTGCACTTTTGCCCAATTTCTCAGCTCAGTGATTCACCCAGAAATGACCATAAGCTATGGTAACCACCCTCAGAATCTTCTGGTATCTTGCCTTGATCAAGAGCTGAAAGTCATACAACCTTGTGCATCTGTAACAAAGAATCAGCAAAAACACAAAATACCTGCCATTTGCCACAACTTCAGTGGTGCTGGACATCAACAGAGTTGTTTGCACATAATAGGGAAAAAATAATGACTGTGGGAGAGAAATAACTGTCTACCATCATCTTTCTTGTCAACAGCTTACTGCCTGTAAAACTATTATTCAGAGAGAGAAAGTTTTGTATTTATTAGGTAAATCAGAGCCAACCCAGGAGGCATTGGACAGGAGACATTTAATTTCCTCCTCAGTAGGACATCTTATTCAATAGATGGTGGCTTAGCTGATCCTTTATCCACTGCCTTCTGCAGAGAAGTGGTGTGAACTGTAAATTGATTGCACTAAGTAACCAGAGCACTGAACTTTGTTGTCCTAGGTTTGTTTTTCTTTTCCTTTTCCTTTTGTCAAGCTTCTATAGAATGAGTTATCTCCTCAGCAGTGTGACTCACATGTTCTGTCCTTTGCCTTTCAGGACATTATCCACTTTGCACAACATATTCCAGTGCAAGAATTTTGGACTAAAACTATGGTTCAAATGTCTTTGCTCGGTGAGGATAATTTAAAAATTTTCAGTACATTTAATTCTCTTGAAAATAGGTTGTCAAGCCTGGGGGATGGGGAACGAAATGGTTTCATTTAGCCTCAGTTGTTTGGAGGCAGGAATAAAGTTCATGGGAATATGAAAAAAAAAAAAAAAAGAAAAGAAAATAGGTGGCAATGATCGATGTAAGTACACTGACACACATGCATGACAAAGCTGCGTGTGAAGTACAGCTTACTTGTTATATGCCAATCTAATCTTTTATATCAGTATCATTATGTAATATGGTATAAAGAGTCCTGGATGGAATATAGACCCGGGCTCTATTTTTGGCTTTGATTCTGGATAGTTCTGTGAGTTTGAACAAGTCATTTTGTTAATTTTTTTAAACTTAATTTTATTTTCAGAGAATGGTGTGACTGTTGCTGGGGCTTAGAAAATTATACCCCAAAGTAGGGTGATTTGGTATGCTGATCACTTTGTTTTTTTTTAATTTTTATTTTATTTTTAATTATTATGGGTACATGACATTGTATATATTTATAGGGTACATGTGATGTTTTGATACAGGCATACGATGTGAATTAATCAAATCAGGGTAATTGGGGTATCCATTTCCTCAGGCATTTATTGTTTGTGTTAGGGACATTCCATTCCACTCTTTTAGTTATTTTAAAGTACACCCTGACTTATTGTTGATTATAGTCACTTTGTTGTGCTATCAAACATTGTTCATTCTTTCCAACTAACTATATTTTTACACCCATTAACCGTCTCCACTTTATTCCTCCTTCCCGACTACCCTTCCCAGCTTCTGGTAACCATCATTCTATTCTCTGTCTCCATGTTATAAATTGTTTTTAATATTTAGCTCCCATATATAAATGAGAACATGTGATATTTGGCTTTCTGTGCTTAGCTTATTTCACTTAACATAATGTTCTTCAGTTGTATCCATGTTGTTGCAAAGGACTTCATTCTTTTTGTGGCTTTATAATACTCTACTGTGTATATGCACCATGATTTCTTTATCCACTCATCCATTGATGGACATCTAGGTTGATTTCAAATCTTGGCTATTGTCAATATGCTGCAATAAACATGGCAATACAGATACCTTTTCAATATATTGAATTCCCCTCCTTTGGATATATACCGAGCAGTGGGATTGTTGGGTCATGTGGTAGTTCTATCTTTAGTTTTTTGAGAAATCTTCATACTGGTTGCACAAATTTACATTCCCACCAATGGTGTATGAGGGTTTCCGTTTCTCCACATCCTCACCAGCATTCATTATTGTCTATATTTTTGATAAGAGCCTTTTTAACTGGGGTGAGATAATATGTCATTGTAGTTTTGGTTTGCATTTCTCTGATGACCAATGATGTGGAGCATTTTTTCGTATACCTATTGGCCATTTATATGTCTTCTTTTGTGAAATGTCCATTCAGATCCTTTGCCCATTTTTTAACTGGATTATTTGACTTTTTTCTATTCAGTTGTTGGAGCTCCTTATATATTCTATAATAGTTATTAACCACTTGTCAGATGGATAGTTTGCAAATATTTTCTCCCATTCTGTGGGCTGTCTCTTCACTTTGTTGACTGTGTTCTTTGCTGTGCAGAAGCTTTTTAGCTTGACGTGATCTCATTTGTTCAATTTTGCTTTGGTTGGCTGTGCTTTGGGGGTATTACTCATGAAGTTCTTGCCCAGATCAATGTCCAGAAACATTTCCCCAATGTTTTCTTTTAGTAGTTTCATAGTTTCAGGTCTTATATTTAAGTCTTTAATCCATTTTGATTTGATTTTTATATACAGCAAGAGATAAGGGTCTAGTTTCATTCTTCTGCATATGGATATCCAATTTTCCCTGCCGAACACTTCGAACAAAAGAAAATTAAAAGACCTTAGAAATTGCCTCAGAATCAAGGTTTCTATGACTTTTCCTTGTTTCTCCCTTTAAGTGCAGGGAGAGGCTCTCTCTGAAGTTCCTTTATCTGACTGAGGGAAGTTTTTTCAAAAGAAATGCTATGGTCTTGGATCCCCTCCCTGGAATCTACATTAACTAGAGAAGATTAACTCATAGCAGAAGAGGAAACTAAAAGTCTTCATATCCAGGACACCATGTCTGGATAGACTTTTCACTTGTTCTTTCAACTATTCTAAGGGCTGTTACTAAGAGACTATCTGCATAAGACAACCTGTGTTCACAGTACAGTTCCACCTCTCACCTTCCCGTAACTTGTTGCCACCTCCCCCAGAGCCCAGAGGAACTTTGTTTCAGCCTATTGTCTGCTTTCTGCCCATCCATTTCCCCTATAAATCATTTACTCTTTCTCTAATCCCTTTCCCCTTTGAAAAGGGTATTTAAACTTCAATCATATGGCCCTTCCTTGAGTCTCATATTTTGTGTGGCTCCCGCATACATGTGCATGTTAATAAATTTGTATGATTTTTCTCCCATTAATCTGTTTGCTGTCAGTTTATTTCAACAAACTCAATTATCCAGAGGGAAAGTTTAAACTTCCCTTCACTATTAAGGCAAATTATAATAAATATGACCATGGTAGATTGCCTGCCTGCCTTCCCTCCCTCCTGCCCCCTCCTTCCTTCTATACATTTTTATTTCATACAACTTATACAAACTTGATGAGTTTGGAGAATCAAACCATAATCAATGCCATAAACATATCTATCACATTCAAAAGTCTCCTCCTACCTTCTTTATTTAAAAAATTCTTTTTTTATGATGAAAATATAACATAGATCTATCTACCCTCTTACCAAATTTTTAAGTATATCGTAAAGCATTGTAACCATATTCACTGTGCTGTGTAGTTGATCTCCAGGACTTATTCATCTTGCATAACTAAAACTTTGTACTCTTTGACCATCATCTCCCTATTTCTCCCACCTGCTAATCCCTGGCAACCATTATTCTACCCTATGCTTCTATGAGTTTGACAATTTTATATTCCTCATATAAGTGGGATCACATAGTATTTGTCCTTCTGTGTCTGGCTTATTTCACTTAGCATGATGTCCTCCAGGTTCATCCATGTTGTCACAAATGACAGGATTTCCTTCTTTTTTGAAGGCTGAGTACTTGTATTAGTTTTCTATTGATCATAAAATATTACTACAAACCTAAGTGCTTAACAACACAAATTTTGGTCATAACTCCAGTAGGTTTAACTAGTTTCTCTGCTCCAGGTTCCACAAGGCTGAAATCCAGGGATTAGCCAGCCAGGGATTGTATATGAAATCCTTAGGGGAGAATCTGTTTCCAACCTCATTCATTGCTTGCAGGTGAGTACAGAATTTGGTTCTAGGCAGTGGTAGGACCGGGGTCTTCATTTCCTTCCTGGCTGCTAGGCATAGGTTGGTTATTTTCAGCTTCTAGAGGCAACCTACATTCTCTTGAATTGTGGTTCCCTTCATCTCAAAGCCACCAACAGTGGGTCAGTCTCTCTCAGGCTTCAGATCTCTCCTGCCTGTTCTGCTGCTACATCTCTCTGGCTCTAGCCAGAGACATTTTTCTGATTTTAAGCATTCAAGTGATTAGATTGGGCCCACCCAGACAATACAGGATACTCCCCATATCAATGTCTAACTTTAATCATATCTGTAAAGTGCATTTTACCATATAAGGTAACCTATTCGCAGGTTCTGGGGATTAGAGGGTGACATCTTTGGGGACCATTAGTGTGTCTATCACGCTTACCTTCTCTGAGCTGCCTCAGTTTCTTCACCTCTATAAGAGGCAGGTTGGATGAAATCAATGTTTCTCAAGGTGTGTGAAAGCATCCTTACAGAGGACTACAACCTAAGTTTAGATGAATTCTACATCTGGATCTGACACTAAATAACACTGAGTTACATGTTGAGATTGTTATTCCCATGTCAGTTGCTTTCAAGTCTTCATATTAAGGCAGAGAAAAAGTCTGTTTGGTGATAGTATTTCTTTTACTCTGCTCTTTTTGCTTATTTCCTTTCTCATTGGAGTGAGAGTTGGGAAGAGAAAGAGAAAGAGGAGAGAGAATGGGGCACAGGCCCTAAGTTTGGGAGCCAGCCAGTTAAATTTAACAATGTAATTTTGTTTTTATTGTATTTGTTTAAATTGCTACCTTCTGTTTACCACAAATTGATATTACTTTTCCATTTATGTCATTCATATAAATTTTAATTTTAAAATTAATAATGTAAAAAATAAAATGAGTCAATTTGAAGAAAAATATGAAGAAAGTAACAATTCATCAGATAAATAAACCCAATACTGTAAAGGTGGTACAAAAATGATGAAAAATTGGGACATTCTGTACTAGACAACCTCTTACTTCCCTCTGAACTCCAAAAAAGTTAATTTAATCAATAGGGAAATTGTCCAAAGCTTGGAAAAGTACTTCAAAAAGGAGCTTATCCAAATGGCCAATGAACATATGAAAAGATGCTTAGTTTTATTAATAATCAGGAAAATGTAAATTAAAACCATAATGAAATATCATTACACACCCACCAGGCTGACAAAAAATTAAAAGGTATGACAGCACCAAATGTGGCAAGAATGTAATTCAATGGGAATTCCCATTTGCTGCTGTGGGAGCATAAAGTGGTACTCTGGGGAAGAAATGTGAATGACTTTGAAAAGGACCAAAAAGATTACCATGTGCCCTGTCTAGTACACTCTTCCAGGTTATCACTGCCTTTCATTGTCTTTGAGCTATTTTACAGCTCTGTAAATTTTAGAAAACTGATAGTAATGTAAATTATTCTTGCCCATGGAAATGCAAATTATATCCAGTGGAATGGAATTATTGCCCAACATATTTTGACCAGTTTTACATCTATTTGTAAATTCTTTTTTTTTTTTTTTTTTTTTGAGACAGAGTCTCGCTTTGTTGCCCGGGCTAGAGTGAGTGCTGTGGCGTCAGCCTAGCTCACAGCAACCTCAAACTCCTGGGCTTAAGTGATCCTACTGCCTCAGCCTCCCAGGTAGCTGGGACTACAGGCATGCGCCACCATGCCCGGCTAATTTTTTCTGTATATATTTTAGTTGGCCAGATAATTTCTTTCTATTTATAGTAGAGACGGGGTCTCGCTCTTGCTCAGGCTGGTCTCGAACTCCTGACCTTGAGCGATCCACCCGCCTCGGCCTCCCAGAGTGCTAGGATTACAGGCGTGAGCCACCACGCCCGGCCATATTTGTAAATTCTTTTCACCATTTTTTCAGCCTATATATTTGTCTTTGGATTCTTTACCTCCCCCAAAGCCCCATATGCTAATATCAGCACTTGAGGGTTAGGATTTCAACATATGAATTGGGGGCGGGGGGGGGGGGCACAAACATTCAGAACATAGCACTTAGAAATTCCATTCATATATACATACTCCATAAAAACTCTTTGACACATGTATCAATAACAGAAGACATATGTAAGAATATGCAAAGAAATATTATTTGTAAAAGCCAAAAATAACTGGAAAAACCCAAATGTTTTTCAACATAATAAATTAATAAATTATGATATATTCATATGATGGAATACTATGCAATAAAAATGAATGAACTATGTACAACATGGATGAGTAAAAAGATGATATTTAATAATAAACCAATTCAGACACAAAAGAATATGTATTTATAATTCTATTTATATAAGCTTCAAAAAATAGGTAAAGCTAAACTGTAGTGTTAGGGATACATGCTTGTGTGGTAAAACTATAAAAAAAGGCAAGGTAATGAGTGCCACAAAAGTTAGGATAGTACATACTTCTGGTAGTGGGATCTGGCAGATGTGGGGTACCAGCTACATTCTATTTTGCAAGCTAGATGATAGAAACATGGGTGTTTCCTTTATTATTACTCTTTTTTTCACATATATAAACATATTTTACCCTCCCCCCAAAAATTTATGTCAATGAATCTATTATTCTGGGACCTTAGGATAAGTAAACTGTTAACTGATATGTTAGAACAAGTAAACTCAGAGACTATCCTTTGAACCCCAAAGTTGATAATGATAATTATTCCTTCATGGATGATGCACAGGGTCTAAACACAAGTTCTGCCCCAAATGGCCAGCAGTACAGAAGGTCTCATAAACACCAGTATCCCTATCTTCTCTTTTATATTAAATTATTGGATGAACAACAGAATCAGAATTACAGGAAGCCCCAGGGGCAAGTGGCAATTCTGGAGAAGGATGAAAGCCCCTCTGCAAGTTCTGGTACCAAGAAAGAAGGGGAAAAAAATCAAGGACATGATAAAGAAAAAATGAAGAGAAACTTTAGGCTTAAATTTGTTTTGTGGCCCAGATTTTGAACATATTCTACTGTTTCAGATAATTAACTTATTCTATGGCAGTAAATGATATACTATTATACATTGAATTTTCCATAACAACGTATTCTCTTCACTCTACCTTTTTACTTTTCAATTCCTATTGGTTTTGGATATTGTTTATTGGAATATCAATAGATTGACATCTTAGATATGAATGCATTTTGTAACCTGTAAATTATGATACAAGGGTTACAACATAGTGGCACCATGAATGTACCTGTTTAAATTTATCAACCCTCCTTTGGATAGTTGCATGAAGGAAATGGTTGTGGCTAGTGAAATTTAGGCAAACTTAGATTTAAAAAAAATCAAAATTACAAAATATCCTGAAATATACCTGTAGGAAAAAGATAAAGAAGGACATTTTTGCCACTAACACCCAAAAGCTAGTTACATTGTTCTGGATGTTAACATTAAATCATGTAGAGCAAATCTCTAGATCTGTTTCAGCCCAACAGTGGACAGAAACTACAAATTTCCTATAATCTGGAATTTCCATTATTTCTTTAGCTTAAACTGTGCTAGGAAAATTAATAATTAAACAATCCACAGGATAAATGAATAGCTCCACTTGAAAAACCACAAAGTGGGATGTCAGTGTAACGAGATTATATCCAGAACAAAGAACTATCTCTCTGTAAATGACCATTTATCATCCCTATAAAATTAGTCTCCTATAGGAATGAACACCAAATTCTAAAACAGAAATTGTTCAGGATAATTTCTTAATTAGGGTGCCTAGAAATCTTAAACCACCATGACAATAAGCTTTACTTTGCCTTAGAGAACTGCTAATATTTTTTCAAAGAGATCTTTGTTTAGCTGTGTCACCTCCTACTACGATTACTATACTGAACCCATGACTGATACGGCTGCTACTACGAAATGTCACAGTTCTTGTTTATTGACCACTTACAATATTCTAAGCTTTATATGTGTAGGCTTGAACCAAGCAGATGAGACATTTACAGCTGTATCACCTCTCAGAGTTAGTTGCTAATAGTTGCATGTAAGTTGAAAATTGAATACATGCAAAATTATCCTTGAAATATTCTTTAAATCACCCATTTAATATAGGTAGTATTTTTGTCCACTGAACCATCTTTTAATAAGTCAACAAAGCCAGTTTTTCTCTGCAGCTTTAGAACTGGTCACTCTTTGGTTACATGAGGTAGTAAGATAATTTGATGCACCATATATACAAGTTAAATGTAAATATGATGTGGTCTCTATTTTTTAAAACATACAGTACTGTTTTATAAGTAGTGAAATAAATTCAACCCTTTCTCTTTACACTGCATTCTCTCTGTAAAATATAATTCTTATTAGGAATCAATTAATTTATGTTTTAGGGAATTTGTTAAGCTTACATGTATGTATTTAAAAGTGAAGAGCACTCACACCCCTATCATGCAAGGGCTGGAATGGCTGACTTGATAGCTTACTTGATGACTCAAGTCAAGATCTCAGGCATTAATTTAGATGGCTGGAGACTTGGGGATTTAAACCAGTGATTAATGAGTCTTTAAACGACTGGCTGCTTATGTGTAACTCCCAAGCTCAGTATTATCTTATTTATTTTTAAACACACCTCAACCAAACAGTAAATGTTGCACAGAAGGCTTTGTAAAGAGAAAAATCACACTCACGGAACATTTAGGATATTGATTATCCATTTCTATCCCAATGTTCTCATAATAATTATTTAGTGATGTTTTAAAAGGTACAAGATCGTGCATGCTTTGCAGACAATGACTTTGGATACATTTCAGTCCACAAAGAAACCTCCAAGTTCTGTTTTCCTCAAGACTAACAGGAAAGAAAAGGCTTAAAGGAGTCCAACTAGGGAAAGAAGAGATCAAACTCTCACTCTTTGCTGATGATATGATGTTATATCTGGAAAACCCCAAGAATTCAACCAAGAGACTCCTGGAATTGATTAACAAATACAGCAAAGTCTCAGGTTACAAAATCAATACACACAAATCAGAGGCATTCATATATACCAATAACAGTCAATTGAAGAACCAAATTAAAGACTCAATACCCTTCAAAATAGCAACAAAGAAAATAAAATATCTACGAATATATTTAACTAAAGTGGTAAAGGACTTCTATAGGGAAAACTATGAAACACTGAGGAAGGAAATAGCAGAACTTGTAAATAGGTGGAAAACCATACCATGCTCGTGGATCGGAAGAATCAACATTGTTAAAATGTCTATACTACCCAAAGTGATTTACAGATTCAATGCAATACCTATTAAACTACCAACATCATTTTTCACAGATATAGAAAAAATAATTATACACTTTGTATGGAATCAGAGAAGACCCCGTATAGCAAAAGCAATTTTAAGCAATAAAAACAAAATGGGAGGTATTAATATGCCAGACTTCAAACTATACTACAAGGCAGTGGTTCTTAAAACTGCCTGGTATTGGCACAAGTGCAGGGACACAGACCAGTGGAACACAACAGAAAATCCAAATATAAAACCATCCTTATATAGACATCTAATCTTTGACAAAGCAGACAAAAACATACTCTGGGGACAAGAATCCCTATTCAATAAATGGTGCCGGGAAAATTGGATAGCCACGTGTAGAAGACTGAAACAGGACCCACAGCTTTCACCTCTCACAAAAATCAAATCACGGTGGATAACAGACTTAAACCTTAGGTGTGAAACGATTAGAATTCTAGAAGAAAATGTAGGAAAGACTCTTACAGACATTGGCCTAGGCAAAGAATTTATGAAGAAGACCCCTAAGGTAACCACAGCAACAACAAAAATAAATGAATGGGACCTGATTAAATTAAAAAGCTTCTGCACAGCCAAAGAAACAGTCACGAGAATAAACAGACCACCTACAGAATGGGAAAAAATTTTCGCATACTACACATCAGATAAAGGACTGATAACAAGAATCTATTTAGAACTCAGGAAAATCAGCAAGAAAAAATCAAACAACCCTATCAAGAAGTGGGCAAACGACATGAATAGAAATTTTTCAAAAGAAGATATAAGAATGGCTAACAAACATGAAAAAATTCTCAACATCCCTAATCATCAGAGAAATGCAAATCAAAACCACAATGAGATATCACTTAACCCCAGTGAGAATGGCCTTTATCAAAAAAATCCCAAAACAACACATGTTGGCGTGGATGCGGAGAGACAGGAACACTCATACACTGCTGGTGGGACTGCGTTTGCAGTAGTGCAACCCCTGTGGAAAGCAATGTGGAGATACCTTAAACAGATTCAAATAGACCTACCATTCGATCCAGCAATCCCATTATTGGGCATCTACCCAAAGGAACATAAGTCATTCTATGACAAAGACACCTGTACCCGAATGTTTATAGCAGCACAATTCACCATCGCAAGGATGTGGAAACAACCCAAATGCCCATCAATTCATGATTGGATTAGTAAATTATGGTATATGTATGCCATGGAATATTACTCAGCTATAAGAAATAACAGTGATATGACATCTCTTTGGTTCTCCTGGAGAAAGTTGGAACCCATTCTATTAAGTGAAGTATCCCAAGAATGGAAAAACAAGCATCACATGTACTCACCAGAAAATTGGTTTCCCTGATCATCACCTAAATTCACATCTGGGAATGATACCAATCGGATATCAGACTGAGGTGGGGGGTGGGGGGAGGGGATGGGTGTATGCCTACATGATGAGTGCAATGCGCACTGTCTGGGGAATGGACACGCCTGGAGCTCTGACTTGGGGGGACAGGCGGTACATGGGCAATGTATGTAACCTGAACTTTTGTACCCCCCATAATAAGCTGAAATAAAAAAAAATAAAAAAAATAAATACCAAGTAATGTTCTCTGTTCTTGCCATATTGTTAGTCTTACTTGTGCTTCTTCATCTTAGTCTTAGTTTTGACCAAAGGCTTTCTTCGAACCACAACATCTTTGAAGTATTCTCCTATTTAGTAATACTTAGAGCAACTGAGATTTATGGCATAATTTTAACTTTTCAAACAGTTCTACAAGAGTACCCACTTTACCCTCTCTGCAGTCAGAAATGATTTTCCTTATTTTATTGATGCAAAACATGATTAGACAGAGATCTCGTGGCATATTTAAGGTTCTACAGCTGTCCAGCACCTGTCAGGAACCAGGACCCAAATTCAGCTTCTAATTCTGTGCTCCTTCAGCCAAGCTAAGCCCTGGTACTAACTGGTTGAAAAGTTCATCTCTGAGTTTCTAGAGTTGTCAAAAAAAAAAAAATCTCAAAAGATATTCCATACTCATCCAATAGCCTACTGGACATCTCTATTTGGTGAATAAACATCTTACTTTTTTATTGTTGTTCATTATAGCTTCTAAAATACAGGCTTACTGAGGTATAACTGACTGACTGCGCACCTTTAAAGTGTTCAGGGTGATGAATCTTAGCCTGTGTAAACATTCATGAAACCAACAGCATAATTAAGATAATGAACATATCCATAACTCCCCAAAGTTTCCTTGTGGACTGTTGCAATTCATCTTACATACCCTGAATAGAACTTTTTATTTTAAACTCTAAACATGTTTCTGCCTTAGGTATCCCTATTGTAACAGATAGGACTGCCATCCACCCTGTTACTAAACCCAATGCTCTGCTCCTCCATACATGCTGTCTATCAGCAAGCTCCAGATACCCTGAATCTGCACACTTCTCTTCACCTCTCTGGCCACCTCCCTAGTCCAGGTCACCTGGTCTCCAATGTAGCTGCATAACCAGTCTGCATGTAGCCACTGTTGCTGGACATAACACAGTCTTGATGTAGTGGCTAAATTGATCTGTTAAAAATACAAATCCAGTGAAGTCACTCCCTTGCCTTAAAGCCTCCCAATGGCTTTCCACTGCCCTTAGAGTACAACGCATACTCCTCACCATGCCTTACAAGGTCAGCTGTAATCAGCGGCTACCAACCTCTTTGATGCCATCCCCTTCCACTCTACTATTTCCTCCACTCTTCCACTCGCTACACTCCAACATTTCTGGCTTTTTTTCAGTTTCCAGAACAAGAAAAGCATATTCCTGCCATCATGGCTTTGCATCTGCATTTGTCTCTTCCTGGAACACTCATTCTCCAGTTCTACGTGGCTGGCTCCTTGTCATTCTCCTCTCAGCTCAAATGTCATCTCTTTGGAAAGAGTCTTCTCAGACCTCACCATCTCTACTCCCCGTCTCCAAGTTATTCCCCTGTTCTATTTTTTCATGGCACTTCTAGTGTTTGGAATTATTTATTTATATTTCTAGAGTTTTATTATCTAGTTTCTTCCACTGGAATGTAATCTTGAGAACTCTTGTTCACTCTATTCTTCCATACCAGCTTTCCATGCGTCATCTCATTCCATCTTCCTAATGCCTCTATGAGAAAAGACCATTATCACATCACTGTTTTAAGTCAAGGAAACTGAGGCTCAGAGAGTGTAATTAATTTGCTCAAGATCATACGGCTAAGAAATAGTGAACCCAAGTAGCCTTACTTTAACCTCTCTGCATGCTGCCCAAACAAATGAATTTATCTACTCACTCTTGTATTAAACAATACTCATGACACCTGGGTTCAAATCCTGACTGGGTAGCTCTGAATAAGTGGCGAACTTAACCGCTCTAATTTGGCTTCCTCATCTGAAAAATAGGGGTAATACAGAACATAACTCAGGCAATAATCATGAAGGTAAATTAATGCAAGTCAGTGCTTCTCAAAGGGTGGTCTTTTGACCAGCAGTATCAGCATCACCTGGAAAGTTGTAAAATAAATAAATGCAAATTTTTAGCCCTACTATATAGCCACTGAATCAGAAACTCTAGGGGTGGGACCCAGAAACCTGTATTTTAATTCATCTTCTGCACACTAAACTTGGAGAAACACTGGTAGGTAAACCTTTCAGTGTCTGGCATAGAATAAGTGAAAAAAACAAAGGCTACACAGCCAGGTAAACAGTCCAACAATGTTCTCACTGGGGACATTACTGACATGTTAACAGGACACCTTCTTGTTATATAGGACTATTCCTCACATTTCAACATGTTTAGCATTCTTGGGCCCTATATACTAAGTACCAGTTCAACTCCTCCAAATTTTGTGACAGAAAAAACATACCTTCCATGCATATCCAAAAACCACCTGTTGCGGGTAGGAGACTTAGTACTATCCCCAGGTAAGAACCATAGTTCACTAATAAGAATGGTTCTCCAGTATGTTTTCTTGTTCAGGTTACAAATGGACTACTGTAAAAGGGAGATGTGGGTATGAACTGGTAGAAGTCTGAGTGGAAATGTAACACTGATATCTTGGATCTCCTGAATTTATCTGTAAGAAGGGTCATTTTAACAGGCTCTGTAGGGAATGCAGAGATGAGTCAGAAATTGTTTTGCAGTAGAATTGGAGGAAGTGAAGTAACTGCAAAAATAATTATATCGTATGGAATAGTGAATGTCTCTAAGAGATACCAACTAATATTGGAGCTCTGAAAGAGTGATGATGAACAGGGAAGTAGCACAGACTGCTTGATGAAGGCAGTATTTGAGATCATACATAAATGCCTTTGGCTAAAATACTTGGTATTTCCTCAGTTTGAGTGGAAATGAGTAATGATATTCAGTCCATTTTATGGATAAGAGTAGCACATATGTATGTGGATGAAGTGAGAGATAGGAAGATTTGAAATAATTATGAGTGAAAGAAACCCTTACAGAACAGTATTGCCCGATAAAAACCAATGGACAAAGGTTTTGAAAATGTTAGCAGCATCCTAACATTCCTATTGTTTTGAGCAAATCCTTATTGATAGAGATCTCCAGGACTGCTTATCAATCAGTGAGAAGTTCCTATAGCTGATAAACGAATGCTGCCTCTCTCATCAGGGATGGCAACAGATGCTCTCATAGAATCTTAGAAGTGCTGATAGACAAGTCAAATTATTTTCAACTTTGAAAATTCTCATGCTGCCCCTGGTTCTGATATCACTGCAGAAATCCTGGAGAAAGAGGTGGTGGGATGTGAGGAATGAAGTTACTCTGCCATGCTCTTTGGGATGCTTTGGGATCTACTTCAGGCTGGCTTGGCAAACATCTTGAATGCCAACTATAATCGATTGTTAATGGCTGTAGAGCATAGTGAGTCCACAGTTAACAAGAAAGAATGCCATAATTAATTAGTAATATCTACCTTGAAAAAGTGTTAATTTATGATAGGTAATAGTTTCTATGTAGTGGTAAAAGGTTTCTTATACTGTTCTGGAGGGGATATAATTTGGTCAACAGTGTAACTGAATTTGTAGTATATTGGGGGTACTTGATATTGGAATTTTGCTGAAATATTTATTTCTATTTAGATTCATAGATCTCCAAAACAGTCTTGATTACCCCTTTTCACGTCATTCTGAATCAGGCCGCAAGTAATAAGTTATACCTTACGTTCATTCATTTGTTCATTCATTCAGCCAGTCAGCCATTGTCCTGGTTATCTCTTGTTGTGTAACTATCACTCCAAAACTTGGTGGACTGAAACAACAACAATCATTTCATCATTTCTTCTAGTTTCTGCGGGTCAGGAATTTTGGAAGGGCTCAGCTGGGTGGTTCCAGCTCAGGGGCTCTCATGTGGTTTCAAGTCAGATGGTGGCTGACAGAATGTGGGGCTGAAACAGCAGGGGCTGGGTGGGCATCTCACTCTCTTCATGTAGTTCCAGGGCCTCTCTACATGGGTTCATTTGGACTCCAAAGGCAAGATGTACCACCTTTTATGATCCAGCCTCTGAAGTTATACAGTGTAGGTTGAGCATTCCTAATCTGGAAATATGAAATTTTAAATGCTCCAAAATCTGAAACTTTTTGAGAGCAGCCTGCCATCACAAGTGGAAAATTCCACACCTGACTGCATGTGACGAGTCACAGTCAAAACACAGAAGCACAACATGCAGTCTTCCCAAGCAAAAAAAGACCCTCCAAACGTCCTTCAGCTACAATATGCCTTTTCTGCACACACCCAGATTCCTCCATGCAAGCAGCCCTAGATTGTCTACATGGGTGGCTTAGATAGTGACACTTTTGCTTTCTGATGGCTCAATATACACAAACTTTGTTTCATACACAAAAGTATTAAAAATAGTGTATAAACATGCCTTTAGGCTATATGTATAAGGAGCATATGGAACATAAATCAATTTCATGTTTAGACTCGGGCCTCATCCCTAAGATATCTCATTATGCATACAAAAATATTCCAAAATTGACAAAAATATAAAATCTGAAACACTCTAGTCCCAAGCCTTTTGGATAAGAAATACTCAGCTTGTATCATTTCTACCATGTACTACTGGTTACAAGCTAGTCAAAAGTCCACTGACCCAGTTTAAAGGGGTAAGAATTAGTCTCCACCTCTTTATGGGGATGTAACCAGGTTTTAGAAAAACATATGGGATCAGAGATATTGCTGCCATCTTGGAAAATGTGATCATCCACAGTTACAAAGACAGGGTGTCCCAAAAGTCGCCACACATAGAGAAAACTTTTGGGACACCCTGTATTTATTGAGAACCTACTACTTGCCAGGCTACATACACACAGGGAATACAGTGAAGAGGAGAGACAAAGTCCTTGCTCCTATGGGACATATATTCTACTAGGATGAGTGAAGAGACAAACAATAAGTAAATAAATAAGGTAATGTTGGGTTGTGATTCTATGAAGAATATTAAACAAAGTATAGTAACTGGGGTTTGGGGAGCTTCTTTAGATAAAGATAAGCAGAGAACTTAATAATGAGACGAAAACAGCCACTTGGAGATCAGCAGGGAACGGAGTTCTAGGTAGATGGAAAAGCAAATGCATAGCATACCAGGTAGGAATGAGGTTGGCATGTTTAAGAAACAGCAAAAGGCCTGGTAGCTGAAGCACAATGAGCAAGGAGGAAAGTGGCATGAGAGGTAATCTGAGGAGTAGGCTGGGGACAGACTATGGAGAGTTTTGGGGCTAAGATAAGAAGCATGGATTTTGCTTCAGCCCTCCTCAAAGTTCTACAAGGGGAGGCACTTACTCAGCTCATTCACTATTAGAACTCTGCCTGATACATACCTGGCACTCACCTGAGCTCTGCTGAATACAGGATGAATGAATGAACACTAAACCTTAAGTCACCACCTGTCCACATCCCAAGGCAAGCTCCACATGGTGAGGACATGTTCCATGGTGACACAGTGGTTGAGATCTTACTTTAAATCTTTAGTTTAAGACTGGCTGGGCTACTAAACTGCATCTATTATCACCTAAATGAAGACACATAATAGGGAGCTAATTATAATGTGTCTTGCCCTGCTCTTGAATAATTAAATGTTTTATTGTGATGTTACAATTTGAATTTATTATCCTTTGCTGGGGAACAAAATTAAACATAATGAGGGCTGTTAGTCTCCTCTCAGTTCTGCCTGTATCCTGTACCTTATATCATTTTTACCACTTTGATTAATGGGTTTAATTTACTTTGACTGGGATACGTAGGAATCAGTAGAAGGGGGAAGGTGAGACTGTTAAAATCCTTTTAATTAGACTAATAATGCCAAATCTGCATGTGTTAACAAGGGTACACTATTAATTAGCTTTTGTAGGTGGTTTCTGGAAAGGCAGCAGAGTAGCTTTGAAATATCCTTCGTGATACCAGATCTATTAAGTTGACAGGCAGAGCATGACATTACATATTCCCCCAAATGAAGAGTCTTTAATCTCTCAAAGTGTAAAGAATCTCACAGGATAGATGGACATGTCCCCAGCTTGTGTGGGACATCTTTTGTTTTCCTCTCCAGGTTCACTCTTGCCTCTTCCTAGCCCTGCTGTCTGCCCTAGTCCTGACGTTCAGGAATCACATGGGCAGGGCTTCCCTGCGACCTGCTTGCTGGTTGGATATGGCCAAGGAAAGCCCCAGGAGGAGATCGGGGTATCTACTCTTTGGCTTTCCCCCTTTGAGATCACCAGATATATCTCTGAAGCTGGCTATGTCCCTTGACCCAAGGCCATTGTTCTTCAAGACAACTTTCTCTACACAACTCTTTCCCTCTGGGTTCTGCTAACACCTCTCTATTTTTGTCCCCTTCAGGCCAGGGGGAGATATTAGCTCCCTCTCCATGACTTGGCTCAGGTCCTTGCACACTCTCCTGTGGCTCTCCCACCCTCTGTCTGCACCTTTGTAATAGTTTCTTTGAAAACAAACCTTTCTTGAAACAGCCTTCTTTGAGTTTGCTGTTTCTTGTTGGGACCCTGATGGATGCCCCCTTGCTAATGCCAACATTTGAGTTAGCTTATTACATTTTAATTCTCTATGAGTTTCATTAAGATTAACTGCATAATTTGAATAGGTTTCCATGTTCTGTTTCTGAGATGAGATTGGATTATATTTAAAGAGATGCATTTTCATATGTAAGCTTTCTCTATACCAATATTTGTTTTAATAAGAAATCAAGAATATCTTTGGCAAAAGCTAAAACAGAGCCAGGCACGGTGGCTCATGCCTGTAATCCCAGCACTTTGGGGGAACTGAGGTGGGAAAATCACTTCAGGCCAGGAGTTTGAGACTAGCTTGAGCAATGCAGCAAGACCCTGTCTCTAAAAATTTTTTTAGAAATTAGCTGGGTATGGTGTGGTGGCTCACACCTGTAGTCCCAGCTACTTGAGAGTCTGAGGTGGGAGGCTCCCTTGAGCCCAGGAGTTTGAAGCTGCAGTGAGCTATAACCATGCCACTGCACTCCAGCCTGGGTTTCTTGATTTATTTTTCTTTTTTATAATTTCAGTAGGTTTAGGGGTACAAGTGTTTTTTGGTTACATGGATGAATTGTATAGTGGTGATGTCTGGGCTTTTAGTGTACCCATCACCTTAATAGTGTACATTGTACCCAATAGGTAATTTTTCTTCCCTCATCCCCCTTTCGCCCTCTCCTTCTGAGTCTCCAATGTCCATTGTACCACTCTGTGCACCCCTGTGTACCTGCAGCTTAGCTCCTACTTATAACTGAGAACATGTGGTATTTGTTTTTCCACTCCTGAGATACTTTACTTAGGATAATGGACTCCAGTCCCATCCAAGTTACTGCAAAAGACATTATTAATATTTCATTCCTCTTTATGGATGAGTAGTATTCCATAGTGTATATATACCACATTTTCTTTATTCACTGATCGGTTGATGGACACTTAGGTTGACTTCATATCTTTGTAATTGTGAATTGTGCTGTGATAAACATAAAAATGCAAGTATCTTTTTGATATTATGACTTCCTCCCTCTTGGGTAGATATCCAGTAATGGGATTGCTGGATTGAATGGTAGATCTATTTTTAGTTCTTTGTGAAATCTCCATACTGTTTTCCATAAAGGTTGTACTAATTTACATTGCCATTAACAGCGCATAAGCATTTCCTTTTCACTGCATCTAGACCAACATCTATTGCTTTTTTTACTTTTCATGTGACCGTTCTGACAGGGGTAAGGTGGTATTCCACTGCGGTCTTAATTTGCATTTCCTTGATGATTAGTGATGTTGAGAATTTTTGATATTTGGCCATTTGTCTATCTTCTTTTGAAAAATGTCTCATCATGTCTTTCGCCCATTTTTAATGGGATTATTTGGTTTATTTTCTTGCTTATTTGTTTGAGTTTCTTGTAGATTCTGGATATTAGTCTTTTGTCAAATGTATTGTTTGTGAATATTTTTTCCCATTCTCTAGGTTGTCTATTTACTCTGTTGCTTATTTCTTTTGCTGTGCAAAAGGTTTTTAGATTGAACTACATTTATTTTTGTCAAAAAAATCATTTTTTTTAAATAAAAATTTTCTAAATTATATTAAATAAATATCTCATTCAATCAACAAATTTGCTCTTGGGTCATTTTTAAAATGCCACATCAGGAATTCACTATAGAGGAGTGCATAGGCTTGAATGTTTATGTGAAGGAGATATTAGAAATTTATATTAATATAAAAACATGTGCTTTATGTATATGTACATAAAAAGTACTTCATGGTCTTCAAAGCTCCAATTATTTGAGTATAAGCATGTGCTGAAGCTTCTCAGCAGTAATTTTTGACAGTTAGTCACAATTTTCTTTTTAAGTTTGCCAGAATGAGGCTGGCACCTGGATCTCTATGGGGAGAGTCACTGGGCCTTAGTCTCCTTCTCCTGCCTCCCACTTCCATTCCCACACACCTTCTCCTACCCCTAGGAGGTTTCAGTATGTTCTGAGTATCTCAGTTGGGGGGAGATGGAGCCTGCTAGCTTACCCTGTATCCACTCTGCAATGGGACTGGCTGCATAATTAGTTTCGGCCACTGAGATAGGAGCAGTTGCTGCAGAGGGTTCCTGGAAAATGTGCTTTTGAAATGTACCCTTTCCCTTTGCCTTCCTACTTTCCACCTGGAAATTGGATGCAATAATTGGAGCTCCAGGAAGCATTTCACAATCATGGCCTTGAGAATGGATGTTATATCCTAAAATAGATTGGGCAGAAAAATAGAAAAGTGCCGGATGCTAATGGTGTCATGAACCTACAGCAGTGGCCCCAGATAACCTACCACTGGTCTTTATGCATGGGAGGGAAAAATAAACATCTTTTCTATTTAACCCACTGTGACCTGTCACTTAATGAAATCTCTAAATGATGCCCAGAGTAAACTACTGTGGGCACCATTTGTGCCACACTCATGAGGACATTGGTTTGTTTCATGATTAAGGAAAATTTCTGAAATGTAGGCTTAGGACAGGTTCCACTCCTAAAATCTGAAATGGGATTAGGATGTAGACACAACCTTGGTTTTCTACCTTAACTTTTGTTCCAACCAGACTTGAAAATTCATCAGTTCCCAGCAGAACCCCCAAAGAATTTCTGTGCCAAGCCCCTTCTCCAGATTCTTGATGAAATTTTTTAACCTAATTGTTCTTTCATACAATTTTTCATTTTTTCGGTAGTCTTATTAAATATGACATCGTATGTTGAATTATTTATAGATATTATTTTTAATGACTTGATGAGATTTACATTCTTCCCTGTTAGATTGTGAATCCAGGAGGCAGGGGACTGTGTGCTTTGTTTCCCATGTACCCAGTACAGTGGCCTCAACAGACGTACGTTGAGACAGTAAATGAATAAAGAGGAGATAAATTAACAAATAAACCAAAATTACTTGGAACATAAAGACTTTAAAAATGTTGAAGTGATAATAGAATTTAATTTTGACTAAGAAGGGAAGTGATGAAAACGGAGCACGCGGAACAGGCTGCTAACTGGACCCTGTGTGTGTGTGTGTGTGTGTGTGTGTGTGTGTGTATGTGTGAAGGGGAGGAGGCAGGAGTTTTTAGACCAAGAGACAAAGTCTATGAGCTCTATTTTCTCTTGTTCCTGAAGCCAAACTGCGACAAAGACTCCAAGCCAGGAGGAATGGCCTCAACAACCCAAGACAATCTCTAAATTCCGGTCAAGAGTAGTTAGACTCATCAATGACATATATACACACAAAAATTCCTTCAATCAACAAACAATTCTAGTCAGCATGTACTGATAGTGGAGAAAACTGGACAACAATAAATCATTTCACAACTATGCCCTCTACCATGGACCCTCATCTCTCCTCTGCCGGGATTTTCAAGTTCCCTTCCTCAAGCATTTCCCAAAGCAAGGGCCAAAACACATCTGGAGAGTGTCTCCTAGGTTTGACAGTTGTGCTTTTAAGCATTTTTGCCCTTCCAGTTTCTTGCTCCACTAGCTCACTTATGAGAAGCATTGTGTAATCCATCTGACCCCAAGCCAAGGACACAGGCCGCAGAGGCCTTGGCTAATGTGGGAACAAAGCTTTCAGCTTTGTGGGGCTCAGTCTGCTGAGCTAAGCAGCTTCCTAGGACTGTTAGCGGGTTGGCGTTACTCGTGTGCAGTTGTTCTATTATATTCTTTTCCTACGAGTTGGATGAGCCTTTGTAGGTTAAGCAGTTATTTGTACTTCCTCAGTTCCACATGGACTTTTATAACTTATCACCAAAATGTGTTTCACATTGAACAGAGATTTACAAGGCTCTATATGGCGATGAATGGTTTCCTCTTGCCTAGAAGTCTGAACCACTCTGATTCATGTGAATCTGCTTTGCTATCACGTAATGAAATAAAATGTACAATTGATCAGACTTTTTTTTCTTGAAGGAGCAACTTTGCCCATATCCATTCTTTTGGAGGGTGCCAGGCAGTGAGCAGGCTGGCTATAGATGCTGTCAGGTAGACGGCAACGTGTGGAGGGCACTGAGTTAAAATCGAAGATAACGGTGTTCTAGGGCTTGCTCTCATCACCCACTTTCACGAAGATGAGGTAGTGCTCAAGCAAATCCTCTCTGGAGAAATCTTTCCTGAGCTTTCTCCTCCCTGCTCTCCCCCCATTCTGGGTTTGATACATTTCCCCTCTGCTCTTGTAGTACCCTGAACTTTATGAAGTACTTGGAACAAGGTCAGAGTGCACCCACACAAGAAAGTAAAGATGTAAAGCACCTCGATGTACCAAAAAAGGTATTTCTCATCATTTCCAGCTTCAAGTATCATGTTTCATGTCAATACAATCCCACTGAGGTAGCTATCTTTTGGGTATTGAAACCTCTCTGGATTCTCCTCTCTAGGCTCTTGCAGGTCAGGCAAGGCACCATCCCAACATAGGGGGAAGGCTGTCCAAGTGCTTCTGGTTCCTGTGCTATCCTTGTTCCTCCCTAGCCTCCAGGGAGATATCCCTTGCTCCACGGGTCCCTGGCCATCCTATACTGGCATCTGGGGAGGTATGCCTGGCCCTGCCTGTTCTTTGGGATGGGGTGCTGGCTCTCACTGCTGAAGTCCAAGGTCTCCCTCCCCCAGTCTTCACCTGATGTTATTAAACTCAGCAAAGGTGACTGGAATTTTATGTGACACCTGTGAACATGGTAATGAATTTAAATACTCTTTTCTTCTGATATAGAAATGCTTTTAACATTCAAAAGAAGATGGTTCCTTATATGCTTTGCCTTTTCAATGACCATCAACAATTCACAGCTGCAGATTCTATGTCTGCATAGCAACAGATTCAATCTGCTTATACCTTGTGAATTATGAATTTACTCATGACCAACTAACTGTTGTTGTCTCAAAAGTTTGACCATTAGATTCATTAAATGCTGTACTTGGGAGGAACAAGACTGGTAACTTCGTTTCAATGAGGTGTTTAAAATACTTAAACATATTATAATAATATTTATTAGTAAACATAAGAGTATATTCTGCTCTAAGTATAGGTAGGTATTATTGTTGTTGTTTTTAATTAGATTAGGACTTCAAAAGAAAACCAGGAAGAACTTTAAGGACTGTTTTTAATCAACTTATTTTACAAAGAAAAATAGATTTCATTTACATAATCAACCATGAATATTTAACTATGTATTTCTACATTATGAAGAAAATATTTACCCTGAGGCAGGGGAAGTATTAATAGAATCCCAACTTAGTACATATTGAATGCTGCATCCTGGACTACTGCACAAAGATTGACATATGCATTGGAATTATTCATGTCGCTTGTATACTTTGGGGGATGAACACCTTGAAGACAAACTTGGAATTTCAGTAAGTCAAATCCTGATTATTATTTTTTGCAGTAATTGAAGGCAGAGGGGTGAATAATCTAAACCAGCCGATAATCTAAAATAACTTAAATTTAACTGTAGAATATGTTATATATCTACCCCCTCCAGGTTTATATAATTATGTTTTACCTAATTCATATTTAAATTGACTTGAATACTTATTAGTGAGGGGCAAGCTAAATTATCAGGCAAAAAGGAGATTGGAACAAAATACAACAGGCAAAGTAGATTCAAAATCAAGACATAATTTCCTTTTCTGTTACTTTTTAACTTCTAGGCAGCCTAATAAAGAACCACATTTGTCACATTGTTCTCAGAGAATGTCTTTTTCTTTTTTCAGATGAAAGCAACTCATAGATGCTAAAAGTCACAAAATGCAGCCAAATATGAGCTTTTATTTCACCAGTCCATACCCATAATTAGTCTACCAATTTGTCCCATATTCTAATCAGACTTGGTAATTTGAACTTGCCCCAAATGACCTATAGCTTCCCAACTTTGCGTTATACGGTTTTCTTTGCCAGACACAGTTTCTCTGCATGATCCGAGTCAGGAGGGTGTGGTAGAAATGGCTTCTGGGGTTTGGAGCTCAATAAGGATGATGACAGATAAATAAATAAGTAATTCACAAAAAATATAACCCTTCAATAATTGCCAATAATAACTGTACCCCCCTCTGGGACAGTCATTGTGTGCATGCTTTACACGCGTTACAGCCTAACCCATGCATTACTTTGCATTGTGTTGAGGTTTGGAAACTGTCAGAAATATTTAAGGCCCTGCAGAGGAAACACAAACTGAGCTCATGTCTCAAACACCAGAAAGTACTCTACAGTCTTATGTTTTGGGAAATCAAAGACTCAGAGTAAGGCAGGAAAAAAGAGAAATAATAATTTTAAGAAAAAGAACTAGGCAAATCATTTACCTTAAGTGAATAAATAAGGTGCAATTTATAAGCTATCAGTATCTCCTACTTTAGCCTTGTTTTATGACTTCACGAGAGCACTAAAGCATCTTACACAAACCTTGGAGTCAACACAAGCCTTGGGATTAAGGGTTACAACACTTCAGATGAATTAAGACCAGCTCTGTGGTACAATTGACAATAAAGTCCTTATTTCTATATCTTAAATATTGGAAAACACAACAGATAGGATCTGGAACTTATAGGAAAAGACAGCACATAGTCACACTGAATTTTGCTAGAGATCATTGCAACTTGTTCTAACTTTGAACCACCACAATGTTCTGCTAAATCTTCTACCATGAAATTTCTTTCTGCTTTATAGGGTACACTTTGCATGCTTGTCTTAATCTCTCTGCTAAACCCTAAGGAATCTACAGTAAGGGTTGTGGGGTTTTTCCCCTTGAAAAAAATACTGCCACAGCATTTAGTCCAGTGCCCCCCATATGACTGAATTTCAGAACTATTTCTTGAATTGACTTTACCTGCATATTATACAGACCTGAACACCGTTAACAGTCATTGAAAAAGTTTCTTCCCCTCCAATTTAAGAAATGGTATAACCCAATGCTCAACAGCAAACTGCCTGGATTCAAATCCTGGCCCTGTCACATCCTAGCTATTTAACCTTAGATGAGTCTTTCTGTGTCTCCGCTCCCTTGTTAGTAAAATAGCAGTAATAATAGACTTCTTAAGTATATTGATATATGCAAAAGGCCTCAAAAAGTACATTATATACATATATATAGCAAACACTTTAAAAATACTCATTATTATTATCCTGATTTAAATGTCTACAAAAATTACATTGATTTGAGTTTCCAAAGGAACACAAGATAATTAAAAAATATGCATGCCTCACAAAGGCTATTTGTTTGCAAGAGACCACACATTTATAAATTTTCCTCCTCCCTTTCCCAATGGTAAAATATATGGACCCACCATGGAAATGTAATTCTCCTACTCTCTGTGAAGAGAATACTAGAATACTCCTGCCTGTTCTCCCAAAATACTCAGGCAAATTAAATGAAAAGGACTTATGGAAAAAGAGACAGAGTACATAATGCCTCTCAAGACAGCTATGTGATTTTTTGTTGGGCTTTTGTTATGACTTCACTTCAATTTTATGAGATCCAGGTTGGTGTACAGTCAGGGACAGAAAACAAATCTAGTGGCTAATGTTACTTCATCAGAGAGCAGAAAATCATAACAATTTAATACAGCATCAGCCTGGCTGATTAACAGTCTAGAAACTAACATTTTTCTTTTAGTGCTGATTAGGCATAAGATATTAGCTTTACTTTGAAAAGCCCAAGAATAGCAGGTATTCCACAAATGGTTCAATATTGACTTTCTTCATCAGGGATTTCTCCCTTCCCTATCCTTCTCTCTCCTCTTCCATCATCTTACCAGACACCTTAACACCTGTGAGGAGATTATGTGTGAGCAGAAAAGGGAGCCAGTCTTTCTGTGTTGTAGGATTAATAAGGAATCCAAAGGGACCCATCCCATCCTTTTCTCTCATTCCTTTTCAAATAAAGGCCATATCTAGTTTAAATACTTCATTTACCATAAAAGTTACTTACTGGAGCTTTTTAACACACTTTGTTCAATATTTAGCAGATCAAGCAGAACAAAAGAGTAGGGATATACAAGAGTTGAGAAATATAGATAATTTTGGTTTCATAGCTGTGCATTAAAATTTATTCCCTAGAGAGAGAGACTCTACTTTTTATTAAGTCATAAGGAGCATACCAACGACATTGTCAAATTGGAAATTGTACAGGTTTGTCAGATCAGCAGAGAGGAAAGTAGGTATTAATAATAGGGTCAGGTGGGGTAAATTTTGGGAGGGCCTACTTCATGTAGGTATGGGGGGAAGCCCCTCAAAACAGCCAGGAGGAGTGAGAATGGGCATGGGGTGGGACATGCCAATTGTCCACTTTGACCAGGAGGACACCTCTGAAACAGCACTATTATTTGATTACCTTTGTCTTATAAACAAAGACTAATGTTTCAATTGCATAGTTCCTGTTGTTTTCTCTAGCAACTTTTCATTGTAGTCTTTGCAAATGTTGCATCAATATTCTACTTTAAAATTATTAAAATGTGACAGAGGCATAAATGGAGTTCTTGGCCCACCGCACTTCCGTTCCCAGCCATGCATCTGGATCACGACTAAGAACTCCGACTGAGGAGGAAGAGAGTGGGATATATCTAAGAACTGAGGTAGAAGGCCAATGGAAATCAAATTTTGCTGAGCCAAGCTACTTGGCTATAAAGGCAATACAAATATTGTAAGCATTGGAAATATGGTTTAAACCTCGTCTTGCTTTCAATGCAGTAGGGAAAAGAGAGAGAGAGAGAGAGAGAGAGAGAAATAGTCCAACTCAACAAGGGTTATGGAAATGTTATGGGTCCAGGAAGGGAGCACTGATTAGTGGGAAGTGGGAGTAGGGGAAAAGGTTATGGGTGATACAGGGAAGAGGCAACTTGTTAGCTGGTCCAAGAAGACAGTGGTGAGCAAGACCATCCTGACCAAGGGAATAGCCTTAACTAAGTCTTGAAAAGAAGAAGAACAGGGTCTGCAGATGATCTCAGGAACCCCAAAGACCTTCAAAGTAAGTACTCCAATGACTGGTAACAGTATATGCTTATTCTAGCTTCCTTGACACTCAGAAGGAAACAACGAGAACCTCTTCTCTTAACACATCTAGTTAAAGCAATCTGCTTCTAAAATGGTTTCCAAGCCCATGGGTAGAAACACCACAAATATACTAAAACTCTTCAAATTCACTTAGGAGAGAGAACATCCCATTTCCCTTCTGCTTACCCACAGTGTTCCTAGTTGTATCCTTTTTATTTCATAAAAAGAAACATCTTATGATTATTAAAGTAATACAAACTTATTTGGAAAAATATAGAAAAACATTAAAAAACCAATATAGTCAGTAATAACCCCATCACCCAAAGGTAACCACAGTGAATATTGTATTAATATTATAGATGGGATTACAGGTATATGTATTGACAATACATTAGTATATATTGTCCAGTGTTTTTCCCCATACATATATTAAAATTTAAATTATTAACAAAGTTAGACATACACACTTAAGAACCTGCTATGTTTCCCTATCATGAATTTTCTTCTGCACTATCATTGATGCTACATAGTATTCTGTAGTATGGATATTCTATTTTTAATTTCCTGTTCTTGAACATTTTAGATTGTTTCCAACTTTCACTACCTTGAATCCTTTTTTGACTAATTAGAATTTCTCTGGCCTTTGTCTCAGACACAAACCGCTCAGGGGCTATTCATGGAGGGCTGATTTGGTCCGTTCTTTTGGAGAATAAATTAGTCTACACAGCTGAACTTACTGAAGGTAAATATGGAGCTGGGCAATTTTTGCCGTATTGCAAGCAGGGACTGTGAACAAAGAGTATCTATGTGGCATTATACTATCCATTGGCTAATATGTTTTAGGGCGGCAATACCTCTCTCTACCCCATTGCTCTCCCTTTTCCCCACATGCAAGAAAGTACAGGACCTCTGACTGGGCATGGTGGCCCTTTGATGTGGTTTTTATTATGTCATAGCAGTGGAATTTCCAAATTGTAAATGCCTGTGACTCTTTCCCCAGGAGTCAGACAGCCAATGTTCTGTGGGAAAAAATTCAGGTAATGAGAGGAGCAAGATAAAGTAATACTTTGCTATAATAATTCTTTACTAGCTGAGGTCCAAAATGCTGTATTGAATGAAATAACATGATTAGAGTTAAATAAATAATGACAGCTAAGAGAGAAATCGGCCAGAGAGACGTTATTTCAGCCTATTAAGAAAAGAGATGAGATGCTGCTCAATGGAAAAAGGCCCTTATATTAAGAGTGTCAAAATAAAGGAAGGAGAAAAGAAATAGATGAAGTCTGAAGAGCATGCTAGAAAAGGGGCATGGATAATTTTAGACAAAACATGGGATCAGAAAGGAATGAGAGGAGGTACAATTGTGTAAGCAGTTCTGGGTTTCTTGATTTACACTAAGATCTGCAGCCTTTTCTCTGAAGGTAAGTATTTTAGGTTCTGCAGGTCAGGGTGTCTCTCACTGTACTACTCAACCCTACCACTGCAATGTGAAAGCAGTCATGGACGCCTAACAACTGTGTGTGTCTGTGTTCCAATAAAACTTTATTTATAAAATCCAGTGGCAAGTGGGATATGCCCCACCAGTTGTATTTTTCTGATCCTTGGTTTAGGTTATCAAAATGGTGTGGCAGTTTGCTAACCTTCAGTTCATTTCTCTATAAGATGGGACTCATACTTTGCTGGTTTGTGTTGTTGTGAGGATTACATAACAAGTGTGAAAGGTCCCAACACAGTGCCTAGCACAAGGTCCACACTCAAATGTTAACTTACCCACCATCCTTCAATTAAGTGATCACACTCCACAAGGAAGCACTCCTTGCCTCAGTTAATCATGCGTACCAATTAAAGAGAGAAAAACAGGTCGAAAAGAAAGACAGAATTAGATGGAAGGTTGTGATTGATTTTGGTTTTGGTTTTGTGATATACACAATGTAGGACAAATTGTTAAAAAGCATTATCTTGCAAACTGAAGAAACAGAGCAAAGTACAACTGCAAAAACAAATTAACTCAAGTTGATATAATTTCCATGACAATAAGCTCATTGTCCTTCTTGTCTTCCATCGAGCTTTTTAAACTTCAAACAATATCCCTACTTTAAAGAAACAAAAATATTTTTTTAGGCCCAGGCACAGTGACTCATCCCTATAATCCCAGTGCTTTGGGAGGCCAAGGTGGGAGGGTCACTTGAGGCCAGGAGTTCAAGACCAGCCTGGGCAGCATAGTGAGACTCCATCTCTACAAAAAAATTAAAAATCAGCCAGGCATGGTGGCATGCACCTATAGTCCTGGCTGCCTGGGAGGCTGAGGCGGGAGGATCACTTGAGCCCAGGAGTTTGAGGCTGCAGTGAGCTATGATGGAGCCACTGCACTCCAGCCTGGGCAACAGAGTGAGATCCTGTCTCTTAAAAAAAAAAAAAATCATTTTAAGTAGAAGCAAAATTTCCTGGTATAGGTGAAATGTACTTCACCAAACTTGTAAAATAGTCTATTTAACATTATTAATTTCAATCAAATGGCATCTCAATTTTGACTGGAAGTAGAATCACTCTGGTTTTCATTCTCAACAGCCTCGGAGTAGTACCACTGCAGGTTCTCTGAAGCATTTCTAAATGAGGTAATTTTATTTTATACACGGTTTCTTGTAAAAATTATTGTCTTCTGTACATCTAATTAAAATAAAGATGTAATAAAGAATTTACTTTTTTAATTAGGTTATAGATCTTAAAGCAATTATTATGTCATTAATAATTCCTTAACAGACTTTCTTGCACAAGATGAATAAAAAGATTTTTAAGCTGTGAGAAATCAATACACATTACTCATTTACATTAACGAAGCTACACAAACTAATCTGAGTCTTCATTAAATTATTTCTCCTGTGAACCAGCACAGTTTGGAGAGTCATTAGCTATTTATAACGTAGTAGAACTTCACTTACAAGAGAGAAATCTTATCCATGACTAGGCACTTAGATTAGTGTCATTTACAAGAGAACCAAATAATATCAATATGTTAGTGAGTGAAAACAGACTGATATAATCCATAAGGAGAACTAAATGATGAAAGACATCATTGTGGTGTTGTAATATGAATGGTTCAGCATTCTGCCTAAAAATTAAATGTCTTGACATTTTTTTTCTAAAGTTGTAATGAAGGTCCCTGCTCCCCATACACACGTGGGCTTTCATGCAATCTAGCATCTAGGAGACACTAAGATCAGTGAGCTTAAAATGCAATCATGAGGGCATCTCAAATAGTGTTTTCAGAGCTTGGTATTTTTTATACTTTCATCTAATATTATTACAGGATGATCTGCAAAAGCAAACCAAACCAAAACTCAAGATGATATTTTTTCCATTTGGTCAGAAGAGGAAAGGCTATGTTGTTAGAAAAAGCCATTAAGAGGAAAAAAATATTTGCAATATAAATTTTAGTCACATTGTCCCTAATTAATAATTTGGAGGCCGATTTGGACCCCTACACATAAAAGCAAAAGGCTTAAGGCCACACACTATTCAATTCCCCTGGGGAAGAATTGTATAAGGGATTGAATGAACCAATCCATAACTTCAACAGTGACTTTGGGTCCTTGTTAGCACACGAGTTGTTTCTTAAGCCCATCAAGGTGACAAATCATGGGAAGAGGTATGATCACAAGTTCGTTTTGAATCAACTGGTAAAGCCCTCAGTTAGCATGGCTGCATTTTGATAAACGGTAAGTAACAATAATGAAATTAAGACCATCAGGAATGACAGCAATAACCAAACCAGTCTGTGAACATAGGCTGAAAAAGCTGTTCCTGGGGCCTTGTGAGAAATTTGCTCCAGGAGCCTTACAAGAATTTGGAGAGAATTGTTCATCAATTTTTTTCAGGAAAAGAAATTACTGAATTGTAGTGATTTTTTTTGTAGTTCCTTATCTTAGTTCTCACAACTTGGCCAAGAAGAATTCTATTTGGGTGGAAGGGAGTGAATGGCTTTGCATCAGGACCTCCTGGAAGACTGTGCATGTGTTTGGAGGACACGTTGCTATCACACATAGTGCTGTACGGAAGCAAATGTGGACATGGGACACCCAGAGGTATTTTCCTCAATTATCAGTAGTTTTCTGCTTGAAAACTGGAAACAGAAGAGATGCAAGAAGCAAAGTTCATGACATTTTTAATTTTCTTCTATTATCTCTAAAGTATTAGATAAAATAAATTCTAATTTATAATTCTGTTTGCCATAGGTCGAATTGGCTATAATATTGGTAAAATTAAGAGATCATAAAATACCTTAGTCCTACCTACCAGGAAATACAAAGGCATGGATACCAACAAAAGCATTGCTTATTACACATAGAAAGGGTGACAGAGACTGATAATTATCTTCTTACTACCCATATTATTGTTCTTCCAAGGGAAAGGATCCATGCATTCTAGATGAGTTCATAGCTGGGTGTGGCCTGGTGTGTAACTTCTGTCCGATAATATGCATAGGGAAATTTCATGGGGCATCACTCTGGAATCTTCCATAAAAGCAGCCAGAGCATGACCTTTGTCCCCTCCTTGCCTGTTGCCCTTCCTTCTTGCTTCTGGAATATGGATGAGGTGGCTTGGGTGAAGCCTCCATCTTGAGCCATGCATTGGTTGACCTTGATAATGGAAGCTTAGTCTGCTCAGGCTGCTATAACAAAATGCCATAGACTTGGTGGCTTATACACAACAAACATTTATTTCTTACAGTTCTGGAGGCCAAGAAGTTCCAGATTAAGACGCTAGCAAATTTGGTATCTGGTGGGGGCCTCTTCCTCATTGATGGTGACTTCTTGCTGCATCCTCACCTGCTGGAAGGAGCAAATGATGTCCCTTGGGCCTATTTTATAAGGGCACTAATCCCATTCCTTAGGGCTCCACTCTCATGACATAATCGCCTCATGAAAGACTCTATCTCCCAACATCACCATCCCGAGAGTTAGGATTTCAACATATTAATTTGGGGTGACACCAGACCATAGCAGAGGCCATGCATGCAGAGCATCAAGATAAAAAGAGTTTGGCCCATGAGAACTTCACAGAGCAAGAGTAGAGGTTCTAGGGAGCCCTCACTACATGTTCACAGTCGGCTGTGGCAAGAAAACATTTGCATTTGGATTCTGCAAAAATCATGATAACACGGTCTGTACAATCAGGGGTATATTTTCACTTGTGATACAATCTTGAATCTGTAGCCAAATTTCCCCACTTCTTTCTTTACAGCTTCTGAATTTTGATCACTAGGGTGTTCTCCTTTTCAAGATTTATTGAAAAAATTATCCATATTTCCCCTCAGTACTGTCTTGTTTTCTTTTTTAATATTTATATTTTTTTATCCATCTGGAATGAATAGTATTAGAGTTGTTCATGTAATAGAGTATGTGCATAACTTATGCTAAAGTTAATTTCAAAGATCCTCAAGTAAGCATTTTTTCAGTACTCTCCCCTCCCCTGTGACTATTACAGCCAATTTTCCTCTTCTCAGAAGCACATAAATTTATATTTCACAGAGGAAACACAAATAATCAATAAACCTATGGAACTCCTCATTAGCAATGCTAATAAAAATGTTTTGCTTATTTAATTAGTCAAAATTTAAAAAAAAAACCAAGTTGACACAAGTATGGTGAGTCGGGTACTCTTTTATCCTAGTGATGTCAGTATAAATTACTTCTTTCTGGAAAGCAATTTGGCTATAACTTACAAGAATCTAATAAAAGTTCATGTTCTCTGATCCAGTAATTTCACTTTAGGAAATCTACCCTATGAAATTAGTTCAATATTTTAACAAAGAAGTTCAATGATGCCCATTTCAGAATTATTTTTGGTAGTGACACACTATTTTTAAAAAGTCTAAACATCTTTCAATAGAAAAATTGATTAAATTTTGGCATATTTATCACTGGGATATTACACAGCTATCGCAATGATGTTTTTGAACAATTTTGAATGAAACGGAGCAGTGGTTAAAATATAATGACAAGTAAAGCAGCACATATGCTTTAAGTAGACACAGAAGAATGACTTCAAGGAAATCTACTGTATTATCAGTTACCTCCTTGGGACGTGGGATTGTGGTTCATTTTTATTTTCTGCCCTATATTTTTTCTGCATTTTCAATTTTTCCACAGTTGCAATGGATTTTTATTATAGTTATAAAGAAAAATTAAAAACATAAATATGATTTTGAGTTCTAGATTGAACAAAACCAGTAGTATTATTTACAAAAATTGGCTTAACTAAGATTTTAACTCTTTGGATTTGCTACATGTAACATTATCACTGTTTTGCTGTCAAATCCAGCATTTTCATTCCCATTAATAACTTGATGAATATGAATTGAGTTATAAACCAATGATAAAAAACCCATTACTGCCTAATAGACATAAAACAACATTAACAAAGAAATGCATCTATTTATACACTGATAATCTTGATGGTCAAACTGCCTGGAAAATGAAGTTTCTATAATTTAATTGTACCAAATCGGGAAACCTTACCAGAAACCTAGCCACTTTGTCATCTGGCAACATGGACTCTCGGCTGGTGACACAGTAAGTGATTACTAAAGCTTATTCAACAAAGACTGGTTTTACCTAAAGGGATCTGAAAGTTCAGAAACTCAAGAACACAGCAATATTGACATCTGGAACAAATTGGATTGATGGTCTCAGTAAATAGTGGCACAACCTTGCATAGAATAACATTTACTCGATATGGGAGGTAAGTACAGAATAAAATACTTTATTCTAATTCATTCCAGATTTTGCTTTGCTACGAAAGCCTAGAAAATTTATTTAAAATGACTCTAAAACTGCCTAAAGATTTATCTACAAAAATGTTTCTTGTAGCAATATTTATGTTGACGAAAAGAGGAGAAAATTTAAGGTCTAACAATTGAGTTTTTTACATAAATTATGTTTCTATGTAATGAAATCTATGCCATCATTGAAAAAGGTGTTGTCACAGAATATTTAGTGAAATAGGAAAATGTCGACAACAATTGAATAAAAATGTGGTTATCAAATTGAAATCCATATACATACAGACATTCATATATATATGCAAAAACCACAATTTTATACCCAAACATTATTTCTAGGTAATACTATCATAATTAATTTTTATTTTCTTCCTTATTTTTAGTTTCTAAATTTTTTGTGACAAAAAGACGACCTAAAAGTCTTCCCAACCTCCTCACCTGAGACCCCATTAAATAAATTATATTAATAAAGACATATTTGTTTAACATGTATTTATTTATTTAACATGTACTTAAGGCATTGTAATTGAAGCTGAATCTCAATAATTCTGAAATATTTATTTACACAAGTGGGAACAAAATGCTATTTTAAAACTGCTAGCATTTTTTCTGTTAGTGGTAGTATATTGCTCTTCCACAGAAGGTCAGAGAAAATCAGCCCTTCAGTGGGACTTTTTATTATACAAAGGCAAAACCTTGCTGAAGTGGCCAGGGGTTGAACTGAGATTAGAAGGAGTTAAACTGTATGATATTAAAAATGTTTGTCTGTGTTCTGTGCTGAATTGTCTTTCTGCAGTTTTGTTGAGAGGTGAGCTTGGAACGGGGTGGGGGAGTGGGAGGAGGAGGAGCGACAGTTTGTCCCTCTTCCTACTGGACTAGACCAGGGGTGATAGGGTAGTGACCTCAGAGACTTCAGGACACCCAGATTCCACATATGCTGAACATAGTCAAGGACATTATCAGTGGGAGAGATGATCAGAAACTATATGTATATCCTCTGCTTTTCACTTTCCAAGAGCTTCCAATCTACTTTGAAATATGAGACACATAATGACTACAAACAAGATGGGATATGCTCCTTGTCAGAGATTATTAATGAGCTAAGGTTGCAGAGGCCGATGTTATAGAAATGACCTGGAGGATTAATGTTCACTTAGATATACAAGGCAGAGCAAAAACATGTTGGCATCTCTCCTTCCTCATCTGCTGACAATATCTCCCATATCAGTTAGGAATGCATTTATTTAATAGCTTCCAGTAATAGCAAACTCAACTAAGAGGGGCTCAAGCAGTACAGACATGTATTATGCCATGGAACAGCTAGGCAGCCCCTGGCACTGGTTCAGCTTTTCAACAATGTCTTTGCAGACTCGCTCTGCAACCTAGAGCATGCTGGGTTTTGGGTTTGCTGCCTCATGTTTGCAAAGTGGCTGCCAGATCCTGGCATTTGCATTCAAAAGTAGAATGAAAAGGAAGAGAGACAAGTGCAGTTGCCTTTTTAAGTAAGAAAGCTAACACTTTCCCAGAACTACCGACAGCAACTTGCACATGGCCACCCCTGACTGAAATAGTGGCTGGGAAACTATTTCATCTTTTCCAGTCTTTAAGGGTGGTGGGTCAGGAATAGTGGGAGAAGGATCGACTCTTGGCAGCCAAACAGGGTCTCTCCCACTTCTCCTTCTGGCTTGGACATTTACACGACAATGTTTCTATTATTTCTAGTTATTCCTTCAGTTACTTCCCATAATTGTTATGGAACATTTCTACTTTTTTATTACATCTGATAGGTCCAGGTGTATGAACACATAAAATTTTGTAACTTGGAATATTTAAACACAATGACAAACTGACCGATGGTTTTGTAAATCAGAAAAGTACAAAAGGGCAGACAAAGCCCCTGGATAAGAAAACATCAAAAACACTTCTTTCTGCCATGATGGGGAGATTGTGTGGACAGGGCACTGATTGTCACAGTGTGGCCAGTATTATCTTTTTTTCTGCTTCTCTTGTTTTATTTACCTCAGGACACTGAGCTTCTACAGACATGAGTCCTCTTGCTGGAAACAAGGAATACCCAAGAAGTAGTCTATATCAGTGTTTCTCAGTAGTGTTTTCTCATAATTGTTGACCTCAGGGAGCCTTTTTAGATATTTTTTTCCTAATTGCCTCCCCTACAAAATTTTATTTTATTTTATTTTTTTTTTGAGACAGAGTCTCGCTTTGTTGCCCGGGCTAGAGTGAGTGCCGTGGCGTCAGTCTAGCTCACAGCAACCTCAAACTCCTGGGCTTAAGCAATCCTACCGCCTCAGCCTCCCGAGTAGCTGGGACTACAGGCATGCGCCACCATGCCCGGCTAATTTTTTGTATATATATATTTTAGTTGTCCATATAATTTCTTTCTATTTTTAGTAGAGACGGGGTCTCGCTCTTGCTTAGGCTGGTCTCGAACTCCTGACCTCGAGCGATCCACCCGCCTCGGCCTCCCAGAGTGCTAGGATTACAGGCGTGAGCCACCGCGCCCGGCCTAAAATTTTAATGGACAGATACACAGTCAGCCCTCCGGATCCATAGGTTCTGCAACCATGGATTCAATCAATCATGGATCAAAAATATTTGAATACAAAAACTGTCCCTGTACTGAACATGTTTAGACTTTTTTTCTTATCATCATTCCCTATACGGTATAGTAACTATTTACGTAGCATTTGCATTGTGTTAAGTATTATAAGTAATATAGAGATGATTTAAAGTATATGGGAGGATGTGCATAGGTTATATGCAATTACTATACCATTTTATATCAGAGATTTGAGTATCCACAAATTTTGGTATCTGCAGGGGGCCTAGAACCAATCCCCCATGGACACCAAGGGACGACACCTGTATCTATGTCTATGCATTGAATGTATAACTGTCCTTTACATGTAAAATGAGTATGATTCCCCTACCCCCACACCCAAACCAAATTTTGCTCCTTTGGGAATAATATTGGCCTGATTGAGAATGCATGGTCTGTATCCTGAATACTTCTTAAGGATGGATGAATGGAGGGTGTTAAGGAAAACATCTGGAGCAACCCTTGAAGAATAAAAAGAACTTTATATACAGAGATACAAGGAAAAGCATTAGATGTTCTGGAAATGCAGGAATAAAGTTGCAGAGGTAGGAGATTGTTAGGAATGTATCATGGGATGAAGAAGGGAGCAATTTGGGTATAGGTTTAGCTGAGTAATAAAAACAGTCCTCAAACGTGGTATTCCTCAAATTGTACACTCAGGGATCTCAATGCTGGGCTCAAGAGTATGAACTGTAATAAACGGGAAATTAATTAAAGAGAAGTAAAATCATCAAATAATTGTGGTTTGGTTGATAATTTTAAATTTCACTGGTTCCCTCACCTTCATTTTTACTTCTCAAAACAGCTGCTTCCAAGTTATATAACAAGAGTCCACCTAAATGATATTTGCCCGTTCAGATAAGAATCCTTCTAAATTCCCATTGGACAAGAACAGTCCAACTCTCACAGGTAAACAATAACTAGATAGCTACAGAAGCAGCACTTGAAGACCTAATAGCTTAGTAAAAAATGACTGAGTCAGGGAAAAACTGTATGAATTATCAAATGGTAACCTCTCCCCTGAGCTTCTTACTGCAAGGAAAACACCTAGAAGCTTAGGCACGAATAAAAGTTGCTTTATGTTTTACTTTTTCTTCCAAAGTGGTCATAATTAATTTTGTTGACACAAATACACAAGATGTTAAAGAGGAATGGCACCACATTGGTGAGAAGACAAACCTGTGCTTGCCTAATACACAGGAGAAATCACGCAGATCATTCACCCATGTGAAAGCAATCTTTCTAATGCCGCCAAGGTCAGGAAGACCTCTGGTTAGAAACAAACTGAAAAACTACTGCACGAATGCAGATACACACATTAGAGTCCCATTATGTATCTAATTTAACCAACATTTCAGACAAAATTATGTAATAAAAATGAATGTGAAACTCATAAAGACCTCTTTCATTTGCCCTCTTCCTGCGTTACTTAACCATCCTTAGAACAACTCCCACTTTGAGACACACACACACACACACACACACACACACGTAGAGGACAGAATAGTTTTAAGAGGAGTGTATTTAAAATGAAAGTTAGATCTGTCGATGAATTAATACAGATATGTAAATTCCTTTTGTCTTTGCCGTACTAAGTCAATAAAGAAAAAAGATGAAACCTTGGCAGATTTTTCCTACCGAATTTATTGACTCTTTTACTGTTATGAAAAAAATTTAGAGATTATACCATGGAATTAGTTGATCTTTTTTCTTAAGTCTGAGAAAGAAATCTATGGACAGTGCCCGGAAAGCTCAGAAGCACCCAGCCCCTCCTTTCTGAATAGATGGGGGGGTGGGTGGAAACCATTAAATGAGATACAGTGTCTTTTTACCCCATGATCAGAACATAAGACTTGCAAATAGGGACATAGGTCAGAATTTCTTAAGTTTAAAAGGGGATTCCCTAAATTCAGTTTAGTACCTTGCTTATGTAAGATGTTACCACTGTAGGGGAAATGATGAAAGGTGTGGGGGAGCCTCTGTAATATCCTCACAACTTTTTCTGTAGACCTAAAATTATTTCAAAATAAAAAGTGTATTTAAAGAAAGATTTGTCTCTGGTTTGCCAGTCTTAGAGAATACCTTTAGTATTTCCTGGAGAGAAACATGTTTTCTGATCACCCTAACACATCAGGGATTATTTTGCTTTTTTTGTATAGAGAGGGATTTGGACTTAGAGTTGGAGTCTTTGAATTTGGATTCATTGTAAGCTATGAAATCTTATGCAAGCCACTTAACCCTTTAGTAGCTCTGCCTCTCCACTTTATACCCTCCAGGACAGGGACCCTATCTCGCTCATCTCTGTAGCCTTCAGTAACACTTTTGTGGGGGGAATATGGAACGAGTGAAAGCTTCAGGGTCAAACTTAGTTTAAAATTCCAGTTCCTCTACTAACCATGTATGTTAGTATGGGGCAAAATGTTTAACATTTTTGAGTTCCGGTTTCTTCATCTATAAAATAAACTTTTGAGATGATTAAATGAGATGATACAGGTAGAGCACCCAACAGTGCCTGACATAAGCTGGAAGATTGGCATACTTCCTCTACAGAATGATACCTTTCACATGGAATTTCATTTATTTTTAATCCTGAAACACTTTTCTAGTACTCATTGTGTGCAAGATCTTGTTCTAAATGTTTTTCAAGTAGTAACTCATTTTATTACCTTAACATGCTTATGATGTAGGTATTATCCCATTTTACAGATGGGGAAATGGAGGCATACAGAAGTTAAATTTGCCAAGGTCAAACAGCTACTAAGCAGAAAGACTGGGGATTTGCACCCACACAATACTATCCAGGGTTTGTATTCCTAAAATGCTAAGCTATAATAGGTCATAGACTATGAAAGAGGTGCACAGGATTAGACATCGCACTGTGCCTGCCTTGTTTACCATAGGCTGCCAAGTGCCTAGCACACATAGGTGCTCTCACACACGCTGACTGACTAAAGGCATACTAGCTCTTCTATAGACATGTGCTTATTCAAATATCTGCCAACCTATCTCCCTGTATCTTCAGCAGTGCAGAAGGGAACTAGCATTTGCCACGGGCTTCCTAGTTTAAGTGTTTGAAATGTTAAACTTTCACTAAGTCTCAAAAACATCCTATGAGGGGCATGGGAATACAGTCATGTGCCGCACAGCAGTACTTTGGTCAACAATAGACCGAGTATATGACTGTGGTCCCATGAAATTATAATGGAGCTGAAATATTCCTATCACCTAGTGACATCATAGCTGCCATAAAGTTGTAACACAATTCATTACTCACTTGTCTGTGGTGATGCTGGCATAAACCAACCTACTGTGCTGCTGTTGTATCAAAGTCTAGCACATACAACTTTGTACAGTACATAATACTTGATAATGATAATAAATTACTATGCTACTAGTTTATGTATTTACTATACTATATTTTTATCATGATTTTAGCATGTGCTCCTTCTACTTGTTAAAAAAAATGTTAACTGTAAAACAGCCTCAGGCAGGTTCTTCAGGAGGTGTTCCAGAAGAAGGCACTGTTATCACAGGAGATGACAGCTCCACCCATGATATTGCCCCTGAAGACTTTCCAATGGGACAAGATGTGGAGATAGAAGACAGTGATATTGATGATCTTGACCCTGTGTAGGCCTAGGCTAATGTGTTTGTTTCTTAGTTTTTAACAAAAAAGTTTAAAAAGTAAAAAAGAAAATTTGAATAGAAAAATCTTATAGAATAAGGATATAAAGAAAGAAAATATTTTTGTACAGCTATACAATGTGTTCATGCTTTAAGCTAAATGCTTTTGTAAGGGTCAAAAGTTTAAAAAGATTAAAAAGTTTATAAAGTAAAAATGTTATAGTAAGCTAAGGTTAATTTATTATTGAAGAAAGAAAAATTTTTAAATAAATTTAGTGTCGCCTAAGTGTCCAGTGTTTGTAAAATCTACAGGTGTGTACGGTAATGTCCTAGGTCTTCACATTCACTCACCACTCACCCACTGACTCACCCAGAGCAACTTCCAGTCCTGCAAGCTCCACTCATGCTAAGTGTCCATTTTTTATCTTTTATATCATATTTTACTGTACCTTTTCTATGTTTAGATATATTTAGATCCACAAATACCTCTGTGTTACAATTGCGATAGTGTTTAGTAACATGCTATGCAGGTATTAGCCTAGGAGCAATAGACTATACCACACAGCCTCGCTGAGTAGGAGATTATACCACCTAGGTTTACGTAAGCACCCTCTATTTTGTTTGTACCATGACAAAAATCATCTAACGACACATTTCTCAGAAGATATTCCTGTCGTTAAGTGACACATGACTGTATTTCCTTTTTCCTCCTGGAGAAATAGGATTACACAAAAAGAGTAAATAACTTCTCCAAGTCACGTAACTAATCAGAAGTGCAGCCAGGATCAGATCCCCAGCATTCCTGCTCCTGAAGCCCAGGTTTTTTACAGTATGCCTGGCAGCCTCCCAAATGAGATCATTACTGGGAATGTCATAAAAACCTTCTGTCATGGAAGTGGCTCTTCCCTTCACTTGATCCAGATCTCTGCCTAAAAATCATCTCAGAGACTTTCTCTGACCTCCAGCATAAACTGCTACATTTGCTTGCTGTCACTTTACTCTGTTTTATTCTTTTCTTCATTGCATTCATCATTATTTGATGTCATATTATATGTGTTTATTTACTGTCTGTTCTCCACCTAATTGGTAAGTTCTATGAAGACAGAAAATGTGTCTGTCTTGGAGACCATTTTAGCCCAGGGTCTATAAAAGTACCAGATACAAGGTAGGTATTCAAAAAAATATATATTGCCGAATAAATAAGTAGACATGGGGGAGATTCCAGTAATAATTTAGTATTATTATCTTTATTATGATTAGCAGTATCTCCCTTCATTAGTTAGGTCAGTTGGGACAGAGCTTGATTTGATAAAATAAAACTGATAGTAAAATTGAGTAGACCACATTGGTTTCAAGCAGATCAAAGCACAAAGTCTAAGCAACACCATTAACGACTAAGAAATTAAACAGCTGGGATAAGGATGTCCTCCAAGCAAGCTGAACAGACAGCACCAGTGAGTTGCCAAACAGAGGCCCAGTTTTCAATCCTTCTAAATCTTCATGAGCTTAGAAAGACCCCTCTGCTGCTGGTCACAAATGGCCTTAATTCGCCTCTCATTTTTCCATCAGGAAACAATTGGCCTTGATTTATTTTTTACCACTTTATTTATACATCTCCTGCAAGACTGAAGCATTGATTTTCCTAAGAGATAATGTTAATAGGATCAATAAACCACCATGAACATGTATCAAAGCATCATTTCTTCATCCTAACCTGGCTGAAGGCAGGAGGCACTGCCTGCAGACAGCCTCTGCTGAAATCCGCCCGGCTCTGGTGATTTGGAAGGCGGTACGAAGGCACCTTTGCTTATAAATTATGAATGAGCTCAAGCACTTTGATGACCCAGATAATGTGCCAAATACAGCACCACTGAGGACTCTGGGGAGTCTGGAAACCTGAAGTCATATTTGAAAGCTACCTTTAAATACAGTCTACACTAGGGCCAGAATATGTGAGAGCAGCAGTGGGGGCAAAGGCCATGCAAAAGATTAGATCCTTTGTTGGAATTCTATTATAAGGAATCAGGGATAAGTTGCAATAAGCCAGGTGGTCTCATCTTTCATCTACTCTTGGAAGCTTCAAGTTCCAGTGTACCGGACACAGGCAACGAAAGGGAGCCTGGGATCCTACTGCTTAATGGCAAAGCTAAGTGAGTTTTGCAGACAGCTTTTGCGAGCCACACAAATGTGGTCTCATTTCCTCCTGCCTCTAACCTCCAATGCCACCCAAGCAAGCAGGCCTGCCTGCTGGAAATGTCCTTCCCACGTCTAATACCTACAGCTATAACAAAGCACCGAGGCTTTAACTCTCCAGGGGAAGGTGCTTAGCAGAATCACGTTAGAATTCTCCTTGAAAGCACATGTGCTAGAAAAATGATTTTCCTCCCACCTAAGCTGGTAATCACTCAGACTCTCACCTCTGGTTCCAACTCTAGAAGATCAGCAGAATCAGCTGAAGAAATTTTGAACACTAGAGTCCTCCTGTCCCACTTCAGACTTACTGATAAAGAGGTTGGGGACAGTGGGTGGTAATTAGGGAATAAGAATCTATATTTTTTAAATGCTCCCAAGGAATTTTGATAGGATCCTTCAGCTAACATACATTTGAGAACCATTTCTCCAAAATGCCAGTGGTTCTCAATCATGACTGCACATTATCTGAATTATCTGCAAAGCCTTTAAACAATACTGATGCCTGTGTCCCACTGTAGACCAGGGTCTCTGAGTTGTGGGGGTCTATCTCTGGTCTCTGCCCAATAGATGGCCTCACACCCTCCCCTCCCCATAAGAATGTCTTTGGACATTGCCAAATGGACCCTGGGAAACAAACTTGCCTGCCCTTCCTCCCCCTGGCGGTGGTATCTAGTCATTTTACTATATGTCTTCAAGCTCATTTTAATGTTCAGTCCTTACTTCATCTCCATTATACCCATCCATGCCCTTCTTTTCTCTGGTCACTTTGGATAAGATGGGTAACTTCAATATACACAGGTATAGTATATTCAGGAAGACTCCAAGTCCACATGTCAAGGTAGAGTCCAGCCAGCTGGCCTGTTCATGTTATATTACTTGTTCATGGCCAAAACTTGCCCTTGCACTGACTTAAAGAAATAGATCACAAAACAGAATGGACAACTTACAATAAATTACTAATGAAGGCAATAATTTTTTTAAAAGCAAAGTACAAGAAGCAAGCACATGTTTTTTTCTCTAAGACACTGGCAGACTGGATTCACTCATTCACTATCCCATCCATGAGTGTCCACAACGTGCCAGGCAGTAAGCAATACAGACAGGATGGTTGCCAGTATACACTGTATATTCTAGAAGTGGAGGGACAAATGCCATGCAAGCTTACACATCAAATAAGATAATTTCAGATGGTTATAACTGCCATTAAAGGGACAAAAGAAGTGATGTCAGGTAGAGAATATGGGGCATCAGTGGGCTACTTTGGAGCATCATAGGACACAGTAGAAGTGACATTTGAATATAAGACGGGTACTGTCACTCACTGCTGCTAACATGAAAATTGGTTCAGTCTTCTAGGAAAGTAATCTGTTTATTTTATCTGACCATTTAATAAATGCGGGACATCTCTAAAAATACACCCCATCAATACCACTTGCTGGGACAGTACAACATGGAAATGACCAAAACACAGTAAAATATCCCAATACAGCAAAAACTTTACAATATTTTACAAAACTACACCCAAGGCTGACTGAATTGTCAACAAAAGGAGACAGATAAATTGTGATATATTAACTAAAATGTGAAGAATGTCTAAGATATAATGTTTAAAAGTTACATAATGTGTAGAATGCTTAAGATATAATCTAAAGAAAAATAAACAGATTACAAATTTCTCTACACACGGATTATATGTAGGACTTGATATGTAAGAAAACTGAGAGAAAATGCAATAAAACAATAACAGTGATTGTGCAGATGCCTTTTAATGAAGATTTTTTTTCTTTTTTCTTTTCCAAGTTCTCTGATTAACTTTTTAGACAAATTATTAAAATAATGCTTCAGACTTTTGATCATGCCATTTGCTTGAATTTTTACCTATGCAATCCAAATCTAATGCCTATTTTGAGGCTCAGCTCAAATGCTACATCCCAGCAGCCTTACTTGACTGCCCTGGCCCCAGCCGTCATTTATCGCTTTCTGCCCACTGCTCCCAAAACATTTTGTCCCCTGATATGGATTGAATTGTGTCCCCCAAAATTCATATGATGAAGCCCTAACTCCCAGTACCTCAGAAAGTCACCGTATTTGGAAACAGGGCCTTTAAAGAGGTGATTAAGTTAAAATGAGGCCCTTCAGATGGGGCCTAATCCAGTCTGACTGGTGTCCTCATAAGAGGAGGAAATTTGGACACATGCAGAGACACCAAGGATGTGCACAAACACAGAGGAAGGACCATGTGAAGACACAGGGAGACATGGCTGTCTGAGAGCCAAGGAGAGAGGCCTCAGGAGAAACCAAACCTGCCAACACCTCGATGTTGAACTTCCAGTCTTCAAAACTGTGAGAAAATACATTTCTGTTGTTTAAGCCACCCAGTCTGTGGTATTTTGTTATGGCAGCCTTAATAAACTAGTACACCCTCTTTTTGTTGCTCTCTTAGAATTACAGTTACCAGTATACTTATTCTTCTGTCCCACTAGCTAATTTGCCTATCGAGCATGGGGCCCTGCTCTAGTTACCTTTGTGTCTGACTCCAGTGTCTTTTACAGTTCCCTACACATAGTAGCCATTCGATAAATGTTGGCCAAAGTGAATTTTCTGATTTTTTTCCCCCTTAACCAATCTAGGGACATGGTATCTACAGAATTTTAAACAAGCTGAAAAACAAATTGAGAGAAAAGTCAGTTCAAAGGCAGAATTGATACCTTTAAAAAATAAAAAAAAAAAAACAAGAAAAAATCAGTTGGTAGAGATTTTTCTATAAATATTTGCATAATCAGCAGTTATTTTTACTCCAAAAATAAGTACATGATATGCTTCAAAAACTGCACAGCTGATTATAATCTTTGTATTGCATTTCAGCAGTATCAATCTCTTTCTAATGTCTATATAAACACCATAGATGCACTGCATTTTCAAAGGAATAATTTGACAAAAAATCTGCTATAATTTCCATACATTGAAAACTTGCTTTTGAATATGTTCTAACTTCTGACATAAACCTTTGTATATTATGTACGCTGTCATATATTCCAAGTGTGTATGTAACTCAATTCAAATAATGATGTCTTTCATCTTAAAATTTCAAAACATTCTAGAACCTTGCATTCCAGTCTTTAGTCTATGAATCAAAAGCTTTGGCGTCACCTGAGAGTTTGTTAAAAATGCAGAATTCCAGGCCCCACCCTTACCTACTGAATCATAATTTGCTTTTAATGAGATCTCCAGATGATTGTTATGATTCTTAAAATTTGAGGAGCACAGAGCTAGAATATGGATTCTCAGGATTAAATGACTTACATCTTTCAATTATTTCTATTTATCTGAAGAGAGGAAAAGATTGGAATTTTCCATAGTTTGAACCAGTGCTATTGTAAAATTCATTATGGTCTTTGTTTTTAGGCAAATGAAGAATAATGACAACCAGCTAAGATCATTTTGAATTTAGAAGTGTCTCTATTTTAGTTTTTCTGAAACTTGGAGACAGTGTCCTAGATAGGGGGATGGATGATGTAAAGAAATCTAGTGTCTGTTAAATAAATCACAAAGTCGATAAAGAAACAGGTGAAGGTACAAATAAAGAACTCTTCAGAATCTTTCTGAAATGACTTAAAGCCAACCTAAAATATGACAGCCCAATTTTAGAACAAAAAGAAAATTTTAGAGTCAGGGGTAAAAATGAAGGTGATTGCTAGATCTACTTTTCTTTAACCTAAGATTAGTCAAATGCCTTTAAAAAAAGGTTTTGTATTCTATTAGTACTTGTAAATAAATATTCAAATGGATATGAACAAACAACTCCATTATACATAAAGACAAAATATTGACTCTTCCTTTTTCCCCACCTCCAGGCACTGACTTTACAGAAGAATTCAGTTGTATTTATGGCTCATGAACAAACATAATGGTAAAAATGCTTTGTGATATAAAAACATTTCTTCCCAGGGGCTCAAACTGCATTCTAGACATTATCTCATTAATTGCTTCCTTAAATCTTTCTCATTGATTTTTATATTTTTTGAGCCAGTAAGTTCACTATTTTTTGCATATGAAGGAAAGAGCTCACTTCAATTAGAATTTGAGATCTTAAGCATCTTTTAAAATGGTGATGTTATATCTCAACTGACAAGGAGTTACTGGAGTGGCTTCAAAAAAAAACAAAGTGACCGAACAGTTATTTATTTATGTATGAACTAACCAAAAGTTCTGAGGATGTCTTGGGAAGATTGTATCAGGAATGTAAATACTTGACTAATGTACCTTGGCTGTATCAACCAGCAAAGATATGTCTGGAGATTAGAGATGTGCAAATGTCTCATTTTTGAAAGGGAAAACAAAATGCTAGCATACATTATTAAATAAGCCTTCTGACAAAATAATGCAGTGATCACTAAGGACCAGTAGGTATTTGCCAAGAACAAGGTCATTCCAAACCAACCACATTCCTGATTTTGACAGAACTGCTAAACTGATCAAAGAAGGGAATGCATAGATTCCATTACATTCAACTAATAATGATAGCTGTTCTGCTTTGAGCACTTCCCCCGTGTGCCAGAAACTGTGGGGAGTGCTTTACAGACAACCGATTTAATCCTTTAAAACTGTGATCCCCAACCCCCTGGCCTGTTAGGAACCGGGCTGCACAGCACTGCCTGGGCTCCACCTCCCCCCAACAACCCCCCCAAGTCTGTGAAAAAATTGTCTTCCGTGAAACTTAGGAACCTGGGGACACACAGCAGGAGGTGAGTGGCAGACAAGCACCCAAAGCTTCATCTGCATTTACAGCTGCTCCCCACGGCTCACATTACCCCTGAGCTACATGTCCCAACCCCCTTCCATAGAAAAATTGTCTTCCATAAAACCAGACCCTGGTGCCAAAAAGGTTGGAGACCGCTGCTTATGAGGAAGTATTATTACTGCTAATATCAGGAAAAACAACTAGTCCAAGGTCACGAGGTTGTTCCCAAAGATAACCTTTCTACGCATCACAGGGTGCTCTTTTCAACAAACATGATTTGCTTGTGAAACTGTATGGTCACTCGATCACTCCTGAGCAATCTAAACTTTGTCCATAATTACTCTCATAGTATTTCTGTATTATAACACCTATTTATTTGTCTAGCTCCCTCTCCATACTGGGAGCCTTTCTTCCCCTTGATTTCCTTTGCCTAGCCTAGGGCTTGCCCCCAGAAAGTGTTCCAACTGCGGTTGATAAGCGACCTCCTGAGGCAGGCCACCGGAGGCCAACATCTGGGCAGGAACGGGGGAGTAGGACAATGCTCACTAGATTCTAGGGCTCTCAACTCCTCATTTAGGAGGCACATTATATACAGTCCTTGAGCTATCTGGCTCTGTGAGTCTACACATGTTATTCTTTTTTTTTGTCTTTCTCTATTTTCCCCAGACTTCCATGATAATAACCTGTGTTACTTGTTAAGAATGCATATTCTTGGGCTCCATTTCAGACCCAGTACATTTCAAACTGCATTAGAAGGGCCTAGGAAGTTGTTTTTGGTAAGAGGGAGCAAAAATGAGGGGAGGGGGATTTACTTCTTTTCATATTTTTTACTATCTTTTAAAGTAGTATGTTTCATATGTTAAAATTTGATTATATAGTCATTGAAAGAAGAAGGTGGTTGGAGAGATGGTCCAGTAGGTGATTAAGGGTGTGATTTCTGAAATTCCCTAGGTGAATTCCACTGTAAGTGATGCCACTTCATAGCTTTTGATCTTGGGCAAGTTGCTAAATTTTTTTGGGCCTGTTTCTTTAATCTACAACCCTACCTCATAGGGTTATTTTGAGCATTAAATAAGTTAGATCATATAAAACACTTTGAACGTTCTTGGTGTATAAGGAGTGTTATGTGTCAGCTGTTATTAGTATCTTTAGATACAGATACAGATCCAAAAAAATTATTAATTGCAAAGAAGTAAATTGAAGAATAATATGTATGTATGGTCATTTTTATGAAATAAAACTATATGGGGGGGAGGCTGTGGGGAGTCAGGAGAAATGGGTGAAGGAAGGTTTCATGTTTTTTCTATATGCTTCTTTCTACATTATTTCAATTTTTACAATGATTATATATTCTCTCTCTCTCTATATATATAATTAAAACATCAAATTAATGTTGAGGGAAAAGCAGACAGGTAGCTCTGATAATATGCCACCTCCCCACCCCACAACTAAAAAACAATGAGATAATATATGCAAAGGGCCCAGAGCACCATCTGCCAGGCTAGCGTTACCCAACAAATATATGTGCCCTGGCCTTCTCCTGATCTTCAAAGGCACAGCACACACAAACACCAAACTTGGTCCCATTTCTCAACTTGGTCACTGAGTAGTTCTGATCTTAGTCTTTTGAGAGGAGAACATAAAATCTATGTGTTTTTTCATATTCTGATGACGGACACTTATCAATGCTAGGAAGGAGGACCTTTCGCTCCTGAATTTTCTCACTGACTCAGGCAAGAAGGATACAATGCTATTTCTTCATTTACTAATGGAAACTAAAAAGATTGTCAACATGCATTGGCCATTTTTGAGCAGCTGTTCTCCTGGGAGTTCATGGTAATCATACAAGTCGTGTTCTCTTGCAGACAGTATACAGTCAAGATTTGTAGAAGCCATATAATAAAAATAATTGAGTAATCATAGTGAGCATTCAAGTAGTCAGTATGTTCCATGCATATAGTAGATGGCAGGCCCTATTACCAATCAGCTCCATTTTGTAGACTGAGACATTAAGTAACCACTCTTGGTTATGCAGCTTGGGCAACAAGACAGTCTGATTCTAGAACTTAAGCTCATGGCCATTATAGTATAATGCTTCTGTAAGTAGGAGGCATTTACTGTTGTTGCTAATTAATATAAACAATGGCTCTCATTTGCAAAGCATTGCAATTTCCAAAGTGTTTTCACACACCTGTATTAGTTCTTTTAATTCAACAGCCTCCTAAAGTGACTAGGCGATTACTGTTGCATCCTTTTCTTTTTTCAAATGAGGAAATGAAGACTGAAAGGTTGTTTGAGGTCACATACATAAGTGACAGGGCAATGAATTGGACCCTTCTTTTGTTTTTTTATTTAGTCATTTGAATCCAGTGATAATTTTTTTGACCATCAAGTTATAGCTCTGGTTTTGGGAAGGGTCGACACATACTTTTTTTAAATGAGGAGGTTTTCAAAAATGAGAATGCTGCTGAATATTTTAATGTCCAAATAGCATACAAATTCTAAAAACATTCTGTTTTCAAGAAAAGATATTAAGAGATTTAAACAAAGGAAGAAGATAATCAAAATGAGCAGCCACAATGAGATACCACCTTATATCCATCAGGATGGCTGCTATAAAAAAATAAAAACACAGAAAATAACAAGTATTGGCAAGAATGTGGAGAAATTGCAACCCTTGTGTACTGTTGAAAGGAATGTAAAATGGCTCAGCTGCTATGAAAAACAATATGGTGGTTCCTCAAAAAATGAAAAATAGTATTACCATATAACTCAGAAACTCCACTTCTGGGTATATATCCAAAAGAACTGAAAACAGTATCTCTAAGAGATATTTGTACATCCATGTTCATAGCAACATTTTTCAGAATAATCTCAAAATGGGAAGTAACCCATATGCGCTTAGATGGATGAATAGATACAGAAAATGTTTTTACACACATACAATGGAATATTACTTGGCCTTAACAAGAAAGGATTCTGACATGTGCTACAACATGAATGAACCTTGAGAATATTATGCTAAGTGAAATAATCTAGTCACAAAAGGACGAGTACCATGTGCTTCCACTTATATGAGGTACCTGGAGTAGGCAAATTCACAGAGACAGAAAGTAGAATGGTGGTTACCAGGGGCTGGGGCAGGGAGAAGGGGGTTAATATTTAATGGGTACAGAGTTTCTGTTTTTCAAGATGAAATAGTTCTGGAGATGGGTCGCACAAAAGTGCGACTATACTTAACATTACTAAACTGTATACTTAAAAGTAGTTAATATTATAAATTTCATATTGTATGTATTTTTGCCACAGTTAAGAAAAAAAGAGTAAAGGGCACACAAATGAAAAATACAGGCTAGAAAAATCTAAAAAGTAGTTCTCATTGGTCTCTATGGAGGTTAAAGTAATATAATGGAACAATAAACAAAGGGTAATAGTTCGGTTTTCTCTATCGCTTACTTGCTATGAGAACATCTTTTTTGATATTACTGAGGTTCAACTTTCTCATCTATAAAAGAAATTAATAACATTTATGTTTGTCCACCTCGTAGGCTGCCATGAGATGCAAACAGCTGGAAGTGAATTGTAAATTTTTAAATTTCCTCTGAGTTGGCTTCAACGACTTCCATTGTTTTTGTTACAATCTGTGTACAAGTTCCTTAGAAATAGATTTTAGCTCACATGGCTCTCTCAGATCCATGCATTCAACTGCCTCTACTTGGATGTCTAAGGGGATCACATTCATATTAAAAATGTAATGTTTAGAACTGAACTCATTATTTTCCCCTCACCCCCCTTTCTCTTCTGAGGATCCTTATTTTGTTGAATGGCACTATCCCCTACAGAGTTGGATTTCTTCTTTCACTCCTGCATGATGTCCATGTCTAATCAAAGGCAGAATCTTGCTACTCTCACTCACCTGTCTCCTCTGCTTGAAACACTCTTTTTGGGAGTCTTTTCCTAGCCAACTCCTATTCATCCTGTAGGGCTCAGCTTATACTCCACCTCCACCCTCTCCAGGAAGCCTTCTTCCATATCCCCAAACCCTTACCAGGTATGCCTCCAGCATACCCCAGTTTATTACTCCAGACCGCCCCCATCACAGCACTTACCACAATGTGGGGTAATTTCATATTTGTCAGAATTCCTCATTGCCTAACAGCCCCGGGGGGAAGATATAAACTATGTCCATTTCACCACTCTGTCACCTAAGCCTTCTCTGTTGGCCTATGATGTATCAGGCATTGGAGCATGAGCTATGAACACAATGGACAAGATCCCTTTCCTCATGAAGCCTGCCATTGAGATGGGGAGACAGAAAATAAAGAGTTCAGCAAAAATTTTTGAGATAGATAAATGCAATGGTGATCACTGGCAGGGTCTAGATTCAACGATATTGGTGAGAGGAGATCTACTTTGGCTGGACACTCAGCAAGGATCTCTCTGTAAAGATGTCATTTAAGCCACAACCTGGTAGCTGAGAAGGGACTGGCCATGCCTTGGGCAGACAGAAGAGTGTCCAGACAGAAGGAAGAGTTTATGTGAAGATCTCAGGAAAGAACTTGAGGAGTTTAGAGAACTGAAAGGAACCCAGTGTGACTACTGTGCAGGAGGAGAACATGACCCTGATAAGGCAGGATAATTAGGCATGGGACATGTACCTTGAACTTGAGCTACAGAGCAATGGAGATATTTTAAGGGTTTTAAGCAAGGAACCAAAATGATTTTTAACTTTTTATCATAAAAAGATCACTCTCACCAAAACCATACTCCGAAAAATTAGGAATTAGAGGAAATATCCAAGCATTTATCTTGCTTTTCCAGAATGAACTTTATTTCAAGGTAACCAAATAGCTCAGCTTGATGAAAAAAAGTTCTTTACAGAAGAATTTCAATTACGAAATATAGATGAAGTGGTGGAATTGTAAAAACACCATTTTATAACTCCCAAATGAAATAACTTATTCAGATAACAATCATCAATGGATAAAACTACTAGATGAAAGGTTGAATTGGACTTTTCCCATGCAGGGACAGTAAGGAAGCCACTTCCTGAACTCACCAACCAACCTCAGTAACAATGATTTGAGGTAGTATGAAGTATGCAGACTACCTATGAAGTATTTTTGCAAAAAACCTGAATTTTAAATTATTTAAATCTTGAGAGTTAAATTCCAGTTTACAGGGACTATAGAAGGTAGAGAAAGAAGTCAAACACCACTATGTTAAAGCAAACAGACAAATTCAGAAAACCACATTGCTTCTAGAACATTCTATAGTACAAATGACCCAGCTTCTTCAATATGTCAATAATATAGGAAAATAAATAAGAGACTACTTAACATTTAGAGACCTAAGAAATGCAACAACCCAAAGTAATTTTCAGACCTTGTTTGGCTCTTGATTCAAACAAACCAACAGTAAAAAGACATTTCTAAAATAAGTGGGAAAATATCAATGGGGACCACAGAATTGTTAATTATGTAGGAGGGATAATGACATCATAATTATGTGAAAAAAATCTACATTTTTTAGATATGCATAATGAAATATATAAATGTGAAATGATGATGGCTGGGGTTTGCATTAAAATACTCCAAAGGTTGGAGGCAGGTACATGAAGCAAGGATGTCAAAATCTTGATAATATCAGAATTTAAAAAGATCACCTAGCATGTGTGAGGAGAACGAGTTAAAAGGGTACCAGAGTATAAGTAGAGAAATCCCAGTGGTCTATGTGTGGCCCAGACTGAGAGGAATAGCACACAGTAGGTACTTAGTGAAGATTTTGTAAAATAAAGGAATGACAGTGATACAAGTTTTATACACACACATCTTTTTAAAACAAATGTAAGAAAGTAGAATGTGTTCTTTGTAAAAACCACAGTAACTTCAAAATGAAGGTTAACAGGAAGGCTACTAGACTCAAGAAAGGATGTACAGTAGTCCCCCCTTATTCTTGGGAGATATGTTCCAAGACCCCCAATGGATGACTGAATCTGCTGAAAGAGCTGAATCCTATATGTACAGCCATGCATAGCAATGACTCCAGGTCAAGGACAGACTGAATAAATGACTGTGGTCCCATAGGATAACAGAACTGGGAAATTCCTATTGCTTAGTGACATCCTAGTCATTGCAAAGTTGTAGCACAATTTTTTAAAATAAACTTATCATATCCCAAGTGTACAGTGTTTATACAGTCTACAGTAGTGTACAGTAATGTCCTAGGCCTTCACATTCACTCACTACTCACCGACTCACCTAGAGCAACTTCCAGTTCTGCAAGCTCCATTCATGGTAAGTGTCCTATACAAGTGTATCACTTTTTATCTTTTATACTGTATTTTTACTGTACCCTTTCTATGTTTAGATATGTTTGGATGCACAAATACTTACCATTGTGTTACAGTTGACTACAGGGTTCAGTACAGTAACATGCTGTACAGGTTTGTAGCCTAGGATCAATAGGCTATACTACAGTCTAGGTGTGTAGTGGGGCTATACCATCTAGGTTTGTGTGGGTACCCTCTGTGATATTCACACAATGACGAAATTGCCCAATGATGCATTTCTCAGAACATAGCCCGCTGTTAGGTGATGCATGTACTATGTTTTTTCTATCTGACTCATGGGCCAGTAGCATCTATAGCATGGATCTGCTGGACAGAGGGATGATTCACACCCTGGTGGGACAGAGAACTTTGCATGAGATTTCATCATGCTACTCAGAATGGCACCCAGTTTAAAACTTATAAATTATTTGTTTCTGGAATTTCCCATTTAATATTTTTGGATGGCAGATGACCACAGGTAACAAAACTGCAGAAAGTAAAACCACAGATAACGGAGGACTATTGTTGTCCAGAACTCTTCAGGTCATACTTTGCCAAAAGAATTTTTCCCTTATTAGCTTGCCAAAGTACCTATAATTCAAACATTAAGGGAAGTTGGATCTTTTGATAACATTGCTATTGCTGAGAGTCCTTGGTTTATAACAACTGCAGTGACTATTGTCTCAAATTATTAAACATGGGAAAAGCCTGCCATTTAAGTCAGTATGTCAGCCCTACTTTTGCACAGTTTCCCAGGCGAGGCATTGTCACTGGGATTCACAAGAGTAAAGCCGTTTCAGTGCACGTGGATGTGGATGTGTATCTAAGCTTCTTACCCAAAGCTTCAACATGATTTTCTTAAGAATCTATTATTTGGCTAGAATTAAGATTTATCATTCTGGGTTTGTCCTTTGTCCTCTTCACTCAGGGAAGAATTCAACTGAGTATTTTCAGCCTCATTTGGCCAAATTCTTGTTTAATAGTAACCACATTTTGAACTAAACCCAAGCACCGTGGCTAGAATGGAAGCCTGGAAAGCCACTGCCTCTCCTTCCCAGCAGTACTCATTGACATGAAAACAAACTTGGCCACTCTCCCAGATGTTGGGTTTGAAATTTTTACTTTATCGAATTGTTCATTCTGGGAAAGATCTCCCTCCTTGAATCTAGCTATATTAAAAAGCCAGATAGAGACCAAGTGGTAGAATTAGAAAAATATCCTTTTACAATCCCCAAATGAAAAAACAAATTCAATAACAATCATCATTGGACAAAACTACCAGATGACGGATGTTGGATAACAGTACTAGATAACCAAGGGTTAGGTTGCAAAACTCTGTGAGGGGAAGGTGATCTGAGGCCTGGAGAAAAGCAGGTATACAAGTGGTGGGAGGCAATTGTTCAGGGGGCAACAAGGCCCCAGGAAGTGGGCGGGGGGGGGCAGAATGGCCATCTGAGTCTCATAGATTTTGAAGATGAAAGATGAATATTTATGTTCAATGACGTTGGCTATGAACACTCTGTCCTGGCAATGCCACACCTTAGAAATTCATTCCCACCAAATAAGGGTGGAGACAGCCCAAATATCCAACAATAGGGAATGTGCCTAAAAAAGACATTAGATCCATACGATGGATCACATTGCAACAATTAAAAATAAGATATATGACTATATTTACTGACTTTAAATGGTTTCCGGTATATATTTAAGTGAAAAAAGTAGGTTAAACAGCAGTGTGGATACTAAAATTCTATTTTTGTAAAAAAGGCCTACTTTCACAGGGAAAATTCTGAAAAAAATTACACTAAAAGGCAATAGGTATTACCAGGGGGTAGTATTTTTTTGTGTTCTCTATTGTCCTTTGCTTATTCAATTTTCTAATTTTCTAAAATGTACTTATATACTTTAGAAAAGGAACACACGTGCATGTTGTGGCAAATCTACATATTTTAATAAAAAATAGTACATTGGAGGGGACAACAGAAAAGCCATGCTTTGGGGAAATAAAGGAAAAAGTCGGTTCCAAATGTCAACTCTTTTTCTGAGGCATTAGGGTATATATAGCAAGGATTCCCAAACTGGTGCCCCATGAGACACTGTTCCATGGATGTTAAGACATGGATTTGGCACGGAAGGCGGAAAAGGAGTTTGTCTATGCTAAAATAATACTGGAAAAAGCTGAGGAAAATAGTTAAAATGGGTTTCTTCATTGCGGAATTTCTCTGAACCCTGAATCTATTAATATTTATAGTAAGCTTCAAGGGGAAAAATACTTTTTGATTATGGAAGCCTTCTCTCTCTCTCTCCCTTTCTTACAACCGTTAATGGCTCATTGGGACATAGTTTGGGAATCCTGACACAATGAAATGACGGCTGGGGCAGAAGTAATGAGACTTGAGCTCTACTTTGGTGTTACCTAGTCATATGAAGCAGCAATTTCAGCGTCAGCTTCTTCATTTGTAACTTTATATAACAATGGAAAGCAGATAACGTTAAACACATAATAATGTCTGTTTGCATAAAGTCTGTCCATTTCTGGAGCAACTTTTCTGCAGATACTATCTTAAGAGATGGTTCAAATGAAATGTTCCTGAAGGTGCTTTGGAAATCTGAAGTGTACAATGTAAGGTAAAAATAATGTTTAATAACAGTGACAACACTAATGATATATTATCATCTCATCCAGAGTCAGAAAAATTTTTCTGTAAAAAGCAGGGTAATGAATAGTTCAGGCTTCATGACCATGCCATCTCTGTCACAACTATTCAACTCTGTCACAGTCGCACAAAAACCCTTGTGCACAAAACACAAAGCAATCGGTGTGGCTGTGTTCTGCACAGGCTATTTTATTTATGAAAACAGTGGGTCTGATCTGGTCCACGGACTATGGTTTGTCAAACCCAGATAATCCACCGAGGGGAGACAACAAGAACTTGTTTTTGACATGGGATTTATGAGATCTGCATACTTTTTATGTTGAGAGAGATTTCTTAATCAAGTCTACTTCATTAACTGTGGAATAATAGTGCATCTGTTCTGCCATTCCCTCCAAAAGAAGATGAAAACAGGGAAGAAAAACACCCCAAATGATGATGAGGAACAAGGGGACACATACACTAATTTAGGCCAAACAAAATCAAATTAAGGTTGTTTTTCTGATTAAAATTAGGAACATCTGAAAATTCATGCTAGTAATTTGGAGGAGGACAGCTCTAAATATGTTTATTTTTAACATCATTACTTATCATTTGTGAAGAGAAAGATACATAAAACTTGTTGTCTCAATTAATTAAAAGAAATAATCTCCTAGAAAGAAAAACATGTAGCGTTTTAGGGAAGCTCTTTAGTCTGTGTTGACATACACTAATATTTTAACTGTTGGACTGAATTAACTGAATATTGGCTATTGAGCCAAATTAGTCAAAAAAGTGAAATCACTTAAACTTTTTTTAGTCTCAATATGTTAAAGATTTTTAACCTTATAAAAACTTCAGTGCAGATTTACAGATTTTAAACATATTATCTTCAAGTTCAAGTTCTCTGTCTCTTCTACCATTGTTCTTCCTTAGGTTGTAGTTGACTTTTGTGTTTGTGTGATAAAACCAGTTGATACACTTGGTTGAAATTCCAAATTTTGGTTGAGACAAAAGAAATAACCATTTCATATTCATAATGTGTAAGTTTAAACATATGTGACAGAAGAATTGAGCTGCAGTGCTCATTCTATTTCATTAATATGGATTGAATACCTCATATCACTTAATTTTAAGGAGTTCACCATTCCTTTGGCTGTAGTTTAAAGCCTGACTAAGCATCTTTCAATTTCAACTCAAATTCTCCTCCTAAGAGATCTTCATAAATGACCCCATCCCAAAGTGATTATTCCCTCTGATAAATTCCTAAAGCATTTACTCTTGTCATGAGTCACTTATCACTTAACAAATATCACTGTAGGTTGTTAATGACAATGTCTCATCTCTAAACTCTTAGACGGCAGGGACAATTCTTTAAAGTTGTATCCTCAGAATCCAGCAAATTGCCATCATTGTATAGCCACTCTCTCCATAATTATTTGATGGAAGGTACAGGTGGATGGATAAACGGACCATCTACCCCAACTAGACTGTAAGAGGCCTGTCAGGAAGGGAAGTCATTTGCATGACTGACAACAAATACATAGTGATTTATTTGAATTTTACACTGTTAAAGGATAGTTCCATCTCATGATTTTAAATTCTAAAAATGAGTTTAAGACATTTACACAAAATCTCAATGAAATGAGAATTCCAAATGAACAGTCCAAGATTTAGAAAATCTACATGAAAAAAAGCCCTGATATTATAGAATGAGAGTTTTTAAAATGATATTTAACCCGACACTCTTAGGTTATAGAGCACTAGCACATTTCCAATTGAAAATCATTAAAGATAAAGAAATTATATTATACAAAGTTTTGTGAGTATATTTAGTATACTTTTTTTTTAAAGAAAGAATTCAAGTCTACAAATGAAACAAACTGGAGGAGGTAAGCACCTTTCCAGATAATTTAGGCAGGGAAAGTTGTTATTAAGGAGGAATTATGAGCAGTGATGGGAAATGGCACGGCAAGATGAACAAACTGTGCCATGACCAACGGTTCAGGCCAAACAGTCATCACACTGTTCTCTACTTTGATTTTTACCCTTATCAACGGTCCAAAAATTTACTTGTTGCCTGGATAAATTTGGTAGGAAAAAACAGTATTGGTAAACATAACATCGTGGGTATATGATTTTTCTTTTCCATAAGGAGTTGTTTTCTTAACCAGAAAAAAATAATTCAATTCCTAGGTTTTCATCTAATATTACACTGATCAGAGAATTTTTAGCATTTTTCCAATTTCTTGTTCCTTATTAAAAATGGGTTAAAGAATTAGAAAACAAGAAGTTTCACCCACATGCTGATATAACCTGCCATTTACTGACTTTGCATTTGGCTGAAACTTTCAAAGGACCACACAATCACATCATGGTCTACTATATGCCTCAGATGTTCCATATGACTATGAACCACCACATTCATTCAACTTTGCATCCTGGAGCAGTCTCCTGTGCTGCACAAACGCATACATAAAGGCAGTTAATTACAACATTAGCACAAACGCAAGGTTAGCAATCTGATAGATAAGGTAGTCAAGATTAGCTTAAATCAGAGACACCTGTTTTGCTGTTCAGAAGCTGTATGATAAATAACCAAAACACATGCCCTGGTTTCTGGAAAAAAGTCAAAATTACAACATCCTGCAGAGATAATATAATCTAGGGTGGGAAGTTTATACGTGAGTCCACTGCCATTCTCTGTCAAGACAGAAAGGCAGTTTCTTAACAATTTTATCTTTCGCCAACTTAATGTCCTTTCCCCCAAAGAATGAAAAGAAGAGAAAGATATAGCCCTAAGGAGAAAAACGCAGAGTTGGGGAAGGGCAGGCTGGCACAGTAATAATTAATAATTAAATAATTTAAGCACGCTCTCCAAAGCTGAGCATCTGACAGGCTGCTGTGAGCCATCAGCATGGAAGCAGGTACGGGCCAAAGAAGACATTCCGGGAAGTTGACAGAGTCCCTCTGGGAAAATTCTGATCAAAGGAATGATTAAGGGGGACTTGCAAGGGTCAAACTGAAGTCCTTTGTTCTTTTTACTTTTAAAAACCACCCAATTCGGACATTTTTGTTGGAGTATACATTAGCAATTAAATATGTATTTGCCTAACTGAGCAGAAATGGTAATTCTCTCTTAACCTTCTAAACTCAGCTTTCGGGTAGATTTAAATCACAGGATGTCAGTAAATACAAGTGTAAGTTCCACATACGTGTTATGAATGAGTGTGCCCACATTGCATGCCCTCCCCACCAGCCGGAACAGGCTTGGTATAGAGTATGTGCTCACATTGAGTAAATACGTTCATATGTGCACATGTAAATTCATACAATATATTCATAAAGAAGCTGAAAGGAATATTGAATAAAAATAATTTGGTCTAATTCTCCACATTTTGCAGAATAGAAAATTAAACTGAGGGCCAGAGAAGCTAAATAATACACACGCACAAATTTATGCAACATCAAACACATGGATAGAAAAAAAAAGGAAAATTTGAAGTCAAGTTTTACCAAGCTTAGTGCTCTTTCACTGCTTTAGACTTCATAGTGATGAGAATTTGAAAACGTTGCCAAATGCTTAAATTCTCAGATAAATTCTTTCTTTCACTGTGGTCAGCAGATTTTGGTTTCCTATCACATCCTAACTCTCCAAAATCAAGGTCAGATGATGAGGACCTAAAGCTCTGAAGATTCAGAGCATAGATTCTTGAATCCCAAGTCCCAGATCTTCCACTTTAACTGCCTGACCTTGTCTGAATCACTTAAACATCAGCACACTTCATGTCCTGGAAAAGTATTAGATTCTGTCCTCATTAGCATCACTATCAGAGCACGAGGGCCATTCATTTGTGGATTTAGACTATAAGTTTTGTATGTTATTTGCTTCATTCATTCATTCAGCTCTTACTGTATACTTAGCGTGGGATGCAGCAGAGAGGCATATGTATATGCAAATATGGAATCAAAAATGATTGTCCAGGGAGAGAAGACGTTACAGACCAGGGAGGAGGGTTCAAGGAGGGAGTGTCCCTAATGGCCAGGATTTGGAGCATGGAGGATTCATGGGAAGGCAACCAGATGGTAGAAATGGACGATGATTCAGGGCAGACAGGAACATTTAAGGGCATACAATCTAAGAGCACCCCTACCCCGTGGTCATGGCGAATATAACAGACATATCCTGTCTTGTTGAGGAACTGTACCCTGTTCACACTGACCATGAGAGGTTTCAGGGGAGGATAAGGATTAAGACTGGTAAAGTAGGAGGGGCCAGATGGTGTAGGATCTCATTGCAGCATGCCACTAAATTAGACTTTTTCTCTGTTTTAGTAGTCAGTAAGAAGCCACTGGATGGATTCATCAGGAAGTAGCATGATCCTAGAAAGCTCATATGGCAGCTGCCTGGAAGTTCCAGTCTAGGAAGGAGTTAAGACAGGGACACATAGACCAAACAAACAAACAAACAAACAAAAACCAGGCCAAGTATTTTGCTAAGATCTGCCTCTTCAACAAGATTAAAAAAATGCCTTGAGGCCAGGGCCCATGTCACACTCCACATACCAAATATCTGGCATAGAGTAGGTGCTCACTATACCGTTTATTGAACAAATGAGCAGAACCCTGTATTTGGAGTGACTCTCTAGAAGGAAGATATTCCTTAATTACATCACAGAGGCTGAAAACCTCAGTATCTCTTTTTAATCATAAATTACATTTTTAATCACAAGAACCCCCGTAATATTCTGAAATAATAAATTTTAAAAAAGAATAAATAAGTAAACATAAAAAAAAGAGGGCAAAACTGTGTCGACACTTTAGGTGCATACTTTGATTAACTGTACTGCTTCTTGTTTGAGACATAATAAACTTTACTTTTGATTTGAATAAAAAAATCATAAGGGAAAAAACAAGGGGCGACATGAAAACAAAAGGTTTTTTTTTTTTCTAATAAAGCATATAAGCAATACTCCCTTAAGTATAGTGCATGGGAGGAGATACAAAATTTCTTCCAGCAAGAAAAGAGGTAACCAATTTTACTTAAAAAAAAAAGATGGTCCTATAGCTAGCTCATGGACCGGTGATTTGGATGAAGTTGAAGCTTAGCTCTCATGCCGATCAGAAGCTGAACAATCATTGCTCCTGTCAGTCTGGCCATCAAGATGGTCTAGGAGGTCTCATGCACCTGGCAGGCTGTCCCCACTGCTCCAGATCTGTCATCAGAGTGACCATGACCATGGCTCATCAGTCACGCAGGGAATGGCGTGGGAACCTCTGGCTACTGGTTTTTAAGCCAAAGCCTAGCCAGTACCTGGAGAGAACTAAGTTTTCTAGTACCAACACAAATTACTCTTTCCTGAATGCTTACCATGTCCAAACACTGTGCTTAACATTTCATACAAATGAGGCAACTGTGGCTCAGAGAAGTTAAGTAATTTGCCCTAGGTCACATAGCTCAGAAGTAGTAAAAAACTTGAATCCATGACCAGCTATCCATCCCCTGAAGCCTATCCTCTTTAATTACAATTATAGACTGGCCTTAGCAGATAATAATAACGTTTTTCATTTTGACAGCCCTTAGAGAACCCTGAAGTAACCATATGAGGTGGGAAAGCATGGATTATGGTTACTCTTTGACAAGTTAGGGGACTTTTGCTAAACAGTATCGTATAGTTTTTAACAAAAGAAGGTCTAGCAAAATAAATCATTTGTTTGGGTTCAAACTATAGTTATATTACATCCTGGCTATATGACCCTAACAAAAATTGCTTAGCCTCTTCTGAGCCTCTCATTTTCCTCACTTACAAAATGGAAATACTATAGTGCTTTCCTCATAGTGTGGCTGAGAGGGTTAAATGTGACAATGCTGAAAACCCCTATCACATACTACTTACTCAGGACACATTAGATATTAGTAGAATTTTCCCCAATTAGCTGATACTAAGTACAGGGTCAAATAAATTATTTCACTTCAATTCTATGCAATCAGATTTATTTCAGCTACTGATTTTTTAGTACCCAGTGGGTGACAGTGTCCCAGGTACACATAACTTGATTCCTAGTCCTGTGTGTTTCTCATTACACTCTACTTTATCTATCACTAAAACCCAAAGTCTTGCACTGTGGTGAGCAGCTCATGACATTAACACCTTAGGTATCTCCGCGTGGCATTTACTGTTTTCCAAATGCACTTCTTCCTTTCTGCTGTTTCTCCCCACCACTGTCCTCTCCTTGAACAATGTTGGACTTTGCATCCTTTCTCTTCTCTCATCTTTGGAATCTGTGCCTTAGGGAACCACTGGCATTCAGGAGTCCACAGGGCATTACATAGCTCTGCTCAAAGCCCCTAAAACAAGAAATCAGTGACCCTTCAAATTCTCATTTCAAGGAGTGCAGCATTTTGAAAGCTCCACGATGAAAAAAAACTGTAAGATGGCCATCCATGTGGGAACGGGAGTGGATGGCAAGTAATAAATGAGTCAGGGCTGGAGAGTCTCTGGCCTGATAGCTAGGGATGGATCACAACATTAAAAACCATCGAGGAGCGCCTCAGTGACCTGCCTCTAGCTAAAAGGCTTCCACTTGGGTGCTCTGGTTTGTGCAAGTTTGTTTAAGATGCATAATTCATAAAGGTTACATGGCACCACCCTTGAATATCCTTTCACTCCCTACCTGCTCAGAGGATTAGCTGGACTGATTGAATGTCATATGATCACTCTTGAAATCTGGCGTATCACCCTTTATGGCCTGGGAAGGACGACCAGCTGCTAATCTCCTCACTCCTTGGTTGTCCACATCACCTACCTCTAAAAGTATGTATTGCCTGGCAGATAAAGTTCTTTCCTCCCGCGCATAGTTCCAAATAGAGTCTGAAACAATGACATCATCTCAGAATCAACCACCTTTTCATCCTCCACCATTATGTCAGGAAGCAGGAACTAACTTCCTCTGACTCCCTGTTTATTGCATAAAAAAGTGTGGGTGGGATTAAAAAGGTAGGGCATAAATTCCCAGCACTGCTTCGAAGTACTTCGGTTTGAGTTGACACAACCAAGAAAACTATCTCCTTAGAATCCATGAGATTGTCCCAGATTATTTGTCATTCCAATGCCCGATGATGACATAACAGTCAATTTAGAAGTGATTTATGCTGCTCCTGGCAGGACTGATAAGGAGTGGTTGCACAATAGGAGTTCTTTCCGGGAGGCATTGTTAGTGCTCTAACCTGCCCCAAATAGCCTTTTCTCAGCACACTTCGATGATTTTTTTTCTCTCAGTGTGACAATAACAGCCCCTTTAAAACAATCCATCAAACTAAGCTAGAAGACAACATAACTTTATGCCCTGAAAAACTTTATGTTCTGGTTCAGCCAACAGCCATTACTACTAACCGGCACCTGACTGTGAGAGCTTTCCATCTGATTATTGTATTTCAAACTAGGAACAGACTCAGTCCTCACTTCCTGGTGAAACGTAAAAAGGAAGTGGTAACAATAAAAAGCTAGTATTAGCTATGGTTTATAACCACTTACTATGAGTCTGTTCATTTAAGGACCTCAACCCAGTGTCCATATAGATTATTTCTTACAATAACCATAAATGATAGATTCTCTTATCCCCGATTTACCTCATCTGTATGAGAAACGGAAATTATAATACAGTACCAGTGGCAGAAATAACAATACCAATTAAAATAATAACAATAGTTACCTTTTACTAAGTGTTTACTATGAGTGAGGCACTGTGAGAAGTCTCTCGTTTTCACTATTTCTTTAGCCCCAACAACCCTATGACACAGGCATCATTACCATCATCTTCATTTTTCAGATCAGAAAATGAATAGTTGGAGAGGTTAAGCGACTTGCTAAAGAGCACACAGCTAGTACGTTGCAGGAAGGACTTTCACGCAGGTCAGAGAGACCCCATCTATGAAAACTAGACATTTGCTTGCCTAGGGTGGCTCTCAGGAAAAACTCCTTACCAAACTGTGAAGGGCAGAACCCACACCACATGCAGATTTTAGTTACTCAAAAAGATGAAAGGTGCTGATTTGCTTGCAACCCTTGGGCTACTTGTTTTGTTTAATTAAATCCATTAGTATCCACCAAAATCTGAGAAATCCCACCATCAATGGGAGTGGGCTGGCAGTTTTAATACCTCGATGCACCTGAGTTAACAGTAGTTAACCTTTGCCAAAATGTCCCAGTTAGACAGGGGGGGTTTCCCTGGCTGATCTGAACTGTGCTTCTCTATGCATAGTTGCCACTTATTGATGACGTGCTAATTGGCAGCCAGGGAACTTAGGAACACTCTGTATACACTGTCTTATTTAATTCTTGGGACAGTCCTACGAAACAGATTACCTTTTTTCGTTCCACCTTTACCTGTCTTTGGGGCACCTTACCTGTTTTTCTAGGATTTTTCACAGGTTATAGAGAAAACTCTAAAAATTACATAGCTTGTGTGAGCTGAGCACATGGACCCAGTATTGCGCTCAGCCTGCCACATGGTCTGTGACTCTTGAAAGGAGTTTACTAAGCATAGGCTGATAGGGAGAATAATCACATAAGAACCAACGTTTTCAGCAAGACACATCTTTTGGCGGGTGCTCAAACAAACAGTTGTTTTTATTCAGTTAAATCACTTAAAAACTGAATTTAGTCAATCCTATTTGGGGGTATGTCCCCAGTCTCAACCCTCCCAGAGACAGCCTGACCCATTTGCAGAATGCTGCGGGGACTTTGGGGTCCTTACTTCAGTCAGTAGAGCCTCATTCCACACTCATCCTCTTCAATTTTCTCACCTGTGCAGTGGGATTATTGTTATTAGTCATTAGATCAGATACTTTCTGAGTGCTTTCTATGTGGATCTTCTAAGTGCTTTACTTGTATTGCCATTTATACTGTTCTAAGGGCTTTGCATTTACTGCCTTATTTAAATGCCACAACAATCCTATGAAAGATAATCTAAACCAGGATGGAATCCAACGTTTAGCCTGTTACCGCTAGGGTTCTCCAGCCAAAGTGTGTATCAGAACCACCCGGAGGGCTGATGTCCCAGTCACTGTGCATTGACCTGACCCAAAGTCATGGCTGCGTATGTAATGATGGCAATAAATGTTAACAGTTTGCAACTAAAAACAACAGTTTATCAGAATCACAGAAATAAACATGAATTCAATGTAAAAGGCAGACAAGCTAGTACTTAAAGTTGTGGTTACCTAATGCACAAAAAATAGACCTAAATGAGTGCTTTTCTTACTCCATCTTACCAGTAAACTTTGGATGAAATACATATTCATGAATCTGTTGGTCTGGAATATTTCATATTGAACTAGCAAATCTGGCCTATGTCCAGTGGCCTCATATTCAGAGCAGGTTATTTTTGTCTTGAGGAAGAAATATGATTTTTGACACTAAGCTTCACCACTAATAACTGGGATATTAACCTCATTCTACTGGGATATCTTTTCAACTGAGATAGGGCCAGTGACATAGCACGTGTGAATCATGGGCATTTATATGCATTTCTGTAAAGACCACCCTCTCACCTCATTTCACCTGCAGCCTCCAGAGCAGATTTCCCATCAGAATACTTCCCACCGCTGTGAATACTAATCACACTAACATTAGTCCCAGCCCTCATGTATTCAGTGCTCACTCTGTGCCAGGCACTGTCTTGAGCTCTTTATATCTCATCTACTCCTAACTATAACCATAAGAAGGTAGTTATTGTGATGATCTACCCCCATTTCACAGATCATGAAATTGAGGCAGAGAGTTGACACACAGCTAATAAATGTTGGAAATAGAATTTGATTCAGAGGCTGAAAGACTGTAAAACTCATGATTTTAACTACTTCACTGGCTCCTATCTGTGTTTTCACTGCCCTCTTGGTTACATCTTAATGAGAAATGGCACGTAGATAGCGGACTAACAACAACAACAACTGTTAACATTTATTGCACCCTTATTATATATGCCTCCTACCAATGTGCCAGGCAGTTTCTCACTTAATATTTCATCAATATTAACATCCCCATTTTATAGAGGAGGAATCTACAGTTTTCAGAGGTTAAACAGAAAGGGGTAGAGCTGTCACTCTAACCCAGATCTGCTTGAAGTAAAAAATAATCCATACTGGAAGTTTAACTCCCCAGGTCACCCAAAGTGGGGCAGTGTTTCTGCCCTCTCTATGGGAGAATTATTTTTGGAAATGGAACAGTGTTGGAGGTCCGATGTCAGGAAAAGGATAAAACCCACATTTTTGCCCTTCCCCTAGGTTAAAGCCCTTTAGAAACTTCCCCCCACCCACAGCTTTATGGCTCTAAAGAACATTGGTTAGTTGAGTGGTCTTGGCATGGTATTAATGAGTAGGGGCATTTTTGCATTGTAAATTACATGCAGAAACTTGCCCTTTTAGAAGTAGGCAGTATTTTTCAAGTGTTCAAATAGGCTATGCCCAAATGGGGTGACTCCAGGCCTCAGCCCTCTTCTTTGAGCTCCCCAAAGGCAGACACCCCAGTCAGTGGGTATTAACTAGCCCCTACCCACTGTCACTGCTGATTAGAGATGACATCTGACTCAAGGTGGACCAATCAAAGCTCTCTTCCTGAAATTCTGAATTCACTGATAGAATAAAAAGTAGGAAAATTCAAAGATTATCATGTAACTATGTTTGTCTGTTTGTACAAACAGGTGAGGAAAACCTGTTTACAGGAAGAGAAGAAGCAAATGTACAAAATGAAGTATTAATAAGAGAATCTGTAGTCCCAGGAGAGAAATATGGCTGTCCACTTCCTAGTTCCAATACCTCATTCTGCCTAAGGTGCATTTCTGGCCTTGAAAGACACCTCAGTGTACTTACGATAAAGCCCCTCACCCCTCTTTTCAAAGACTTAATCTAGTTTAAGTAGGTTTGTATTACTTAAACCTAAAACAGCCTTGTCTAGGACACAATCTAAACAAATTCCTGGGCAATTAGTTATGATTTAAAGCAAGCAGAATTCCCTAAAATTTGCTCAAGAGGAAACAGTTTCATTGCTTTGTCTCCCATTTAAGGTCTTAAAACAATCTTTTTGAAATTGGATGTTGTTCTTTAAAGTAAAAAGGTGAATAAAGGTCCTGGGTTTGGGATCTTCAGAACTAGACCCTGAGACAAGGGTTTGAGTGTATGTAATTTACTTGGAAGGTGATTTCAGGGAGCACCAGTAAGGGAGGGAGAAAAGTGAAACATGGAAGAGAAGGAAGCCAATAAAGGATGTGTTATTGAACCAGTTCCCATCAACTGGGAACTTAATCCCTCTGGAGAACTCTGGGAGTCAGTGTAGACCACATGTCTCAAAGTCAGCCCACCCAAAGGGTTCAGAAGCTGGGGTATTTATACACCAACTCCCTTTAGAAACTGGCTGAGGGCCAGTAGGAGAGCAGATGCATTTACAGCCTGCTTCTTGGTGGCCAGCTATGCTCTGACAGCCAGAGAAAACCCTCAGGGAAAGGAATGTAGGTACAGGGGAATCAGAAGTCCTGGAGGTATGCAGTGAGGTGGTAAAAGCAAAGTACATGAGTGGGTCATGGAGAAAAATAATATACATAGGAAAACCTTTGAAGTATATATCCAATAAGTTTATTCTAGTCCACTTACTTACTAGAAGTGAGTGATTAAAGATGACTGAAATTTGGTACAGTTTTCAGTATTTTGTTTCTCACCAATTCTTTGTTCTCAGGGAGTTTTTTTTCCATTAAGAAGCAGAACTGGACAGGAAATGCGGACTGTGGGGTCTTCTGGCCCATTTAAATGGGCCCTGATAAATACATTTTTGACTCACAGCTAGAGCTGGAGGAAATAACTCCTAGTATGCCCCCATGTTCACCAACTCTTTCAAGCATCATAGCTGGAGGAAAGGTGACCAACTGAAGAATCACCCCCCACAGAGTGGTGAAGTATTTATTCAAAGGGGCCACAGACAAGGCTGCAAATCTTGATATGCTTTGTGCATGCACTGAGTAGTAGAGAGTTTATGAGGCTCATGGTAGGAGCTAGAGGTTGCCTAAGGAACAGCAATATTTCTTTCTAACTACCCCCTTAAGGGAACATTGGAAGCAATCCTTTACTTGGAACTTTCAGAAGCTAAACAAGAAGAGGAGAAGGGGGCAGGGAGGGCTCTGAAATTATACTTGAGAAAGGAAGTATAGGCTGATGTGGATTTTGTCTGCTGTGCTGAGCTTAGGTCAGAGTTAGGAAGGGCCATCGGTCAATGGGGATTGGGCCAACTGCAGGCAGTGAAGCTACTCTCTGTTAAGTTCACTCTTGCTTTTCTCTGCTGGTCCATGTCACTAACTCTTTTCAAACTCCAGTGAAGTCCCATCCCTTCAGCTCCCCTAGGCCTCCCCCCACCCCCTGCCACCCCTCACTGACTTCTGGTCTCTGGTGGTTCTTTCTGTGTGTGTGCTCACAGAGTATCTGACCTGTGTGTATGCCTATTTGATCTACTAGTTAACAGTTACTTTGGGGTGGGAATAGAAGTAAGCATATGTGGAAGTACAGAGAATAAAACAATGCATTATTTTTCCCATATTTTTCACTGTCTGTGGTTCAGTATTCCACAATATAGTATGGTGGTCAATCATGGATCTGAAGTCAGAGCATCTGGATTTGAATCTCAGCTGTCTGCAATGCTTTAGAGTTTCATGCTCAACATCCATTGCATAATGTTTTAATATCTAGGTCCCAGAGTCTGGCACACATAATGTTAAATATTTACTGGATGAATGAAATAATAGGATGAATGAAGGAAGGAAGTATAATACGACATCTCCTAAAGGTTGAGAGTTTAAGGAGCAGGCCTAGCTCTCACATTTGGGGAGTCTGGGACAGAAGTGCAAATGAAGGTTCCCAGCTGTGGCTGCATCCTACATGGTGAGGGGTCTTGCATAAATATGCATGGCTACTCTGGCCTATGAGTCCAAGCTCTGTTCTCATGCCCACAAAAGAGCAACCCTGAGGCCACCAGCTAGGCCTAGGGTTATGTGGTCTTGAAAAACAGACCTGGAGGAGAGGACCAAGCAGGGCCTGGCAGTGGGCTTATGGCTATTTGGGCAGAAAACCTGTAAATCCAGGTACCTAGAGGCGGCATGAGCACTGGATATGCACATACCTCTGCCCTGCAGATTCCCATCCTAAGCAGAAGGTACAGCCAGAGGAGGGCCAAATAATGCCATCTAAACAGGTGCATTCACTTTATGAACAGTCATCAGGCTATACACTGATAATTTGTGCATGTTTCTGTACAGTGTTACAGTTTGGTAAAATTTAGATGAAAGGTAAATAGGTACAGAGACATAAAGCAAATTGTAAATGCTAATAATTGTTCAATCTAGGTAGTAAATGTAAGTGTATACCTGGTATTAGTCTCTCAATTTTTCTATGTGTTTAAAAATTGTAGTAATAAAAAGTTGGAAAAATTACAACAGTGCTAAATGCTCCAAAGGCAAGGTCTATGATGCAGTGAGGCCTTATAACAGGGGAATATGACTTGGGCAAAGAGGTAGAGTTGCTGCTAGGGCATTTGGAACCTTAGCAGTGAATGAGTAAAAAGCTCTGACTCCAGGGTCTAAAGTCCTATGGACTCACAGCTTTCCAAGTCAACTTATAGGATTTAGAAAAAGACATGGCTTCTGCCAAGTGGACCCATCTCCACGTCAGGGCACTTGGATTGGGAAGAAGACCTACTTTGAGGATTACCTACATCATCTTAAACAGAAGCCTTGCTGGGAAAGAATTTGATAAGACAATAATTAAGTAAAGAGATGGGGAAGAAACTTTCCAGGCATCAGTATGTAGCAAGGTCCTGTGGTGGGAATGAGCATGGTGAGCACAGGAAACTAAAGGAGGGTCACTGTAGCTTACACACAGAGTACTTGGAAGGGCCTGGCGTGAGCTAAGGCTGGAGATGTAAGCAGGGATGAGAAGAGGACTTGTGGAATGGAAACACTTAAACTACCTGGTACCAGGCAGACATGCCAAAAATGCTGGGCTCTGCCGCTGGCTAATAATGGTCTGGGGCTTAGCCAGTCTACACTTCAGCATCCTCATCTGTAAAATAGAAATAATACTTACAGTAGAGGACTGAATGAGATTTGGCATGTAAATACATGGAGCATAATATTTAATAAGTTTACATTGCATGTGTTATTATTCTCCTTGATATATATTTCTATTTATCCCCTGCAGCATTTACCCATTCATTACGATCACTATTGTCACAGCAGTTAACACTTACAGGCCATAATATGAACCAGGCACTCATCTAAGTATTTCATATATATTAACTCATTTAATCCTCATAAACTTATAACATAGGTAGTATTAGTATGCCCATTTTATAGATGAAGAAACAGGCATGTTAAGTGATTTGGTCAGGATCATGCAGTCAGAAAGTGCCTAAGCCAGGATTTGAACCCGGCAGTGGGTTCTAGATTCTGTGTGCTTAACCACTGTTCAGTGTTGCGTCCTTTACAGACAGGGAGGAGGGGACAATGGGTACCTTTAAAAGGCCAGATACCCCACATTGTTCCTTCTGCCTCACACCAGCTCAAAGATAGAGGCCAGGGACAGGAAGCACCACCTTATTAACTTTATTGTGAACACTTTTTTCTATCTACAGATGCCAAGGGCTAAGATCCTGCTTTGGATCTGTTTCTATCTATCCCAGCAATTTACTGAACCTTGAAGCAAACCTGAGCTGGGAGAAAAATGATATCAGGTCTTTGGGATGGCAGCATCAATATTTAACTACAACTGTCACTGAGCATTGGAGTTGCAAAGCCTTGGGAAATGCTGATCGGTCACAGGCTCCTTGTATGACACAGGGCTGTGAAATTAGTCCAGAGTTTCAGAATGTGAAACAATCCTTCCTCATTTTTATTTCTTTCCACCATTTTGAAGGAGCCATCCAATGTCCATGGCTGCTTGAACCCAGATGAAACAGAGCTGTTTTCGTAATTCTGGACTATAATCAAGGTCCCATCAGAAGACAGAAACCTCACTGGCTAATTGAACAGGAAAATTGTAATATAGAGAATTGTAAACCAGTGGAAGGTGGCTAACTACTAAAAATGGTAAATGAGAATTCTAAGGGACCCAGACACTGCAGGAGCAAGAGCAACTACTCACTCTATGCTGAGGAAGAGTGGGCAATCAGTAACAAGGGACAAAAGAGCCCCTTTCCCACAAGGCAAGGTTCAGACCTCCTTGAATAGGGTGTCACTATCACAGAACATGCAGCTGCCAAAGAAACTTGCCAGAGAGCACAAACCTGCACTGATCTCTAGAAGTGGTCTGTGTTGTCAGCCTTAGGCAGGTGGAAGTTGCTTAAAAGCAGCTACATAGTTGAGAACGTGGCCTGTGGACTCCACTGGAACTGGGCCCTGCAGGCCATTCGGCTCACACACTGGATAATAAATAATAAAAGACAGTTAGGTAGAACGAGTGTACCAATTGCTTCATCTGGCACCATTGCATTTAAATCTTACAACTGTGTATGTGTGTGAGTGTGTATATAAATGATGCTCTAGGAAGGTTCCCCGTAAATTCCATGAAACAAAGACTTTGTTTCATTCATTATTGTATCTCTAATGCTTAGGACAGTGCTCTGCACCCAAGACACACCCTGTAAATATTTGTTGAATGAATGAATGAGTGAGTAAATGAGTCAGTAAACCCTGCTTGGCTTATCCTGTGGCATAGCCTGTACTCTATCACTCTATCACTCAGGAGGCTACAGCTATCCCAGTTTAAAAATCAATGGATGAAGTACTGCTGATGGTATAGCGTTAGGAAGTTACGGCTTCAGAGGCCAGCCTGGCCCCTTATTTCCCTTGGTCAGATTTCAGTACTCTCTAGCCTGGCCAGCAAAGTGCCTCCTAGAGCGTGGCTCCTGGACACTCTTTCCCCAGCTACTCTCATGGCTGGCCTGAACTGAAACATCCCCAGAAAAGCCTCACCTAACCACCTTATCTAAAGTGGCCTCCCAACTCCTCAAGTTATTCTTTGTCATGGTGACTCCCAAACTTTGCTGCCCCTTAGAGTCACTGCAGGCCTTTAAAGCATCTCAGTTAATCCAGACTGTAACACTAGTATAAGGCTACATATCCAGATATATAGGACAGAATTGAGAGTCCAGAAATAAACTGTTACATTTAAAATCAGTTAATTTTAGGCAAAGATAGCAATGTAAGTCAATAGGGGAAAGGATATTCTTTTAAACAAATGGGGCTGGGACAATTGGATATCCACATGCAAAGTGATGAATGTAGATCCTTACTTCACACCATACACAAACATTAGCTAAAATGGATCACAAACCTAAACACAAAAGTTCAACTATAGAACTTTTAGAAGAAAACATAGAAGCAAATCTTTGTGACCTTGGGTTAAACAGAGAGTTTTTAGATATGATACCAAAAGCACAAACTATAAAAAATGAAGTTGGTAAATTGAACCTAATTTAAATTAAGAGATTTTGTGCTTCAAGAGATATTGTTAAAAAAATGAAAAGACAAGCTACAAACTGGAAGAAAATACTTCAAAAGTATATGTCTGATAAAAGATATCCAGAATATATAAAGAATTCTTATAATTCAAAAAACAACTCAATGGGTGAAAGATATGAATAGATGTTTCACTAAATAAAATATATGAATGGCTAGTAAGCACATGAAAAGATGCTCAACATCATTAGGCATTACAGAAGTGCCAATAAAAACAATGAGACACCACTTCACACCCACAAGGTTGGTGACAGTCACAAAGACAGACAATAATGAGTGTTGGCGGGGATATGGAGAAACTCTTCATACATTGCTGATGGGAAGGTAAAAGAGCCACTTTGAAAAACAGTTTGGTAATTTCTTAAAAAGCTAAACAAGGAGCTACCATATGACCCAGAAAATCCACTCTTAAGTCTCTAACCAAAATATATAAAAATATATGTCCATGTAAAGACTTGTACATGAACAGTCAAAGCAACATCATTTGCCAAAAGTGGAGACAATTCTCATGTCAGTCAACTGGTGACGGGATAGACAAAATATAGTATATCCATACAATAGAACCAATGAAGCAATACAGAGGGATGAAGCACTAATACATGCTACAACATGGATAAGCCTCAAAAACATTATGCTAAGTGAAAAAAGCCAGGCAAGCAGACCACATATTGGATAATTTCATTTATATTAAATGTCCAGGAAAGGCAAATCTATAGAGAAATAAAGTAGATTAGTAGTTGCCTAGGGCTGAAGGTGGGAATGGAGATTATTCGCAAATGAGTACAATACATGTTTTGGGGATAATGGAAAAAGTGTTTTAAAAACTGGATTGTGGACAGAAGAAAGATGGCGGAATGGTGGTGACGGCCTGGATCTGCGCTCCCGGGAAGGAAGGCATCGATCCGGACCTGCCACAACGCTAGAGGACCGCTCCCACACAGGAACAGCGGTGTGAATCCATGGAGAATCAGCGTGGGACAAACAGAGCGAGTGAGGTCTGAGGTGAATGAATATTAGGAATGCGGGACAGACACTAGCCAGCGGAGCGCGGGTCGGATACACCCGCCCCCAGCCAGGGTGGGTGCAGCCTCTCGGGAAAGCGGCTTGCCCTCCGCTCCCAATTGAACAGAGCCCTGACCCAGGCCAGCGCAGAATCACTGAGGGATACGTGGCGCATTGCAGACAGGAGGCTTTTTTGCGAAATTACCTTAGAACCTGGGGGATCTCAGCTGAGACAGCGCTTGGCGAGGAGGGACGGATCTGCCCCAGGGCGGAAAAACACAAAAGATTCCCGGACAGCAAACAGCATTGTACACCGTGCTGCCTTTTTCGGCAGTTCTCCAGCCGGTCACCCCCGGTGCGTGTCCTTGCTGGCCAGCCCCTGGGCAGTGGCGGTCTCTGCCTGCCGGGGAGCCGGTCCCCTCCAACCCTGGAGCTCGGCAGGCGCCATCTTGAAAGCGAAGGCGAAACCGCTGAGGAGCCATAAAGTGCCCAGTGGCTCTTTCTGCCCGTGCTGCCTTTTTCGGGGGTTCTCCAGCCGGTCACGCCCGGTGCGCGTCCTTGCTCGCCAGCCCCCGGGCAGTGGCGGTCTCTGCCTGCCGGGGAGCCGGTCTCCTCCAGCCCCGGAGCTCTGCAGGCGCCATCTTGAAAGCGAGGGCAAAACCGCTCGGGAGCCATAAAGTGACGAGCGGCTCTCTCTGCCCGGCGCCCTCTGCTGGTCTCTGAACCAACGCCAGGAGTGCGGGATATGCCGGGGCCGCGCTCGGGGTGAAGGGGCAGAGCTGCGCTAAGGCAAAAAAAAAAAAAAAAAAAAACCAAAAACACGAACAAGAAGAATAGGCTCGCCGAACTGTATATTTTATTCTTGGTAAATTTTTTCTGGGTTTTGTTTGTTCTCTTTCTCTTTCTCTCTCTCTCTCTCTCTTTCTCTTTCTCTCTCTTTCTCTTTCTTTCTTTTCTTTTCTTTTCTTTTCCGGCGGCTCACGAGCTGGACAGCCTCGGCGGGCACCTTTGCCCTCTGGGCCTCTGGCTGCCGCGCCTTTTTGAGCGCGGAGGTTGGATCCCCACCACCCTCGGAGCTGTGCGGGCGCACAGACGCCATCTTGAAATCCACTGCGAAACCGCCCGGGACCCAGCCGGGCGGGCGTGAAGGGGCGGAGCTGCGCTAAGGCGTAAAAACAAAAACATTTAATGGCCGCTCCGGACCCCGCCGAGCGGAAGTGAGGGGGCGGAGCTGTGCTAAGGCGTAAAACAAACAAACAAAAAAAACATTGAGTCGCTGAATTATATACTTCAGATTTGTGTATCTTTCTGCCTTGCGGTGTGGTGAGGTGCTATGTAGTTTGTTTTTGTTCATCTTTGTTGGTGTTTTTGGAGTTTTTTTGTTTGGCTTTTTGCATTTCTTTGCTTTTTTTTTCTTTTTTTTTTTTTTCTTTTTCATCTTTTTTTTTTCTTTTCTCTTTCGTTTTCTCCTCTTTCTTTTCTTTCTTTCCTTTACTTTTTTCTTTTTTTTTCTTTCTTCTCTCTTTTCGCCTTCTAACTGGGGACCCACAGTGAGCTTCGGAACGGGCCAGGTCCCTGGCTCTGGTACATACCGGATCCTGAGCAGTCACCCCCAGTGCCGGCGATCTGCGGGCATGCAATCGCCATTCTAGGGCCCACAGCCAAGTCACTGCGGAGCAATAGGGTACCAAGAGGCTCCCTGGACGGCCCTCTCCCCTGGTCCACGGACCTTATATAGGGTCCCCGCCCATGTGTAAACACTGAATACTTCTCCAGAAGCGAGAGTGTGGAACCTGATCCCTGGGGACATTGGGCCAAGGCAGACTTTTGCCCGTGGGAGCTACAGCAATCGGGGCGCTGAGCAAGCAAGGTCACCGTCCTCTCCCCATAGCTAGTATCTTGCCTGCAGATAGAGACAGAAACCTCCCCTATAGAGGAAGAACCAAAGGGAAACAAACAAACAAACAAACAAAGAGAATTTCAGTCTACTATTAGTGTGGACCCTGCCTGCCTTCTGAAAGACCACAACACAGTGTCCTAACTCACCAAAGTGGTCTTGGATCACTCCAATCCTCTAGGATTGGACCCATCGGAAGCAGTCCCCCAACGGAAACAGAAAAATCTCTAAACAATACACAACAGTCTCCCCCTCTTGCCAAAAGAAGCAACATGCCTAGACCACTTCACAGCCTAAGAATAGAGCACAAAGAGTGCTGTTAACCAGACTAAATCTATAAGTAAAGATCCAACGATAAATCTATATGGGAAGGGCCCAGCGAAAAAACATGGAGAGCACAAAGAATCAAATGGAAAACTCATCCCCAAAGAGAAATACCAGCTCCCAACCATTTGACACAAACCAGACTCAAAACCAACATGTCACAGGAAGAATTCCAATTATGGATTATAAACAAGCTGAATAATATACAAGAATCAATGGATAAACAACACAAGGAAAACACACAAAAAAATACAGGATTTGGAGGAAAAATTCACTAAAGAAATTGAAATATTGAAGAAAAACTAAACTGAACTCCTAGAAGTGAAGAATTCACTCAGAGAGCTACAAAACACTGTGGAAAGTCTCAAGAGCAGGGTAGATCAAACAGAGGAAAGAATCTCAGAAATTGAAGATAACTCCTTCCAACTAAATAAGTCAGTCACAGAGATAGATCGAAAAAGTAAGAGAAATGATCTGAGTCTTCAAGAAATGTGGGATTATGTGAAGAAACCTAACTTGAGAGTTATTGGCATTCCTGAGGGTGAACAAGATAATAAGCAAGGGTTGGACAAGCTATTTGAAGACATAATCGAGGAAAATTTTCCAGGCCTTGCCAATACTCTAGACATACAGATTCAAGAAGCTCAAAGGACCCCTGGGAGATTCATAGCAAATAGGAAAACACCACGCCACGTAGTCATCAGGCTGACCAAAATATCCACTAAAGAGTCCCTTCTCCGAGCTGTAAGGAGAAAGAAACAAGTAACTTACAAAGGAAAACCCATCAGAATTACGCCAGATTTCTCAGCTGAAACCTTACAAGCAAGAAGAGGTTGGGGCCCCATTTTCACGCTTCTGAAACAGAATAATGCCCAGCCTAGAATCTTGTACCCAGCTAAGCTAAGTTTTCTATACGAAGGAGAAATCAAGACATTCTCAGATAAACAAAGGTTGAGGGAATTCACCAAGACAAGACCAGCCCTCCAAGAAGTACTCCAAAGAGAATTACACACGGATCAGCACAAGAAAGATCCACGAATGTAAAACTACTCAAGAGCTAAAGATCAAATTCCAGATACCACAATGGCCCAGGAGAGAAAACATCACAATGAAGTTCTACCCAACAAGCTGAACAAAAAACTGTCTCACTTATCAGTTTTCTCAATAAATGTGAATGGCTTGAACTCCCCACTAAGAGACATAGACTGGTCCAATGGATTAAAAAGTACAATCCAAGTATCTGCTGTCTTCAAGAAACTCACCTAACCTGCAAAGATGCATTTAGACTGAAAATAAAAGGATGGAAATCGATATTTCAAGCAAATGGTAACCAAAAGAAAGCTGGTGTGGCAATCTTAATTTCCAATAACTTAGCTTTCAAACCAACAAAAATAATAAAAGACAAAGATGGCTACTACATACTGATTAAAGGCACAATTCATCAAGAAGCCATGACTATACTCAATATATATGCACCCAACCTAGGTGCACCTAGATTCATAAAGCAAACCCTACTAGATCTCAACCAAATGATAGATAACAATACTGTAATAGCTGGAGACTTTAACACCCCACTGACAGTACAGGACAGATCCTCTAAACAGAAAATAAACAAAGACATAATGGACCTCAATAGAATGCTAGAACAAATGGGCATGGCTGACATCTATAGGACATTCTACCCAAAGTCCACAGAATATACATTCTTCTCATCAGCTCACGGGACATTCTCTAAGATTGACCATGTCCTAGGACATAAATCATGTCTTAAAAAATTCAAAAAAATAGAAATTACACCATGCATCTTCTCAGATCACAGCGGAATAAAAGTAACAATGATCACAAACAGAAACCCTCACTCTTACTCAAAGTCATGGAAGCTAAATAACCTTCTCCTGAATAATTATTCTATAAAAGAAGAAATCAAGATGGAAATCAAAAATTTCTTTGAATTAAATGACAATGGAGATACAACTTATCAAAATCTATGGGATGCAGCTAAAGCAGTCCTGAGAGGAAAATTCATATCCATAAATGCCTATATCAAAAAGACAGAAAACATGCAAATAGACAACCTAACGAATAGACTCAAAGAGCTGGAGAAAGAAGAACAGAACGATCCCAAACCCAGCAGAAGGCGAGAAATTACTAAGATCAAATCAGAATTAAATGAAAAGGACAACAAAGAAACTATAAGGGAAATTAATAAAACAAAAAGTTGGTTCTTTGAAAAGATAAACAAAATAGACACACCCCTGGCTAGACTAACCAAGAACACAAAACTAAAATCTCTAATAACCTCCATTAGGAACATGAAAGGAGAAATCACAACCAACGCTACAGAGATACAAGATACCATCTATGAATTCTACAAAAATCTTTATGCACACAAACTGGAGAACGTGGAGGAAATGGACAAATTTTTAGAAACACATGGCCTTCCCAGGCTCAACCAGGAAGAAATAGAGTTCCTGAATAGACCAGTATCAAGAACTGAAATCGAAACAGCGATAAAAAACCTTCCCAAAAAGAAAAGCCCTGGTCCAGATGGGTTCACACCTGAATTTTACCATACATACAAAGAAGAACTGGTGTCCATCCTACATAAACTATTCTCCAATATTGAGAAGGATGGAATTCTCCCCAACACGTTCTACCAAGCCAATATAACATTGATACCAAAACCTGGAAAGGACGCAACAAAAATAGAGAACTACAGACCAATTTCCCTCATGAATATAGATGCAAAAATTTTCAATAAAATACTAGCAAATCGAATCCAAGTACTTATCAAAAAAGTAATCCACCACGACCAAGTGGGCTTCATCCCAGAGATGCAGGGGTGGTTCAACATACGTAAATCTATAAATGTAATTCACCACATAAATAGAAGCAAAAACAAAAACCATATGATACTCTCATTAGATGCAGAAAAAGCATTTGACAAAATTCAACACCCTTTTATGATAAAAACGGTTAACAAAATAGGCATTGATGGAACCTACCTAAAAATGATACAAGCCATATATGACAAACCCACAGCCAACATCATGCTGAATGGGGAAAAACTGAAAGCACTCCCATTTAGAACTGGAACCAGACAGGGCTGCCCATTGTCTCCATTACTTTTCAACATAGTATTGGAAGTCCTTGAGAGAGCTATCAGGCAAGAGAGCAGAATCAAGGGAGTCCCAATAGGGAAGGAAGAGATCAAACTCTCACTTTTTGCTGATGATATGATGTTATATCTGGAAAACCCCTGGGATTCAACCATGAGACTCCTGGAATTGATTAACGAATATAGCAAAGTCTCAGGCTACAAAATTAATATACACAAATCAGAGGCATTTATATATGCCAATAACAGTCAATCGGAAAACCAAATTAAAGACTCAATACCCTTCAAAATAGCAACAAAGAAAATAAAATATCTAGGTATATATCTAACTAAAGAGGTAAAGGACCTCTATAAGGAAAACTATGAAACACTGAGAAAAGAAATAGCAGAACTTGCAAATAGATGGAAAAATATACCATGCTCGTGGATCGGAAGAATCAACATTGTTAAAATGTCTATACTACCCAAAGTGATCTACAGATTCAATGCAATCCCTATTAAATTACCAACATCATTCTTTATAGACATAGAGAAAATAATTATACACTTTGTATGGAATCAAAGAAGACCCCGTATAGCAAAAGCAATTTTAAGCAACAAAAACAAAATGGGAGGTATTAATTTGCCAGACCTCAAACTATACTACAAGGCCGTGGTTCTTAAAACAGCCTGGTATTGGCACAAGTGCAGGGACACAGACCAGTGGAACACAACAGAAAATCCAAATATAGAACCATCCTCATATAGTCACCTAATTTTTGACAAAGCGGGAAAGAATATACTCTGGGGACAAGAATCCCTATTCAATAAATGGTGCTGGGAGAATTGGTTAGCCACTTGTAGAAGACTGAAACAGGACCCACAGCTTTCACTTCTCACAAAAATCAAATCACGGTGGATAACAGACTTAAACCTTAGGTGTGATACAATCAGAATTCTAGAAGAAAATGTAGGAAAGACTCTTACAGACATTGGCCTAGGCAAAGAATTTATGAAGAAGACCCCCAAGGCAATCACAGCAGCAACAAAAATAAATGAATGGGACATGATTAAATTAAAAAGCTTCTGCACAGCCAAAGAAACAGTCCAGAGAATAAACAGACCACCTACAGAATGGGAAAAAATTTTTGCATACTACACATCAGATAAAGGACTGATAACAAGAATCTATTTAGAACTCAGGAAAATCAGCAAGAAAAAATCAAGCAACCCTATCAAAAAGTGGGCAAGTGACATGAATAGAAACTTCTTGAAAGAAGATATAAGAATGGCTAACAAACATATGAAAAAATGCTCAACATCCCTAATCATCAGAGAAATGCAAATCAAAACCACAATGAGATATCACTTAACTCCAATGAGAATGGCCTTTATTAAAAAAACCCAAAACAACACATGTTGGCGTGGGTGTGGAGAGACAGGAACACTAATACACTGCTGGTGGGACTGCAAACTAGTGCAACCCCTGTGGAAAGCATTATGGAGGTATCTTAAACAGATTCAAGTAGACCTGCCATTTGACCCAGCAATCCCATTACTGGGCATATACCCAAAGGAAAAAAGGTCATTCTGTAACAAAGACACATGTACCCGAATGTTTATAGCAGCACAATTCACAATAGCAAAGATGTGGAAACAACCCAAATGCCCATCAATACATGATTGGATTAGTAAGCTGTGGTATATGTATACCATGGAATATTACTCAGCTATAAGGAATGATGAAGATACGACATCTCTATGGTTCTCCTGGAGAGAGTTGGAACCCATTATATTAAGTGAAGTATCCCAAGAATGGAAAAACAAGCATCACATGTACTCACCAGAAAATTGGTTTCCCTGATCATCACCTAAATACAAATCTGGGAACGACACCAATTGGATATCAGACTGAGGTGGGGGGTGGGGGAGGGGATGGGGGTATGCCTACACAATGAGTGCATTGCGCACTGTTTGGGGAGTGGTAACACTTGAAGGTGCTGACTCGGGAGGGGGGGGGGGGAGGGGAGGGATATATACCTCATGATGGGTGCAATGCGCACGACCTGGGGAACAGACACGCCTGGAGCTCTGACTTGGGGGGAAAGGCGGTACAGGAGCAACATATGTAACCTGCAATTCTATATCCCTCATAACAAGATAAAATAAAAAAAAAAAAACTGGATTGTGGTGATGTTAGCAAAACTATACATATACTAAAGATCATTTAATTATACATATAAAAATATAGAAAATGGATTTTAAGATATATAAATTACACTAAATAAAGCAGTTTAAAAAAATTCCCAATGCCCAGGCTCCTCCCACTTGAATTAAATTAAAATTGCTGGAGTGAAATCAGGCATCAGTCATTTTTAAAGTTCCTCAGGTTTTCCAATGTGCAGACCAAGTTGAGAACCAGTGGTTTACTCACCAGAAGCTCAGCATCACCCCTGGGAGCTGGTTAGAAATGCAGAATCCCAGGCCCCAGCCCAGGCCTACTGAATCAGAATATGCATTTAAATAAGATACCCCTGCCAATTAAAGTTTGAGAATCACTGAACTGTTACATCATATTTATCACAATCTGTAATTATTTGTTTTTATGTATTTCGTTACTCCTTTGTTGTCTACCTCCAGGACAGTGTGATACAACTGCACATAACACGCAATATGAATAGTGTTTCAATCAAAATTCTGAGAAGGCATGGTCCCTGAACACTGCTACTTCTTTATGCCTAGCAGAATTCCTGCCACAGAGCTGGTATTAAAGTGCACATCTGTTGAATAAATAACTAATCATCAACCTCCACCCCATTCCCCTTTTCTAACTGTTGAACTCCTATTAATGTTCAAGACCTAGGTAATAAGTACCTTTCACTGGGGCCAGGTGGCTCACGCCTGTAAAAGTAGCATGCTGGGAGGCCGAGGCAGGAGGATCTCTTGAGGTCAGGAGTTTGAGACCAGCCTGAGCAAGAGCGAGACCCTGTCTCTACTAAAAACAGAAAAAATTAGCCAGGCATGGTGGCATGTGCCTGTAGTCCCAACTACTGGGGAGGCTGAGGCAGAAGGATTGCTTGAGCCCGGGAGTTTGAGGTTGCTGTGAGCTAAGCTGACTCCATGGCACTCTAGCCTGTGTGACAGAGGGAGACTCTGTCTCAAAAAAAAAAAAAAAAAAGAAAAGAAAAGAAAAGAAAAATTCCCCTTCACCGGCTTCCAGGGCAGAGGCAGTTTCCCCATCTGTGAACGCACCAGAACAGCACTGAGAGCACCAGGCCTCCTCCTGCTAACATTGAAAGGGCACCATTAACCAATGGAGCTCTGCCATCCAAAGGGCTGGAGGTTTTCTGCACATATTGACCAGTTAGTGTACAGAAAGTATTCAACTAGGGATAGCACTATCGTAAGAGATCTGCTAATATTATGGTTTGTCTACCTTATGGGGACATATAGGTGAACAAAAACCATCATGACACCCTGTCCTCTTTGGGACTTACAATTCTCTGTGGGACTTACAATTCTTCTTACAATAAAAATGTTGGACATCTTTGCATTCTAACAAATGCCAACTTTCTCCATTCTAATGTTCATCCACCAAGTTTTTCTGTAGTTTTCTTTGTTTTTTGTACTCTTCCTGGGGAGAATCAATGCTTCCTGGTACTGCAAGGCCTGGGTGCAGGCCCCTAGATGCACAATCTCACCATCTAATTCACACAGCCTCCCTACTGCATGGAGCCTGACTCTCTTGGTTTGGATTCTCCCAAAGCAGATGCTGAGAGGGGAAATTCTAGTGTAAATAGTTTATTTGCAAAGTCCTGGGAAACACTCAGAGGGTCATAGGTAAGTGAGCCAGAAAAGAAACCATGCAAATAAAAAATGTATTATCAAGTCAGATCCCACTGTGGACAGGTGGAGCTCAACCTCACTGGAAAACTATGGGGAGACTGTGTAAAACAAGCTTCAGACAGTTGTCCCAGCTGAGAGCCAAAGAAGCCGGAGGATTTTCTGCTTGCTTCCTATCAGTTATTGGCTGAAGCCTGCTTCTGGAACCATTAACTCTCCAGCACTTTAGATTTGCTGAGTGATCCCTTAGCTGGGGAGGGGGGTTAGCTGAGGAATAGAGAACTGCAGGTGTTTAAAATAAGCAGCCTCCCCTAGGCTGCAAGCCAAAGGAACATTCTCTGAGAAGTTCAGGGAATATGGGGCTGGGTCGGGGGTGTGGAGAGAAATGACAGATATTTTACCTGAATGGACAGGGGACAACACTTAGTGGCTCAGTGAGGCTAACCTAGGAGGACTGAAGTATTCTGGTCCAGAAAGTTTCTGGTGAATCACAGAAAAACTGCTTTGCTTCCAAGAGTCCAAATCAGTAGCTGGCAGCATGGAGAAAAGCAAATTGAATTAAATGGAAATGACATTTCATTTACCTTGCCATCCATCCTGATAGCCACCTACAGTCCCTCTGAAAAAACATCAGTGACCACTGGCCCAGACCTTTGCGCTTAGGCTAATGTTGCAACTTCGTAGGTATAACCCCAGACCTTTTTGGGGGTATATGCTTGTAGATACATAGTGTTTGGGGAAGGGAGAGGTAAAAAGGTGCTTTGGGGATCCACGGGGAGTCCAGGACCCAGCCCACAGATAGGCAGTTACTAAGCAGAGCCAAAAGACCGAAGTCAGCCAAGCTGTCCACTCATTTCAATGTGGCAATCTTCCCAGTTAAGGTCTTTGGTGGCAAATCAAATATTCTATTACATTATTTTCCAATTTCAGGCATTTCGCTGGCTGGGCTCTCAAGAGGTATATTTTCCAAAGTTCCGAAACATTGTCCTGCTCACCATCTGCCTTGATGGGCTGACATATTGGACACTGACTCTGGGACCAAAACATGTGTGGCCCAAGGACACCATCCTGCCACTGGCTTATGGGGCCTGAGGGATGATGGAAACACAGAGGTCTCAACCCAGCTGAACCACACACCGTGGATCCAAGCAAATGGCTTCTCCAGCATCACTGGTATTTATTCAGCATTTGCTAGGTGAATGTAGATTAGATTCACCTAAAAAAAATTTCACTGTCTCCCATTCTCCGATGAGTAATATGACAATTTGGCCTTTTCCAATATGGTTATGCAGCATCTGTAAGATAGCAAAGGCACTTACACGCAGCGTTTTAGTACCAATTCGACCTGATTAGGTGTGTTGTCAATGATTGGACCTCGAATCCTAAGCAGGTGGCTTGTGTTTTGCTCTCTCTGCCTCCCCAGCTCTCCTGTGAATCATTGTCTAAATTTTAGGGACCTGCATGTGAGAATAATTCATGTTTTTAAAGAGAGCAAAGAGGCACAGCTGGAGCCAGAACGCTGCAGCTCTCTCAGGAGCTAGCCTGGAATAGCTAAAAAGGACTTGAGCCAAATATTCCATACCCATTAGGCAATGTCAGGAAAAGTGATTAGCGTTTAGCACAACCATGGCAACCTTTACCTTCGAACAAGCCCCTGATCCCAGCTCCCTGTAAACTTGCTCAGTTCCAGCTCTTCTCCACACTGATGTCACTAATTGGTGACAACTTGTTTCCATGAGTTCCCCACCCCCCACTTCCTGCAGCCCCTTGATTTGATCCTGGAGGGATGCATCTGTGTATGTAGCTGGAGGGAACCCACGTAATCAGGAAGGGAGCGGGTAATGAGTGGAATGAAGATGTTGCCTTGACTATTCATCTTGGGGAGACGGAACTCTGAGGACACTTAGTGCCATCTGGACCTGGGAATGTGGTGATTGAGGCAGGCTCCTTCTGCTGGATTGACTGGGTTGAAGGAAGTGCTTGTGAGTTGGTTGACACCAGGGACTAGTGCTGTTTTTACTCTGGTGAACAAGGCATGGTTATTCATGAATCAAGGCATCTGAGAGTGATAAGCCTGGAAAGCTCATCTGGTCCTTTCTCCTCGACATAGAGCCACTTCTGCCACTCCCATGACAGATGGTTGGCTACTGCCTCTGCCTAACCCAAGCATGAACGCTCAGCTGCCTTCAGGGGCAAGGAAGGCAAGATCAACGAGTGGAATGGAGCTCAGTTTAAAACAACAGCAAGCAGGGGCTTCTGATGAAAATCAGAAAGCAAATGCTCTAGCCGTGCAGCTCCAGTCAATTGCTGAAATGCAGAATAGGGCTGTGTGTGTGTGTGTGTGTGTGAGAGAGAGAGAGAGAGAGAAAGAGAGAGCAATCATCTCAATTAAAATGTTTTTTTAAACACAAAAATTTAAGAAAACACTGAATGGGCAAACAATACCCACCCATACGTAAGTGACAGTTACAGGCTACCAGTTTGCAGCCCTGGCTCACGCAGATAACAGGGAGCATACCTCACAAAGCCACTCCTTGCAGGTAGTAGCTTTTTTCATACATTCATCTCTTCTCAAGTGTCTTGCACTATTGCTTCCATTCTTTTTTTTTTTCACTCATTCAATACATTTTTATTAAGCACTTACTGTGCTCTAGGTCCTCTTCTCAACCAAGGGTTACGAAGAATCCCAGGGAATAAGACAAACTTTCTCATCAAGAGTTCGTTTTACCTATTATAGGATAACTCCCCTGTCCCTAAAATCTAATCTTTCTAGATTAAACAGACCCATTCTTTCCAACCTTTCCTAAAAAGTCAGGGTTTCTCTTTTTATTTCCAGTTTGTTGATATCCTTCTTAAAATGTTGTAAAACAGGTATAAACTACTAGTTATGGGGCCCCATTCTGACTGTGTTTCAATTCGTAAATTTTGTTAAATAATTTGCTGAACATATGCAAGTGCATTGCTGTTGGGTATATTTACTACACTTCTGTGGTTTACCTGGGTTTGGTGTGGACACATATCTTCATTTCTAAGAATCCTAAGATATAAAGTACTCCACGGACATCTCTGTACCCAGCAACTACAATTTGTTTTCATATTCTTTGAAACTTAATGGTGCACAGTACATGCATAGCCAAGCTTATTTGCTCTTCTTGTGCCCGTATTTCCAAAGGTCACAGATTTCATGCTGAAGTGCTACATGATATAAGAAGTTCCAGGAGCACTTGAGGAAAATAACATTAATTGTCTGCAACTCCAATTGGCTTTATGACAGTAGCCAGGCCAGTGGCTGGGAAAAGACACCCCACAACAGCTGTCAAATACATAACCTGGCAGAAAGGCATCAAATGCCAAGAGCCCTTCCTGCACAGAACTGACATCCGAGAGGCCCACACAGACCCAGCGATCAGAAAAATCTCCCTCCATGTAATGATTTTTCAAATCCACTTAATTTAAAATGGCTTCCGTGGAGCCTGCAAAACATGCCACGTTTCAGCTCTGGCTGGCAGTAAGCCGCACTTGGAATACCAAACCCCAAAACTACTAGTCATTAGGTGAGTGTTTAGGAATGTATACCATGATTAGGCCACAATTACATTATTTATTCAGCCTTTGCTAGCTGTGTATTTTTGTAATTAAAGATGATTTGGGGAGGACCAAATGGAAATCAACAACCTGGATCTGCCAAGAATAACAAGCTCTAGCAATTACACGTGTATCCTCAAACGATTGTCCTGGTTCTCTCCTACCTGAACAGTCATCAGTAATTGGGCATGAGCTCTGTCTCTTATCCTAGTATTTTACCTCCTGATTATATGTGATAAAAAAAAAAAAGCATAGGCCTGTAAGAATTATAAATATTGATGGTCACTTATTACTGCTCAGGGTTTGTGCAGATCAAAGAAAACCAGGTTGAGAATTGGGAGATTAGGGTCTGTTCCTGAATTCTACTGCTTAATATTGACCAAGTAATTGAACCATCAAAATGATTTGCAGGAAGATTCAAATGCTTATACAGAAGTGAGTTGAAAAATATGAACCACTATGCGAAAGTATTGAAATACTATCATTATGGTAGTTCTATTTCCCAGAAACCCCTACTCTAAGATCTTAACAAATAGTTACAACCTGTCTCTCATGATGTTCTTTTCTTTCTTTTTTTTTTTTCTTTCTTCTTCTTCGTTTTTCTTTTTTACTGGAACTACAGATTCAGTTATCCAAAGCCACTTCTACTTCTGTTTCAATTTCTGCACTCTGTCCTATAGTTGCTAACTACAGACCAACGGGCTAGACTGAGCACACAGAGATGTTTTATTTGACTTGCAATGTTTTTTTGTTTTTTAAATTGCCTTCCTTGTCCACATTTTATATATATATTTCATGCTGATATTTCCATATGATATTTTCATATCAAAATCTAGTTTTCCTGGTTCTCTTAAAAAAAAAAAAAAAAAACAGCATGAACTGGCAGTACTGGTTTGCATTCTCCATGGCTGCAATTGCCGCTAGAGCAGAGAGCAGCTGCCCAAAGGGTATGTCCTCAGCAACCGCCCCACCCCAGCTGGAAGGATGGAAGCAGGAGTAATAAAGAGAAGCCAGGAGACTGAATAACCTACATATTGGACATTAAAAAATAAGAAGAGAGATATCAAACAGTTGCTATGAGAAACAGTAAAGTGGTTAAAAGTATAAGCAAAATACTAAAGCAGTATCAAATCATAGCTCCAGCCCTTACTAGCTTAGGAGAGTCATATAAGCTCTCTGGACCTCAGTTTCCTCATCTGGAATATGGGAACAATAATAGTTATTTTTAGAATTCATTTAGGTAACTGATTTTTAAGCACCATGTACCACAGATTCTTCCAGGCACTAGTGATGCAGCAATAATCCAAACAAAGTCTGAACTCATGTGGTTTACATATAATGAATGAATCTATATAAAGCACATAGAACAATGTCTTGCACATAATAAACACTCAGTACATGTTAGCTATTATGTTATTATCATTCCTAATATACTGTCTACTCAAAAGTGATTACTTAAATCAGGAATGGGAAATCTGTTTAAACTTGCATTTTATTTCCTAATAGTAGCTACCAGAAAAACAGTGTTAAGAATGATTCTGAGGCTTGTCCAGTCTTAGCAGAAAGGAGCACAGTGATTGATTATTGTTGTCTACCTGGGCTCAAATTATGTGCATCAAAATTTCCCTGGAGGTTTTGCCATTGTGGTTTAAAGGATTCTATAATTCTGTAAAGTAACCATTATTTCTGCCTTTCTTTTCCATGTTCTCAGTCTTTTTGAGACTTCTTGTTCAGGGAGAGACAATATCGTCATATCGAGATTTTTCCTTTTAGCATATAGTTCAGGAAGGCAAAGTCAAGTTCTGCTGTTGCAGATGTGCTGAGGACACGCAAAGCTCCAAGGGCTACTAGCCTGTGATTAGGGAGGGTTTCAGGATATCTGTTCCAATAACCAGCTGTAAAGATGACCCTCTCAGAGCTACAAACCCAACTTAAGGGACTGAAATGCCTGACCAATGAGGATACGTTTGTCCTCAATAAAATATCTGAAATGAAAGAATGAAAGAAAAGAAAAACATTCCAACAAATCACACCACAAAACCCAAGAGTTGGCCCCTGGCAGGCCTGGAGGCTGGAGCTCTTTGTGGCAGCATCTGTGCCCGCATCACTTCCCCACCTTCATTCCCCCACACGTCTTCTGTTCTCAGCACTTCAGGACCAGGCAAGGGTAGAAAGACAGTGCAAGTTCCCTCCTTCACAGACAAACCAAAATGTTCCCCCTCAGGGGCAAAAATGAGATGAAACCTTTCCCAACAATATTAAATGTAAACCTACTGTACTCCCTTGAAGCTTGCACCTGCCGGTCAAGCCCAAGGCTTCATTTCATCTTCCATCAGAATCACATGTGGCAGGAAGGCTCACAGGATAAAGAATTCACAGCCACAGGCTGCTAATAGGAGAGGTTGCTGGGTAATGAAAGACAGGAAGCCTGTTCTGGCCTCCAGTTTAAAGGTGAACAGGCAGGGTGACATCTTGTTATTAAGCAGACACCGGCAATAACGTTGGAGGGCAACTCTGCACAGTGCCGCAACTGTGCAGCAACTTCTCCCAGGTCACCTCCCCCCGGGGATGCTGGGTGTTTGCAGAATGATTCTTGCCTGCCTGCTCATCTATACATTCCATTATATTTCCAGAGGATCCATACAGTTCCTGTCCAGATAAAGCAAAACCTGTGTTATCCCATGGTAGGTGGACTTTCTGAGAAAGCAGGGCATCACTGCCTGCTAGATTTGAGCCTGCTTAACGATAGCTAACAACAACAAAAAGTCCCTTACCCAGTTGTCAGTATAGACCTAGAGGATCAGCTATATCACCTACTGGCAAACTTAAGTGGCTTTTTGGTCTGTTAATTCCATAGACAACATTAGTGTCCTGATTATGGAATGACCTTTGAACCCAAAAGACCCGGATTCTTTAACCTCTCTGAGCCTTCATTTTCTCATCCTTGAAATAATTGTGTCTATCCCACAATTCTGTTGTGAGGGTTAAATTAGATAATATATATAAAATATATATATTAAGATATATAAATACATAAATAGTGCCTGGCATTATTTAATGCTCATTATTAGTACCCAAGGAATGTCAGCTAATATTATGAAAGAAGCCCATAGTGGCCCCACTCCACCTTTCTCTATTCTGTTCCCTGCCCTGACGTTAGCCAGCATGGACAACGTCAACGTGCTTCCTTGCCTCTTCCGGTGACTTCCGGTATGAGATCAGGGACATTATTTCCTTCAAGCAGCATCCCTCAACAATATGGACATGGAGCGGCCCTTTTCACCTAGCCTCTTTGTCTTCAAGTCCCCATAAATGCTCCTTCCCTTTGCTCCTCCAGATCAGTGGATGCTAACTGCTCCCCTCTGTTAATAACCTTGGGGAACCGGAATATTCCTCTGGTTTTCCTACACTGTGCCCCCACCTTTGTCTTCTGTTTCTGGGACTCTGACTAATGCACCAAACATACATCAGGAAAGTGAATTCAACTACAAGCAAGGCAGGAAAATTTCTGAAAATATACATTATGCTTTGTTTTGGTTCACATATGGGACTTGAGAAAACAAGGGATATTTTTCTGTAGGCCCAGCACACAAAGGTTATAAGGCTTTGTTTGCTAAATCTGGGCTTTCTTGCTTCAGGAGTTCATTCAGCCTGAGTTTTGTATTTCAGGAATGAAAGCAGCTGTTACCAGCAGACCTAGAAACACTGGCTTTATTTGGGAGTAGATGCTCAGGTAGGTAGGCTTGGTGCTGGAAGTCATCTGGTTTTGAGAAGTGACCTCCGCTCCTAAGAAGAAGACTTCATGTAAAGTAGTTATGGATGTCAAAGGCCTAAAATATCAGGCCCTATGGATTTCTGAACCTTGTCAGAATTCCTACTCCAAGCCTGTTGCAGAAGGATCTGAGCCACCCTCTGAATGCACACATGGGCTTGGACAATGAATCCTACAGCAGTGACTGTGATATGCTGACAACTAGAGGCCTTTCTAGTTAGTATTGTAGAGACCATGTAAGCCCCCCAGGATTTCTCTGCAATCCCAAAGGAGAGTAGAAGCACCCTCTGCCACTGCCAAGCCATGAATGGCCTCCTTCACCCCAGTGACTCTGATTTGGTGTGACTCAAGTTGGACCCCTAAACGGCATTTTTAGCATGCACTCCAGCAATGCTGATGTGAGTCGTCCTTTGATCACAGTGAGGCAGATACTATAATTACTTCCACTTTACAAAGGAGAAAACAGAGCCTCTGAGAGCCTAAACTCCTCCAGCTCAAGGTTTTGGGGGTGGTGGGCAGGCCAGTACTGGTGGAGTAAGTAAAACTGACAAATTTATCATTTTTGTGTGTAAAGCACAATTTATACCACATTAGAAACACAATTCTTTTTGTATTGTAGGGAATCCTGCCAAAATTCAAATGTTTGCAAAATTTCAAGAACCTAGTAGTTGTCTTCTACTTCTTCCTTTGCAATCAAATAAGCTAGACACTGTAGCTACCGAAAACCTTGTCCTAAATGTTTATTAGGTAAGACTGGTCTGGGGCACTTAATCTATGAAGGTGCTGGGCAAAACCAAGAAATGTTTCTCATCATACTATTAGGCACCAAGCTTGGAAAATCAAGTAAAACAATCAACTCGGCTGCTTACAAAGTCAGCAAAAAATGTTTACATAATTAATCTTCATCATGGCAGTTCAGTCACAACATTAGTGTCAAATACACCCAAGAAAATAAATGTAAATTGTAGGTGCAAATCAATTTACTTTATGCATTCAGCAGCAATTCCACTTGCCTCCACATACACCCTTAATGGCTATTTGAGGCTTATAAATAGTTACTTGTCTTCAGAAAGATGCAACTTTGCAAACTGTGATGTGATCTGAGATAAAAACGACGACGACAAAATAGCAATATGGAAATACCCATAGGCATTAGGAGATGCCTGAAGAAGTACCAGAAATGAATGTTTCAGCATTTCCTGAGAAGAGGGAAAGCACCAGCTCCATGACTCATTTTCTCTTTTTACTCTTTCTGTTGCTAACAGTCTCCTGGCCATTAACCCCTGGCGTTGCTGGAAGGGAGAATTTTGGAGGGACTCCCAGGCCAGACTTGCTTCCATTCCAAACTGCTTGGAAATGGATTCCCTTTCTCCTCTGAAATGTGTCTTCAAGTATCCCAGGGATTTCCTTTCTGGTACCCAGGAGAAAAAAAGAAACATTTAAACAGTGAATGGAAATGCAAAGACCTGAGAGTCAGGCGAAATGTCTCAGAATGTTGTAATTAGGAAAGTGTCCTCTGCAACAACCTACATAATGTAGGTATCTTTCCCCCTGAACTCACTCTTCAATTCTCTTTGTCTTTTTGACTGCTCTCCCAGTAGATGAAAGCATCAGGGTCTCTCTACTCTGAAAAATGGTTATCTTAATTTTGGTCACTGTTTCCTTTGAATCTTTCATAAAAGTCACAGGTACTGATTGGGTTCAGTCTTCCCATCCTCCCTTGTTCACATCTGAACATAATTTTCATTTTCCTCACAATGCCAATGTTTAAGTGTAATTATTGTAGTAACAGTTCCACTAAATAAAATATTTGGGGGAGGAGGGACCTCATTAACTGAGTGCTAAAGAAGAGAAGAAAATCTTTAATATTTCAACACTCATTGTTGAAAATCTTTCTCTAAATGTCTTTCGTCTTTCCTTCCCTCTTTCTTTTCACTCTCATTTCTACTATTTCTAGAGACAACAAAAAGCATATAAGTATCAGTACACAAATATCCAAATTTATATAAAGAGAAATTAATATAGAGACATTCATGGCTACAAAGATGATGAGAACTGTATCAGGTTTCAGATATGTGCAATTATGATTATGATGTGGCACCAAGTTTAGCTCTGAGGGCCCTCGCAGGCAAAGAAAAAGGAGAAATAGATCCTATTTTTAATCAAAAGAAGCAAAGTAGTTCACAAGAAAAGACAAACTCTTTTGGTGGGGAGAGGGGATAAGGGGAGAGGGACACTGAATTCCAGGAAGTGATCTAAAGGAAAGGAAGATGTGACTTCATTTATCGAGTTGGACCAATCTGGTGTCACGTAATTGGACCACTGTGATATGGGCAGAAAGAAGTATTTTCCTCTCTCTTCCTGCCCACACTTCCATACGGGCATTTTACTTGATTTTGCCAACTTTTTTTGGGGGGGGGGATGCGGGGGACAGAGTCTCACTCTGTTGCCTGGGCTAGAGTGCCGTGGCATCAGCCTAGCTCACAGCAACCTCAAACTCCTGGGCTCAAGCAATCCTCCTGCCTCAGTCTCCAAAGTAACTGGGACTACAGGCATGCACCACCATGCCCGGCTAATTTTTTCTCTATATATTTTTAGTTGTCCATATAATTTCTTTCTATTTTTAATAGAGACGAGGGTCTCACTCTTGCTTAAGCTGGTCTTGAACTCCTGAGCTCAAATGATCCGCCCGCCTTAGCCTCCCAGAGTGCTAGGGTTACAGGCGTGAGCCACCGCACCCAGCCTGATTGTGCCAATTTTTTTGAACAGAAATCTAACCTTTGACAGACAAGACCTTATGTTATAAAAATGGTCGAAGGCAAATTGGTAGAATTATGGCCCTACTCCCACCCTCCATCATTTCCACCTTTAAACAAAAAGTGTTATACAAACATCTTGGCTAGTTTGACATAGTACCCCTAAAACCACCCCCTAAAAAATGATCCAAAGATCACCTAGCCATTCCAACATTAATCAGAGACCCAAAGATGAGTTAACAATGATAGTACCATACCAGTCTAAGGAGCTACAGGACCAAAGTTTGAATTTTCTAGGTAACTGCAAGTGCCTGAAGCTTGATTTTTCTGAATGTCAGATCCTGCATGGCTAAAGGAGATCATAAATTATGCTAAAATAAGAACCAATCAGTTCCTTTTAACTCAAATCTAGATTTCAAATATTCATATTCATTGTCCCCATAACTATCAAACTGTCATAGAAATTCAGTATTTCAACATCTAGAATGATCTCTTGCATGTGAAAGAAGTATAATGATCCTTGGTCAGATTATATGTACTGATTTTTAGTTTATGACCTGGTAAATGCATTTATATCCTGTGTAAGTGTCCTTCCTTCTTCTGCAATACTAGCCAGGGGCTTTATAACTCAGAAAGGTCTTTGTTTCATTTGCTTTTCTCACACTTCATCCACTTTAATGCCTTGAATTTCCAACGTCTGTATATAATCCGGTTTATTTACAGTGGGTTTAGCTATACATCTTGCGAAAGGCAGACCTTCTCAGCTATTCTAAATGGACAGTTTTCACGTTTTAACTTGTAATCACAAGAAAACCACATATATTCAATAGAAAAGGTACAATAACTGAGGTCAAAAGATCCATGTTTGACTCCTGGCTCTCTCCTTCACTGTGCATGTGAAACCACTCCAAATTTCTTAGTTGTTCTTCCTAATCTGTAATATGGGCATGACAACAATAACACATACCTCTTAAGATCCATTTGCAGATTAAGTATGAGTATATGAGAAAATTTGTCAACTGTAAAATTATATTCACTTATTTATTATTATTATTAGGCCAAAGTTCTTCTCTGAAGATGAACACAGGAAGCCACAATAATAACAGGAAACATTATGGAATGCTTACTAGGTGATAGGTATTTTAAGCACTTTAAATATTTGAACTTATTTGAACCTCACAGCAACCCTAAGGCAATATTATTATTATTCTCATTTTTCAGATGAGAAGCCTGCAGCATGGAAAGGAAAATAAACTTGTCCAAGGTCACACAGCCAGTTAATGGCAAAACTAAGATTTAATCCCAAGTGTTAGTGCACAGGCTCTTATCACTATATTGTATGTCCTCAGCACACAGCTACAGTATTAGGGTTATCAATAAATGTGACACACACACAAAAAGGATTCAATCATCAGGTAAGTGTAAGAGACACTAAATTCAACAAAGCTAAATAGGGTTCTTGACTGCAGGACTTCTCAGATCCTTTAGCAAATGAGCCATGGTGGGAAGCAAATCCCAAGACCAAATGAACCAAACCTGTTTCCTCATGAGCCTCTCAAGGGACTAGTGTTTCATGGAACACATTCTGCCAATAAGGTATGACAAATAAATAGCAATGACCTACCATCTGAGGGCTTGCAAAATAATCCTTTGAGGTATGGAGACAAATACAAAAGTATACACTAACTCCATTTACATATGATCTCCATTTTAGACACTACCTACTGCATTAGATGGGTTACTCAAAGTAAAAAAGTTGTAAGCCTTGCACTTCTCTTTTTAAAATACATGTATAAAGGATGCTTTTGTCTTAAAGAAACTCTAAGAAACATTTTTTTTTCCCCTAGGATGGTTCTCTGAGGATGACATTTGGAGAAGAAATATGTACAAGGAGAAACTGAGCCTTCGCACACCTTGCTGCTGTGAGATACTATAGATCATGCTAGGGCAGGACTGAGAGAGCCCCAGGGAACCAGTCGTCCACAAGTGATTAACGACAGCAAGATGACCCATTGACTCTTCTCAGGCAATTTTCTACCTGGGCATCTGGACTTGCCTCCAGGACATACAGAGAGAGGGGAAGGAGTCTGGTTCCAAATCACTCAGTGTCTATGATTACCTTAATAGAGACCTCAAGGTAAACGAATTCCTGCTTACTGAATGCCTCACTTTCTCTTCCTAATGCCAATGTGTCATCACTCTCACTCCTCCTCCCAACACACACACTCTTCTCCCAGTCAGGGAGGAATCACAGTCCAGTGGTTACTAGCTTGACACAGAGATTAAAATAGCTTAAAGATATGAATCTGGGCAGCATCACTGGGCATTACCAAAGGAAAAGGTTGTGGTGAATAACATATCTGATCCACTTTTTAGAAACTGCCACTGAGCCATCAGTACCAGCCTGGTACCATCACCCAACTCCATCTCATAATATGTGCCTACCCTTTGTAATCAGGGGATATTCACTACGAACTTAGGATATTACTACTGGAGTGAGCCCAGAGTTCTGAAAGTCTTCAGTTCATATGAAATGGATGGTGAGAACATCCCTATATGCATTTGGCCACATGGTATCATTCCTCTGAATGATGCAAGTCATGTAAAAGCAGATTTTGCTGTTGTTATCCTCATTTCTTCCTTCAAGTTTCTTAGCAATCCAGGTGTTTCTTGCCTTGGAATTAACCTCACTCCACTCTACTGCTCATTGCCTCTCATAATCATAATAATTATAATTAACAGTAAAGGTATAGATGGAGTCCAAGTTTAAAAAAAAAAATTAAAAAACAAAAACTTCCTATTTGGAATCAAAACTGATTAGAAGCCTGCTTCTCCCTGCATGGTCTCTCCTCATGTGAATGCAGATTGGCACCCCTGGGTGGAATCAATGAATCACTTCCTTCCAGTACCTTATAAGAGATAAATGGCATCTGTAATATAATGCTTGTGCCTCAGTGCTATTGGTTTATAGTATTCCTACAACCTTTACTCAATCTCATGGTACTCTGAGTAAACTCAATGGTTTCTTGCCCCTGTTGATCTGTTGGGCACATCACTTCACAGGTTGAAATAAAAACTGATTCCAATGTTGAAACAAAATCTTTAATCTTATTGAAGGATTACAGATGCAGCACGGAGAGGAAGAGAATTAGATTGGAACTGACATTTTTGGTTAACTCCAGTCAGTTGGTCCTCTGGGGAGTAGATGCTAAGACTGAGTTAGGAGTGCAGAAGGTTTATTGGAAAGTAACATTTGTGAAAGGAAAAGGGAGGAAGAGAATTGGGTAGGGAGAGCCTTCAGACCATACACAGATCTGGTGGCCCCACAGGGTGCTCCAGAACACAGACTGCCCTTGAGGGGAATCCTTCAGTGGGCAGAAAATGTTAAGCCCTTCTATCATTGTGCTGTTCAGTTATTGGCCAGTGCTACCCCAGAAAGAGCATGACCTTGACTCGAAAGCTAGGGTTGACTGAAAGGAGATAACAGCTGAAGGCTCTCAGTTAACTACATATCTTGCAGCTGACCAAGGACACTTTTCTTAAAAGGAGATCTGAAAGCACATCTGCCAGGATTCCCAACCTGCCTTTTGTTCTTTCCTCATGGAGCAGATATGCAATTTGAGTTATGCCAAAATATCCTCTAATTACACACTCAACATTGGAACCCTCATCCATGCAAACTGCTATAAATATGAGCAAAGATACACACTAGACCAAGAGCACATTAAATATGGCCACAAAAGGCATTAGTGGTCTCTTACACTTACGAATAGAATCTTTCAGAACTGAAACTAGAGGAGCTTTCTAGATATAGTCTGTGGATTCAGACAACATATTAATTCATTTTCAATCAATAATGCGTTAGGGTAAATTAACTGAGAAGATAACTGTCACCTTGCAAAACCAAGATCAGGAAATGGGATACATGGTAGATAAGTTATATTGATGAAGAAAAGAGGTACTAGACAGAAATTGACAAACACAGTCAGAATGAGAAATTTTTATCACATCTCTGTTAGTCACTCATAAATCAAGCAGACAAAATGATTAAAAATATATAAAATATTTGAACATAATTAAAAGTTTCATCTATCTTGATTCTTTAGATACTAGCCTTACAGAAACAACCTTCAAATGTGAAGACTTATAAAGAACTAGAAATGTAGACATCTGGGAGTTTACCTTTCTCTACTCTCTCTGGTTTATAGAAACACATCTGCTTTGTCCTCACAGGCCTGCTGCAGCCACAGCACAAATGTACCTTGTGGTCCACACACCAGACCCTTTCATTATCTCCATGACCCATACATGTGCATCCACACCAGTGCTACCTGTCCTGGGATAGCTGTGCCTGCATCATGGCTGTCACGTGCCTAGGCCAGTGGTACAGCCAACTAGACTCACAAGACACAGGTCACTTGGTATTTGTGGATTGGACACTTGCACATCTGATTGCTCATGAAGTGTGCCAAGCATCTGTGGCATGTCTACATGTGATTTTCCTGAAGCTTGGAGTTATTAGGGTCTGACCCAGGTGAACTAATCACTGAGCTTATAAACAAACTTTATGGACTTTCCAGTACCCATCTGTCCACTGGCCTAATTTTCTACTCATCAGAGCTTATAATCTTTCTCTCCTTAGGGGTCTAGGGGGCTGACTTACATTTTTCAATCACACATTACTATATTTCATGAGAGAAATTTTACATTCTAAGAGTGCTTCAAATTTGGACATTTTCAAAGATGTCTCCTAGGAATGTTGGTGAGTTTCATTTTTTAAAAAAGTTTAGTATAATGAATCTACATAGAACTTTGTGTCTCATATAAAGAATATAACTTTTTTTTTTAGTTTACATGATAGTTTATTTTTTTTGACAAAATTTTTATTTTATTCTTTTTTCCTTTTGTTGAAGTATTTTATTATTATTATTATTATTTTTTTTTAGTGTTTTTTTTGTTTTTTTTTGTTTTCTTTTTTTTTTGACTTCTCATTTTTTCTTTATTCTTTTTTTTTTTTTTATTTATTTTTTTTGGGAAATATTCATGATAAATTATTAAGTGAACAGTGCAAGTTAAAAACAATAGTTTCATATTTTTTCCCCACCCCCCCTTTCCCGAGTCAGCACCTTCAAGTGTTACCACTCCCCAAACGGTGCGCAATGCACTCATTGTGTAGGCATACCCCCATCCCCTCCCCCACCCCCCACCTCAGTCTGATGTCCAATTGGTGTCGTTTCCAGATTTGTATTTAGGTGATGATCAAGGAAACCAATTTTCTGGTGAGTACATGTGATGCTTGTTTTTCCATTCTTGGGATACTTCACTTAATATAATGGGTTCCAACTCTCTCCAGGAGAACCATAGAGATGTTGTATCTTCATCATTCCTTATAGCTGAGTAGTATTCCATGGTATACATATACCACAGTTTACTAATCCAATCATGTATTGATGGGCATTTGGGTTCTTTCCACATCTTTGCTATTGTGAATTGTGCTGCTATAAACATTTGGGTACACGTGCCTTTGTTACAGAATGACCTTTTTTCCTTTGGGTATATGCCCAGTAATGGGATTGCTGGGTCAAATGGCAGGTCTACTTGAATCTGTTTAAGATACCTCCATAATGCTTTCCACAGAGGTTGCACTAGTTTGCAGTCCCACCAGCAGTGTATGAGTGTTCCTGTCTCTCCACACCCACGCCAACATGTGTTGTTTTGGGTTTTTTTGATAAAGGCCATTCTCACTGGGGTTAAGTGATATCTCATTGTGGTTTTGATTTGCATTTCCCTGATGATTAGAGATGTTGAACACTTTTTCATATGTTTGTTAGCCATTTTTATATCTTCTTTTGAAAAATTTCTATTCATGTCCTTTGCCCACTTTTTGATAGGGTTGCTTGATTTTTTCTTGCTGATTTTCCTGAGTTCTAAATAGATTCTTGTTATCAGTCCTTTATCTGATGTGTAGTATGCAAAAATTTTTTCCCATTCTGTAGGTGGTCTGTTTATTCTCTGGACTGTTTCTTTGGCTGTGCAGAAGCTTTTTAATTTAATCATGTCCCATTCATTTATTTTTGTTGCTGCTGTGATTGCCTTGGGGGTCTTCTTCATAAATCCTTTGCCTAGGCCAATGTCTGTAAGAGTCTTTCCTACATTTTCTTCTAGAATTCTGATTGTATCACGCCTAAGGTTTAAGTCTGTTATCCACCGTGATTTGATTTTTGTGAGAGGTGAAAGCTGTGGGTCCTGTTTCAGTCTTCTACAAGTGGCTAACCAATTCTCCCAGCACCATTTGTTGAATAGGGATTCTTGTCCCCAGAGTATATTCTTTCCCGCTTTGTCGAAAATTAGGTGACTATATGAGGATGGTTCTATATTTGGATTTTCTGTTGTGTTCCACTGGTCTGTGTCCCTGCACTTGTGCCAATACCAGGCTGTTTTAAGAACCACGGCCTTGTAGTATAGTTTGAGGTCTGGCAAATTAATACCTCCCATTTTGTTTTTGTTGCTTAAAATTGCTTTTGCTATACGGGGTCTTCTTTGATTCCATACAAAGTGTATAATTATTTTCTCTATGTCTGTAAAGAATGATGTTGGTAATTTAATAGGGATTGCATTGAATCTGTAGATCACTTTGGGTAGTATAGACATTTTAACAATGTTGATTCTTCCGATCCACGAGCATGGTATATTTTTCCATCTATTTGCAAGTTCTGCTATTTCTTTTCTCAGTGTTTCATAGTTTTCCTTATAGAGGTCCTTTACCTCTTTAGTTAGATATATACCTAGATATTTTATTTTCTTTGTTGCTATTTTGAAGGGTATTGAGTCTTTAATTTGGTTTTCCGATTGACTGTTATTGGCATATATAAATGCCTCTGATTTGTGTATATTAATTTTGTAGCCTGAGACTTTGCTATATTCGTTAATCAATTCCAGGAGTCTCTTGGTTGAATCCTGGGGGTTTTCCAGATATAACATCATATCATCAGCAAAAAGTGAGAGTTTGATCTCTTCCTTCCCTATTTGGACTCCCTTGATTCTGCTCTCTTGCCTGATAGCTCTCGCAAGGACTTCCAATACTATGTTGAAAAGTAATGGAGACAATGGGCAGCCCTGTCTGGTTCCAGTTCTAAGTGGGAGTGCTTTCAGTTTTTCCCCATTCAGTATGATGTTGGCTGTGGGTTTGTCATATATGGCTTGTATCATTTTTAGGTAGGTTCCATCAATGCCTATTTTGTTAAGCGTTTTTATCATAAAAGGGTGTTGAATTTTGTCAAAAGCTTTTTCTGCATCTAATGAGAGTATCATATGGTTTTTGTTTTTGCTTCTATTTATGTGGTGAATTACATTTATAGATTTACGTATGTTGAACCACCCCTGCATCTCGGGGATGAAGCCCACTTGGTCGTGGTGGATTACTTTTTTGATAAGTACTTGGATTCGATTTGCTAGTATTTTATTGAAAATTTTTGCATCTATATTCATGAGGGAAATTGGTCTGTAGTTCTCTATTTTTGTTGTGTCCTTTCCAGGTTTTGGTATTAATGTTATATTGGCTTGGTAGAACGTGTTAGGGAGAACTCCATCCTTCTCAATATTGGAGAATAGTTTATGTAGGATGGGCACCAGTTCTTCTTTGTATGTATGGTAAAATTCAGGTGTGAACCCATCTGGACCAGGGCTTTTCTTTTTGGGAAGGTTTTTTATTGCTGTTTCGATTTCAGTTCTTGATATTGGTCTGTTCAGGTACTCTATTTCTTCCTGGTTGAGCCTGGGAAGACTATGTGTTTCTAAAAATTTGTCCATTTCCTCCACGTTCTCCAGTTTGTGTGCATAAAGATTTTTGTAGAATTCATAGATGATATCTTGTATCTCTGTAGCATCGGTTGTGATTTCTCTTTTCATGTTCCTAATGGAGGTTATTAGAGATTTTACTTTTGTGCTCTTGGTTAGTCTAGCCAGAGGTGTGTCTATTTTGTTTATCTTTTCAAAGAACCAACTTTTTGTTTTATTAATTTCCCTTATAGTTTCTTTGTTGTCCTTTTCATTTAGTTCTGATTTGATCTTAGTAATTTCTCGCCTTCTGCTGGGTTTGGGATCGTTCTGTTCTTCTTTCTCCAGTTCTTTGAGTCTATTCGTTAGGTTGTCTATTTGCATGTTTTCTGTCTTTTTGATATAGGCATTTATGGATATGAATTTTCCTCTCAGGACTGCTTTAGCTGCATCCCATAGATTTTGATAAGTTGTATCTCCATTGTCATTTAATTCAAAGAAATTTTTGATTTCCATCTTGATTTCTTCTTTTATAGAATAATTATTCAGGAGAAGGTTATTTAGCTTCCATGACTTTGAGTAAGAGTGAGGGTTTCTGTTTGTGATCATTGTTACTTTTATTCCGCTGTGATCTGAGAAGATGCATGGTGTAATTTCTATTTTTTTGAATTTTTTAAGACATGATTTATGTCCTAGGACATGGTCAATCTTAGAGAATGTCCCGTGAGCTGATGAGAAGAATGTATATTCTGTGGACTTTGGGTAGAATGTCCTATAGATGTCAGCCATGCCCATTTGTTCTAGCATTCTATTGAGGTCCATTATGTCTTTGTTTATTTTCTGTTTAGAGGATCTGTCCTGTACTGTCAGTGGGGTGTTAAAGTCTCCAGCTATTACAGTATTGTTATCTATCATTTGGTTGAGATCTAGTAGGGTTTGCTTTATGAATCTAGGTGCACCTAGGTTGGGTGCATATATATTGAGTATCGTCATGGCTTCTTGATGAATTGTGCCTTTAATCAGTATGTAGTAGCCATCTTTGTCTTTTATTATTTTTGTTGGTTTGAAAGCTAAGTTATTGGAAATTAAGATTGCCACACCAGCTTTCTTTTGGTTACCATTTGCTTGAAATATCGATTTCCATCCTTTTATTTTCAGTCTAAATGCATCTTTGCAGGTTAGGTGAGTTTCTTGAAGACAGCAGATACTTGGATTGTATTTTTTTATCCATTGGGCCAGTCTATGTCTCTTGAGCGGGGAGTTCAAGCCATTCACATTTATTGAGAAAACTGATAGGTGAGACAGTTTTTTGTTCAGCTTGTTGGGTAGAACTTCATTGTGATGTTTTCTCTCCTGGGCCATTGTGGTATCTGGAATTTGATCTTTAGCTCTTGAGTAGTTTTACATTCGTGGATCTTTCTTGTGCTGATCCGTGTATAATTCTCTTTTGAGTACTTCTTGGAGGGCTGGTCTTGTCTTGGTGAATTCCCTCAACCTTTGTTTATCTGAGAATGTCTTGATTTCTCCTTCGTATAGAAAACTTAGCTTAGCTGGGTACAAGATTCTAGGCTGGGCATTATTCTGTTTCAGAAGCGTGAAAATGGGGCCCCAACCTCTTCTTGCTTGTAAGGTTTCAGCTGAGAAATCTGGCGTAATTCTGATGGGTTTTCCTTTGTAAGTTACTTGTTTCTTTCTCCTTACAGCTCAGAGAAGGGACTCTTTAGTGGATATTTTGGTCAGCCTGATGACTACGTGGCGTGGTGTTTTCCTATTTGCTATGAATCTCCCAGGGGTCCTTTGAGCTTCTTGAATCTGTATGTCTAGAGTATTGGCAAGGCCTGGAAAATTTTCCTCGATTATGTCTTCAAATAGCTTGTCCAACCCTTGCTTGTTATCTTCTTCACCCTCAGGAATGCCAATAACTCTCAAGTTAGGTTTCTTCACATAATCCCACATTTCTTGAAGACTCAGATCATTTCTCTTACTTTTTCGATCTAACTCTGTGACTGACTTATTTAGTTGGAAGGAGTTATCTTCAATTTCTGAGATTCTTTCCTCTGTTTGATCTACCCTGCTCTTGAGACTTTCCACAGTGTTTTGTAGGTCTCTGAGTGAATTCTTCACTTCTAGGAGTTCAGTTTGGTTTTTCTTCAATATTTCAATTTCTTTAGTGAATTTTTCCTCCAAATCCTGTATTTTTTTTGTGTTTTCCTTGTGTTGTTTATCCATTGATTCTTGTATATTATTCAGCTTGTTTATAATCCATAATTGGAATTCTTCCTGTGACATGTTGGTGTTTTGAGTCTGGTTTGTGTCAGATGGTTGGGAGCTGGTATTTCTCTTTGGGGATGAGCTTTCCATTTGATTCTTTTTGCTCTCCATGTTTTTTCGCTGGGCCCTTCCCATCTAGATTTGTCGTTGGATCTTTACTTATAGGTTTAGTCTGGTTAACAGGACTCTTTGTGCTCTATTCTTAGGCTGTGAAACAGTCTAGGTATGTTGCTTCTTTTGGTAAGAGGGGGAGACTGTTGTGTATTGTTCAGAGATTTTTCTGTTTCCGTTGGGGGACTGCTTCCGATGGGTCCAATCCTAGAGGATTGGAGTGATCCAGGACCGCTTTGGTGAGTTAGGACACTGTGTTGTGGTCTTTCAGAAGGCAGGCAGGGTCCACACTAATAGTAGACCGAAATTCTCTTTGTTTGTTTGTTTGTTTCCCTTTGGTTCTTCCTCTATAGGGGAGGTTTCTGACTCTATCTGCCGGCAAGATACTAGCTATGGGGAGAGGACGGTGACTTTGCTTGCTCAGCACCCCAGTTGCTGTAGCTCCCACGGGCAAAAGTCTGTCTTGGCCCAATGTCCCCAGGGATCAGGTTCCACACTCTCGCTTCTGGAGAAGTATTCAGTGTTTACACTTGGGCAGGGATCCTATATAAGGTCCGTGGACCAGGGGAGAGGGCCGTCCAGGGAGCCTCTTGGTACCCTATTGCTCCGCAGTGACTTGGCTGTGGGCCCTAGAGTGGCAATTGCGTGCCCGCAGATCTCCGGCTCTGGGGGTGACTACTCAGGATCCGGTATGTACCAGAGCCAGGGACCTGGCCCGTTCCGAAGCTCACCGTAGGTCCCCAGTTAGAAGGCGAAAAGAGAGGAGAAAGAGAAGAGAAAAAAAAAAAAAAGAAAAAGAAAAGAAAAAAGAAAAGGAAAGAAAGAAAAGAAAGAGGAGAAAATGAAAGAGAAAAGAAAAAAAAGAAGAAAAAGAAAGAAAGAAAAAGAAAAAAAAGAAAAAAGAAAAAAAAAAAGAAAAAAAAAAAAAAAAAAAAAGAAACTCAAAAAGCCAAACCAAAAAACACCAAAAACGCCAACAAAAATGAACAAAAACAAACTACATAGCACTTCACCACACCGCAAGGCAGAAAGATACACAAATCTGAAGTATATAATTCAGCGACTCAATGTTTGTTTGTTTGTTTTACGCCTTAGCACAGCTCCGCCCCTTCACTTCCGCTCGGCTGGGTCCGGAGCGGCCATTAGATGTTTTTGTTTTTACGCCTTAGCACAGCTCCGCCCCTTCACGCCCGCCCGGCTGGGTCCCGGGCGGTTTCGCAGTGGATTTCAAGATGACGTCTGCGCGCCCGCACAGCTCCGAGGGTGGTGGGGATCCAACCTCCGCGCTCAAAAAGGCGCGGCAGCCAGAGGCCCAGAGGGCAAAGGTGCCCGCCGAGGCTGTCCGCCGCCGGAAAAAAAAAGAAAAAGAAAAGAAAAGGAAAGAAAAAACCCCCCAAAAACAAAAACAAACACAAACACAAACAAACAAAACCCAGAAGAAATTTACCAAGAATAAAATATACAGTTCGGAGAGCCTATTCTTCTTTTTCGTGTTTTGTTTTTTTTTTTTTTTTTTTTTGCCTTAGCGCAGCTCTGCCCCTTCACCCCGAGCGCGGCCCCGGCATATCCCGCACTCCTGGCGTTGGTTCAGAGACCAGCGGAGGGCGCCGGGCAGAGAGAGCCGCTCGTCACTTTATGGCTCCCAAGCGGTTTCGCCCTCGCTTTCAAGATGGCGCCTGCAGAGCTCCGAGGCTGGAGGGGGCCGGCTCCCCGGCAGGTGGAGACCGCCACTGCCCAGGGGCTGGCGAGCAAGGACGCGCACCGGGGGGTCACCGGCTGGAGAACCGCCGAAAAAGGCAGCACGGGCAGAAAGAGCCGCTGGGCACTTTTTGGCTCCCGAGCGGTTTTGCCTTCGCTTTCAAGATGGCGGCTGCCGAGCTCCCCGGCAGGCGGAGACCGCCACTGCCCAGGGGCTGGCCAGCAAGGACACGCACCGGGGGTGACCGGCTGGAGAACTGCCGAAAAAGGCAGCACGGGCAGAAAGAGCCGCTGGGCACTTTTTAGCTCCCGAGCCGTTTCGCTCTCGCTTTCAAGATGGCGCCTGCCAAGCTCCGGGGCTGGAGGGGACCGGTTCCCCGGCAGGCAGAGACCGCCACTGCCCAGGGGCTGGCCAGCAAGGACACGCACCGGGGGTGACCGGCTGGAGAACCGCCGAAAAAGGCAGCACCGGCAGAAAGAGCCGCTGGGCACTTTTTGGCTCCCGAGCCGTTTCGCTCTCGCTTTCAAGATGGCGCTTGCCAAGCTCCGGGGCTGGAGGGGACCGGCTCCCCGGCAGGCAGAGACCGCCACTGCCCAGGGGCTGGCCAGCAAGGACACGCACCGGGGGTGACCGGCTGGAGAACTGCCGAAAAAGGCAGCACGGGGTACAACGCTATTTGCTGTCCGGGAGTCTTTTGTGATTTTCTGCCCTGGGGCAGATCCGTCCCTCCTCGCCAAGCGCTGTCTCAGCTGAGATCCCCCAGGTTCTAAGGTAATTTCGCAAAAAAAGCCTCCTGTCTCCAATGCGCCACGTATCCCTCAGTGATTCTGCGCTGGCCTGGGTCAGGGCTCTGTTCAATTGGGAGCGGAGGGCTAGCCGCTTTCCCGAGAGGCTGCACCCGCCCCGGCTGGGGACGGGTGTATCCGACCCGCGCTCCGCTGGCTAGTGTCTGTCCCGCATTCCTAATATTCATTCACCTCAGACCTCACTCGCTCTGTTTGTCCCACGCTGATTCTCCGTGGATTCACACCGCTGTTCCTGTGTGGGAGCGGTCCTCTAGCGTTGTGGCAGGTCCGGATCGATGCCTTCCTTCCCGGGAGCGCAGATTCAGGCCGTCACCACCACTCCGCCATCTTTGTCTAACCTCTATTATTATTTTTTATTTCAGCTCATTATGGGGGTACAAAAGTTCAGGTTATATATATTGCCCATGCTCTCCCCATCCCCCCGGATGCATACCTACAAGAATATAACTTTTTAAACGTTCATGAATCATTTATAAAAATGGATCACATTCTAGGTTACAAAGCATAAAAAATAAAAATTTTAAAGAACACAATGAATTCATATTCCGCAGACCACATGCTGTTAACAGTTAAAGTAGATATCAATGACAAATATTTAACTAAAAAATTCCCCAAAACATTTAGTCAGTGTCCCAACGGGAAACAGATGGTTCATTCAAATCAGGATAATCCAAGGAGTGTTAAATGAACAGGCTATTTAAAAAATGTGTGCAGACTTCAAGGAATGGTGCAGCTCTCCAGGGTGAATAAGAGCAGAGCAGAGCGGTGACTACTCCTAGCCCTGAAGAGGCAAGATGCAGAAAAAATAACCAGAGCTTAGAAGAAAGAAGAGATGTAAGAAGCCCACCCTGAAAAGAGAAGTGACCTTAGGTGGGTACAGCCATCTTGAGGCCCCAAAGAGGCAGCAATGTTGACTCTATTCCTAGTACATTTGCAGCCACTTCAACAACTAAGCCATAAAACACCATGAAAACACCAGTTTTCAGCAGTCTGGAAAGCAGTATATCTCTTCATTGTCTGTTCAACAATGCAAAGGTGACCTTAACTATTCTCTCTCTGTCTTTTCGGCAGAGAGGTCCTGCCTTTGGGGAAGGGAGTTTGCCTCCAGGTTGAGGGGAAATGCTTGGCTTTGGATTCTTCCCACTGGGATTGGCCAATCCAAACTATGGGATGAATAATTTCCATTTTTACCTTAGAAAAAAATCTCTTCCAGGCCTTTCCTATGTACCGCTAAAACTCAAGCTACACCATCAAACTATCACCTCCATTTTCAAACCTTAGAATACACCCAGGTTTGACTGAACCCTAACTTTTATGCCCATAGTTACTTATATATGCCACTTAGATGCCTATATTAGCCTTCCACCAGGAACACAGAAGTGGCTATAAAATCACAGTAAACTTCTGTAACCAGTCATCTCCAAACATTCTTACACCACTGCTTCCATTCCATGTGGACATCAATTACACTCAGCAACTACAGAGGCAGCCCCCCATAATTCCCGGAGTGTGGCAGCTTGGAACTCTCAGTGCTAATTCATTTTGCATTAGTGCTTAGCAGCAAAAAAATCTTGACTCCTGGCACTGAGAAGTAAATTATTCTTGGAGTACTATACTTAGAGGCTTTGAGTTTAATTAACTTATAATTTCCAGGTCATGTTATTACCATGAAGTTACATGATTTTGCAAATTTATTTACAGCCTATAAAAAGAAAATGACTTTGGAAATGAATGTTGCTAAATTGGTCCCTTGTAAATAGTTATTTTGTTGTTTAAGAAAGAATAAAAAAAGCTTTCCTACCAGAAAATGTGGGCTACTGCAATGCCTATTCTCGTAAAAGTCAAGAATCAGAATCTTGAGTTAAAGATGCGAGGCCCCTTCTAGAGGAGCGAGGCGTGGGTTTTCAGACAGGCAAGCAAGCAGCATTCAGAAAGAAAAGTATTAAGACAAAGGGGTCATATGCAAGAAGAGTGGTCATATCAAGGCCAAGAGTTCTTGGAAAGTCCGAAATATTGGCAATATTTAGGATCCAAAGGTAGGAGTTTATAAATAATTGTTAAGTTTTGTTCAATGGAAATTTACAAAAGTTTGGGATGACCTGAATATTGCACTTGGTACACATAGTTTTGGCCACAGTATATTTATATAACATAAGGAAATAAAGTTAAGGTGCTATTGGTCTCTAGGGGGAGTCAAGACTGTTTCTTTCTTTTCTCACCCCTAACCTGATTCTTAATTTTCTAGGGTAAGTGGCAAGTAACGTAAAAGAGTAGAGTTGCTGAAATTTAAGGATGTTGATGGGCAGGACGTTCAGAGGGGATAAAGATCATGTCACATGTAAGCATGGCCTCTCTTCTATTTCCTTCTTGTTCTCCCAAGAGATGGTAAGAGCCTAGGGCTGTTCCAGCAGGACCTGACATCTCTCTGTCTCTCCTGAGATGCTCTTTTTCCTTCTTGCAGGGTAGCTTGGGAAGGGAACCCAGGCCAGCTTGTTTTAGTTCCATCGGCCCTTTTTTGGCAAACATTGCACATCCCTTATCTCATGGTGATTGAACCAGTCTTACGTTTGAGCATTGTGGGAGGTAAACGGACAGTCAGAGTCTCCTATCCAATCTGCTTTACCTGAGGCTGATTTGGCCTAAGTGGCTTTGGAGAAAAGAAACTTCAGTTGGGTCAAGCTATCTTACAAGAACCCTGCGTTGACATGTAGGTTCAATCACAACACCACCTAGGCACCCAGTCACCCATTACTGTTCCCAGGCATGTATTTCTCACAAGGACCTCATGGGGAAAACAGATGACTGGGCCAGCAGGATCTGTAGGTTCCTTGGCCATGGGAACAATATGTAACACCTCAGACTTATCCTGAAGTTCAGCAGTCACTCAATGAGGGGCCAGTGTATGGGTGGATGGTCAATTCCTACGAAAACGTGGGTTAGTTTTCTTTTAACCTGCATTCTTCCTCTGGGAACCACTTCCCCCTTCCTTTGCCTCCAAACACTGGCCTTTCCCTTCTCTCCAGCGACTCCTCCAGCAGCAGGTACACTACTCCTTACTCCACCTACTGGCCACTCCACCTATTTCCTCCTTATAACTCCCACCTTCCAGCCTCTGCACCACAGCTAACCATCCTACAAATGTCCTTCCTCCCAAGCAACAGCAGTGGAGAACTCAAATAGAACATGTTACTGCCCATCTGAGAGCTAAAAAAAGAAGGATGTGTTACTCTACAAATAAAATGAGTTCACCATCAACCAACAATCAAGCATTCTCTGATGGAAATGACTCAAAGGGATTGCCAGGTCACAAACCCTGGCATTTTCAATGACCTTTTAAGAAGGAAAACCCTACTTTTAAAATGACATGAGGTGTTTTAAAAAAAAAGTTTGTAAATGTTTTTCTTAAAAGGGATCCAAATGTTGCCAAATAATAATTCAAAATAAATAAGTATTTTGTACATATAGCTCTATTTACTTTTTGTCTGCATCCTAGAAACTGTAAGTAATCAGTACACATATTAAATGCTGGAACCAAAAAGGCATGATAAATTTAGCAGCTTCATGTTTTATTAAAGTTAAACCAGCTGGTGGAGATTTGGTAACTGAAGCTATATCCCAACTCACTAAAAAGTCTGTACCATTGCACAGCACTGCAAATAAAAGCCATCATGTGAAATCTGGGCTATGGGCAACAAACAGTTCCCTACCTCGTGCTACCCTTTGGGCTAGAATTTTATTTTAGGGGCTAAGTTTTACATGTGGCTGCCTATAGATTTTGTAATTTCTGCACTTGTAAAAACAAATTTCTAATAAAAATAACATGATGTTCTGCTAAAGGAAAATGTAAATTCACTGAATCTCTAATTTTGTAATAGTTGTTGTCACTAAGGACCTCAGCTCTGGATGCCAAAGACTAACCTGGATATAGAGTGAAGGGAATGGTGATGAGACAGTGTCTCTCAGGGACTGAGGAGGTGGCACATCCACAAGCAAGAAAAGCTGTCATGATAGTGAATATGGTCTCTTCCCTCAAGTTGAGCCCCTTTTAAGAGAGTATATTATTATTATTATTACATTATATAAATTTATTATGTTCGTATGAGGTACTATGGCACTACAGAGGAGAAGCAACTAACTTAGTTGGATGGGAGACATGGGATGATGTTTATGGTTAATATAAGCCCTCACAGAGGAGGCTGAGTCTTGAAATATGGATCGAAGATTTCCAGATGAAGAGCAGGGACATATACATCATGTACAGTGGTCCCCAACCTTTATGGCACCAGGGACCGGTTTCATGGAAGACAATTTTTCCACAGACCAGGGGCCGTGTACAGAACGGTGGTGGAGGGGAAGGCGGGTGGGGAGGCAGCGCTTAGGTGGTGATATATGGCCCTGTTTTCCTAAACAGGGGGATGGGGACCATAGAAAACAAGATTGGAGAGGGTATATACAAATGTTAGGGTACTCTATTAGAAGTCTATAAGCTGTCCCTGTTCTTGGTCCCTTCTGGAGAGGTTGTCCCACTCTCAGCCTCTGGAAGGGTCAACATTTTCACTCTGTACCCACTACCTGCTCAGCTATTGCTGATTGGATCAAGAATGAATAAATGGCCCAGGAGTTTTATGGCTTCATGTCTTATGTTTTAGTCTTTAATCCATTTTGAATTGATTTCTGTCTTTGGTATAAGAGAAGAGTCCAATTTCTTTCTTTTCTTTTCTTTTCTTTTCTTTTCTCTTTTCTTTTCTTTTCTTTTCTTTCCTTTTCTCCTTCCTTCCTTTCTTCCTTCCTTCCTTCTTTCCTTCCCCCTTCCTTCCTTCCTTCCTTCCTTCTTTCCTTCTTCCTTCCCTTCCCCTCCCTCCCTCCCTTCCTTCCTTCTTTCTTTTCTTCCTTTCCCTCTCTTCCTTCCTTCTTTCCTTCCTTCCTTTGAATATACAGTTTTCCCAACACCCTTTATTGAGGAGTCTATCCTTTTCCCATTGTATATTTTTGGCACCTTTGTTGAAAATTAGTTGACTGTAAATACATGTGTTTATTTCTGGGCTTTCTTTTCTTGTCTATTGGTCTATGTGCTTCTGTTTTCATGCCAATACCATACTGTTTTAATTACTTAACTTTATATTAATAGTATAGTTTGAAATCAGGAAGTGTGATGCCTCCAGCTTTGTTCTTCTTGCTCAAGATTGCTTTAGCTATCGGAGTCATTTATATAGCTTCTTATGAATTTTAGGATTGTTTCTCTATTTCTGTGAAAAATGCCATTGGAATTTCACACCAAAAGTACAGGTAACAAAAGCAAAAATAAACAAGTGGAACTACATCAAACTAAAAAGTTTCTGCACAGCCAAGGAAACAATCAACAAAATGAAAAGGCAGCCTATGAAATGGGAGAAATAATTTGTAAACCACATGTCTAATGAGGGGTTAATATCCAAAACACATAAGGAACTCATACAACTCAACAGAAAATAATAATAATCTGATTGAAAAATGGAAAAAGGACCTGAATAAACATTTTTCCAAAGAAGACGCACAAATGGCCAACAGGTATAGGGAAAGATATTCAGCATCACTAATCATAAAGTAAATACAAGTCAAAACTACAGGGAGATATCACCTCATACCTGTTATGATGGCTATTACCAAGAGTCAAAAGATAACAAGTGTCGATGAGGGTGTGGAGAAAAGGGAACCCATGTACACTGTTAGTGGGAATGTAAATTGACATAGTCAGTTTACCTCAGGCCGGTGTGGTGGCTTGATGAGGGGCAGTGGCTCACATCTGTAATCCTAGCATTCTGGGAGGCCGAGGTGGGAGGATCACTTGAGGTCAGGAGTTTGAGACCAGCCTGAGCAAGAGCGAGACCCCGTCTCTACAAAAAATAGAAAAAATTATTTGAGCGTGGTGGTGTATGACTGTAGTCCCAGCTACTTGGGAGGCTGAGGCAGCAGAATCACTTGAGCTGGGGAGTTTGAGGTTGCTGTGAGCTATGATGACACCATTGTACTCTAGCCCAGAGTGAGATTCTGTCTCAAAAAAAAAAAAATAAATTTACCTCAAAAAATTAAAAATAAAACTACCACGTGATCCAGCAATCTCAGTTCTAGGTATAATGTATATGCAAAGGAAATAGAATCACTATTTCAAAGAGATATCTGCACTTTCAGGTTCATTGCAGCATTATTCACAATAGCCAGGATACGGGATCAACCTAAGTGTTGGCAGGTGATTGGTTAAAGAAAATGTGAGATACACATGTATGTATGTGTGTGTATTATTATTCGCAACAACATAGGTGAAGCTGTAGGGCATTATGTTAAATGAAATAAGCCAGACACAGAAAGACAAATACTGCATGATCTCACTTATATGTGGAACCTAAAACAAAGCTGAACTCATAGTAACAGAGAGTAGAGTGGCTACCAGGGGCTGAGGGGTGGGGGAAAAGGGGAGATATTGGTCAAAGGGTACAAACTTTCAGTTATAAGATGCATAAGCCCTGAACATCCAATGTAGAGAATGGTGACTATACTTAATAATAATTGTATACCTGGAATTTGCTAAGAGAGATCTCAAGTGTTCTCAGCACCCCCCCCCCCCCCCACAGACACACACAAAAGGTAACTGTGAGGTGATGGATACATTAATTAACTTAATTGTAGCAATCATTTCACAATGTAGACATATATCAAAACATCACATTTTATACTCTAAATAGATAAAATTCTTTTTAATTGTCAATTATACCTCAATAAAGCTGGGGCGGGGGTGTGGGGAACTACCACCAAATCTTAGAAGCATGTAGCTTGTAAGAAGAAAGGTTCATTTCTCACACATGCTGCCTATCACCTTGGGACTTTGCTCCAAGTCTTCTTACTCTAGGAAAGAGGCTGATAGAGAAGCCACCATGCTGAACATTGTCACAGACTGTGGCAGAGAGAAAGAGCTCCAGAAAGTCTTGCACTAGCAATTTGACGCTCCAGTCTGGAAGCCACCACTCAAAACTCATTGGCCAGAAATAGTCACACAGCCCTATCTGACCAACACAAAGAAAAGAACAATTCTACTGGGTGCCAGAACCAGAAATATCTGACAAATAGCACTAAAGACTGAAACAGATTTCTGAGAATATTTTGTTATATTCACACTGGAACCATTTGGAATAAAGTTCTATTACTAAGAATTAAAAAAAGCCTGGCAGGGCGCGGTGGCTCACACCTATAATCCTAGCGATCTGGGAGGCCGAGGCGGGAGGATTGTTTGAGTTTAGGAGTTCAAGACCAGCCTGACCAACAGTGAGGCCCCATCTCTACTAAAAATAGAAAAATTGGCCAGACATCATGGCTCACACCTTTAGTCCCAGCTACTCAAGAGGCTGAGGCAGGAGGATCACTTGAGCCCAAAAGTCTGAGGTTGCAGTGAGCTATGATGATGCCACTGCACTTTACCCAGGGCTACAGAGCAAGACTCTGTCTTAAAAAAAAAAAAAAAAAAGAATTTTTAAAAAGCCTGAAATGTAGGGAGATTGTAGGAGAGGGGCTATAAAATTAGTTTGGAGTCAGATGACGAAGGGTCTTGTCTCTGTTGCTAAAAAATTTTGTAGTTTTTTCTATGTTCAATGGAAAGTCTTAACAAACTCTAGTCAATAGGAAAAGGGACTACTATAGGTTTTAACTGAGGAGTTACATGATTAGATCAGTATTTTAGAAATAACACTCTAGCTACCACCTGGAAATATAGATTGGAAGATTTATTGAATGAATGAATGTGTCAAAATGGGAGGCCAATTAGGAAGCTATTGCAGTGGACAAGGCATGAGTAAATGTGGATTTGAAATAAAACAGTGTCTTTGAAAATAAGCAAGACAAGAGAGATTAGGGAAAAAAGGCATAAGAAGTAGAATTCATAGGACTTGTTGCCAAGGAAAGTGGGAGGCAATAAAGAGTGAGGAAGCCTGAGATTTACAGCTTGGACAACTAAGTGGGTGTTAACACTAATAATTTCACTAAGAAGGTAGAAGAGAAAATAGTTCACAGGCCCTGTCCATTGTGGATAGTCTCTGAAAATTCTGAGATTAACTTTTGACTTAATAACCTGCCTACATTCCTCTTTCCTTGAGCTTTTCTTTTTGGACCAGTAAGGAATAAACTTCAAATCCTCTTTTCTGTTCAAATTGTGATCCTCCAGGAATTTAAGTGCCAAGTAGATACCGTTTCTAGATTTTCATACTACAAGCTACCATTTTGAAATACATTGTGGCACATGGCACAGTCTATATCTGATTTATTTCTTCAACCCATACTGACCACTAGGCCCTCAGTGGTTTGTAATGAAGTTGGGCATGTGAAAATGGAAGTTTAGTTTGCTATAGTTTAGCTCAGATTTTCACTCTGTAATAAACTGGAGATGGAATTTAATGTTCAATAGTCATTAATTAAGTTAATATATATGTAAATGTAGATTTTTTTTTTCTTTAACAGATTGCACATGGTTCTTTTGGTATATGCTAAAAATGCAGGTTATACAATGAAAATCAGAGTCACAAATTATGAGAGACAACAGATCTCAGGCGCCTGTGCAGAGATTGATGGAAATCCATTCATGTACCATTATTGAGGCAATTTTCACAGTGCACTGAACTATGTACAACTACTGAGGGTCAAAATATAGAACCTATCCTTTAATGTCATTGAACATATAGGTATTATAATTTAATATCAATAAACCATATATTGTTTTTTCAGACTCTGTGGCCCCTTGTTTGTAACCTATAATAATTGTGCTGTCACTCAGATGTCATTTCCCTTTAATGTTTGTGCTGATCACTTGCCTGATGGTTCTCAGATCCATTCCTACGCTCTGGTCACAGGAAGTGAAATGCTGAAAACTACAACTCCCATGCTCCTTTGTAAACTGGCTTCTAACTAGGTTCAGCCAATGGGAGGTGATTTTGAAAGAGTGGCGGGCAGGAAGAAAGGAACAGCCAGGATATTTCTGCTCCTCTCTTTCTCTTTCTGGCAGCATCATGTCAGTGACTGCATCCCTTGCATGTTTTTGGCTCCTGCTGGATACAAACTTCCTCTGGGCTTCTCACTCCCTCTGGGCAACTTCTCCTTTAGTCCCAGTTCCCATTGTGTAGCTGGGCCTCCAGGATTCCAGCTTTCACCTGGTGGCCTAAGCCACATGGCCCCTGGGCCAGCTCCTCCTCCCAGGCTCCAGCTCCCTCCAGGCGTCCCTGACTTCTGGGCTCTGATAATGTGTCTCCTCTTTTGGTCCCTCCAGTCCTAACAGTAACATCACCTTCTCACAGTTGTTGAATTCTGAGTTGGCTTCCCTTTCCCTGTTTACTCTCAGCTCTTCCAATGCTCTGCAACCAAAGCCCTGTATTAAACTCTCTCTGCCATACTACCTGGAAAAGGTTCTCTATATAGTCCAGAAAGATGGACCATAGCACATAATATGGCTTCAAGGGGACACCTAGATTTACGAGGTTCAGTCAGTGCCACAGGCCCAAAGGACGAGATTCTAAAGTCGGGCTGTGGTGGGGAAGCAAGTGTGACTCTAAGAGGATCTTAGGTTAAATGGATATCTCAGGAAAAAGATGAGGCAAGGCACTGAATGGGCTCTTTTATCTCGTCCTGCTCTATCCCTTCCTCCAGATTTTGATATTCTCAGGGTGCAAAGTCTCAAGCAAAAATGGACAACGCATTAACAATCCTATTCTCCACATCCTCACATTAAACATGCCCTAAGAGAACACTTGGCTGCTTCCTCTGAAAATAAGATTGAAAAAAGAGAGAGACTTTAATAGATCGATAAATTATTGAGAGCTAAATCAGTATGTAAACAGCATCTTTTAAAAGCAATCTTTTGATGCTTTTCATAGGACTGAAAAATGAGCTTATCTAACCTCAGTTAAGTTGCCTGACTCTGGCATATGTTGGATTTTTTTCAGACAGAAGAGAACAACGCCTTTTGCTAAATTCAAAGGACTTGGAACACCCAGGCAACAAAAAACCAGAACATGAACAGAAGCAGTAGAGTCCAGAAGTTAACCTTGTAGGCTCATGAGTCCAACAGGGCTAGGTTTGAATCCCAGCTCTTCCACCTACTAGCTTTGTGACTTTGTTATGTGACTTTACCTAAATCTCTGTGCCTCAGTTTTCTGACCTGTAAAATAGGGCTAATAGCACCTACTTCTTTGGAGAGTTGTGAAGACTAAAAGAGACACCTTTTGTAAAGTGTTAGAGTATTGTGCTCTGTTCTGAGCAAGCTCTAACAAAGTAAAGAGCTAAAGCAACATGAAGGCTTCATTTCAGTGACTCTTAACTTCTAGAATGAGTAAGAATCACTGGAGGAGGTCGTTAAAAATGTAAGATGTTGGGCTCCACCCCCTGAAATACTGATTCAAAAGGTCTTGCGAAGGGATGCCAAATGAATCCCAGCCCACCCTCACTCCCGAAGAGAAGAGGGTGGATAGTCGTGTGCAGTTCCATTTAACTGGTATTTCTCAGAAAACCCCATAATAACTGTCATTTGGCTGAATGTGAGGGTAACAGGGTGTGTTTGGACCTCAGATAAGGGTTATTAACAATTTCTCAAAAACTGGAAAGACCCACTCAGGACCCCATAGTACCTGTTAGATGGTATTGTAATCATCAGTAATAGCCAGCATGTCTCAGGACATGAGGTTGTGGCAGTCATTAAGGCTGTTCAGTGATATGTCTGGCCTTTTCCTTTAGGTGCATGGTAGGATTGTACTTCTTTGTCAGTTTCAAGTTTGATATGGTCTTGTGACTTGATATGGTCCATAAAACAAGTATCACTTCTGGACCAAAAATTCAGGAGCCAGTAGGCCACCCTCACATTCCCATTTCCCTTGCCATAGCAACCAGCAATGTTCCAGATGGTCCAGCCTCTATCAGCCTGCATCACTGAGGATACCCTTGATGGACATGAAGTGTCATGGAGGTTTTGAACCTCTGAGGCTTTTTGATTGCCACTGCAGCATAATCTAGTCTAGGCTGACAAATACAAAGGGGTGGGTAAAAAGAAAAACACCTAAAAAATTCCAAAAGATAACCCAGCCAGTTCAGTAGAGTGAATACACAATGAACAAGAAGAGTATCACAGACCTGCCTAATCTTAGAAGACCTGAGAATAACTGAGAACAGGAAACACATCACATTTGGCTAGAGGAGATAAGGAATAATCCCAATAACTACTTTTATTAGCAGTGGTCCAGTTTTCCATCTACTTGCAGAAGAACTGTGCCATGTGGTACCATACTGTGGATACTCCGGTGGTCATGGAGCACAGCCAGTGGTAGAGGGACTCCCATGTTTGGAAACTCATAATCATTATGTAAACATGAATAATAAAAACTATTTACTTTCCTTATTGAAGGGTTTGGTGTTTTGTTTTGTTTGCTTCAACTGGAAATATTTGGTAAAGTTGTAGAACCTGGAGATTTCTAAATTTTAGTAATTTGGAAAGCCCCTCTTAGTAAAGCAACAACACCTAAGAGAATGAAAAGACAAGCTACAGACTGGGAGAAAATATTTGCAGAACACATCTGATTAAAGGACTTGTATCTATAATATACAGAGAACTCATAAAACTCAACAATAAGAAAACAAACGACTAAATTAAAAAATGGGCAAAATATCTGAACAGATACCTCACCAAATAAGATATACAGATGGCAAATAAGCATAGGAAAGATGATCAACATTACATGTCATCAGGGAACTGCAAGTGCACAATGCAAGCAGCTCCATTCATAATTGCCAAGAACTGGAGACAACCAGGATGTTCATCACAAGGGAACAGATAATCAAATTGTGGTACATGCATGCAGTGGAATAGCATCCAGTGGCAAAAAGATATGAGCTATCAAGCCACAGAAAGACATAGGGGGACCTTAAATTCATGTTGCTAAGTATCATGGTTAATTTTATGTGTCAATGTGGCTAGATCATATTTGGTCAAGCATTATTCTAGATGTTTCTGTGAGGATATTTTTTAGATGAGATTATCACTTACATCAGCAGACTCTGAGTAATGCAGATTACCCTTTACAATGTGAGTGGGTCTCATCCAATTAGTTGAAGGCCTTAATAGAAGAAGACTGAGGTCCCCTGGAAGAAGATGAAATTCTTCCAGAAGACTGCCTTTGAATTTGAACTGCAGCGTCTACTCTTCCCTGGATCTCCAGCCTGCCAACTTACCCTGCAGATTACACTGTAAGTTTTCAACCATATGACATTCTGGAAAAGGCAAAACTATGGGGACAGTGAAAATATAAATGGTTGCCAGGGGCTCAGGCAGTTGGGTGGGGGCAGTAATGAACAGGTAAAACACAGGAGAGTTCGAGGGCAGTGAAACTGTTCTACATGATACTGTAATGGTGGATACACGACACTATGCGTTTGTCAAAATCCACAGAATGTACAACATAGAACCTTAATACAAACTATGGATTATATTTAATATTAATTTATCAATATTGGTTCATATTTTCCCACATCTAAGCTGGAGATAATAAAATGAGAATCAGAGAATTATCATGAAAATTTAAAGGAGAAAATGTGTGAAAAGTTCTAGGTATCATGACTGGCTCAAAAAATGGCAGAGATGGGATCATATAGATGCCTAGAGAAAGAGGAGGAGGAGGAAGAGAAAAAAGAGAAGGAAGAAATAAATGACTGATTTGAAGGTATATGAGGGCTTCAGTATACTGCAGATTTTTCATATTCAATTACTATCATTATTACCTTCAGCAACCTAAGACTCCAGATTCAAGTATAATCCTACATGTTAGAAAAAAATGATAGAAAAAAAGTAGAATCTTTAATAATTTCAAATTATGTATGAATCATATTGAAACTCTTTCTTTAAATAGCAGAGAGGGAAAAATCCATCTAAGCCTCTGGTAAAAAGAAAAAAAAAAAGAAATCTCTGAACATTTTCCAGAAAAAAACTATAATTTTGAAGGAAAAGTTAATATTTTGTCTCAGTTTTCACTTTTACCTTCATTTTAAATAGCTCGGAAGAAGAGTTAAAATCTAATCAGGACATCAGAGTTTGGGTGTTTTTAAAAGAATTAAGATTTTGGCACAATTTTTCTTGATTCTTTTACAACTTATTTTCCTCCCTGATGCAAAAGATATACCAAATAGAAGCTGAGGAGCCAGATAGCACGCCCCAGTTTCCACAGCAAAGGCTGAAGAACTTTAATTGTCTTAAATGAAGAGGCCTTTGCCCTGGATTTGCAGGAGAACCTCTATTTTAAGCGGCTTACCTTATTATTCTGTTTCAGGGACTCTATTTTTCAAAGCCCTGATTTTGCCTGTATGCCAAACTGTAGGAAGTCATATGATGTGGGGCTGAATTTCCTGCATCAGGTCTAGAATTTAAAATGCTGGAGAAGACTTAGCATTTTAATAGAGAAGACTTAGAGACACTTACCTCATTTGACTGGGGATAGAACTGTGGATAATTTGCCTCAAGCTTCAAAGCGAGTGCACGATAAACCAGGATTTGTACCCAGCTCTGTGTGACTTCAGAGATTACACTTTCAGCTACACCTTTCATCTCTGGGCTCTTGAGCCCCAACACCCAAGTGGTTCTGTCTTTGGGATGAATCCCATTCTAAAAGTACAGTTCAGTGGTCAAAGTTAATCTAAAAGAATCCCATCCTTTGCCCAAATCTATCAAGAATACTAAACAATATCAAACACACTGTCCAAATGCAAGAAATCCTCATTCCTCGGCTACCCTCACAGCCAACAACTGCCCGACCGTACTCCCAACTCAACCTTCACCCCAGGCCAAAGTGCTTTCCCTTCTTCTTCCCACCATGGTCAAGTGGATCAGCTCACTACCACAGGCCTAAATCCTTTACCTTTCTCTCCCTTCTTTACACTTCACTCTCCACTCTCACCCTACTATCCCAGCCCCACCTCCTATCTCTGCATCCCCAAAACCGGAAAAACCTGTCTTAGGAAATCAGAGCTTAGCTAGGCAAAAACTATCTCAGAACTTTTTATTTTGAGCAAATGTGGGGAGGAGAGAGAGTTAACTTCCTCAAAGTATAAAGGCTAATATTTTGCCTTTCTTCACACTTGTGAGATCTCCCAAGTCAGGTCCTAAATCTTACTTATTTCTGAATCTCTCATATATGGTTTCTGGTTACTATACTAGATTACATGGCAAGGGGCAACCCTATTTCTAACATGATGTATTCAGGCTCTGTGGTGAGGCTTTGTACCCTCAGAAATCTAAGTTTCTAACATTACACATTGGGGCACTCATTAAAATTTTATCAGCCATTAGGGTATATTATATTTTCCACAAATGGCTGCAATAATATATATATACCACCCCACATGCTCTTCTTACAGTGTGACATTAATACTCCTCCATCAGGTAGTAGGGCCAGTGCTCTCTCCCCTTGAACCTGGGCATACTTTGGCTGTACCAATAGAATACAGTGGACAGGGCAGTGATTTCCAAGGCTAAGACATAAAAGGAATCACAACTTCCACCCTTCTTTTGGATGGCTTATACTGGGGAAGCCAGCTGTCATGCACTTAGAACACTGAAGCAGTCCAGTGAAGAGGAACTGGAGCCCCCAACCAACAGCCAGCATCATACTGCCAGGCATGTAAGTGAGCCATCCAAAAAGTGGGCCCTTTGGCCCCAGTCAAGCCTTCAGATGAGCAGATGACTGTAGCCCTGGCCAACATGGGACTGCAGCTGCACAGGAGACTCAAGCAAAAACTGACCAATAGAAACTGGAAATGATAATATGTCAATCTTGCTGTTTTAAGTCACTAAACTGTGGGCTGATTGTATGCAGCAATAAGTAAATAAAGCAGCCATTACAACCTAATCTTAAATTTAACCCAGTGTTACATTAAATTAATCCAGGCTAATTTTAATGTATCTTTTGGGGAAAGAAAACTTTCAAAAAGGTCAAGGCCTGGCCAGGCGCAGTGGCTCATGCCTGTCATCCTAGCACTCTGGGAGGCCGAGGCGGGTGGATTGCTCGAGGTCAGGAGTTCGAGACCAGCCTGAGCAAGAGCGAGACCCCGTTTCTACTAAAAATAGAAAGAAATTATATGGACAACTAAAAAAAAAATTATATATATAAAAAAAGTTAGCCGGGCGTGGTGGCGCATGCCTGTAGTCCCAGCTACTGGGGAAGCTGAGGCAGGAGGATGGCTTGAGCCCAGGAGGTTGAGGTTGCTGTGAGCGAGGCTGACACCACGGCATTCTAGCCCGGGCAACAGAGTCAGACTCTGTCTCAAAAAAACAAAAAACAACAACAACAACAACAAAAAAGTCAAGGCCAGAAGGACAGGGGGGTGAGGCAGGTGGTGAGGTTCTCTTATTGACCCAAAGAAACAGGGGGCACTAGGACCAGAGAAAAAATGCCCCCAAAAGATGAGTGAATTCAGAAAATATACTGCTTCTACTTCACAGCCTTCTCTAAGAGGCCTTAAATTGATATAGTTGCTGTGACCAAATCCTAATTCTCTGGCAAGGAAGAACATTTGATCATGTAGTGAGAATTTAAATCTTTCTCAGTAGACCTTGAGACACTCTCTGACTTTTCTTCTGTGTTGAAAGAAAAATCCATCCACCAGGTATGAGCCAATGGGGGCTTCTGGAAGCCTCCTGTTAAAGAATTCTGAGAGCCCAACAATAATCTGATGGTGACTTCAAGGTCAGGAAGGCACTAATATTTATTTTGGGGGAGGACACAGGCTGGGCTGGCAACCATCAAGATATTTAACAGTCACTGAAAGGGGACCATACATACTGCCCAGAAGGATCAGACAGGCTATGGGAGAATGTACGACTTTCCAAATAAGTTATTTGTTTGGCAGGAAGAATAGAAGATGCCCTATATTTGTGGAGACTCAACCTTCCTCCCTTTTCCTGAGGACTCACCTGTCCTTTCATTGGCTCAGGTTCCTACTCAGTACTGCTGAGAATGTCTCATTGAACAGGCCACTGCTAGCCTGCTAGATACCACTGGAAGGAAAGAATTGGCACTGGAAATTAATTTTCTGAGACTCTTTCATGTGAAAGTGGGTAATTCCCCACCTTTGACCAGAAAACTGCAAACGGGAGAAGACTCGTTTTGACATATGTTTCTGAACCAGTTTGGCTCCTTTTATCTGCAAGGAATAAAGGATCACCCAGTTTCCGTCAAGCCACAGGGGTTATTATAAGAATAAATAGGGAAATAAGCAAGATAGCATAATAGCTATAACTTTGCTTCTTGACACACAGATACAATACACATCATACTCCTTAGTTCTTCTAAATCAAATCAAATCTAGTATTACCATCCCCCACTACCACATTGGTAGGAAATCTAATCTTAGTCACTTTGGAGAAAAGGATGAATAAGAGCCCTGGAACCTATGGAAGTACTGTGAGCTTGAGAAAGAGATCCAGATGTTCATGGTCCATTGTGGGTAGCAGCTTGGATGTTCATCAACTAAATTCCCCAAGTTCGTTCAGAGATGCTCATGGCATCTACTCCCTTTAGGATTTGGCACCCACAGCCCCAGCATGTAGTTCTCACACTCCCGACGTGCACAGGCCACGGCCCTGATAAGTCTGCTTCTCCTAGGAGCTACACAAAGGGATGTACTCCTTCCCTTCTAATCCCCGTGAAGAAGGGCCTCAATCTTGCTCATCCCCGCTCCTGCTCTCAACCCCAGCGGCATACCAAGGACGTCTGATGAGAGAACTCAGTCCCAGATACAGGTGCCTTTTCTATAGAAAACGTGAAAACAATGATACAGGTACCTTTTCTATAGAAAATGTGAAAACAATAATAAAACCCACAAGCCTGTTTTTTATTATCACCCTGCAGGCAATTTAAAAATATTCATCCCTGCCCAAGGGCAGACCGTTTTCACTTCTCATCCTTGGTAGGGCCACTGCCTTTTGAACAATCAAGGATTATGTCCTTATGAGCCTAGAGTTGTTAAAAAAAAAAATAAAAGAAAGAAACTCTCTTAACTCTCTCCTGCCACAATAAAATTTTCAAACTTTTGTATTAATACATGAACAGTCTTATAACTTTCATGTCATGGGAAGCCCAGGAACTGTAACGCACCTGGCTTCATGGGAATAACAAGATGAGTGGTTCCAGTTAATCCTCCTTATTCTTGTTGCATGGAGCTTTCCCCCTGGGCTGCCCACCTCAGACCCCGTAAGTGGTGGGGTAGGATCATAAAAGCCACTAGTGTCGACATATATGGAAGGAACCTCATTTAAGTGGGCTGTGGGTATGGCAGATACAGTGAGATTTAGCCTACCCAATAGAACTTCAATTTGTTTGATGCCTTTCCAGGTGGGCAGGGCAGGGGAAAGGGATGGGGCATGCTGAGGGGGCACACTGCACGGGCTCTCTGAAATGCCCACACATGTGGCTCAGGCAGTTGAATAGCACCATGTGAAGTCAAGATCCAGGGCCAAATACCTGCTACTGCCTCAGTAGGAAACTTCTTTCTGCCTCAAATTCCCTCCCTGGAAAGGAGGATTAACACCATTAAGACAAGCCCTCAGAGGATGTCTGAAGAGATAACAAAAAGGAATAAGTGACTTTTGGGATAGAGAATAGTTATCTATTTCATAGCTTAAGGTACATTAGAGTTTATTTCATAGTATTATTGGATTAAGGTACCATTTAGTAAGGAGGAAAAAATGAATTTAAAGCAGTGAACCAGCATCATCAGCACCAACTGGGAACTTGTTAGAAACAACCTTTGTTGCTGTAACCAAACGAGAATTTAGAGCTGTTTATCACTGCAGCACACGCAGACTATGCTAACTGATACAACTCTTAATACAAATTAAGACTCGTGACACGGATCAAAACTAGTGTTTCAATGAAGAACAGTTATAGCTCTAGATGTATACATAAGAAAAGAAGAAAGGCTGAAAAATTAATGAGCTAAGTAAGCAACTAGTTAAAAAATTAGAAAAAGAACAACCACATAAACTCAAGGGAAGTAGAAGGAATTTTTTTTTTTAAGTGAAATAATAAAAAACACAAAGTTAGAGCAGAGATGATCCAGGAAGCCAATAGTCAGTTCTTTGAAAAGACTAGTAAAGTCAACAAATCTCTAGTGAGGTTGAGCCACAGACAAACAGAGAAGGTACAAATCTGGGGGAAAGAGGTCATTTGGGATAGAAAAGAGCTGTATTGATTAGGATAATGAAAACCAGGTACTTTAAAAAACAACCTAAATCTCAGTGGCCTAAAAATGTTCCTGTCACAACCCAGTGGAGGTCAGTTAGCTCTACTTGGTGATACTCCTCCAAATGGTGACACAGATTGCAGGACTGTCCCCCCTGTTAGGAGTAGACAACTGCCACAAGCAGCAGTCAGGACCAGGATTTGAACTGGACTTCCAGAATTCTAGCCAACTAGCTTTTCAGGCTTGCTCTTATCATTTAATTACTCTGGAAATAATGTGACTCTGCATTTTATGTGCTTGAAATGTTTGGACCACATGTATCGGTTATGATACGCCTGTATTGTATTAGTGAAAAAAAGTAAGTCATAGAACTAGTTACAATATGCTACCATTTTAGAGAGTTTAAAAACAAAATGAAATCACATATTGTTTAGAAATGTATACAAATGGGGTAATGCTATTTTGTAAAAAGTAGGAAAATAACAAGCACAAAATTTAAGAGTAGTTAACTGGGGGTATATACAGGTGAATTCAATGGTATTAATACTGTTCTAGTTCTGGAGTCGGGTAGTGCATTTTCCGTATTCATTTTGTTATTGTATTTTATGTCTCACCTGTGATATATATTCTGTATATATTAAGTATTCCCTCAAAGTATTCCAGTTTCCACTTGAATTTTAGATCTTAGCTTTTCAAAGTTTTCAGCTTTTCCATCTATGAAGTGGGATCATAAGACTAGCTTCTACTTCCCATATTAGGAGAGTGTAATAGTAAATATAGTCCCTCCTTATCCACAGTTTCACCTTCCATGGTTTCAGTTACCAATGGCCAACTGCAATCTGCAAATATTAAATGGAAAATTTCAGAAATAAACAAATCATAAGTTTGAAATTGTACACTGTTCCAAGTATTGTCATAGTTGTTCAATTTTATTGTTAGTTATTATTGTTAGTTTCTTACTGTGCCTAATTAATAAACTTTATCATAGGTATGTATGTATAGAAAAATATATAGTATACATAGGGTTTGGTACTGTCCATGGTTTCAGGCATCCACTGGGGGTCTTGGGATGTATCCTCCACAGGTAAGGGGGACTACTGCATTTTGAGACTTTAGTGCAAAAGGTTTCCATTCATTTCCAGTTCCTCAGCTTCTCCAAAAAGAGGCAGGCTGGGAACAGAGGAGAAAGGGCATGATGTTATTGTGTTCCTGCTGTAATACAGCTGTCTACTTAATGATCTTATGATCGTCACACAGAATAGGCTTTCCACCCTTTGGGACCATTTGGTAGAAGTCTGACACCCTGGGCTTTGTCACATGTGACAGTTTATTAAATGAGTTTCTCATATTGACATAGAAGGGAGCTCCGAGACAAGAGGGAAAAAAGGAAAGAAACAGAAAGAAGACAGAAGAGAGGTGGGAACCAGGCTGAGAAGGAGAGTGAGACTAACTGACTGGCTTTAATGACTCTTTCTCTCCTATGAGCTCCAGGGGCCCGGTGAGTAGCTGAAGCACTGTTCACTGTCTAATTCTCCTTGCCCACCCAAGAACTGGTACTTCTAAGTGACAAGACAGGCCCTCCATAGCAATGACCTGCAGTCATTAACTTGTGCCCAAAGACCTGTCTCCCCACTCCCCAAAATATAATTCTGGGGCCCCAGAGAAAGAAAACATTTTTTAATATTAATATACAAAAACAAGAAAACAACCCCAGTGCGTATTTTCTGGCTAATTCTAACCAACAGAGTTAATGAGCAATAGTAGTTTTATTAAGCTAGAGCAGTTGGGGCAATATTTATTCATCTGAATCAGTCTAAGAAATGTAAAAGATAAAACAAAAGGCACCGCAGACTGGGGAAAATCAACAAGCAGCCAGTGAGGCTGAGTGGAGCTTTTCAAAGAAGCTGTAAAATGTACTCAAACGCATAAGAGGAAAATTAAAGATCAAAAGGAAATTATCATATTCAAGCAGTTCTGCAGTACACTGCCTCACCTCTCCTGGACTTTGAGGGGAAAGCAGTCAGTGGTAAGAATTAAGGAAGGCTGCACTTGTTTTTTTAATAAATATTCCATGATATGTCATCTGCTTCCGAGAGGAGCCATAACACGCCACAGCCACTGCATACTTAGCAGTTGTGGAATGACAAAAACTGGGCTAATTATGCTAAGATCATACAAATTTAGAAGCGAAGGCAGTGGAAGCTGACAGGCTATGTCAAGGGCTATGAATTTGGGTTATACACAGAACTCCAGGAGTTAGCACTGTCAGCTTGTTATGCGCCAGGCACACCGGCAGGCCTTACTCACAGGGGCACCCTTGCTGAGAGTTCTAAAAATCATTTTTTGGCAAGAACATCACTTCAGAGGCTTTCAGAAACGAGCGGACCAAAGCCAGAAGAGACTGAATCTTGCCTATCTCCATCTCGGAGAGACCTTAAGGCTCTGACTGCAAATAACACTGCCTGTTTCGACCTCTTTGAGCGAGAGCAATTTCTTAATCTCTCTGAGGTTCTGTTTCCTTATTCATTAATTCCCAAAATATTTACCAAGCACTTCCTAAGTGTCAGGCACTGGCATTAGGCCCTGGGGACATAGCTATGAACAAAACAGACATGTGTGCCCTCAAGGACTTCTCATTCTAGAGGGAAGGGCAGACAATAAACAAATGAAATATGTAATATTGTGAGCACTGATGCATGCTAAGAAGGGCAAGTGAGGGAAGGGGGATTGGAAGTACTGGAACTGGGTGTTTGGGGGCTGGAGTTTTTTAGGAAGGGTGGCCAGGAAAGACCTCACTGAGAACATCTGAGACAAGACCAAAGGCAGTGAGGGGAGGGGCTCTGAGGATACCTGGGAGCCGAGAATCCCAGGCAGGGGAGCAGCAAGCACCAAGGCTCTGTGCCTGGTGTGTTAGAGAAGCAACCAGGCTGCAAGAAGCGTGGAGAAGAGTCAAAGGGGATGAGGTTAACAGGAGATCAGGGCAGGGGGGCCGAGAGGAGGCGGCAGATCATGTCCATCCTTGTAGGTCACTGTGAGGATATAACTTAACTCTGTTAAGACAGGCAACCATCAGAGGGTATAGAGCAGAGGGGACCCATCACCCGACAATCTTCCAACAGCATTACCCTGGTTGCTATTTTGGGAATCAGTCATAATAGTTCCAAGTCAGATGCCCGGAGACCTGTTAGGAGGCTCTTACAAAAATCCAAGTGAAAGATGATGGTGGCTTGAACTAGCGGCTAGCAGTAGAAGCTCAGATGGGAGAAGTCCCAGATGGCAGAGGCAGGGCTGGCAGGATTTTTTTCATGGATTTCGAAAGTCAGACTAAGGGAGGATTCAAGGGTGATTCCAAGATTTTTGGTTTCAGCAGTTGAAAGAACAGAGTTAACACTTTCTGAGAAGGGTTGTCTTAGTCTGTTTTGTGCGGCTACAACAAGATACCTGAGACTGGGTCATTTGTGAAGAACAGAAATTTATTTCTCACAGTCCTGGAGACTGGGAAGTTCAAGGTCAAGGAGTCCACAACTGGCAAGGGCCTTTTCACTGTGTCTTCTTATGGCAGAAGGTGGAAGAGTGAGAGAGAGAGAGAAAGGGGGCCAGAATCTACTCCTCACTCCTGTTAACCCACTCCAAGATAACAGCATTAATCCTTTCATGAGGGCTCTAATCATCTCTTAAAAGTCTCACCTCTCAACACAGTTGCTTTGGGAATTAAGTTTCCAACACCAAGAACTTTGGGAACATATTCAAGCCATAGCAAGGGTATAACTAGAAAAGGAGCACATTTAAGGAGGAAAATATGAGGAGCTTGGCTTAGACCAAGGTCTGATGCCTGAACATGCTCAGATGTTGAGTGGGCAGTGGGTATGTGGGCACAAATTTCAGGGAGTGGTCTGGGCTCAATATGTTAAGTTGGAAGTCACTGGTATCCAGCTGGCATCTAAAGTCATGAGGCCTGATGATATCTACATGGAAAAGGGTAGAGAACAACCCAAAACTGAGACCTAGTGCATTTCAATGCTTCAAAATGGCACATGATAAAATCTGCAAAACAGAAATAATAATGTTGTTACCTAATTGAGTTGTGAGGTTTCAGGAACGAATACGTGTAACAAGCACTAAGTTCACACATCCTAGCATATAGTATAAATACTAAGTAAATTTAATCTAAACCAAACTATCCTGTTGGAGACTATAATAATTCCATCAACCAGAAACAGAAAATAAGGCTCAAATGGGTTTAGGAGCTTTCTGCCTAATGTTGCACAGCTGAGGTTTTTCTAACTCAAAATCAAATATTTTGTCCTCATTTGCCACGTTTTCTTGCTGATGAACAAGTCACATGCCTGTGTTCAAGGATCTTACACATTAGTAGTGGGAGAGACAGGCAAGGGTGTATGAATTTAAAAAGATTTAAGTGACAGTCCAAAATGGGAGGGATTCCTAGACCCTATGTCCTAGGAGCCCTGGCTGTGGGGGACCTTTGGTCTCCTCTTCACGTCAAGGCTGTGGGAAGTGGCCCAGTCAATGCCACCTTCTTGGTGAGGACCTCATGGTCATTCATGGAGAGAGAGTTAAGAGGAAGAGATCCCTTCCCTAGCACTTAGGCCAACTGGAACACTGGCTTTGGCATTATTCACAGTAGCAGCTTAGAATTCAAGATCTGCTTGATGTGACCACAAACAACTTCTATTTAAACACAGTGCCCGGCCTGTCAAGCCTCCTTCACTGGAAAGCCTTCCCCCTTTACAACAGAGTTTCTTGGCACCCTGGTGGAGAAATGCCTGCAGACAAAAGCTTTTCCTTTTGCTCTAGGGACAGTGTTAGTCTGGCTTTGTGTGAGCAAAGTTGGTAAAAGCAAATCAGGATTAAATGACACATTTCCAATGTCTTAAAACTTCCTTGGTCAAAACTAGAACCACACAGCAATGCTAATTTTGGGTCTGTGCCAGTATTTCATATACTAATGATGTCATCTACAGAAGGCTTTTACATCCTCCTCCTTTCATTCTTAAGACAGTGCAGTATGGTAGAGGTTGTAGGACTAGTATTCATTATTAGTATCCTCATTTTATTGTAGAGAAAACTGAAGCTCAAAAAGGTTCTGTGACTAGCTTATGGCCCCATAGCTAGGAGATGATTGAGCAAGAATTTGGACCCAAACTTTCAGATTGCACATCACCAGCACTTACCCTAGTGACAAGCAGTTGCCTATGATTTGGCGTTTGCTGTCATTGTATTGCAAGGTAGTAATCAAACCTCTGATGCCACTTTCCCAGGACACAGTCTACATATTACAGTGATATGCAACCTCTCATGGTTATGACAACTTTTAAGAAGGGCTTTAAATTATTTCTCTAATAACCTTCCTGGGTGGGATTTATAAGGGACTCATATGATCCTGATATTTTCTCCACAGGAAAAAAAATAATAATAATTTTAAAATTCTACTATTTCAGAAATGCTGGTTTTCAGTGACCATAGACATTCTCCAACACCCGGAAACACTTATCAACATGATCTTATAGTATCTTTCTCAAAAGGATTGATCAACTTATGGATTTTTTTTTTCCACCAGATTGAATCAGCTGTTGCTTTGGCATTATTAAACGCCTACACATTTAGTTTCTACATCTGTAAGCCACCCCAGATAAAAGCTGTCAAATGCCAGCAGTCACCCACATGCTATTCAAAACCCCAAATCCACACTGGTCCCACACTTTCGTGACTGCCTCCCTCACTCCCCACGTAAACATTCATTGTTTTCTAAATGTCCTGGTTATGCCAGCCAAAAATAAGTATCCATTCATAGCAACCCACTCAGATAAAGTTTTCCCTTCAATTTTGCTTCCAAATGTTCAAAGGGGGAAAAGGATATCACAGAATTTGGGACCCAGAAACTGGTTTTTATAAGACCTATTGGATTCCTTTTTCTGCATCCAGATAATTGGCTAAAGAAGAAATATAAACATTGCCTTAACTAAAAACCAAGGCAGGATTACTGAGGATATCCCAAGTACAATTGGTTCTTTGGACAAAAAACCTGTCTGGGCTCTGTGGAAGTTGATTTTTTTTTTTTTTTTTTGGTAGAAATTGATGGAGGATTTGCATTATGGAGCTAATTCCCATATCCTGCTGGTTACTCTATGCTCTAATATACTTTATGGACAGGAGGGAAAACCATCACCCCATCAATTAGTTCTTCTTTGGCAACACTCTACCACAGTACGAATGGGCCAGAGAGTGGCTTTGAGTTGAAAAAGCTGGAGTTCTACAAAGACACAACAGAGTTATCTGGCATCTGCCAACTAACCTCCAAGCCTTCGAATCATCCATCTAATGAGACGAGGAAATAACATGGCACTTGGGATACTGTTGGACTTGCTGGTGAATACCCTTCCTGTCTGTTTGCCGTGGAAAAGGGAAGACATTAAAATTACCTCCATGGGCCCTTTTGTCTACAGAAAAGTGGACTTAGGGGAGCAAGGAAGACTAGTGTTCCCTCTGCCTGCCTAACTCCCACCACACCAGCAAGTCAAGCACTCCTGATGCCCAGCACCCAGACACTGCAGTCACCTACCACTGTTCCATTTGTCCCTGTTCTTTAGCCTGCCTCTCCCCTTCCTTTCCTATGGTCTTGGGCAAACTTAGCAGTTTAACATTATCTCTGCTTTAACATTATCACTTTATGTTTAAGAAGATTATTTATGGAATGGAAAAAGCTTCATAACAAACCATGAGTGAAAATAGGTTTTAAAAGAGTAGATAATGCATGATCCCAATTTTACAGTGGAAAGGACAAAGTATCTAGAAGAATATAAAAACATTAACAGTGGTCTTCTTAGACATCAAGTTATCAGGAGTGATTTTAATATGCTTCTTTTTGCTTAACTCTCTCAATTTGTTAGTTACACATTATCAAGCCATTGCAATACATTTAAAAAACATTGGTTGTCTACTTATTGTGTGGGGGACCTTGCAGTATATGCTAAAATAATATGAAAGGAAAGAGGGTTCCTTGTCGTCAAAGAACTTACAGTCTAGTTAGTTGTCCAGAAGACAAACAATATAGAGGTAACCAAAGTATTATGAAAGATATTTTATTTTTTAAAATATTTAACTTAGAGAGCTTTTGGACATACAGAAAAATTGAGCAGATAGTACAGAGATTTTCCCATATACTCTACCCCCAGTTTCATCTACCAACAGCTTATATTAATATAGTACATTTGCCACATTTAATGAACTAATATCGATACACGACTCTTAACTAAATCCCATACTTAACTCAGGTTTTCCCCAGTGTGCTCTTTCTGTTCCAGTTCCCATCCAGCATACCATGTTACATTTCATGGTCATGTCTCCTAAGGCTCCTCTACGTTATGACAATTTCTCAGAATTCCCTTATATTTGATAACCCTGATAGTTTTAAGGAGTATTGGTGAGGTATTTTACAGAGTGTCCCTCAACTGGGATTTATCTGATGTTTTTCTCATGATTAGATTGGAGTTAAAGTTTTTTAAGGGGAAGACCACAGAGGTAAAGTGCCCCTTTCATCATATCATATCAAGGGTACAAGCTATAAACATGACTTACCACTGATGTTAACCTGGGTCACCTGGCTGGCTGAGTCATTGTTTGTCGTTTTCTCCAATGTAAGCTTTCTATGTCCCTCCTGTCCACACTCTAAATACTTTTTGAAAGAAAATCACTATGTGTAGCTCACACTTAAGAGTAGTGCTACTTGAGGGCAAAGTATGTACATAACTTATTAAGAATCAGGGGAGATTTCTCTTCTTCCCATTTATTTGTCTAGTCTATTATTTATGTAATCTAGTATGGACTCGTGGATAGTTATTTTATACTGTGGGTTATCATACAACGACATTTTATTTATTTTCTTGTCCAAATTTTCACTGGGAGCCTTTTCAGTGTGCCTTTGTCATGATCCCAATGTTGTGGTGTATGTTTGTTTGTTCTTTTGTTTTTTTAAGCATTTCCTTACTTTCTGGCAGTAACAAGATGCTCTGGGCTTATTTTGTATATCTCCTGGCCCAGTTCTAAAATTAGTCATTTCTCCATGGATCTCTGGTTCCTGCCATTGGAGAATGGTATTAGAAACCAAAATTTGGACTCTAGGTGTGCTCATTGTTACTGAAGTATCCTTGCTTCTAGGCTTTCCTGGCTAACAAAACAAGGAGGTATATTAATATATGAATATACTAACCCATGTATGGGCTAAACATGGGTTCACACTGCTGTCTCTGAGTCTAACTGATGACCACATGGATCAGTCTAGCCTCTTTCCCTGGCTTATTTGTAACTCCCTACTCCAATAGTGAGAAACCAACAAAACCAGAATCTGTGGAAATAGGGCCAAGGCATCACCATGCTTCAAAAGCTCGCAGCTATTCTAATATGCTGCTGGACTTGAGAGCCACAGACCTGCTCAAATTATGCTAGCCCTCATTCCCAATTCCACAGATGCTAGTGCCTGGTCTGTAAGAGGTGTTCAAAAATATTTGTGGCTTGAATGTAGTTGAGACTGAGGTTTGAGGATGATGTGGACATGCTGTGGGTGTGGAAGAAAAGGAAGAAGTGAATTTGAGGGTTAGGGGTAAGTGATGCTGCCAGAAAAATAAGAAAGGATAAAAAAATGGACAAAAGAGGATGGATAAAGCCTCTATCTTCATGCACATGAACAAAATGTATGTAAAGGCCTCTGCTCAATGTTTTCCCATCTATACAGAAGCAAGAAGAGAAAATACAGGCTAAAATGCTAGCAAGTATGCTTAGCTATAAGCAATAATTTCTTCACTGTAAAGATGTAAAAATAGAGAGCAGGCTGTGAAACACTAGCCCCTGTGAATCTATTAAAAACTCCTGCAGACATTGCTACTGAATTAGGTCAGCTAAGAAATGCAGTTTAGAAAGGGAGTTAGAACTTTTAAGAGAATGTTTTCCAGTCTTTCTTCTGCCAGGAAATAATTTCTTCCCTACTGGATCAAGCCCACCTGCTATGGTTTGAATGTGTCTCCAAAGTTCATGTGTTGGAAACTTAATCCCCAGTGCAATAGTTTTGGGAGGTGGGGCCTAATAGAGGTGACTAGGTCATGAAGGACTCTGTCCTTATGAATGGATTAATGCTGTTATAGTGGGAGTGGGTTATTGTGGCAAAGGGTTCCTGATAAAAGGAACCTTTCTGTGTTGCTCCTTTGTGCTCTCTTGCCCATCCACCTTCTGCCATGGGATAATGCAGCAAGGCCTTCCCCAGATTCAGCCCTCTCAACCTTGGACTTCCCATGCTCTAGAATTGTAAGAAACAAATCTCTGTTCTTTCAAATTACCTACTCTGTGATATTCTGTTGTAGCAACACAAAACAAACTAATCCAGCAGTGTGATACACTCACTATAGGCTGCATTTGGAGAGAAGATGGGCAGGTGACACCAAGTCCCCACCAAGTCTCACCCTTTTCTCTCCCAGTCATCATGTACATGCCTGTGAGCCTCACAGTCTCACCTATTCTTCCAGGAGAACTCATTAGTGCACTGCCTAATGCAGGATGGGTCACTAGGACATCTGCCTCGATGGCAGTGTCCAGTATCACTCTTCCTTCTCCTCTCCAGCCACACTGATCTTTCACTTCTCCAAATACTTTATGCTCTTGTTCACCATCAGGCTTTGGCACAAGCAGTTTCTTGCCCTCCTTCATCTAGTTAACTTCTTTTCAATCTTTCCATCTCAGCCCAAACATCATTTCCTTAGGGAAGCCCTCCCTGACTGCATTGCCTAAGTCAGGCTCCTTTGTCAAATGGCCTCACAGAACCATGTTCCTATCCTGCAGAGCGTGTATCTTGGCCTATAGATTTACAATTGCTAGTCTTAGTCTTTGATTAGTATCTGTCTTCTCTCCCAGACTGTAACAGTTTCTCTACCAGGCAGTAAGGGGATTGTTCCAGTTATTTATTTCTTTGTAACAAATCACCCCAAAATTTAATGGCTAAAAACAACCACCATAATTTTGCTCATGAATCTGAAATTTGGGCAGGAGTTGGTGGGGACAGCTCATCTCTGTTTCACAAGGCATCAGTTTTGCTGGAGCAGGGAGGATGCACTCTGAGATGGCTGACCACACAGCTGCTGGGTGGCCCTGGCTATCATTTCATTGGCACGTGGTGGCCTCTCCACTGGATTTTAATAGCAGCTGCCATGAGTCCCACAGCCACAAGGAAATCTAAGAGGCAGGAAGTAGACATTGCAATGCAAGTTTCTTAAGGCCTGAGACTAGAAACTGACACAGCACCATTTCTGCCATATTCTATTGGTCTACAGTCACAGAACTCAGACTCAAAAAGCGGAGACACAGATTCCCCCTCCCCCTCAATGGGAGGAGTGTAAAAGGATTTGGGGGCTATACTTTAAAGACCCACAAGCATGATTTTTGTCTAAGTTCCTTTCTCACGGTTCCCTGATCATCTAGCACAAAGTCTGGAACACAAGAAATATCAGGTTGAATGAGGAAATACATTAGCGCTGCTCTTTGTCTGTGTACCAGACAGCCTGTGCTTGGCTGCAGTACTTCTGAGCTGATCCCAGCTGACTGTCTGAACTTTGCCTATAAGCCAACCAGTTATGTCAAACCAATACTCGGATTCCTCATACCAGAGGAAGCCAATTTACTGGAGCCCACTCCTCGATTCCTCTCTCTGTTACAGTTGGGAGGGAGGATGGCAAACAAGTCCCTCTCACAATTAGCAAAAATGGCAATTACAGACACTTGCCTGAAAACACAGTGTACACTTTAAATTAGTTACACATGACTAAGGCAAGTAATACCCACCTACGGTTGACATTCAACACTACCCACGGCAGAGCTTGCAGCCGCTGATCTAAAACCACTGGGGAAATTTGCTCTGCATAGAGTTTGCTTAGGAAGAATCTATTCAGCTATGAATCCTGAAAGCACCTCATTCATTCATTATTTCCAACCCAGGATTCTCCTTCACTCATGGGCCTGACTATAAGTGGAAACCCTTACTAAGCACCTACTATGTGTCAGGCACAATTTAAAATGCTTTCTATGTGTTAATTCATTTAATCCTCACAATAAACCATGAGCTGGTTTCTGTTATTAACATATCTATGTGCCTTGTGGCACATAGACAGGATGACCCCATGACTCCCACCCCTGGTATTCATGCCTTTATGTGATCCCCTCCCCTCAAGTGTGGGTAAAATTGTGACTGCCTCTAACCAATGTTGTACAATGAAGGGGACAAGATGTGTGTGATTGCACTGTGGGTGCTTGTATGCTAAAGTCTCTCTCTCCATGGTAGGCTTTGAAGAAATGACCTGCCATGAGTCTCACAGCCACAAGGAAATAAATTCTGCCAACAACCTGACTGACCTTGGGAAGTGGACTCTGCACAGTCGAGCCTCCAGGTGACAACCCCGCCGTGGTTCACACCTTGACTGCAGACTTGCAGAGGCCCCAGCTCGGCTGCACCCAGACTCTTGGCCCACAGAAACTGTTACAGCATAAATGTGGGTTGTTCTAGGCCACTAAGTTTCTGGTACTTTGTTATGCAGTGGTAACTAACTAACACCCATTTTGCATGGGAGGATGCATGGGGATATTAAGCCTGTTGCCCATGGGGCTCCCTGGAATTTAAAGTGGTTGTTCCACTAATAATAAAAGCTACCACCCTTTGAGTCCTAACAATACTCCAGGTGTGCCAGGTGGTGCACCCACATCATTTCCTTGAATTCACACAAAACCTTTGTGCAATAGGCACTACTATAATATGATCTTATGTTATAGCTGAGTAAACTGTGGTCACAAATGTTAGTTTGCCCAAACTTACAGCTATTTAGTGCTGAAACTGGGATGTTGACTCCAGAGCTCATATTTACTCTTAATTTTGTATTTTGCTGCTTCCTGGCACGATGCAAAGTAACCGGGGGTGTGTCCTGATAAAATGGGAAGGCCCAGGTGTCCAACCCAAGCTGGGGTTCCCAGAACTGAAGGTGGGCAAAGAAACTGAACATGCAGCTGAAACTTGTCTCTGTCTCTCAAATTGCAGAGCCTAGAGCTACGATAGTCTTTAATGATGAAGCCACAGCGATATGAGCCAAGTGTCCTTCTGAGGGCTCTGGGAGAGGGCTTCAAAGACTGTGAGTGAGGCAAGAACATGGAGGTACCATCCTCACAGGATGAGCACATGTGTGGCTGCTAGGTCTGAGAAATAGGGGGTACATTAGGCCTTTTGTAAGCTCAACTGCCTCCCCCCAGCCCACAGGTACAGCCTTATGGTACAACTCTAGAGAAATTCTGCAGGTAAACTAGACACGTCTGGGGAACCTACTCTGTCATCCGGAAGCACCCTGTCAATCGCAGAGCTATTAGACAGTGTAACATTGGAACACAGTCCAGTACACTCAGGCTTGCTAGGGGATGATTGTAAGTTAGCTCTAGGGCAGAACATGCCAGCATCCTATGGCCAAGCCATGTCAAAAACGTTGCAGGAAAGCTGTGGGGAGAGTGCCAGGTGGAAATGGGGACCAGGGGCTGCCATGGCTCAATGTAGCCTGACCTAGATTCTGTCTGTTCCAACAGTGTCACACGCTCTGTGCCCAAAGATGATCAAGACATAGTCCCTGCCCTCAAGAAACTCATACTCAAACAGAACACATGGAGGTCATCAAACCACCAGAAAACTGGTTGATAAAAGCTAGAGCAGAGGTCACAGAAAATGGGACAGGAGAGACCGAGTCCCAACAGCAAGGCTGGGGAAGGCTTCATGGAAGGTGGCATTCAGCATGATTCTGGAAAAAAAATGGTTAAGTACCAAACAGGTAGAAGTAAAGGGAAAGCTTATTTTAGAAAGAAGCAGCATTGTATTCAAGGCTACAGAGGTGAGAGACACAAAAAGTATGCATAGAGCAGCATGAAATAAGTTTGACTAACTGTGAGAGGCCAGGTAAACTAACTAATGGGTCATAAAGGAAGAAAATAGGTTAGGGCCAGATTATCTAGAAATTTTAAATGCAAAAAAAAAAAAGACATTTGATCATTATTTTATAGTATGGGGAGCTCTTTTAAAAATCTTTAAAAAGAAAGAATTTAAATTTGGCTGACATTTAGAGAAACATTGTCTCCCTTGTATAATTCACTCCTAGATGAAAAAGACCATTGTTTCTTAGAGAATTCTAAGGCACAATGATCACATGTGAGTTTACATAAGATAAAGACTACTGTGGTAAAATAAGCAGCATCAGGAATGTGTAAATTCCGTGAAGATCTGCAAGGCGAGAGGATACCAAAGGAGCTGAGAAGTTCTTCAGTAGGAAAATCTATTTAACTCTCTTTCACCCAGTGTTTTCCCAACTATTTAATTACAGATTTTTTGCTATGAACAAACACATCTTAATAGCTCTTGAAACTTTAGGACAGACATATCATTACAGGGGATACATGCTCTATGTTCTCCAATTACCATGCTAAAGAGCTTTCTTAAGGGACTGCCCAAGTTCTTACTACTTCTCGCAAAAGAGAAGAGGGGATGATTCCTCTTCTGTGTTTCATGAGTGTGTTTGGCTAAAAGAGATGAACTGAGTATGACTCTGCCAAAGTGCACTTTTAACTAAGAAAATACTTTATTGAGTCAGTCTTTTCTGCTACAAAGAACAGAAAACTTGCAGGTTTCACTGCTGTCCCAGCTATATGGACTTGTGACAAAACAAGGATCAGAGCATTCCACATTAATTACCAGTGTCCATCAGAAGGCCTGGGAGAGGCTGTGCAGGCAAATAGCTGGGGCCAGAACAGACCGGCAAAAGCACAGGGCTTAACATAAATCAGACCCAAACTGCCAAGGGGTCTTCGCTGTGATCAGGAGCATGATTTACCCATAAAATGATTCATAGCTTCTTCTTCCATATAAACATTTTTGTGCCTTGTGGAATGATTCTTTACCATCTATTTTGGGCAACAGACCCAAAGATATAGCACAGAAAGGGAGCATAATTTGGCTATAAAAATGTTGTAATAAGTGATTTTATATAACTGAAATGCCAGTTCCTTTACTACATCCTCCCACTCATTTTACAACCAGTTAATATTTTTCTGAACTTTTGTGTTGTATTCCACTCATCCGCCTCTGCAATCTTTTTTGTCTATTTTTCTGCCAGAGCCACAAGAATAAAGCTGTCAGATGGTCTGTGAAGCCATTTTTCTTGTCTGGTAAATTGTCTAGAGGCAACCATAGCCTCCTACCTGCTCCACTATATAAGAAAAGAAGCCTGTCTTAACAAAACAGAATTTAAATATTCTTTCAATACATGTTACCTATAGGAATCTAGGAGGAAATAAGTGAAAATATATTGCACTGACATTTTTTTTACCTCGTTCCAATGGGATGGGGGTGGATGTTTCTATTAAGCAGCCTTCGCGTTGACATGCTTAGAGAGATGTTATATAGCTCTCCAACAGGAATATCTCAAGGTATTTGAACTGCAATAATAAATGTAGCTACTCCTAGGGGAAGAAGGATACAGCAAGAAAGTGCCCCAGAAGAAGAACATTAAGAATTGAAGTGAGCTAATGGTATACGGTGGTTAGGCTTTGAATGTGATGAGGATTTATGGTTTCAATTAGTGCTGGAGAGCAATTTTAGAAAGTTATTAGCAAGCGACTGGCATTCTCAAAGATGGCTCATTTGTGTATTGCTCAAGATTAGCTGGGTCTTTTAGTTGTTTACAAACACACATGGTGGCTTGTATTGAATGTGCAGAAGTGACTGCAATATTACATATTCAGAGCTCTTTAGCAGAGATGAAGGCTGCTGATTTGGTTTCTTAGTACTCCTGTGTGGGCAAAGCAAAACTCAATTTTGCAACATTTTCTCCAGTTAAAAAGAAAAGGTAAGTTTCCCCACCTGTTCTAAACTCCGATACGCTATTTCAAGCGAAAAGCTTCCACATTCAGCACATTCTCTCATATTTAAAATTCTTAAATGCCTCAAATACTCCATCTTGTGCTACCTAGAATACAAATTAATTTTAAAAATCTCCCCATTGTACTGTTTTGCACCGAAACCCATAAATCTTTGTGTCGGATTGTGCATATTTTTTCTCTTTTAAAGCCTTTGGGGCGTTATTCATACAATGCAAAAATTCTCAAATAGATTAGAATCCTGGTCGAGACATCTGCAAACCAAACAAAAAGTGCCCAGTTCCAGGGCATGGGAAACTGTGCCTGGTTTTCTTCACATCAAAAGCCATGACGATATTAGATCACCATGAGCCAGCAGACCTTGACCTCAGCCTCCCATTGAGCACTGAGACAGTTTCCCCAACACCTCCATATGGGAAATACAAGGAAACACTTCCCACACACAGTGACATTAGGATTCCTCACAGGATAACAAGCCCTTGGTCTAGGCTCCATGGTTTCACAATAGAACAGCTACTGTTTTTCATGAGCCTGGTCTATATGGCTATTGAAGGTATGGTTCTTCGATCTCAAAATTCAAATGCTTAAGAAATATGTATTTCTTTATTGTCTCCATTTATTTTTATCCTAACAAAGAATATTTCCTTATTTGAAAAACATACATTTTTAGGAAAACAGGGTGGAGCAAGATGGCCAAATAGAAACCCCCAGCCATCATCTCTCTACACAATCACCTAATTCAACAACTATCCACGAAATCAAACACTCTCAGGAGAACCAAAAATCAGGTGAGCGATCATTCTACCTGTTTTTAATATTATGTCAAGCAAAGAGGCACTGAGGAGGGCAGAAAGCCAGTTTTGCATGGCTTACACCACCCCTCCCCTAGCCCCCAGCAGTGCCCCACCAGAAGCTGGGTTTGGGGGCAGGAAGAGTGAAGCGGTTGTGGGACTTTGCATTGAAACCCAGGGCCTCCCTGGCACAGGGGAACACGGCACAGAGCAGAACTCTGCCAGTGCCCATGGAGGGAACATTGTGATCAGCCCGGCCAGAGGGAAATCCTCTGTCCTGAAGCCCCAGTTCCCGCTAGCCCCACCACGGGCTGACAAAAAGCAGCCTGGGGCCCAGAATAAATTCATAATGCAGTTGGGCCACAAGGCTGCAGTCCTTAGGCAATTCCTGTGGTTGTGCTGGCTTTTGGACTTGGGGTGCACATGACCCACTGGTGGGACACCAGCCGCTGCGGCCAAGCCGGTGCCTGTGTCCCTCCTCCCCCAACCACAGGCAGTGAGGCTCAGGCAGAGTCTTCTTCCACTTGAGGAAAGGAAAGGGAAGAGCTCAAAGGACTGTTTTGCAACTTGGGTACCAGCTCAGACACAGTAAAATAAGTACCAAGCAGACCCCAGAGGCCCCTGAGTCCAGGCCTTAGTTCCTGGATCACATTTCTGGACTCACCCTGGGCCAGAAGAAAACATGCTGTCCTAAAAGGAAGGACCCAGTCCTGGCAGGATTCACCACCTGCTGACTAAGTAGCCCTTGGGCTTTGAATAAACATCAGAGGTAGCCACGCAGCAGTCACCACTGGCTTTGGGTGAGACTGGGCTGGCTTCAATGTGTCCTGGCACTAGTGGCCACAAGGGAGTGCCCACGTCATTCTTCCTCTAACTACAGCAGCCAAGCACAGAAAGTGAGGGAAGAGAGTGAGAGACTTTGCCTGGTCATCTAGGGAATTCTCTTGTATCTTACCCAAGATCACCAAGGTGGTACCACCAGGAGTCCGCAAGAGTCACAGCATCACTGGGTTTGGGGCATCTCCAGTGCTGATATGGCTGCAGTGACCAAAGACTTTGACCACAACACTCAATTCCCTTTGAGTATCTAGAAAACCTTCTCAAGAAGGGCAGGTTCAAATAAACCCAGACGGTGAAGATTTAAATAACTCTTCAATGCCCAGACATCGACAAATATCCACAAGTATCAAGAACATCCAGGAAGACATTACCTTGTAACAGAGAATGAATTGAAAAAAATAGCAAAGAGATTTTCTGTCTCCTTAAAACTTTTCCCACTCTTTTGGGAACCATAGCCTGGCCTGCATCCCTGATGCAGGTTAAGTCTTTCATTAAAACTCCCAGGTGGCTCCAGCCCCCAAGGTGGGCATCTGGCGGGAGTTCACAGGCTTTGTCTGTGGCTGAAATGGGAGGATTAAATTAGTTAACCACAGTAATTGCCTAAAGCTGAGAACCCTCCCTTTAAAATCTCTGTATTTCTGCCTATGTTTGGGAAATTTGGGATTTTGAGATGAGAAGGTCTACCATATTTCCCCCTTTGCTGGCAAAACAGACTCACTCTTTCCTTCCTCCTCAAACTGCTTGTCTTTGTTATTCAGCCTCGTGGACAAGTAGCCAAGTTTTTGGTAACAACCTCACCAAACAAAGTAAGGCACCAGTGACCAATCCCAGAGTGATGGAGATAGATAACCTTTCAGACAAAGAATTCAAAATAGCCATCCTGAAGTTCAATGAACTTCAAGACAACACAGAGAAGGAATTCAGAAGTCTATTGAGAAATTTAACAAAGAGATTGAAATAATAATAAAACAAATCAAGCAGAAGTTCTAGAGCTAGCATTCTATGATTGAGCTAGGGAAGATACTAAAAAAATACCACTCCCAAGTCAGAGGTGTTAACAATAGAAAATATGAATCGTGTATGCATTTGTCTGACTACTATATAAAATGCCCATACATGTATATACATATATTCATACAAACACAGATATATATGTATATCTAAGGGTATATATATATATATATATATATGGACATATACATAATAGTCATACAAATACAAATAAATATATGTACATACACACAAAAATATCCATCCAGAGGTAAATAACAAATAATAGCTTGACATGGTTAATTCAATTCCACACTTCAGAGATCTGTTAACCAAGGGGAAAGGGATCTGGGGTTTTGATCCACCAACTCCAGTCAGCCACTGATAGAAAGCCACCCTTGGAGCATTAATTCTCTGGCACTTGTAGCCTGTCTCATGAATATGCCAGCTGAATGTGCCACCAGGCCAGAGAAAGCCCTTAGGCAGAGAGACACAGTGGCTTACAGATGAAAACCTTTGCATCTACTAGCATGGAAATGGGGAGTGCTTAGGGGCTGTGAGCAAGCCAACACTGTCAGTGTCTACAGCAGGAGCCAGCTGCTCAGGCTGTCTGCCTAGATTCAAGTCCAGTGGATGAAAGACGACCTTCCCTTTCTAATAATTCTAATTAGTTTGACCAAAGTTCTGGAATGTAAATCTTACAGCTTCTGGTAAGCTCAAGTGCAATCCTGTGGTTGATCAAGCCCAGGCCATGGGGCACCAGCCAAACAACATGAATAATTTATTGTATATTTCAAAATAGCTAGAAAATAAGAATGGTACTGTTCCCAACACAAAGAAAAGGTAAAAGTTGAGGTGTTGGACATCCTAATTACCCTGATTTGATCATTTAACATTGTACACATGTATCAAAATATAACCTGTACCCTAAAAATATGTACAACTATGACATATCAACAAAAAATACAAAAAAAGAGAAGAAATTTGAACAGAGGGAAGGGTGATTCCTCTTAGAAACTCACATATTGGTATATTAGGAGTGGGGAAGAACAAATACAAGGCAGAAAAGATAAACCCAAGAAAATGTGACTCACTGATGTTAAAAATACTGAAATACAAATACAGGCCTCTCCTTGCCACTCAGCCATGAGTGTGACGTCTCCTTGAACACATGACTGTCCTTGAATCTCCCAAATGCCAGTGATGGGGATTACAATTTTATCTAGCCCTCTGCCTGACACAGCTTCTTTTTTGCCCTGGGTTTTCACTGTAGTGGTTGGGAAACCTTAGAGAAAAGAAATTCAGGTAAAAGGGGTCAAGAAATAAAGCACAGAGGCAAACATCAGCCTAGTTATTCCTTTATACCACAGAAGAGGGGAAGGGTTGTAGGAAATAATTGAGTTAGTGAATGGGCAGCTTAGGACAGTCTGTATAGAAGACCATCTATCTTGTAATATAAAGGCCAAAGCAATTACAGTCTTGATCTCCCTAAGGAAATAAAGATAGGACTTAGGGAGAGACTTAGAACCAATGACTGTCAGCATTGAAGATCTTGGTTATATTAATTATATGTTAACCAATATAATAATACAATATTTTATCAGTTCCATGTCTGATCAATCACAGAATGGACTATTTTATTTCATTTAAAGCAGTGGTCCCCAATCTTTTTGGCATCAGGGACTGTTTTCATGAAAGATAAGTTTTCCAAGGATGTGGGGGTGGGGAGGAGGCAGAGCTCAGGCAGTGAGGCAAGCGATCAGAGCGGCTGTAAATACAGATGAAGCTTCATTCGCTTGTCCCCCACTCACCTCCTGCTGTGCAGCCCCCTGGTTCCTAAGTTTCATGGAAGACAAGGGGCTAGGGACAGAGCTCCGCAGCCTGGTCCCTAACAGGCCATGGACCAATACCGGTGGGTGGCCTAGGGGTTGGGGACCACAGATTTAAAGTTCTTTGTAAGAAATATATAACTGTACAATGCAAATTGTATGCTTGCATCCTAAAGAAAAATTATATTCTTGTCACATCCCAAAAGAATCTCCCTTCCTAAGAGTTCTGACAAAAGTATTGACCCTCAGAGGCTCTGATTGGAACAAATGTCTACTACAGAACCAAGCACAGTGGTCAGGGTCCAGTGCTCTGGTGCAAGTGAAGAGCTGTAACCACCAGGTCACTTACAGAAACTTCTTTCAGGTCAGAAATGTTACTATGAACTTTTACTAGTATTTCTAGGCTTGCTTTGATCTATGCTTGCCTAGTTTTTCTTATATATGGGGGGTAAGGTAAGAATGCTACTTGACCTAAAAAAAAAAACAACCTTGCATTTGTCCTCATTACACATATCGGTGTTTCATAAATGATAATTTCTGATGGAGGCAGCACTGCTAATTTATGAGGTCTTGTGTTGTCCTGTGATACATGTAGAGGAATACCACTCACATGCAGTTGCTGAGGATTTTTCATACGAGCACACTGCATTCAAGGGTGCTATAATATGTGGGATCTGCAAAGAAGCTCAACAAAGCTGAAATCGACTTTGTGTACTCTGAATTTTAATATGCAGGGAACAGCAGGCTGTCTACCCATACAAATTGGCTTTAAAAACCAAGCAGTTAATCTTAAGGCAAATAATCTGTTATTTTAACAATTAATTCAACTCCTTAAAAAAAGATGGTTAGAAGCCAGTTACCAAGAGGTTTAAAAAATAGTTATTTTATTGGATTTAACTTTAAATGGAAGTTTAATGTTTAGAAGTAGACAAGTGAGGATATAAATGTTTTAATAATAGGTTTAGATTATTTTGATAATGAATTCAAAAGACCATTAATGATAGGTTTGCAGCAATTGGTGAAATAATCAAGGTCAAAAGAAGATTCACAACAGTAGATACAGAGGAGTTTTAGAGAAAATGAGGAAAGAATAGCATGAAAAGGAAAGGTAGTCAAGATACAACAATTAAGGCCAGGTCAAGATACAACAATTAAGGTCATGCCTGTAATCCCAACACTTTGGGAGGCTGAGGCAGGAGGATCCCTTGTGGTCAGGAGTTTAAGACCAGTCTGGGCAACAACAAAGTGAGACCCTGTCTCTAAAAAAAGAGAAAAAAGATACAATTATTTTCCTTGGTTTTGTGTCAAAGTTAAGTTTTTTTCTATTTTTATTATGATTAGAGTGTTATAAAGCATGTCAAAAAGATTTAACAAAATTGCACAATGAACTTATAGTGAGAGAAACATTTTTTTAAAAAGTTTAAAATAGAATAGGTAGAGAATATCAGTAACAGAGGGAAGGAATTAGATAGAGATTCACAAAGTCTGAGTTCTAGATTCAGTTCAGCCATTATCTTGACAACTATGGACACAAGTCCTACCTCAACCTATCCTAGTTTGTTTTGAAAATGAAGGTGATAAACTTGATAATCCTAAATATCCCTTTGAGCCTTAAATTCTGTGGTTTGATACAATACTTTTTTTTAAAAGTTAGTGCATTGGAATTTCAACAGAAATCCTAAATCAGAGATCAGTGGCAATTGTGAATGTTGAAATATATTCATATGAGAAATAAAATCAAGTTGGAAACATAATTGAACATTCTCTCAAGCTTGTTTTATATTCTCCAATAGCCTGCATAGTGAGTGAAGTTATTGAATAAAAATTAAAAGGCAATGACAAACATTTTTAAGAGTCACATTTATTTCCTTTAATAAAAGTGTTTGAAGGCAAGAAAATAGCATTTCAACTCTGCTTTCTTTCATCCTTTTCCATTCGTCTAAAACCTACTGAATTTTCCTTTTCCTTTTTAGGGAAGCTAAAACAAACAAAATCATGTCTAATTTACATACAAGCATCTTTTCATAAGACTCTTTGCCTATGCAAAAGGTTTCTTCCCTGTTGGTTAGCAGTTCAGGGATTAGTATTTATGTATTTGTTAACTCCAGGTGCTAAACAGATTCAGGCACAAAGTGCTTTATCAAAGGACCTGAATTCCATAAAAATAATCTCTGCTTTTCTTTTATATTCCCATTTTCCTAGACGTAAAGAAATCTGGGACTAAATTTAAAATGTTTTAACTCAATATTATATTAAGTAGAAGGAAGTTATTGAAGATTAGAAATTGATGTTTAAATTTCTGGTTTGTTCAAATTAATAGAGGTGCTATTCATGAGCTGGAGAATGTTAGAAAAGGATCAGATCTGGGAGCAAAGATGATGAGTTCAACACTGGAAGTGCCTTGGAGAAGGCAAAATGGAGATGTCCCAGGAGGCATAAAATGTACAAGTCTAGAGCTCAGTGAAGAGTTCTGGGCTGGAGTCATCAATTTGGGAACCATTGGCATGTCCTTCTGGTTAATTAAAACAATGGGCCCGTGGAAAAGAGTCTCTGAGAAGAAAGTACCATGAGACAGACACCTTCCAGCCTTCACCTCAGTATACCCTGCAACAATCTTATGGGTGAATATCATTAACTTCATTTTACAAATGAAGAAATTAAGGCTCAGAGAGAAGAAGGCAAGAGCTTTTTCCATGGTGAAATATTCCTTTTTTCCTCCATCCTCTACTCAATCTTAGGTCAAAATAATGAAATGTGGCTCTTCCCACCCCCAGTTCCATTCTCATCAGAACAAGCAGTCGCTGGCGGAAATCAGTCAAGGAGATGTTGCCTGTGGTTTCTCAGAGAAGACCTGGGTGATTTCTAGCATGGAGGATGAATGCTTACAGATAATGAGAAGAGATCAAATTGAAGGCAAGAAAAGCTACAAGCCATCTTCCTTGAGCCATCAGCTGCACAGTGAGAAAAGTGATATTTGTATTATTATTTCTCATCCTTATGTGAGTCTTGCCAGCAAAAGAGTTTAATTTTCTTGCAATCCTTTTTCTATTATTATCTTTCCATTTTCATTAGGTGTCTATCACTGGACTTCTCTGTGGTCAGAATTCCAATATCTCATGTAATTTTCATTGCCCACTTAGACTTCGCCATTACCCCACCATCCTGGGCTTTTCCTTATTGACCTGTCCAGCTCTTTTCTTCCTGTTATGTCAACCTTGACACTGGAAGGCTGGAAGGCTGGAAGGCCGGAAGCCAGTCAAGACACACACACAGCTCTTCCTGGAAACACAGGGCTGAGGTTGGAGTCTGCTGGGGCTGGGGAGAGAGGAGCTATGCAAGTCAGATAACTGCACAGCAAACACCGTAACAACTTTCAGTTTGTGCTAACAAATGCTTCCACACTTCCAAGACCCAGGCAGTCCCCATGGAAACGGGGCTTTGCTATTGCAGTTATATCAGAATTCTCTTCAGTAAATAATCAGTGATAACACATACTTTCCTTCCTCATTGTCTTTGTCACAATGGAGACCCCTCAACTGATAAGAGAGAACAAAAGGAGAGGGTTGTTATTGACTCCTGGATGATAGGTGCTTCTAAAAGCCCCCACCAAGGGAGAGAAGCAGCAATGGGAGTTTAAGCAATGAAAGTTTTTTTTAAAAAACAGATAACAATGAATAAGCACATTTCTCTGCAGGCTGGTTAATAACTTGCTGAAGAGGCTACAGTCCTGGTTAGCTCATTGGCATCAATGAATACTTACTATGCCCCAAATATCAAGGCTTAATACTAGGCCTTGGCCAGGGGCTGGTCTAAGTTCTATAGGGCCTGGAGTTTACGAAATGGGGAGAGGGAAAGGGAGAGTTTTTCAGACAATAATACAAAATCCTGAATACAGAATTAGGTATAGGGCTTTAGAAGGGTCCCAAGCAAAATGAGGGGTCCTCAAGTTTCAGCCTCATTGGCTTCTTGGTAAACACACCTCAGATCCTAGAAATAGAGTAATAAATCATGATACACACAATAACAATGATAACAGTGACAGTAGCAGCTACTGTATGCTGGATACCTAGTCCTGTGCTAAGCACTTTACATGCATTATTTCATTAAATCCTCAAAACAACCCCATGAATTAGATACCCATTTTGCAGATAAGGAAATCAAGGCTCACTAACTTGCCCAAGGACACAGAATGGTGGAAGTGGATTCCAAATCAGAGATTCTTACTTCAAGAACCAAGCTCTTAACCACCAAGGTACGGAGTTCTCAAGAAGTTCTCAATAGTATTGTGGCAACATTAAGGGAAATACCTGAGCCAGTATTGGAAAGTGCAGGAAAAAAATTTCTTTCTGGAAGAGACAATACTTAAAGCAGCATTTTTAAATCTCAGCAAAATCCCACAGCTGAGAATTAATGACTTAAAGAACAAGTAAGGAAGTGGCAAGGGTAGGAGTGGAGTCCCTCTAGTAAGAGGTCACAGCAAGAACAAAGGCAGAGTAGTGGGAAACAGCCTGACAGGTGCTTTAGGTACCTATCAGGTAGGGAAGGGCAGGAATTTGATGCTGCTTGAGGCTACAGGGCAAGTCCAGGGATTTGTTGGTGGAGAGAAGGGGCCATAATACAGAAGTCATCGTATGCCATGCTAAGCAGAGTTTTATCCTATCAGAGGGGATGGCATGTATAAAACTATTCATGACACCTGGTACTGACAGAATCAGAGGTACATTTTTCAACAGTCACTCTGATTCCTTTGTGAATAATGTATATGATGAGGATAAGTCCAGTTAACTTTGCCCTTTTCTATTTAAGACATAGGTTATGCCTTCTATGATCTCTAGATATGACCCAAAAGTCCCAGAGAAATGATTGTATGGATGGTTTAGTGACAACCTACTTTTATCTCTGGAAGACAGAAATCTCAGTACAACTCCACCAGGAGATGGGATGGCAATGCCATCTGCAGACATAAGTGTTGGGGAGGCCTTTCCTGCTAACCAACTGCATTGGTTTACAAGGGAAACAGGGTCCAGAGCAAATAAAGGCAGCCACTCTGTTCAGCTATACTTAAAATAGAGAAGAGAAAATAAAAAAATCAAAAATGTGTCCATGAGCATCAACCACTTGGCTTATTTCTAGATCAAACAATATGAATGATAAGAGGAGCATTTTGATAGCATGGCAGACATTGCTCATTGCCTATCTAGTATCTATTCTCCCCTTTTTCCTTACTAACAGCATCCTGATTTTGTGCAGGCAACAATGGTCCCAGCTAAAATTACTTATTCTCCAGAGTCCTAGGCAGTTAGAGGTGGCCCAGTAACTCAGGAAAATAAGATGTATGCAGTTGTTATTGGGTGGGGCTTCTAAGAAAGTTTCCAAAAAAGGAACAGAAAGAGCAGCCTCAATTTGCATGACCATTTGGGCTTTCGAACCTCCTGTCTAGATAAAAGATCTGAAGCTAAAAATGAAACAACTGTCTTGTTACCATGAAGTGACTATCATGAAGATGAAGGTCTTCACTCCGAAAAGGGGAGAGAAAAGGTAGGAAGAGGTGGAGAGAAGAATTGGATCCTTGATGCATCAGAGATGGCCTCTCTCCAGATGTCTCAATTGTTTTATGCAGTTGAGTTGCTGCATAAAGTTGATGCAATTCAAGCAATTCCAGGAAGGAATCCTGGATAACCAGGAGAATCCTGGTGATATTTCTGGTGCTACAAGAAAAAAATAATAATTCTAACACCGAAGAAGAAATAATCAGAACCTTATTTTCATGCCAATTTCTACTCTGGTTGGTTCAACCATTGAAACTGGTCACGCAGGGTTTTTTGAGTGGTTCAGATAAAAGTGTATTATTATCCATCTAGAATTCATTGGAAATAAAGCAGCATAAAGATAAAAACATTTTTTTTAAATCTTGGTCCAATGTTTACCAGAAGCAGCAGTAAAAATAAACAAAAGCAGAAATTTCAGAATTAAAAAAAAAAAAAAAAAACCCAACTCTGATTCCTGAAACATACATCAGAGGATGTCTATAAAACCATTTACCCTCATCCGACTCAAATGGCTACAGAACTCTAAAATTTGCAGCATATGTTGGGGAGATATCATACTTCTAAACACTGAACTGTTGACATATCAGTAGCATTTTCCTTTGTAAGTTACATTATTTTCTATCCCAATTCTAAAGTAGGCACTTCCTCCCCAACCCATGCCCTCTAAAGGCTCTTTTGTCACAAACTGCCATAACTCACCAATCAGGCAAGCAAATTTCAATTCACAAAAGAAAACCACGGGTGACCTACTCAGTCCCATGGTTTCATTTCCATAACAAAGACCAATATGCAAGAAATTTTCAAAGTCTGGAGCAGCTATGAAAAACTGTGGCTGAATAGTCTATTTTCTGGTTAGGATTCATATCAAACATCACCCCTCCCACAAGGAGTTTTCACTAGGGAACAGAATGTTCTGGAAAGAACTGAACTCTATGTTTGAAGTGGGGGTGCAAGAACTTTTTTTATTATAAAACATAAAACCTAAGTAGTGACTTTGAATCATTTGTATTTATTCTCCATGGGTAATAGAAACCTCATTGTTTCCCAATGTTTGTGTAACTAAACTTTATCAGCTCGAGCTTATCTTTAATTCAGAAGTCTGAGCTGTCCATCAAGCAATACCTGGTGAAAAGAAATCGGGAAGGTTATTGACGTGTCCTCCTGAATATGTGAATTGAATGAATTATTCTTACTTGGTGAGAAACACTAAACCAGCATGTGTATGTGTGCATGTGTATGGGCACATGTGGAAAACGGTATTAGGAAGTAAAATAATTTTCCTAGTATGAATGTTCAAAATATTGTTAATCTGAAGAAGTATTAATTACCATTCTTTAATAAATAGCACAGAGAATCCATAATTGGAGGGATAGATGTAAGTAGAATGTAATCAAAATATTGGGGGTGTATGCATAATGGGCTAGGGTAGTACAAGTTAACTGGATATGAATGTATTAAAAATGCTAAGACTCTCAAGGAGAATACACGTTTTAAATGCATACAGTTTTTCTGTTTTTTTTTTTTTCTTTTACTTTGGTGAGATATTTACATGAAATAGAATTGTGGCATATATTTCATAAAATATTCAGTTTTTAAAATTTCTTTTAAAAAAGATTTTCCATCACTTTTCTTTTTCTTTTTTTTTATTTTTATTTTTATTTTTTGTTTGTTTTTCAGCTCATTATGGGGGTACAAAAGATCAGGCTATATACATTGCCCATGCCTCCCCATCCTCCAGAGTCTGAGCTTCAGTTGTGTCCATTCCCTAGACAGTGCACATCACACTCATCATGTAGGCATGCACCCCTCCCCTCCCCCCATCCCATCCCCCCCAGTCAGAACTTCAAGCGTGTCCATTCCCCAGGCAGTGTGCATCACACTCAACAAGTAGGTATACACTCATCCCTTCCACCCAGCCCCGACCTCTGTCCGATACCCAATTGGTGTTATTCCCAAATGTGCACTCAGGGAAACCAGTTTGCTGGTGAGTACATGTGGTGCTTATTTTTCCATTCTTGGGATACTTCACTTCATAGAATGGGTTCCAGCTCTCTCCAGGAGAACCAAAGAGATGCCATATCGCCATTATTTCTAATAGCTGAGTAATATTCCATGGTATACATATACCACATTTTGCTAATCCATTCATGAGTATTGGAGAGGGACAATGTGTAACTACACATCAGATAAAGGACTGATAACAAGAATCTATTTAGAACTCAGAAAATCAATAAGAAAAAATCGAACAACCCTATCAAAAAGTGGGCAAAGGACATGTGTAACTACACATTGTCCCTCTCCAATATTCTCTTTTCACTGTGTCCCATTGGAAATTCTACAATTTCTCTAATACTTCATAGATGACCATTGGTCTTATAATACAAAAATTATATTGCTCTTGATTTGATCCTAAGCCAGGTAAAATGTTTTGAATTCAAACCTTTGCTAAACCTCAGAGTACAAAAAAAATCTCAATTCATAAAGGTTTATGATACTCCATGTCAATAAACCTAAGTCAAATGGAAACAAACAGTAAGAAATACTTTCATAGCCAGCAATGTAGATACTATAATGTGGGCTGCAGGTATAGTATGATCATGGCTCTGGCTCTTTTTTAGGGGGCGGGAGTGTGGCTCTTGCCTTAGCTTTTGTCTAGGAAAGATTTGCTCTTAGGTAAATTCCCTTTTGTCTGCAATTTGGCTATCAGTATCAACTGGGGCAATGCAAGAGAGTGAAATTAACCCCAAGTCTAAAGGCCTTCCTGTTGTTGGATTAGTTGGGAGACATGGCTGTGCTTGGGTTTCTGGACCAATCACAGGAGAAAGGATAGACTGACATGACTGGACTTGGTACTGGGGATAAAATGGCTTCTGGGGCATCACATGATGTTTTGGGGAGATGTGTTGGACTGAGCCCTAAATAAAGGAGGAAGGAAGAAAAGGCTGCAAAGAGGTAATCAACAAAGTCTACTGCAGTCCACCTTATGGAGATCACAGAATCAGCCCAAATGTGAAACAGATGAAAGACAGGGATTTACTTGGTGGAGTGTTGCTAAGAGAGGCCCAAATTTGCAAATTGTAACAGACGATTGGACAGGAAACTAAAGTAAAAGAAGAATCATACAATATTTAGCTCTATGAGAAGTCATTACCGATTGGGAAAGAAACTCGAATGTGAGTAGGATGGTGATTTCTTGTGTCAAGTAGAACTCAGGATGTTCAAATTTCTTCAGGAAACCATAAATTCCTGTAGCTGAGAATGTGCTTATTAGATTCAGCCTCTACCTAAGGTAGGCAGAGAGGAAAATGTTTAAATTTGTGATTTCCAGGCCCCTGTATAGATCTTGCCATACTTTTATGGGATATTTCATGAATTTAATTCTTAGCAGCAAAATTCCCAAGTCAAAGAATGAATGTTTCCATTTAAACATTTGATAACTTGCCAAAATATGCTTTGAAATGTCATACTAACATACCCTCTCCCCAACAGTATTTGAATGCACATTCTTCACATTTTTGCCAGCATTAGAGTGAGTATATCAAATCTTAAATTCCTACTAATATGATAGGTAAAAATAATAATAAAGTAATTTTTGAGTTAAGTTTCTTTTATATGAACAAGGATGAATATCTTTTTATAATTTATTAACTATTTTAATTTGCATTTCTTTAATTATTGTTACAGTGATGATTTATCATATGCTTATTGGACATTTGCACTGGAATTCGGTTATGTTTTAGAATGCTCATTTATAAGAACTCAGAAATTAATATTATGGGACATCTTAGTGAAGGATCGTTTTCAGGGTGCCAAACAGTTTTGTGACCTAGTTTGTAATTTATCAGTTTTACTTGATCCAAGGACACTGAAGATGCCAAGCATGTATCTTAGATGATTTGCCCTAAATACCAGCCTTTTTGTAAGCAGAGTGATTAGACAAATTGGGATGCTTTTATATGATGAGATCTTTATTTTCTAATAGTCTACATCCATGGTGGTGGGACTACTCATATGTCAGGGATGACAGTCTTTGTGTGTTAAGAAACTTTTTTTTTTTTTTGGTCTGGAAGACCTCTTGCATTTCTCTTTGAAAGAGGCAACAGGAGCAGTGTTGGATTAGAAAGCCATCAGGTTAACATCATAAATTTTATGCATAAGATCAGCTAATAGAGGGGGCTTCTCTATTTCCATTTCTCCTGCCTTTCTGCACGACCCCATATCCAAAGGGTCCGTTCATCCTGTTCTCCCCCTCACTCACTAAGCCCCAGGCTGACAGTCTGCTGGGAATACCTATAACAGCCAAACTCTTTCCTGCCCCAGGGCCTTTGCATTTGCTATTTCACCTTCAAGCCTTCTTTTAGGGCTTTGAGCAAGGCTGGCTCTTATTTTCCGTCAAGTCTGTTAGAAGGTCATCTCCTCAGAGGTGGCCCCAGCTATCTTTTATCACGAGATTCTGTTTGTTTCTTCCTTGGGACTTATAATTATTTAAATGTACACTTTTAAAAAATGTAAAATGGGATATTAAAAAGTAATTATTTTGCTTATTTATGTATGTATTTTATAATTTATCCTACTAGAAAATAAGCTCCATGAGAAGTAGGATCTTGATTATTTAGTTTGCATTAAATTTGCAAAATATCTCTGTTTTGTGCTTGGGCAATGGAAACAATTCCAGGCCTCTGTAGGAATTAAGTGATGAAAATACACTTCCCTGGGCTCTTGGGGGATGGATTACAAAGTCAAGGCTTCTTTCCATAATGTTATTGAACAGAAGAATATTTTCAATTTTTCAAACCCCCACACCTCCTCTCCTCAAAAAAAAAATCCTGTAATTATATGCACTATTGAGACTATGTCAGGTTAAAAGTATATTTGCTATCAATTTAGCTTGTGTTGCAGTAACACTTTTAACCAGAGCTATAATTATGCTCAGGATATGAAAAGTTTCATCAGTTTATACTGACACTTGATTGCTCAGTTCATCATTACCAAATATCTATAAAAATGAACTTGAAGCCGGAAGCATATCTTCCACGCACTCTCCTGTTTAATTACATTTACGGAGAGAGCCAATTGGTCACATATATTATCCGTGGCTTGGAAGTTGCCATTTAATGTTATTTGTCCAAGGAATAGCACTAGCAAAAGGAAAGAAAAATCTACCACTTTGCTCTCATTAAGTATGGATATATATGAATATAAGTGAATACTTAAATACAAAAGATATATTTATTTACATTTGTTTTATATACATACAAATGTATATATTCATACCAAATTAATGTGTAATATATATTTGTATCATTTATATTTATATAAAATACATACCTTTATACATAGAACAATTTGCCTGATTCATTAAAAGCAAAAAGTCCAAAGTAGCAACAGTGCAGGTATAATATAACAAGACATCATTCTTCACAAATTACACAATCACTACATTATAAATACTCCTTTTTATTTGTTATCTCACAGGTACTTGCCATGTTTATGCTGAATGGATTTTTCACAATTCACAAGAAAAGGAAACATGCATCCTTTAAGAGACAATTCTAATTGGAATCTTAATCTATTTTTGTATTCCCTCTTCTTGTGTGGCTGATTTCTTCTTAACATCCTCAGATATTACACTTAATAAAGTAAACCACATTTCTCCCCTAAGGTTGAAAAGGTGCTTGCTATTTAGAAAAGGTCAAGAAATATCCTTTCTTGGAAAGTATTCTTACTGCCTAACAATTATTCAATCATGGCTCATTTGCTTTATGCCTGCCATCTGAGGAGCTCTTATGACAGAGCATTTTATTTTCTAATAGCCCTACTGACTAATACCAGAGTTGGAGAGAAGAGAGGAAAGTGTCCATTGTTTAACACATTTCTGCCCAGAGCAAGTCTTTGGAATTCTAACAAAGGTTTCTAAAAGTTGGACTTCAAGATCATTTCATATATCAGTAATAACCAGACACAACCCACACATCTTCCTCCAAAGTGCCTCTATTAGATTGGATTAGATAGGTAGCCTCATCTGTGTTGGAGTGGAGGAAGGCTGAGGAAACTAACAGTGAACATCCTTAATAATCTCTTGGCCATACATCCATGCTTCTGCATGTGGAGGCTAAGGGTAACAAAATAGCAAATAGAAGAAAACGTTTAAAAATCACCCCCAAGATATGCAACCATACCCAGCAGCCGAATTTGATCAACTCCACTGACAAGGGCCAGTGGGTTTGTCCACGGCCGTCGGCCGTCAGTTACTCAGGATTACCTGCGCAGAGAGAACTGGAGGACCAGCCTTTCCATGGCCTGACCCCATAACCTCATTATCTGCCTCTAAGCCTTTTGGGTGGAAAAATTTGGGGCTCCAAGAAAACCTTCCAGGGATCCCATGTTATTGAAAGGGACTGTTGCAATGTTGGTAAGCACGCAGAAGCAACACTGCCCACTCTTATCTCAGGGGAAACAAGGTGAGCGGGAAGCACCTATCGGACGACAGGGAACCTGTCTGCTGTTTCTTGCCAAGTACAAAACACACTCTCCCAAATGTTCAAAAATAACTCTTCAAAATTCTAGTTTCTTTTAAACCCATTTTATTCATTTTTACTGAGTGCCAAAACATGTCCTCATCTGCACAGTACTAAGTACTTAGCTCAGTTGTGAAATAACACCCATGACATGGACCAAAGTTAAACTAGAAATTTCACAGGACTACAAAGTATTGAAAACTGCGTCCTGTTCCCAACATCCCACTCTGCAGCTATTCTAAAGTGTGGCATTTCATTATATCCTGATGAGATGTGCTGAATCTCATTCATATTAATTTGACCCCTAACATGAATATGAGTGTAGTTGAAATATGTGACTGTATTGAAAGAGAGGAATAAGACACAGAAATTCCCCAACATTCCCTCCAATCCATGTGATTCTTTTCTTGCAGCTGGCACTGCAGTCAAGAAAGTCCTTTTGTTTGTTTACTGAAACATAAATCTGCCAGAAGAACCTAACTCTAAATTACTGTTGCATTTCTGATGGAAAGCTGCCACATAATTTAAATTCTAACAGCTCAACAGTTTCCCATATTTCTTATTTGTAACTTGCCACCGCACAGATGAAGTGCATTGTACTATCATATTAATAAATAGTTTTTGAGTGAAGGCCATTTTTCTTTGTGTCCAAATTCCATCTGTTTATTTTTTCTTTCCCTTTACTGACATATCCTGAGATTCAATAAAGGGCTTTGAAAAGTCATTTTATTTCAAAGGTAGCCATCACATTTCAACAGCCAATAAACCAAATGACCAAATAGAATGATGTGCTCAAACCGCCAAAGAGGAGGTGAGTGAGTGACAATTCTAGTTTGTCACTTTGTCTGAAGGGAAAGGATACTGTTAATTTCTCTTGTTCAGCCACTTTGTTGTGAGTAAACATTATTTTTTAGAAAATCAGTTTTCTTGGGTTTTCTCATCAACGAAGTATTTTCCCCATAACAGCAGATAATTACCTAGTATATTTGGGGAAAATAGAGTCCATCTTCACAATAAAGACGGTTCTTAGATACGGACTGAGTACAATTGGATTCACCGTCCAAGCTATGAAGAAATGGATATCATGCGACTTTTAATCTTGTATGAAACAAAAAGATTAAACTGTCAATATTACGATGAACTGCCGTGACGAGCCCTATGATAGAACCGTACTCTCAGAGCTGCTTCTAATAATATGTATGCAAGGAATAGATTTTTCCTGATAATGCATGTAATTAGAGTACAGAACAAAATGTTCTGTTCAAATTCATGACATGCCCAACTAATAAAGGAAGAGAGGATAAGGCCCTTGCTATTTATTTGCATGAAAAAGCTTCAATATAGGATATACTTTAGAGAAATTAGTTTTTAATCTAGGTGACTAGATGAGATTTTGACCCTGAACTGTTTTTTGAGTTAACCTGTGAGAATGTATGCAGAACTAAGACCGTGATGCTTACAAACCAGACAGGCATTGCTTTTTTTCATTAATTCCTGAATGTCTTACACAGTCAAGAGAAGCAGAAAATTGGTCCTTTTAAAAGCCCACCTTATGAGAATTTGCTTTTATGAAACATAATCAGCAAAAGCAGATAGGAATCTTAGCAGTAATGTATTCTTTTTAAATGTAGACATTCAAGAAGTTAGATACATTGATTCAGCAGTGATGGTTCTCCGCTGACCTGTATAAAACAGAAATCTATGGTTGTATATTGTTATGAATATATTCGGGAGGCCTCTTGCTACCATCGTACCTGCTCTTCAGGGTGAATTATGGACTACACAATGGGCCCTTGAAAGAAAGCTTTACATCAACTTTCGTGTTTATGATAAAGCTTAGTGTAACATTTACTGGATTTATGCAAGAAATTGCTGTTAAGAGAGTTTCTCCTCATTTTTAAAAACAATGGCTGATATCAACATTATCCAGGTAATGGATCATGTAATAACAGTAATCCATGCTTATGATGCAAAAGAAAATAGCTGAAAGCAAGAGATAAAAGGCAAAGGTCTCATGTATGCTTCATCACCACTTGCCACACTAATAATTAAGGTAGCTGTCATACTCCTCATGCAGATATGAAATATAAAGGTAATCTGGCCAATGTTAGTAAAAGGCACCAAGATCCACTTGGATGCTTAAACCAGAAAGAGAGGAGTCAGCTCTGCTTCTTCCTTTTACCTTTCCTCCCACTTCCAAGCCATCAACAGCTTCTGTCAATTTTTCTTTCCAACGTATATCACAAATTTGTCATTTTTTTGTTAGCTCCAGCTTGGTTTTAGACTATCATCTCCAATTGCCTAGTCTCCTAAAAAGTTTTTTTATTTTTAATCTCTCCATCCTTGGCCTCCTCTAATCCATCTTCCACCAAGCACAAGAATCATCAAATTATATTGATCTAGCTTAAAATCTTCAATGGCTTCCCCTTGTATTTAGAATAAATCCATAGACTCAAACCCTCCAAGATCTGGCATCTGCTTCTCTGCCTAACCTGATTTCCTAAGGAGCCAACACCACCATATCCATACTGCTTGGCCATCCTCAATTTCTGTCCTGCTTGCAGGCCTGCTGTTCCATCTGCCAGAACCACACTTCATTCTCTTCTTTCCTCATCTCTCAGCTAAAACAGCCTCTCTTCTTGATCGCAGCATCTACAGTAGATACTCAGGTGTTTCCTTTGTTGTACTTACCAAAATCTGCAATTATTTTTTGTACTGACCCTTTTCTTTGTCCTTCTTCCCATGGCAAGGTCAGCATCTCCAAGCCAGGGATGATGTCTGTCTTGATTGCTATCAAATCCACTTAACTACATGTCCTCCATCAATGTTTGTTGAATTTATATATGAACATACTCCAACACCATTTTCATAGATAGAGACAGCAAAATGCAGAGATGAAGATAAATTCCAGGCGGAAAAACTGCCTGTCCTTGATTGTTTTCATGTTCCAGAATCACAGGTTTTCTTTCCTCCCCATCCTAACATAAATGTGAAATTATATCTAATTTTCACAAGTGGAAAGTAAAGGGAATATATACTCTCACATACTGCAATCATAAAGCTTGCTCAAAGTGTCTATATTTTTTTATTTGTGAGTTAGCAAGTGAGCCAGATTTTTCTTTAGAAGTAAGATAAACCCTTTCGGAAGCTTTGCTATCTCTTTTGGGCCACTTAAGTAACACAGATATTAGAGCTGTTAACACATCCCCGAGTGTCGCATTTATTGCTAAAGAACATGACTCTGGTTATATCCACTTGTGTGCATTCACTGTACAAAACAAGTATAGCAGGCTTATAAAAAGTTAAAAAGTTCTTGGCTGATGTTAGTGAAATCTCTTATAAATCAAAGTACAGTGAGAGAGCTAAAGCAACTATTTTATAATAATATATAAGGAAAAAAGATTTCATGGACATATGTATGTTTTAAGCAGACAAAATATTTTACAATGTTTTTCTATTTTAAACTTAAGTACTATTTTCTCATTATTATTCATTGCCCAAAGAAAATTCAGAAAGTAAAATATAGTTAATGAAAAACGATTGTACTTATTAAATTAACATAATTGCCAAAGGTATAAATTTTATTCCATACAATTTAAAACTTAAAAACTTAGTAAACATGAACTAATCAGGGATACAATGAAAATTTCATATAAATTTTATGTAAAAATAGTTGATTTTAAAGGAACATATTTAACTCCAATGGTTATGAGTATAGTCTTTTCTGTAATTAGGAATAACTTAATGACAGTTTTTATAAACATAGCTAAACTATATATGATAATATTCATTCCCATAAACCAGGGACAGGCACTTTCAAACGTAATTCATCCAGTCAAGTGCATCATCTATCCAGTTAAGGTTAGGCACTGGGGAGATTCTGACCTCACCAAGCAGAAGAGATCATCCCTCCCTGAAAAAACATTGCTCATTCCATACTGAAGGGATTCTGATCACCCAGATGCACAATAGTCTGACCAGTTGAGCATAGAGTCATTTATAGGGCTTCTATGGTTTACCCACTGGTGTGAGTCCCTGGCTCAGTGGTCATGATTATGCAACACACATGTGAGGTCCATGAACTTGTGAGTCCATATATGTATCTATATATGCACACACTTTACTAATGACTAATGTGCCGGGGGTAACATAGTAACCCTGAGAAATTTTGGGCTCTTACAGCAAAAGGGGGGAGGGAATCAACAAGTCTATGTTTCCAGAATCAGAAAGATCCTTACAGCTTGTGCCTCCAAAGGAAAGAGGTATGAAAGTCATGTAGCACAGGCAGAAAAAAACACCACAGATACAAAGATGTAAGGTAGAGAGACAGAAAGCTACAGGACTGTACAATCAAGAGAAGCCCTTCTGCAGAGGAGTCACAAAGGCGCCGTCCTTTAAATGTTAGAGGGAAAAAAACTCTCTACTTAAAAAAGCTAATCTACATTTGATGCTAGAGTTCTGGGGAAGTAGCAAATCTATGTCATGAGGAATTGGCTCTCCTAGCACATCCCAGAGTAAGACAAGCATGGCAGATACCTAAAGGAGAAGATTAAAACTCCCAGCCAAAGGTTTTCAGCAGCTTCTAAGAAAAGAGGAAAAGTGAAATATAAGAGCCTCATTGTAACTACATATATATACATACATATACACAAACACATACCCCCACACAGACATGCAAACACATGCCTACCGTCTTGGTCTGTTCAGGCTGCTAGAAGAAAATATCGCAGACTGGGTGGCTCATAAACAACAGAAATTTATTTCTTACACTTCTGGAGGCTGGGAAGTCCAAGATTAAGGTATCGAACAGATTCAGTGTCTGGTGAGGTCCCCGTTCCTAGATAGCTGTCTTTTTGCTGTAACCTCACATGGCAAAAAGAGGAGAGATATCTCTCTGAGGTCTCTTTTATATGGGCACTAACGCCATTCATGGTCGTAATCCCAAAGGACCCACCTTCTAATACCATACCTTGGGAATTAGAATTTCAACATACAAATTGGAGTGGGGACATGAACATTCAGACCATATCACCTACATACTTGCACACACCCACAGACATGCAAACATACACACAAATACACACAACACATGGTATGCATACATATGTGCATAAAAATTCACATGCATGCACATACAAAAATCTACACACTTGCACACCTCCACACATTCACAACATGCATGCACACATACCTGGACATATGCACGCATGCAACAATGCTCATTCACACTTTATTAACTCTTTACTAAACTGCAAATAATTCTTATTATTGAAGTGAGGGTTCAGTCATTTTTATTCAGTCATTTTGTTACTTTTATAAAAGTCTGCATTCAAGAATCTCTGTAGGAATTGTTTAGATCAGTGGTAACAAAATAGATGTCCCACAAGTGGCGTCCAATCCATAGACTCATTTATTTGGCTCACAAACTATTTAAGACACTTTGAATTGGTTGCCAGCATTTATACATCGGGAAGTTTTATATAAAAATACAGGCCTCCATCTTCTTTTGAAAAGTAAAAGATATGGCAACACTGGACTCACAGTCCTGTAATGCTAACAACTGACTGGAGCTGGGGGTTGTCAAGATCCCCCAGTGTCCAACTCCTTTAGTCTATGGTTTGTTAAATGTTACTGTGCATATGTACCATCTGGGGAATGTTGTTAAAATGCAGGTCCTAATTCAGCAGGTCCAAGATGAGGCCTGAGAGGCTGCATTTCTAACAAACTGTCAAATGCTGCCCTGCTTCCACTTTATGGACTGCACTTCGAGGTTCTAGTCAACCACAATCCCATTTTATATCGAATTGCCAGATTTTGCCAAGATAAATATTAAATGCCCAGTTAAATTTGAATTTCAAGAATACTGAATTTTTAAAAAAGTTTAGTATGTTTCATGCAATATTTAAGATATATTTATATTAAAAAATTTGTTGTTTCTCTGAAATTCAAATATGTCAGGGCATCCTGTATTTTATCTGGAAAAATCTGTCCTCAAATCTCAATCCACTTTACTGGCCCCTGTGGGGATTTGAATCAAGCAGATGCCGAGACAGGGATCCAGGCACATATGATTGATGGGGGGGCTCTCAAGATAAAGGGAGCCAGGGAGTGGGGCAGAACAGGGCAGGGAACAGGAGCCAAGCAAGGATGTGAGCTCAGCTGGAACTTAACTTCAGTTGGATCCCAAAACAAGCTCTAAAGCATAAACTGCCCCACAGAGTTGGTCCCACTTTTAAGCAAAGGGGTTGGCCTTTTGTTCTCTGTGTTAAGCATTGGCTGTGGGCAGCCCCAGGGCTGGGAATAACCTTCTAGGTGGGAATAACCTTCTTTGCTGAGAATTCTCTGACAAAAAAGGTAAATGTCAGCTACTAGCAACAACACTCATAGCAGCTAGGGGATGAGTGAACCTCCCTAGAAAAGGAGATCTTGGCATCAAACACATCCACTGTGGATATTCTGGTTATAGGGAACCATTTGGACTACATACTCCATGCCCTCATATGCAAAATTCATTCATTGTTTTGATGGCTCCCAAAGGCAGCATTGTTTATTGAACTGGGTTTTTCAAAGACTTTTTTCTGTCTGGAGGCATTACACACCACAAGCAGCCACAGTAATACCCTATATTATACATCTCTTAATAATTTACACATGACCTTTATCTATGATTCAATCCAATTAAATCCAGCAAATAGTTACTGAGCACTTACTATGTGCAAATCATAACATATCGTTTGATCTTTTCAAGCACTTTGTGGGCATAAGCGGGCCAGGTATCCTCAGCTTCATGCTTAACAGATTATAGAACACAAGGTATACCAAATGCAACTCCTTTAAATAGAGTTGAGAGCTGCATAGAGGTTAATTTACTTTCCCAAAGTCACAAAGGTGAAATGCAGATAAAGCAGAACTGAAAAACAGGTTTTCTCATGCTTTCTCTGTTTTTGAGTAAGTATTCAAACCAAAGTATTCCTAAATGGACATTTATAAATAATAAACATGCCTAGTCCTAGAAGGATAGAGAAGAAATTCATCCAGCAAACTTTCTTTAAAACTTTCTATTTTGAAATAATTAGAGAGTCACAGGAATTTGCCAAGATAGTATAGGGAGGTCTCATCACCCAGTTTCCTCAATGGTTACATCTGACATATTAATAGTGTAACATCAAAACAAAGATATGGACACTGGTAAAATGTGTGTGTATAGTTCTATGCCATTTTATCACATGGGTAGATTTGTGTAACCACTGTTACAATCAAGATTCAGAGCTATTCCATCACAAAGAGCTCCCTTATGCCACCCCTTATTCACATTTAGTCACATCTCACACCATCCCTAACACCTGGCAAACGCTAATCTGCTTTCCATCTTTATAATTTTGTCATTTCCTTAATTTTTATAAATGGAATCATACAATACCTGGACTATCAAGAAGAGCCTTTATCACTCAGTGTAATGTCCTTGAGTTCTATCCAAGGTGTTATATGTATCATAAGATAAATAATAATACATAATAAATAAAATAATAAAATAATAAATAATAAATAAAAGAGTAATAATTCATTCTTTTTTATTGCTGAGTGGCATTCTATGATATGGATGTACAACAATTTATTTAAACAGTCACCTACTGGGGGATATCTTGCTTGTTTCATGGATTTTATCTATTGTTTTCAATTTTATTAATTTCTGGCTTATATTTATTATTTTCTTTCTTCTGCTTGCTTTGATTTTAATTTACCCTGATTTTTTCTACTTTCCTAAGATGGGAGAATATTGATTTTAGGCTTTTCATCTTTTCTAATTCCATGAATTCATTAGAAATATGCTGTTTAGTTTCCAAGCGCTTGGAGATTTTCCCGTTTTTCTATTATTCACTTCTAGTTTGAGAACACACTTGTATGATTTCAATTATTTTAAATGTGTTGAGGGAAGTTTTAAGGCCCAAATAATGGACAACATTGGTATATATTCTGTGAGTGCTTTAACAGAATGTGTATTCTGCTATAGTTGGGTGGAGTGTTCCATATGTATTGATTAGGTCCTGTTGGTTGATGGTATTGATGATACATCCTTGCTGATTTTCTGTACAGTTGTTCAATCAGTTGTTGAGAGAAGAGTGTTGAAGTCTCCAAATATAATTATGGGTTTAGCTATTTCTTCTTTGAGTTCTATCAGTTTTTGCTTCACGTATTTTGTGGCTATGTTATTTGGTGCATACACATTTAGGAGCCCTATGTCTTCTTGGTGGACTAACATTTTTATTATAAATAATGTCCTTCTCAGTCCCTGGTCATTTTCTTTGGTTCAAAGTTTATTTTATCTGATATTAATATAATCACTCCTGGTTTATTCTTTTTTCTTTCTTTCTAAAAACTAACAGCTTCACTGGTATATAATTCACATGCCATAAAATTCACCCTGTTAAGGTGTACAATTAAGTGGTTTTTAGTGCAATCATGGAGTTATACAACTGTCATCACTAATTTTAGGGTATTTTCATTATCAGAAAGAAACCCCATAACCGTTCAGTCACTCCCCATTCCTCCCTCTACCTAGCCCCTGGCAATTACTAACCTACCTTTGGTCTCTATGGATTTAGCTATTCTGGGCATTTCATATAAATGGAATTATACAACACATGGCCTTTTATGACTGACTTCTTTCACTTAGCATAATGTGTTCAAGCTTCACCATGTTGTAGCATATGTCAATACATCATTGACATGTGGCTAAATAATATTCCATTGTATGTATACACCACATTTTACTTATCCATGCATCAGTTGTTGGATATTTGGGTTGTTTGTATCTTTTCGCTATTATGAATAATATTACTATGAACATTAATGTACAAGTTTTTATTTATATATGTTTTCATTTCTCTTGGGTCTATACCTAGAATTGTAACTGCTGAATCATATGGTAACTATATTTGTCTTTTTGAAGAAATGCCAAACTGTTTTCCAAAGTGGCTTCACAGTTTTACAATCTCACTAACAATGTATGAAACTTCTCATTCTCCACATCCTCACCAATGTTAGTTATTGTCTGTCTTTTTGATTTAGCTATCTTAGTGGATGCTAAATGGTATCTCATTGTGGATTTGCTTTACATTTTTGAATGACTAATGATAGTGAATATCTTTTAATGTGTTTATTGGCCAATGGAATATTTTCTTTGAAAAAATGTTTATTAAACCTTTTGCTCATTTTTTAAGTTGGATTATTTGTTGAGTTGTGAGAGTACTTTATGTATTCTGGATAAAATCCCTTACACATACAGGATTTGTGAATATTTTCTCCCATTCTGTGGACTTTGTTTTCACTTTCTCAATAGTGTCCTTGGAAGCACAAAAGTTTTAAATTCTGATGAAGTCCATTATATCTATTTTTTGTTGTTGTTGCTTTTATATTTGCATTGGTGTGATACTTAAACAACCACTGCCCAACTCAAGGTCATAAAGATTTACTCCTATGTTGTCTTCTAAGAGTTTCATAGTTTTAGCTCTTCCATTTAGGACGATAATCCATTTTGAGCTAATATTGTACATGGTGTAACTAATGTTTGCATGGAAATCTCCTCTCATTCTTTTACTTTCAGCCTACCTATATCATAACTTCAGTGAGTTTCTTGGAGACAGAATATAGTTAGATCATGTTTTGAATCCATTCTACCACTTTCTGTCTTTTAATGGGTATACTTATATCATTTATATTTAATGTAATTATTGGCACATTAGGGCAAAAGTCTACCATTTTATGTTTTGTTTTCTGTGTTTTTTCCTGTGTTTTTTCTCTGTTTTCTTTTGTCCTGTATTTCTATAGGTTACTTGAATATCTTTTAGAATTCTGTTTTGATTTATCTATAATGTTTTTTGAGTATATATCTTTATATGTGTAACTCTTTTAGTGGTTTCTCTAGGTATATACACGTAACTTATCACAGTCTACTGTGTCATTATTTTACTAGTTTGAATGAAGTACAAAAATCTTACCTCCTTTATATCTCATTATCTTTCCCCACTTAGAGTATAATTGCCTTAAATATATCTATTCTCCATATACATTGAGATCCACATTATGTGTTACTATAATTTTTGGTTCAATTGTCAAGCACAATTTAAAAAATGCAAGAAGAGAAGGAAAGCCAATAATATTTTACTCTTTCCATTTTTCTCTCTTCCTTTCTTGTGTACCAAGATTTCTTCTTTTATACTTTCCTTATTATTCAGAGAATTTCCTTTAGCCATCTTTTTAGATTAGGTCTACTGGCAACAAATTCTCTTAGTTTTCCTTTAACTGAGAATCTTTTGATTTCTTATTCACATTTTTAAAGGATATTTTCACTGGTTATAGGATTCTGGGTTGACATTTCTTTCAGTACTTGAAAAACTGTTGTGTCATTTCCTCCTGGCATCTGTTATTTCTAATGAGAAATCTGCTGTCATTTGAATTTTTTTTTCCTGCTATAGTTAACACATCATTTCTTTCTCACTGCTTTCAAGATTTTTTTCTTTGTCTTTTGCTTTCAGAAGTATGACAGTGATTGATGTGCTCTGGCAATGATTTCTTTGGGTTCAGCCTGTTTGGGATTTGCTCAGTTTCTTAAATCTGTATATGTATATCTTTTGCCAAATTTGGGAAATTTTCAGCTATTATTTCTTTGAGTACTTTTGCCCATTATGTTTCACCTTTCATCCTGGACTCCAAGGCTATAAATATTATCTTTTTATTTTATTTTATTGTATTGTATTTTTTGAGACAGAGTCTCTGTCACCTGGGCTATAGTGCAGTGGTGTCATCATAGCTCACTGCAACCTCAAACTCCTGGTCTCAGGTGATCCTCAGGACTCAGCCTCCCAAGTAGCTGGGACTAGAGGTATGCGCCATCATGCCTAAATAAGTTTTCTATTTTTTGTAGAGGTGGAGTCTCACTCTTGCTCAGGCTAGATCTTTTTTTTAAAAAAAATAATTTCTATAAGTATTACTTTTTATATATATAGCCCTATCATATATATACGTGTATTTATATATAAAATGCATGTATATGTATAAATAACATACATAATACATAATTTATTCATATAATATGTATGCATGGTACATTAATTAAAATATAAAAAATATAATCTAATATATACATAGGATTTATTTTATATTTAAATATATATATATAGTCTACTTTCTCTGTTGTTCACACAAGGTATTCAACATGATGAACAAAACAGATTCCCACATATCAATAGTAACACTGAACATTAACAGTCTTAATGCTCCACTTAAAAGATACAGAATGGATGAAAAATCAAAACCCAAGTATATACTATCTCCAAGAAATACATGTAACTCACAGGGACTCATACAGACTCAAGTTAAAGGAGTCAAAAATAATATTTCATGTAAATGGAATTCAAAAGCAAGCAGGTGTAGCCATTCTCTTATCAGATAAAATCAACTTTAAATCAACAGTGGTAAAAAAAGACAAAGATGTTCATTATATAATGATAAAGGAATCAATATAGCAAGAAGACATAATAATCCTAAATATATATGCCCCTAACACAGGATCTCCCAGATTCATAAAGCAAATTCTACTAGATCTAAACAAAGAAATAAACAGCACCATAATCACCATGGACTTAACAACCCGCTGACAAATCTGGACAGATTATTGAAGAAGAAAATCAACAAAGAAATATTTGACTTAAATGAGACTCTAGAACAAATGGATCTAACACACATTCACAGAACATTCTACCCATAAACTACAGAATATACATTCTTCTCATCAACACGTGGGATGTTTTCCAGGATTGATCATATCTTACACCACAAAACAAGTCTCAGCAAATTCAGAAAAATTGAAATCATACTATGTATCTCCTCATACCACAGTGGAATAAAACTAGAAATCAATTCCCAGAGAAACTCTCAAATCCACACAAAGTCATGGAAATTCAATAACCTGCTGTTGAACAATCCTTGGGTCAATGATGAAATTAAAATGGAAATAAAACAATTCTTCAAAGTGAATGAGAAAGGGAACACAAGCTTTCAAAACCTATGGGATACAGAAAAAGCCATGCTAAGGTGAAAGCTCATTGCCTTAAATGCTTATATCTGTAAGACAGAAAGATTACAAATTAACAACCTAATGTCACATCTCAAGGAACTAGAAAATGAAGAACAAATAAAACCCAAAGCTAGCAGAAGAAAACAAATAAAAAAATTCAGAGAAGAACTAAATGCAATGGAAACCCAAAAAACAATACAAAGGATCAATGAAACAAAAAGTTGGTTATTTGAAAAGATAAACAAAATCAATAGACCACTAGCAAGATTAACCAAAAATAGAAAAGATTCAAATAACCTCAATCAGAAATGAAAAAGGACACTTACAACTGATACCACAGAAACACAAAATATCATCCATGACTACTACAAAAACCTCTATACACACAAACTAGAAAATCTAGAGGAAATGGATAAATTCCTGGAAACACACAATCTCTCAAGGCTGAATTAGGAAGAAATAGAAATCATGAACAGACCAATGACAAGCAGTAAGATTGAGGCAGTAATGAGAAACCTCCCCCCAAAAATGATCTCAGACCAGATGGATTCACGTCCAAATTCTACCACACCTGCAAAGAACTGGTACTCATCCTACAGAAATTACTCCATAACATTGAGAAGGAAGGCATCCTCTCTAACTCATTCTATGAAGCCAATATCACTTTAATAACCAAAGTCAGGAAAGGACACAACAACAAACTACAGACCAATATTCCTTATCAACATAGATGCAAAAATCATCAACAAAATACTACAAAATGAATTCAACAGCACATCAAAAAGATCATTCACTATAATCTGGTGGGTTTCATCCCAAGGATGTAAAGATGGTTCAATATACGCAAATCAACAAATGCAATTCACCACATAAACAGAAGCAAAAACAAAGATCATATAATCATCTCAATAGATGGAAAAAAGCATTCAATAAAATGCAGCACCCTTTCATAATAAAAACCCTTAACAAACCAGGCATAGAAAGAAGATAATGCAAAATTATAAAATCTATAACATGACAAACCCACAGCCAATATCATATTGAATGGTGAAAAGTCAAAAGCCTTCCCTCTAAAAATTAGAACAAGACAAGGATGCCCACTGTCACCACTTCTATTATAGTACTGGAATTCCTAGCCAGAGCAGTAAGTCAAGAGAAACAAATAAAGAGCATTCAATTAGGAAAGATGAAAATAAACTATCCCTGTTTGCCAACAATATGATCTTCAATCTAGAAAACCCTAAAGACTCCACAAAAATTCTCCTAGAATTGAAATAAATTCAGCAAAGTCTCAGGTTACAAAATAAATGTACACAATTATATATACTAATATCAATCAAGTTGAGAGTCAAATCAAGGACTCTATATCATTTATAATAGCTACAAAGAAAATAAAATACCTAGAAATATACTTAATGAAAGAGGTGAAAGATCTCCACAAGGAGAACTGATGAAAGAAGTCATAGATGATACAAGCAAATGGAAAAACATCCCATGCTCATGGTTGGTAGAATCAACATCCATAAAATGTGCAGACTATCCAAAGTGATTTACAGATTCAATGCAATTTTCATCAAAATACCAATGTCTTATTTCACAGACCTAGAAAAAATAATCCTAAGCTTCATTTGGTACCAAAAAAGAGCCCAGATAGCCACAGCAATCTTAAGCAAAAAGAACAAATCTGGAGGCATCACGTTACCTGACTTCAAGTTATACTACATGGCTATCGTAACCATAACAGCTGGAATGGAAAAGAATAGGAAACCCAGAAATAAAACTACATAGCTATGAACAACTGATCTTCAACAAAGCAGACAAAAACATACACTGCAGAAAGGAAGCTCTATACAATAAATGGTGCTGGGAAAATTAGATAGCCACATGCAGAAGAATGAAGCAGGACCCCTATCTCTTGCCATATATAAAAATTACTTCAAGATGGATTAAAGATTAAAGACTTAAAAGTAGGGCATGAAATCATCAAAATTCTAGAAGAAAATGTAGGAAAAACTCTTCTAGACATAAGTCTAGGAAAAGAATTTATGACTAAAACCCTAAAGGCAAATATAGCAACAATAAAAATAAATAAATGGGACTCAACTAAATTAAAAAGCTCTGCACAGCAAAGAAAACAATCAACAGAGTAAACAGGCAACCTACGGTGTGGGAGAAAATATTCACAATCTATATGTCTGACAAAGGACTAATATCCAGACTATACACAGAACTCAAACTAATCAGCAACAAAAAAAACAAACAACCCCATCAAAAACATGGACAAAAGACATAAACAGAATTGTTTCAAAAGAAGATAGACAAATGGACAACACATATATGAAAAAATGTTCAACATCACTAATCATCAAAGAAACGCAAATTAAAACCACAATGATATACTGCGTTACCCTCTCAGAATGGCCATTATTAAAAAGTCAAAAAACAACAGATGCTGGCATGGATGCAGAGAAAAAGAAATGCTAATACACTGTTGGTGGAACTGTAAACTAGTACAACCTCTGTGGAAAGAGTATGGAGATTCCTCAAAGAACTAAAAGTGGACCTACATTAGATCCAACAATCCCACTACTGGGTATCTACCCCAAGGAAAAGAAATTATTTTATCAGAAAGACACCTGAACTCAAATGTTTATCAGAGCACAATTCAAAATTGCAAAGATGTGGAATCAACCTAAATGCCTATCAATTCATGAATGGATAAAGAAAATGTGGTGTATATACATGCCACAGAGTATTACACAGCCATAAAAAAGAATGAAATAATGTCTTTTGCAGCAACTTGGATAGAACTGGAGTCCATTATCCTAAGTGAAGTTCTGCAGGAATGGACAAATAAACACCATGTGTTCTCACTTATTAGAGCTAAACGATGGGTACACACAGGCACAGAGAGATATAAATGACATTGTAAACTAAGAAGTGGGGAGAATTGAAAGGGGGTGATGTGTAAAAACTTACCGATTGGGTACAATGAACACTGTTCTAGTGATGGACACACTGAAAGCCCTGATTTCAGCATTATACAGGGTATTCATGTAACAAAAACATTTGTACCCCTTTAATATTTTGAAATAAATAAAATTAATTAATTAATTAATGTGTTGTGGTTTTCTTTCTTTTTTTTTAAGTCTTGCATGACTTCCCCTTTCCTGGTCCTCTGGCCAGAGAGAGCAGACAATTTGCTCAGCAATGTTTTATATCACCCGTTGGCATTTCTGGGTTGCTGACTTCTTTGTCTCCAGATATTGGATGTCATATGAGGCAAACAGAAAACTCTGGGAACTCACCACCATGTCATTCCTGGTTCCAAGGTCCCTATCTGGCTTCTATTCTTTTTTCCACCTTTTAGAGTCTTCCTATGTTTGTTTAACATGTAATGTCCAGGGTTTTTAGCTGTACTTAATGGGAGAAATAGGGAAAAGTACATTTATTTTATCTTTCTAGAAGCAAAAGTTCCTGTCCAGCAAATTAAAAAAAAAAACAAAAAAAACTGCTCTTCAAATCCACATTGGCCAGATTTGAGTGTGATTTATAATTTTTGTATGATGTCAGTTGAGTGTCCATTTCCCTTACTCTAAGTTTCTCTTCTGCCAGTGGTCAAAGTCATTTCACTAGTACAATGTAACAAGAAATGCTAATCTTCTTTGTGGAGATTCAAACCAAGCCCTTGCCTTGAGATTTCTGCCAAAATCAGAAGCCAATTACAAACTTTTTAAAAGCCTTGTTTCTTGTTCTCAAACTCCTTCAAGCTTTTGCTTCATCTCTCAGTTTAGTCTTGAGTATTTTATTTGCTGATCTGCTATTTAGTGATTCTCAGAGTGACAAAACTATGCTAATCTTTCACAGAATCTACATGGCTAATATGACCGTATCCAATGATATTAAATATAAGCCACATACAACACAACACCCAATAAGAAACACCACAAGTCTATGATTGGTGAGATGGTTTATCAATAGGTTCCAACAAGAAACAGAGCGCTTACTCAAGTTAGAATAAATAGAAGAGGGTTTATTTTACAGAAATTATTTACAAAAAATCTACAGACAACTACTTACAAAAGTGATATTGCAAGGAAGAGAGAGTACTTATACCACCTGGAAGGAGACAGTCACACAGAGAAGTCTGTTTAGAGAGCAGTTTTTGAAAAGTTGGTGAAGAAGGTAGTATGTGACTGCTCTTGTATCCCTATTTTCTCACAAATTTCAGCTGAGTAATTTGAGTGTATGCATTCCCCACCATTAGCACTTTAATATTATTGTATCCCCCTAAAATAGTGTACAATTAGAAGATCCATTTTTATTTTCCGCTTCTTTTGGGCTCAAAAAAGTATGGAATCAATTTTGGAAGCAGCATGGCTACATCTTTAGTATTCAAATGGTATTTCGTCTGCAATTACTACAAGGCTTGAGATAAAGGAAGCATCTGAAACCTGGTGACCCATGACTGATATTAATGCCAATACTTTCCCATGGAATCCTACAGAGATGGACACAGAGCAAAGAGAAAATAGGAAAAGAAGATGGATTCGTGATTACAAAGAAAGGCAATAGACTATAGAAACTCTGTCTTCTTAGAGGATGAACCAAAAGCCAACATATTTCATGAGATGATGTGCTGCAAAGTGGAAAGCTGGGAGGGTGATGGGGAGAATCAACAGCCTGGAGCACTGATATTAAAGCAAATGAAACCTCTAGAAGGAGGATGAGAGTCGGGGGATGTCATTCAATCCCATCTGTCACCACTCTGACAATGGGGACGGCGCAGAGAAAAGAAGCAACCATTTGGAAGAGTTCTGAACAATCTATTGAGAAAATGCTCTTAACTACAGTCATGCACCTCATAAAGATGGTCTGGTCAATGACAGACCTCCTATGCAATGGTGGTCTTATAAGAGTATGATACCGTATTTTTACTGTACCTTTTCTATTATCAGTTATGTTTAGGCATATAAATACTTACCATTGTGTTGCAATTGCCTACAGCATTCAGTCTAGTAACAAACACACTGTACAGGTTTGTAGCCTCAAAACAGTAGGCCACACCATACGGCCTAGGTGTGTAGTAGGCTATACCATCTAGGTTTGTGTAAGAACACTCTATGTGTGCATACGATAATAAAATCACCAAATGATACATTTCTCAGAAAATATCCCCATTGTTAAGCAATGCATTATAGTACTCAAAAGCACAGATGTTTCTCGATTTATGATGGGGTTATGTTTCAACAAACCCACCTTAAGTTGAAAATATCGTAAGCTGACAATGCTTTTAAATAAAGCTAACCTACTAAACATCATAGCTTAGCCTAGCCTACCTTAAATGAGCTCAGAACACTTACTTTAGCCCACAGGTGAACAAAAGCATCTGGCAACACTCAACTGTAGAGTATTGGTCATATAAATAGCCCTCATGCTCACGTGGCTGACTGGGAGCTGTGCAAGAGGGTATTTTACTGCTTTCTACCGAATGCATATTGCTTTTGCACTATCATAAAGTCAAAAAATCGTAAGTTGAGCCATAGTAAGTTGGGGACCATCTGTACTGATTTTGAGACAATTTTCTACATTATTGAGAGGATATAGAAACTATTAAAATCTTTTAATAGATATGACACCATACGGTGGCATACCAAATTAGCTGTGCCAGTAATTAACTCAGGTTAAATTATTTCATTTCTAGTGCTAGATTTTCTCATTATAGTAATTGTTTTAAGTAAGGAAAGACAGATGGTACTTCACTCTTATTTTCACTTATTCTAGTTTTTGGTATTGTTTAATTTGCCACTTTATTGTTGGATAAAGTATGCTGTTATATGTTTTTATGTTGAAAAATATACATATTTTTAATGAGACATGGCAGTGGAAACTTCTGAAAGTTTTATGAATTCCCGTGAGTTTCTGTGATTCAACTGGTGGTAGAAGATTCAGGAAAAAATGTTACACAAACCATTCTGGAGCTTTCCCTAACATTAAAACATAAATAAGAGAGTCCATGAGAGAGTTTTGATGCTAGGAGTTCTTTTTTTCTTTTCATCTTCCTCATTCATCTTCAGTGAGTACTTTATGGATTATTAAATTCAAATAAAAAGAACTGACTCACAAGCACTTCTTATTTATCTTATCCAAAATGTCATAGAACTCCTTATCTAAAAAGAGAAAACCTATCCACTTACCAAATGGGAATTTATGTCAAGTGACAAACACCAAATGGTTTGGTGTTATACTTTCCATCTTGAAGGGGTCCCAGATACTGCTATACTCAACATGAAAAATATTTGCTTAAAAAGATTGCTACTCACATAGACTATATCAATCGCACGGATAATAATAAAAATAATCTTTTAACACAGCAAGTTACGTTTGGTAAATGAATGGAAATGATACTTTTCGGAAATAATTAAAATTTTTAAAATATTTTCATCATTGCTCTTTGTTGTTTTTTTTTTTTTTTTGAGACAGAGTCTCGCTTTGTTGCCCGGGCTAGAGTGAGTGCCGTGGCGTCAGCCTAGCTCACAGCAACCTCAAACTCCTGGGCTTAAGCGATCCTAAGCCTCAGCCTCCCGAGTAAGCTGGGACTACAGACATGCGCCACCATGCCCGGCTAATTTTTTTCTATATATATTTTAGTTGGCCTCATCATTGCTCTTTGTTATATGAAATTGATCTATAAACTCAATGTTAATACAGATAGGTGATCCTAATCAGGACTTCCCAACCAGTGTGCCCTGAATGGCTTTAAAGGTATGCAAGGATGGTAATCTCTACATAGTTTGGGGCTGCCTTTTGGGAGCCCCAAGACCACAAGGAGCCTCTGGTATCTTGCACATATATTTTATGTATATTTTGATATGAAAATATCTGGAAACCACTGGCCCTAGTTATAGACTATTACATAAAAAATGAACTGTTATTTTATATAGAAGTTTGTCCAGGATATTATAAAATCAAATCTCTTTATAAAAGTCCTCTTTATAATGACATTTTTCATTTGAAAGGAAAAATGTATCTACTGCTCAAAATTTGCTCCCAAGTTTGAAAATACACAGTCCATCTTCAGCTTAAGGGAGAAACTTCCCACTTGGGAGAATGGAATGAGGGTTTATAAATGATTCCTTAATATGACCAGGGCAGTCAGGATGTCTTCAATTTGGTGACACTCTAATTATTATGCAGACTAAGTCTACAGCCTATACTAGGGAGGCTAGTTGGAAAAAATATGCCTGTGTTATATGGTGTTGTTATGCCATATGCTTTTTCACTTAAAAAATATTACCCATGACAAGCCACCTTCCAAGGGGAGAAGCTCTAAAGACAGCAGGAAACCCAGTCCTGGGTGAAGGACATTTGATGTCCACAGCATTTGACATTAGTATCTTTGATATGTTTCCTCATTCTCAGCAATGGCAGAATGGGGGGAAATAAAAAACAGCTTGTGAGGCCAGGCTCATGCCTGTAATCCTAGCACTCTGGGAGGCCGAAGCGGGAGGATCGCTCGAGGTCAGGAGTTCGATATCAGCCTGAGCAAGAGCGAGACCCTGTCTCTACTAAAAAAATAGAAAGAAATTAACCGGACAAGTAAAAATATATAGAAAAAATTAGCCGGGCATGGTGGCACATGCCTGTAGTCCCAGCTATTCGGGAGGCTGAGCAGGAGGATCACTTGAGCCCAGGAGACTGAGGTTGCTGTGAGCTGGGCTGATGCCACGGCACTCTAGCCTGGGCAACAAAGTGAGACTCTGTCTCAAAAAAAAAAAACAAAAAACAAAAAACAAAAAACACAGCTTGTGAAAATAGAAAACCAAAAGAGGTCTGAGATCTAAACCCCTTTTCAGAAAACTGTGGTTTGGAGTGGTGAGGAAATTCTAATTCCTAACAGAGTACTTGCTGGATTGAGCTCTTTGCTCAATGCTCCAGTCCCTCCTCAGGAGGATGTTCAAAACTCTATGCAATGTTTCTGAAAGACAGTGGGTTATACACCGTTCAGTTAGTCTCCCAGGTGGCCCTGTTTGCTCCACAGTGTAATCATTCCCTGGTTTCTCTCCCGTTTCATGTCTTTGGCACTTGCTCTACATAGCTTTTCGCTAACTGCACTCTAAGAAGTCCTCATAGAAACAGGGGTTGAAATGACTGATGAATTCTACAGAAACGTTTTCTTGTGGTACAACCTGTCTTCCAGCAAAGTTTCATGTCCATGAAAATAATCACGTGCCATTAAGAAAACAATACTATCCATTTTAATTAATGCACTTTCTGTGAGTAATCAATAAGAAGGCTAGATGAGCCAGTGTTTACAAATTCATATTTTTAGTAGGGGTACTTGACTACTCCACAGATCTTGTCCTCTGCTGAAATGTTCCTTTAAAATATTTTGATTTATTATGGTTAAGTGTAAGCTGAGGTGGACTATTAATTGATTACAAATAAATTTGAATTAAACCCAGACATCAATAACAGTATTAGAAAAAAATGCATTGGATCTACATGCTAGATAGAGAGTACCTCAGTTGTGAAATTTACCTTCTCTGAAAGCTGACACCAGAAATTAAAATAGGCAGTCCCTGGACTGAATTTAGCCTACAAAACATTTTCTTTGGGTTGTATAGTATTTTAAAACAATTTAGCAGTAGTGACCAACATTTGAAAAATCAGAATATTTTTGCACAAGATCAAGAATTTCCTTGGCTTCAATTTTTCAAAAAGTCACCTTTTGGCTTCCCTGAACCTTCAATCTTCAGGGATTCTCTATAGCTGCCCCTTTAAGCAGGTGTGAGCAATGTAGTGTGTCACATTTCCCACCCAGTCCAATTCACTCATTTATCCATTCATTCAATAAATATTTCCTGAGTAGCTACCATGTGCCAGAAGACATTGTGCTAGATTCTGCCCTTCTCAAATTTACAGGTTAATGGGAAATGGACAGTGAACAATTCTACACAATTGCTAATTTAGAAGAGTGCTATAAAGAAGTAAAGGGTGCTAAGAAACCAGTTGATACGGTGTCCTGAACTATTCAAGGAGTGGAGCAGGAAGGGTCAGAGAAAGTTTTCCTGCAGAAGCAGATCTCTGAGCTGGGATATTAAAGACTGGAAGTTAACTCTAGGAGAGTTAAGACCAGCAGAGGCATAGTGTGTTCTAGGATGAGGGAAGAGTAGAATGGGACTTGAAGGGACTATAGATTGATTATTCAATGACCTCAAAGAATTGCAGCGTGTCCAGGCAAAGAACAAGGGGATGCCTGGCATAAATGAGCCCAGGGGTAGGTGTATGCAGGATCAGACCAGGAGTTCTGGGGGTCATGTTCAAATGATTGGTCTTTGTCTGTAAGAGCAGTGAGTAGACATTGAGGGATTTTTTCAGCAAGTAAGTATCAGAAGACAAATTGCACTTTAAAAGTAGCATTCTGATTACTAGGTGAAAAAATATTTTTGGAGGCAAGAATGGAAGCAGTTGAGGATGATATGAACTACAGTTGACCGTATATAAAATGGCTCAAAACACTGAAATGAATGTTACAAACTTTAAAGACACTGGAAATTGCATAAGGCCATAAAGGGAGACCTTCCATTTGCTGCCTCGGACCTGTTCTATCCTGCTGTGTGCCCAGAAGGCTGGCCCACAAGGACTGCCTCCATAGGTTCACCTACCTGCTGCCTTCTGTATGTTCAGCCAATTGGTGGCACCAACAGATCAGAGGGAGGTAGGAGTGAGGTTAGGGCATTTACTGAGCCAGCTCCCTCCCTGCTGGATCACTAGATCATTAGTGGTTGCTTTCCTCTTCCAAAGAGCACAGCTCCTGTCAGACTACAGCTCTCTCCAGTTTCTGTAATGTTTACCACTCCTTGCTAAGGGCACCAATGGTTTCTCACTGTTGCTCACACAGGGTTTCATCACTCATCATACATATCTAAGTAGTTCCTTCACTGAGCTCTCCTTTGTTATCCACACTTGAGTGTGCCATTTGTTTCCTGCCAAGATCCTTGGCGTTAGTCCGAATTATGACCATTAGTTGGAAGCAAGTCCAGTTAGGTGCTTTTAAAACCTCCTAACCCTACTATCTTTAAAGGTAAAGAGGCAAAGTCAATGATAATAAAATCACACTGACAAATCCAAAAGAGAAGCATTAGAAGTATCATTCTGCCCATCATCTCTCTCAGAATGAGGTCAAGAAAATATTGAGAATAAATAAGCACATGGGAGAGACGCAGGAAGGGACAATGGAATAGATGCTATCTTGTAGTGGTCCCCTCATCAGGCCAGTTGCTGAGAGTACTCATGGCTTGAGTCCCAGCTGAGGTGCTCTCTAGGCCAAACCTTTAGTCAAAGAGAGTCAGCATGAAATGACTGTGGATGAGGGTGTTTAAAGGCCCACACAGGTCATCTCTGATGGCCATCCCACGTCCCAACTGAGGACCTGTTGTGGGTGCAACATCCTCTCTCTCCCAGGCCTGCTTCTCTCACCCTTCACAGATGTTGATCCCAGGGACATTCCTCAGTAAACTTCCCACATGCTAACCCCTATTTCAGAGTCTGCTTCCTAAGAAACCTAACCGAAGACAGGTATTATGATCTATTTTATTATAAAAATGTAAAAACCTCAAAGGTCAGAATTTCAAATAGAAATACGATAATACCAGTCAGTGAGTTTTATAAAAGTCCATGCAGTATTCATTCTCTTAATACAGATTTCCACATTAAAAACTTGATATGGCCAACTTGTCTTTTTTTAGGTAGGTGACTGACACACAAATCTGTGTTAAAAGTATAGATTCTCGTGGTTTTGGAAAGTGGCACTATTTTAAGGCTGATTAAGAGGAACGACCTTTAGAGAAATGTGTCCCATGAAGATGTATCTATCACAGTAGGCTGTGAAAGGGGACAGACAAAGGCTTTAGTATGATATATATTTCCCCTAGGACATTCGTAAATTTAGCTACTGTTTACTCAGTCCTTACTATATGCCAGACCATGTGGTAAGTGCTCTCTGTGTATTATTTGGTGTAATTCACACAATAACCACTTAAAGGAGATGACTGTATCATTCTACCACAAGTAGACTAGAAAAGGATCAAGCCAATGGTAGGACAATGTAGGTTCAAGTTGCCAAATCTCCCTGGGCATCAACTTCCTCAGCTGAAATGGGTAAGAGAGCTACCTATCGATGTGTGGCAGGGACTAAATGAGATTCAAGAGGGTTGTGGGGATGCTTTGTAACCTAAGTTGTTATGCCAGTGTTAGGAATGATAATAAATGTAGTTTGTGTGTGAGTGAGTGAGTGAATGGGTACATGTATTAGAGAGAGTGAGAGAGAGAGAGCTGGTATTCAACAGACTATCAAATTGGCACCCCCTTTTCTTCATTTTATCCATGAGCAATAATGATACACAAATTAAATTTTCTCTTTCAAATTATTTAATTGACACAGACAAGATGGTCATATACCAAAAGGATGAAAAAAGTGGGATATGGAGTCAGAAAAATGACAAAGTTGAAAGCCATTTTATCATACAAATCATGCCTTCTACTGCTCCCTTTTCCTTTTTAAAACAGGATTGCCAATTACTATTATTCAAGTTAGGGGCTGATCACTTCTATGGAGTGAACTGGTCCCTCTGCTTCCTCACACTCAAGAATATGTTTGCTTGACAATACTCCACTCATCCTCTTTAAAAAGTTACCTGATCAGAAGTCTTTTAAGTCTTACCTGTTCACTTTAGAATGATAAAACACCAGTCCAAACCCAAATGGAGTTGCTCAGCTGCATGTCATTATGATTGGTGGGGTTCGTGTCAGAATTTTGTAAGAACTACTATAAGTTTCATTTACATCCTCTGGAGTGCTGGGTCACTGGGAGACATTTATAACTAAAACTGTTGTTCATATACAAGCTATAGAAGAAGAATGCAGCTCCGAATGGGAAATATGCTGAAAGCCTACCCACATAAATTTGACTTAATATTACTAACTTGGGTGGATAGATCATCGTTCATAGGCCTGAGTGAGTAAAACCAGTGTCATGGAGCTTGAATTACAGGGAGAGGAGCACTGGTTTATCAGGCAGGCTTCAAATGCAAACGCAACTCAGAAATTTCCATATGTTCTGTTCTGATATAAAAAGAGATGTTTTTGAGAGCCTTGGAGAAGGCACTGCAAGGAGTGGTGACCTGGTTGTAAAGTTTGCACTTCATATAATAGCAAGAATGATAAATTTTTAAGAACAATGTTTCAGGAACCTTGGGGAGCATTTACAAGATTTGGCATAGTTAGTACCATAGTTTTGTCTTTAGACAGAAAACAGGGAAAAACCTTCTAGTTATCTGGGAATGGCCTAAATCCTCACTCACCCATTCATTCACTTATTCAAAATACAGTCTTTGAGCAACTACTATATTCCAGCTTCTGTGCATAGACTGAATATGGAGAAAGAATAAAGCATTTTTTTTTCCTCAAAGTGCTCACAGACTTAGGAATCATGATGTTAAGAGAAGTGGGCTCTTTTTCTCTTTTCTGGACAATAAGATAATTCTTCACTCTTCGTTGTACATTTCTCCTGACAGTTACGATGGGAAAAAGGAAAGGAAATTAGAAAGGATAGAGAAAAGACAGGGTGGGGAGAAGAAAGAGAAGAAAGAAGATAAAACAAGAAGGAAATCAAAGGCAATGTCATCATAGTTGCTTCAGGGGAGCCAAGGCTTGATCCCAAACTAAGGTACAGCTACCCCAGAAGTGATCAGCTCAAAAAGACTCTTAAATTTTTGTTTCATCTACCCCAACTTCTAATCCTATCCCTTAGAATAAATTTAAAAAATGAACGACTACATGCAAGCCCTTTTGAAGCACTATTTTTTGAGGAAATCTAGCTTAAGACAAGTGCCATTCAAAGTGTACCTAATGCTGGGTCGACACACACTGGCCCCTGGCTAATTTATACAGATAGTTATGGAACTGGTACCATGGCCCTCATAGCTGTGTCTATGTGACCAGGTCCAGCCTTCTCTAAAAATAGTTATAATTTTATTTTACTTTATTTCATTTATTATTCCACATGATGTAGTGGACCAAGTCCTGAGCTGGCAAATAAAAAGAAAAAAAAAATGTCCCATATCGTAGCTCATTAGGGAAATTCAAATTAAAACCCCAGTGAGATACCACACACATCTATTACAATTATTACAATTAAATTAAAAATTCTGAGAACACCAAGTGCTTTTGAGAATGCAGAGCAGCTGCAGCTCTCACATATTGTTAGTGGAAATGCAAAATGGTACAGCTACTTTGAAAAGCAGACTGGGCAGTTTTTTATAAAGTTAAGCAGATATTTACCATATAACTCAACAATCCACTCAATTCAAATATCCTTCAGTTGATAAGTTTGATAAAAAAAGAACTGTGGCACATCCATGCAATGAAATACCATCCAGCAATAAAAAGGAATGAACTACTATACATGCAACAATGTGCACTATCAAATAAATTATGCTGAGTGAAAGAAGACAGACTTAAGGGCTGTGTACTGTATGATTCCAATTATATGGCATTATCACAAAAGGCAAACAATAGGACAGAAAACAGATCAGTAGTTTTCTGTGGCTGGAGGTAGAGGGGAAGGGTTGATTATACGGGGCAATGGGAAAACTTTTTGGATGCTGTAACTATTCTATTAATAACTGTTTTCTTAATAACTTAGGTTATTAAGTATGAAATGTCCCAATTTCCTTAAGTACTAAAGTTTGACAGTTGATACCTCTGACATTTCACTTTGACACTTCTTATTTTATTTTAATTGTGAAGGTAAATCCTCCATTTTTCAACGCACAATTTGGCTTGTGATTATCTTTCAAAATTTTTTTACAGTAATTTTTGTGAAACCATTGATAAGTCAAAAATTCAAGTTATTTTCAAATATGAGTTCCATTGTGGAACCAATACAGCACAGACAGTTCAAAATATCAATGAAGTGTTTGAGAAGGATGTGGTTCCAATGATACGGTTAATTCTTTACTGCATTTATGTTTTAATTGAAAAATAAAAATTATATATATTTATCATATACAACATGATGTTCTGAAATATGAATACATTGTGAAATGGCTAAATTGTGCTAATTAACATGCAATTATCTCACACATCATTTTTTATTGAGTTGATTCTTTTTAGATAAATGTAGTATAGAAATTTACTTTCTTCTAGAATTACTAATATAAAGTTCACTGTTAATCACAGTCAAAAAGCACACTCAGTGGGAGAGCAATAAATATCATTCTCATTGAATGAAAAGGAAAAAAAGAAATGAATATGTGGATACATTTTATTAAGTATCCAGTTGAGAAATTTAATAACGAATTGCCTTGATTTTCTTACTAGAGGTAATATTATAAAGAAAAAGTAAATTTAAAAGTAGGAAAAAATGTTCAGAACAACTGGTAAGGAAAGGGGAAATGGCATTAATTAGGAGTGAACAAAGATCTAAGCATGAAGAGTTTTTCAGAGATGCAGTACTAAAATCCTCTCTGTAGAGTGGAAAGCCCACAAGATGAAAAAGCCTACATCTTATTCTTCCAGAAAGAACAGAATGAGTGTAATTGATATAACAATCCTCAAGATAACACACAGAAATATTGTAGCAGGATTTGATATATAAATTAAAAGAAGACTTCAACCATATACCCACGCTTGTTCCAATTAAAGTGAACAAATTTCCTAAATTAGCTGAATAGAAAATTAAACTATATTACAAATCATTGAAAACTGGAACTCACATTTCTGTAATAAATAATCTATACAGTTATAGGAATAATCACTCACATATAAAGGTTGATTTAAAATAGTATTCCTAGAAGAAAAAGTGAGCCTTTACGCTTGTAGAGAGTGAAAAGTGTAAAGTAGGAAGTAATGTCTTATGATCTCCTGATATTCAAATGTAGTAATTAAAATCACTTTAAAAACAAAGCAAATGCTGTTTTATTTGGGGAAAATATCCATCTTTTTCTTTCAGTATTATAAAAGCAGTATTTTTATTTTCAATTTCAAAACAAAAAAAATAATAAATTTGTAGCTAAAAACTTTCCCATAATGAAAACTGTAGTCTTAACTAGCAGTCACATTCTACCATTTAAAGAAAAAATAATACCAATTCCACTTAAGCTCTGCCAAGAAATACAGGAAAAGGAAATCTCTTTCAATTCATTTTATAACACCATTATTTCTTTGATACCAAATCAAAGACATTACAAAAAACAGATAATTCCAAACCAACATTCATCATGAGCATAGATGCAAAAGTCCTTAACAAACATTCGGGAATTGAATCTAGAAATTTATAAAATGGATAATACATTATGCCCAGTAAGATTCATCATAGGAGGTAAGGTTGGCTTAATATTGAAAAATTATATCATAGACTAAAGAAGAAAAATTATATAGTCATCTCAATGGATGCAGAAACAGCATTTGACAAAATTCAATATCTAGTCATGACAAAAATTCTCAGTAAATTAGAAACTGAAAAAAGCAGCTTTCTCAACTTGTTAAGTTTGATACCTACAAAATAAGCTACAGTTAATAATTATGCATATTGTGTTTCCCTTAACAATTTATAGATGTCTTCTCTCACCACTTTTGTCTAATTTTGTATTATATTTCATTGTCACTCACACAATAAGGCAAGAAAAGACTGGAAAAGAAAAAGTAAAATGTCCTTATTAATAGATGATATAACTGTCTTTGTGGAAAACTCAAAGGAACCTATAAAAATGCTCGAAGAACAAATAAATGAGAAACTTCTACAAGAAAACATAAGAGGAAATCTTTGTAACTTTGGGTTAGGCAAAGATTTCCTAGGACACAAAAAGCATAAACCATAAAAGAAAATTTTGATAAGTTGGACATCACCAACATTTATTAAAGGACAGTGTTATGAAAATGAAAGGAAAGTCACGGACTGGAAAAGATATTTGCAATAAATATATCTGATAAAAATACCTTTATCTAGAGTATGTGAAAACTTTCATAATGCATTACTAAGAATAAGAAAAATACAGTTTAAAACATGTATAAAAGATTTAAACACTTGACCAAAGAAGATACATTAAGGTGAACAAAAAACATGAAATGATAATCAACATCATTACTCATTAGGGAAATGCAAGGTAAAACTATAACTGAATACCATTACATCCACTAGGATGGTTAAATTAAAATAAATAACAATACCAAGTGTTGGCAAGGATATGGAACAACTGGAATCTTGTGTATTTACTAGTGGGAATGCAAAATGGTCCAGATACTTATATACTTATCCTATGATCCCCTTGTGGGTACTTTCCTAAGAGAAATAAAAAAAAATATTTTAACACAAAGTCTTGCATGTGAATGCCCATATCAGATTTATTTATAGTAGTAAAAAACTGATTGATCTCATGGAGATCTCATGGAGACAGAGAGTACAATGATGGTTACCAAAAGCTGGGAAGGGTGAAGTGGCGGGAGATAAAGTACGGATGGTTATCAGGTGCAAAATATAGTTAGATATATAGCTAGAATGAACCATATGTGATAGCACAACAAAGTGACTATAATCAACAATAGGTTAGGGTATAATTTAAAATAACTAAAAGAGTAGAATTGAAATGTTCCTAACACAAAGAAATGATAAATGTCTGAGATGGTGGATACCCCAATTACCCTGATTTGATTAATTCACATTGTATGCCTGTATCAAAACATCACATGTACCCTATAAATATATACAACTATTATGTACCCATAATAATTAAAAACAAAAAAATTAAAATCAAGCAACTACAAAAATAAATAAATAAAAATTTTAAAAAGATTTCGAATCTACAACCTAACTTTCCCTTTTACAATGCTTGAAAAAGAAGAGCAAATTAAATCTAAAGGAAGCAACAGGAAAGAAATAATAAAGATTAGAGTAGATATATAGAATAGAAAAGTAATAGAGAATATCAGTAAAATCAAAAGCTGGTTCTTTGAAAAGATGAACCAAATTAACAAATTTTTAGCTAAAGTGACCAAGGAAAAAAAGAGAGAAGATTCAAATTACTAGAATCAGAAATAAAAAGAAGGGATATTACCAACAAACTTATGGAAATAAAAATGATTATAAAGGAATTCTCATTTGTTGAAATTAGAATTAGACAATTTTAGGTGAAATGGACAAATTTCTACAAAGACACAAACTACCAAAACTGATTCAAGGAGGAATAGACCATTTTACTAGACCTGTACCAAGTGATGAGATTGAGTTATTGATCAAAAGACTGCCCACAAAGAAAAGACCAGACCCAGATGATTTCTCTGCTGACTTCTACCAAACATTTAAAGAATATCAATTCTTCACAAACTTTTCCAAAAAAATTGAAGAGGAAGGGACACATTCCAAATCACTTTATGAGACCAATATTATCACAGTACCAAAACCAGACAAAGACATCACAAGAAAACAATAGACCAATATCTATTATAAATATGGAAGCAAAAATCTTTAACAAATTACTAGTGAACTGTATTCAGCAACATATAAAAAGAATTATACACCACAACTAAATGGATTTATCCCAAAAAGGAAAGGTTGGTTTAATACTGAAAATCAATTAATGTAATACCTCAGATCAGTAGAATTTTTAAAAATTACATGATCATCTCAACAGTGCAGAAAAAGCATTTGACAAAACCCAACACTCTTTCATGATTAAAAAATAAACAAAGTCAATTAGGCAAGGAGGCACCTGGATTGGAAAGGAAGAAGTAAAACTAGCTCCATTTGCAGAAGACATAATCTTGTATGTAGAAAATCCTAAGGAATTCATTAAAAAACTATTAGAACTAATACATGAGTTCAGCAAGGTTGCAGGATACAAGATCAATATGTAAATATCAGTGTATTTCTATTCAGTTGCAATGAACTAACTGAAAATAAAATTAAAAAAACAATTGCATTTACAATAGCATCAAAAAACCCAGAGGTATAAAGTTAACAAAATCAGTGCAAAACTTATACTCTGAAAGATACAAAAAATTGTTGAAAGAAATTAAATAACATCAAAATAATTGGAAAAAACATGTTCTTAGATGGGAAGACTTAACATTGTTAAGATTGCAATACTTCCTGAACTGATCAATAGATTTAACTCACTCCTCATCAGAATCTCAGCTGATTCCTTTGTAGAAATTGACATGCTTATTCTAAATTCATATGGAATTGAATGGAAAACACAAAGGCAAAACAATCTTAAAAAAGAACAAAGTAGGAGGACTGAAATTTGCTGATTTCAATACTTTCTACAAAGCAACAGTCATAAGGATACTGAGGCTCTGGCACATACAGATGGGTGCAATAGAATTGAGAGTCCAGAAACAAAGCCTACATCTCTGCTCAACTGATTTTACTTAACACATAAAGAGGCCAAGATCATTCAGTGTGGAAAGAATAGTATTTATAACAAAGAATGCTGAGACAACTGTGTAGTCTCATGCAAAAGAACAAAATTGGACCCTTACCTCAAACCTTGCTTACACAAAAAGTAACTCAAAATAGATCAAAGTCCTTAATGTATGAGCTAAAACTAGAAAATTTTCAGAAGAAAACATCGGTAAAAATATTTATCACCTTGGATTAGAAAAGGATTCTTACAAGTGACACTAAAAGCATGAGCAAAAAAAAAAAAAAAAGATAAATTTACTTCATCAAAATTTAAAATGTGTGCTTCAAAGGACACCATCAAAAAAGTAAAATAAATAAATAAATAAATAAAAAAACCATAGAATGGGAGAAAAAAATTGAAAATTCTATATCGCATTTGTATCCAGGAACTTATATCTAATCTAATACAAGGGACTTGTATCTAGTATACATAAGAAACTCTTACTACTCAATATAAAAAGACAAATAACTCAATTTAAAAATGGGCAAAAACCTGAATGGACATTTCTGTAAGGAAGATAAGAAAGGTTGAAAAGCACATGGTAAATTGCTTAACATTGTTAGTCATCAGAAAAATGCAAATTGAAACCACAATGAGATAACAATTCACACTCACTAAAATGACTAAAAACAAAAAGTCAGATAAAAACTAATGTTAGTGAGAATGTGGTGAAATCAGAACCCTCATACCTTGGAATGTAAAATGGTTTAGATGCTTTGGGAAACTGGCAGTTTCTCAAATAATTAAACATAGAGTTACCATATGATCCAGAAATTCCACTTCACCCAGGAGAAATAAAAACATATGTCCACACAAAAACTTGTACATAAATGTTCATATATATGGCATTAGTATTATTAGTATTATGTTCATACATAAATGTAATATATTCATAATAGCCCAAAGATGGAAACAACCCAAATGTCCATAAACTGATGAAAGTATAAACCAATTATGATATATCCATATAATGAAATAATTCAGCCATATTAAATAGAAAGGAATGAAGTACTGACACATGCTAGAACACGAATGAACCTTGAAAAAGTTATGTTAAGTGAAAGAAGCCAGGCACAAAAGACAACATATTATAGGCTTCTGTTCATATGAAATGTCTAGAACAGGGAAATCGATATAGACAGAAAGTACATTAGTGGTTGCTTAGGACTGTGGGGATGGTGAGGTAAGGGAGTGATATCTAAAGGGTATGAGGTTTATTTTTGAGGTGATGAAATATCCTAAAATTGACTGTGGTGATAGTTGCACATATCACTGAATATACTAAAAAACATTGAATTGTACACTTTATTTATTTATGTATCTATCTGCAGAGAGGAGGGTCTTGCTCTGTTGCCCAGGCTTGTCTCAATCTCCTGGCCTCAAGCAATCCTCCTGCATCGACCTCCCAAAGCACTGTGATTACAGACATGAGCCACTGCGCCTGGCCTGAATTGTATACTTTAAATGGTAAATTGTTTGGTATGTGAATTATAAAGTTGTTAAAATCTTATTAAAAGAGTACCTACTATATGCTTCCATTTATTTGAAATTTTAGAAGAGGCAATACTGTAGTGACAATAAGTAGATCAATCATCGCCAGGGCCCAGGAATGGGGACAGGACTGACTGCAAAGAGATCCAATGGAACTTTTGAGGTCATGGAATTATTCTATATCATGACTGTGACCGTGGTCCTGTTATTGTAAATATTTGTCAAAATTCATCATTTGTACATTTAAAATTAAAGACTTTTAATGTATGTAAATTACATCTTAAGGCTAATTTTTAAAAGGTAATTTTTTTTTTAATTTCAGCTCATTATGGGGGTACAAAAGTTCAGGTTATATATATTGCCCATGCTCCCCCCTAATGTATGTAAATTACATCTTAAGGCTAATTTTTAAAAGGTATTTTTTTTTTAATTTCAGCTCATTATGGGGGTACAAAAGTTCAGGTTATATATATTGCCCATGCTCCCCCCATCCCCCCCGAGTCTGAGCTTCAAGTGTGTCCATTCCCTAGACAGTGCACATCACACTCATCATGTAGGGAGGCACCCATCCCCTCTCCCCACCTCCATCCCCCCAAGTCAGAACTTCAAGCGTGTTTAAAATACCATGTGATTTCAGATTTTGCTAGGTCATAAATCCTCTAGATGGAATATTAATACCAAATGATGGCACAAACATTTTGATAGCCTTGGTAAACACTAAATACTTTAGCCAGTTTCTTTTAAAAAGCAATTTTACACACCATTGCAAAGTATTCCTTCATTAAGTGGTCAGAGATTGACACATTTGGTCATAAATGGGCCCAAAAATGCATATCTATTTTTGGGATAAAGACTCTTAGTTATATGATAGAATCTATGAAGTGGAAATTGTATCTGGATACAAGGCAGTTTTCTTCCCTAAATAATTCTTCAGCAAACACAGAGTTTTCTTGTATTCAAGTCTTTATATATTCTCTCATTACAGAGTGCTTTCTCAAGCACTTTGTTCTGAACCTGACAAAATTGGTTCTTTTGAAAAAATAAAATAAAAAGAAATTTAACACAGATTTGGTGTTTTTCCTGGAGGAATGACTTCATTACAGTAAGATTGGATGTCACTGGAAACAAGCCTTTTAAAGAGCAACTCAGAAAGTGATTACACTGTGGAGATCAGGAATATAAACCTACAGGACAAACGATGGACCTCATTTACTTGTATGCTCTAGCATAAGTAATATACCAAAAGCTGAATGCGACTGAATTTTAATAAGCTAACATTTAGGGTCCGTGAGCGGCGATCCCGGCTGTTTATTGTTATTAGGTGAATGCACAGTCATGCTTTCTGAGCCTAACTTACTGGTTCTCAATTTGCCCCAGGACAGAGAAGAGACTCAACCGACAAGGGGATATGCCAGAACTAAAGTGGAAGTTGCATCTGCTTTGGGTCTCTGACTTGGGACCAAGATATCTGCCTATCAGAATTGTGCCCAATCTCACTATTAGTGGATGTGTAATTTTCACCAGGGACACACTGAAAAGTCAAAAACAGCCCGTTAGGCCAGGCACAGTGGCTCACGCCTGTAATTCTAGCACTCTGGGAGATTGAGGGAGGCAGATTGTTTGAGCTCAGGAGTTCATGACCAGCTTGAGTAAGAGCGAGACCCCATCTCTACTAAAAAAATAGAAAGAAATTAGCTGGACAACTAAAAATATATAGAAAAAATTAGCCAGGCATGGTGGCGCATGCCTGTAGTCCCAGCTACTCAGGAGGCTGAGGCAGTAGGATCATTTGAGCCCAGGAGTTTGGGATTGCTGTGAGCTAGGCTGATGCCACGGCACTCTAACCTGGGCAACAGAGTGGGACTCTGTCTCAAAAGGAAAACAAAATAAAGATAAATCAAGCCCATTAGCTTCCCAGAGAATGAACAACAAGAATAACAATGCACAATTTTAAAGGTGGTGGTTTCACACACTTAAAATGTTTCCACAATAGAGGCCAAACAGCATAATGTTTGATTGTGAAGCCAGACTGCATGCATTTGCATTTTGGATCTACCACTTCTAAATCATTAACCTTTCTGTGCCTCAGTTTCTTTTTCTGCAAAACAAGGATAATAATAGTACCTAATATCTAGAGGGTTGGTGGATGGGTTAAACAAATTAGTAAATGTAAAGTGCTTAGAATAGTACCAGGCAGCATTTAAGTTTCATTTATCACTCAAGGTAGGATGGGCAGCTATCATTATTTCCATTTCACAGACAGGGAAACTGAGGCTTAGAAAGGGTGCATGAGTTACACAGCCAGTCAATAGCTAAGCCAGAACCAAACTCTCCATCTTCTGACTCTATTGTTCTACTCTATGTATCATGTATCCTTAAATTCATAATCAAGAAAGGGCTTGTTTCATTCAACTGTAAGAAAACCTACTATCAAAGACCCATTCACTTTCTCATTGTGACACCCCAGAAACTGCAAGAACTTGTTTAGGCCAATAGAGCAGTGCTTTTCAAAATGCTGGTACTAACCTATTAGTGGGCCAAATATTCAATTTATTAGGTTGCAACCAGCATTAGAAAAAAACTAAAACACAACAGAATAGGAAATACCAGAATGCATCAAACATTGTAAGGATAATTATTATTTTGTGAAATTTGCATTCAATTATTTATGTACTGTACTAATATACACATATGCATGAGGTGGACAGTATTACTTTCCACAGTTATTCTCGCCCCCACCACCTACCCTTCCTTGTTGGAGGGTTGGTCATCCTCCCTTGCTCGCTGACTTGTGGGCTCCTGTGACGGGGGTGTGCTTCCCCCACTGTACTGATGTTTGCCAGTGGCTGTGGGACTCACTAGGATCAATGGAACATAAGCATGAGCTATGCGCCAAGCCTGAGCATTAGTTTTCAGAGCGACTCTATAGGGTGGCTCAGTGTTTTACTCTTTCCCTTTGCCACGAGCACATCTTCCGGTAGGGCTGCTGCCTGAGGCTGAATCCGGGAATGAATGACAAGCTACTGGAGCAGAGTTGTATGTAGCCTTTCTACAAACTGGAAGAGGGAGCTACAGCCCAGCACAGAGCCACCACTGATGCACAGCGTACATGGAATATACTGGGAATACATCTCTGTTTTGAAGCCCCTGAGATTTTGAGTTGTTCGTCACCATCACATAACCTGACCAAAGGCAACTAACAGATATGTACATATGTATTGGGTTAATGAGATAAATGTATTTCTTACAGAGGATGATGGTCAAAAAAATTGAAAATCACTTGATGGAATGACTGTCTTCGGTCAGGCTGCTATAACAGAATACCATAGATTGAGTGACTTAAACAATAAACACTTATTTCTTACAGTTCTGGAGGCTGGAAGTCTGAGATCAGGGTGCCAGCATAGTTGGGTTCTTGGTGAAGGCCCTTTTCCTGGTTTACTGATGCTCATCTTCTCGTTGTCGCCTCACATGGTGAAGAGAGTGAGAGCTCTGGTCTCTTCACCCCTTATGAGGGCACTAATCCCATTTGTGAGGGCTTCACCCTCATGACCTAAATACCTCCTAAAGGTTCCCACTTCAAAAACCATCAGATTGGGAATTTAACCTTCAATATTTAATTTTGGGGAGACATAAACATTCAGTCCATAGCAACGACCATTTGGAAACTTGATTCTTTAAAATATTAGTTTAGCTCACTTGGCACCTTAGGTGTTTCTCCAGATTTACCATTAATTTATATTAGCCTGAAAATGCTTCACTTTATTTTTATATCTGTCCGCTTTTCATTGGGCAGACTTTGATTCATTCTACTCCTTAAGACTTAGACCAGTGGTTTTCACATTATGACATCTATAGATCAATTAACAGATTTTTCAGACATGCACATTGCCATACATAGTGTTAATACGTTAAAATATAGTAAGAATGCAACATTTACTATTTAATGATAATAAAAATTACATGTCAATGAGAGAGATGGTTTTGTAATATGCTAATAACATAAGCTAATATCATAAACTAAGTAAGATACATACAAGCCACTTGCATAGGTAACATTACCAGTAGAATAGGTGCCTTACCCACTCAGTTTATTATTTTTATATCCTTTAGTTCCATAAACTGACATCTGGGCCAAATATAGACCCAGATGCTGGAGAATTCCTCATTGAAGACCGTATCAGTTCATTATCTAGTACTGAAGATAATAATCATACCACATACCACATTCAGATGTTGGAACTTGAAGGATCACAGTAAATGGAATCCTAATCAGCTCTGGCTGTCTTCAGCTCTACAAAGTTGTTTTCCTTTTGCTGTTGCAGATTTTGTATGGGTGTTTAATCATTCCCAATACATGTCAATGATTTCCTTCATAGCTCAGTGGGAGGAGTTGGGGGAAACACACTAAGCATTTGAAATGAATTCAAATTTGCAAAGACTGAGGTGTCTGTACCACAATTTGTTCTTCTTAAGAAATCCTGATGTCTTATCTCCAACAATAAAAAAAAAAAATAATGACAATGTTTCCTTATAGTGATGGGTGCATGCATTCAAGACTCTGAATAAATCACTAAAATCTGCCACTTAAGCAAACCATCTAAAGTGATAGAAATAGTCTCTATTGGCGTCATCAGTGTAATAAAGAAAGGTGATTTTTAAATCCCATCTCTCATCTTTACAGATCATTTAAGCATCGTTCCCCTCAATAGCACTGTGGAGAAGTAGAATTTTGAAATTGCTACATTTTCCTTTGCACAGAACTCTGTAAAGAGTTAAAATCAATAGCCATGATTTAATAATATTCATACCTTCTACTTTTCTTCAATACTAAATCAAGATCCGGAGACATACTGACTACTTTATTCTCTGCAAGTAACAGTGTTGGATTGATAATCAGGCTCAACCCCTCTAATTCAAAGTCCTTCATTGCAACATACGTAGCTGGTGTTCCTTTGCCACTGATTGCAACATACATTTCCTATTCCACCTCATAGCCTTCTAACGACCATCAAACAAAAAATCTCTTCTGTGGAGTGGATGCTCAACGGTAAGCAAAATAAAAAGTCATTAAGCATTTCTCTGTTTTAGATACACCACACACGTTATCCAGTTGTGATGCAGAGCACCTGCCAACTCACACAATATGCTTTCTACTCCCCAGTGTCATGCTGCTTGCATTATATAATGACCATCAATGGTCACGTGATGAAGGAATTGTGTGGGAAGTTCACTCAGCTTCCTCTCCAAGTAAGTATCTCACTAATTCTGCCACTTTTGCCATGAGGATCTAACTGCACAATGCCTCTGTAGTTCTGTTCCCTTCTCTGCCCTTATCAACACAATTCAACTTTGTACTGGAAACTTTATTTTGCATGTCTTATTCTTAGAAAGCACAATTAGCTTACAAGTTAAAATTTGGAAAAGACAAAAATCATAAAATATTTTATGACATTATTTTATTAAGGAACTGGTGATGCATTGAGTGTTGGGCTATCCATAGGTCCAATAAAACCCAACTTTCCAGTGTTCATCATTGCACTTTTTAGACATGTTTTGCTGTTTTGATGACTTGATCAGTCTCCTCATATCTCTAACTTTGCTTGTCCCAGCAAACACAGATTCAGATTCTATGTTTACTCTTTATGCTTACAGTTTCATCTCAGGTTATGGTAAATAATAAAAAGTAAATAATTTTACTTTTTTCATCACTAATTTTAAACTTGAACCATTTCCAGCTATTTATTCATCTCAGTGAATTAGTGGAATAATACAACAAAATAACAGCAAAAAATGCACATTTAATAAACATAAACAGTAGCACAATGTTATAAAATTACTTTAGCTGAGATGAACCGTACTTAGTTATCTAGTTCAAAAAGTGTTAAAAATGGTTTTATGAGCATCTTGTGAGCATTATGAAACTCCACTACTGGTTGATCTCTGAATAACAGGGTCATTGACTAGTGTTCTCATTTACCTTTCCAATTTCCTAATTCAGGCCTCCTTAGAAAATCATCATTCTTAGAAAGGGATGTTCATACAGCCCAATATTGTTATTAATGCCTCCATGTTATCATCATTGTTCTGATTTGAAAAATTAATAAATACTAAGAAATACATTTTCCTCTATCAAAGGGCCAGGTTTACTCTTCTTTTTAATGTTTTCTGTGTTCAATCCAATCAATAACTTTTAAGGTTGTTGATGGTGGGAGGATCACTTGAGGTCAGGAGTTTGAGACCAGCCTGCACAAGAGTGAGTCCCCATCTCTACAAAAACCAGAAAAATTAGCCAGGCATGGTGGCACACACCTGTAGTCCCAGCTACTCGGGAGGCTGAGGCAGGAGGATCATTTGAGCCCAGGAGTTTGAGGTTGCAGTGAGCTATGATGATGATGCCACTGCACTCTACCAGGGTCACATAGTGAGACTGTCTCAGAAAAAAAAAAATTACACAGGGACAAAAGATGTAAACTACGATCACCCTAGTCAAACTGAGTTACGTAGTCACCCCAACTCTTGCTGTCATTATTAGGCAGTAAAGGAAACCAAGAATAGAGGGAAATATGTATGTAATTTAGGTCTTCTTTGAAAATAGTTGCAATGTAGACAAATATGGCCACAGCAATCATGTCTAATCTGGCAAAAATTCTCCCCATCTACTTGCCTGATGCATTAAAGAGAAGGAACACTTGAGAAATAACTTTTCCTGGATCCAGGTTTCCACAATGTTGTTTTGGGTTCATTTAAATTACAAAGTTAAATTAGATTACTAATTCTCTTTCAAGATTCCTTATCAAATCTCTCACAGTGATTGTTCTACACTTTCACCTTTCATATTCCTAACTCTGCCCTTTCTAAGTGGAAAACTTCAATGTCTAATTGAATAACAACTTACATATCAATCTAAGCTTCTCAAGCTAACATTTTCTCTTCCTTAGGATCTCTCTAAAATATCACCTTCTCTCTCTTCATTTCTTCTGTCTCCAAAAAAGACACATCTTTCCTTTAGGCCATGGCCCATCTCCCACAGTGCCTTCCTATCATAGCCTCTAAGGTGTTCCTCTATCAGTTATTCACTCCCTTCTTACCTGCAGCTTCAGTATCTTCTTCCTGCTTAGATTCAGAAATTCCAGTCTGATGCTGTGGAATCATAAAAATTTAGTTTCTAATTCTGGGTTTTCAACTTATTCTCTGTGTGACCTTGGGAAAGCTGTTTAACATCTTTGAGCCTCTGTTTCTTCGTGGGTAAAATGGTAATAGCAATACATACCTCAAAGTGTAGCAGTGAGGATGAAATGAGATAATGCATAAAAAATATCCTCACAACAGGGGTTATATGGCTGGCCCAAGGTCAAAGTGTCATTAACCTCAAAGGCAGTACTTAACCCTCACCTTCACATACCAAAAATTTGTGGGAGGTTAGGCTTGATATGTTAGTTAAGAGAAAAAGCAAGTTCAGTAGAGTCTTCATACAAAAAGTAATACAGAGAGGACGAGTGATGGTGGAGTGGTGGTGACCTCCTGGATTCATGCTCCCGGAGAGGAAGGCATGGATCTCGACCTACCACAACGCTAAAGGACCATTCCCCCACAAGAACAGTGGTGTGAATCCACGGAGAATCAACGTGGGACACACAGAGCAAGAAAAGTCTGAGGTGAATGGGAAATAGGATCGTGAAATTCTGGAGAGTGCGGGATGGACAATAGACAGCAGAGTCCTGGACGGCTGCACCCGCCTCACCATCTAGTGGGGCGGGGACAGCCTCTTAGGAAAGCGGCTTGTTCTCCCCACTGACCTCCACACCCACTTAATTAAAGACCTGCCTGAAGCCGGTGCAGAATCACCACGGGAGACGTGGGGCTTTGCAGACAGGAGGCATTTTCGGGAAAACAGCTTAGACTCTGGGGGATCTCGGCCGAGACCGTGCTGGGCGAGGAGGGACAGAGCTGCGCTAAGGTGTAAAGAAACAAAGGGTCGCCGAACCACAGATCTTTTTGTATTTCTTTGCTTTTTTTCGGCGATTCCCTAGCTGGAAAGCCCCGGTGGGCGTCCAAGTTCGCCAGACCCCCGACTCTGGTGCTTGCCGGACTCGGAGCGTTAACCCCCCTAGTGCCGGCGTTCCGTGGGCGTGGGTGCATGGTCAACATCTTGAAGTCCACAGCGTAGCCGCTGCTGAGCCATAAGGCGCCGAGCGGCTCCCTGGGCGGCTCGCTCCACTAGAGCGCGGGCTTTGAATAATCTCTGCAGACAGGAGACAATATCGGGAGACAGCTTGGACCCTGGGGGATCTCAGCCGAGACCATGCTGGGCGAGGAGGGACGGAGCTGCGCTAAGGCGAAAAACAGAATAGGAGCCCCGAACCACAAATTTTATCGTTTTGTTTATGTTTTGTTGTTCTGTTTTTTCCTTTTTTTTTTTTTTTTTCTTTTTTTTCACCCTTTGCTTTGCTTTGGGTGTTTTGTTTTTTGGGGGGTGCTGTTTTGTTTGGTTTTGGGTTTTTTTTTTTGTGGCCTTCTAGCTGGGGAGCCACGGTGGGCTTCGGAGCTCGCTAGGCCCCCGGCTCCAGTGCCTGCCGGACCCTGAGCAGTCACCCCCAGCATTGGCGATCTGCAGATGCACGGTCGCCATCTTGGGGCCCATAGCCTAGCCACTGCGGAGCCATAGGGTGCCGATCAGCTCCCTGGGTGGCTCCCTCCCCTGGCCTGTGGACCCTCTAAAGGGCCCCGCCCTTGTGTAAACACTGAGTACTTCTCCAGACGCGAGAGTGTGGAGCCTGGTCCCTGGGGACATTGGACCAGGGCAGACTTTTGCCCATGGGAGCTGCAGCAGCTAGGGCGCTAAGCGAGCGAGGGCACGGCCCACTCCCCGTAGCCAGTGTCTTTCCTGCGGAAAGAGACAGAAACCACCCCTATAGAGGAAGAGCCAAAGGGAAAAAAAAAAAAAAAAGAAACAACAAACAAAAACAGAGAGAATTTCTGCCTGCAACTAGTGTGGAACCTGCCTGCTTACTGGACCATAACACAGTGACTTAACTTGCCAAAGCGGTCTTGGATCACTCCAATCCTCTAGGGCTGGACCCAGCAGAAGTAGCCCCCTAACTGAGGTAGAAAAAACTCTAAACAATACACAGCAGTCTCCCCCTCTTGACAAAGGAAGCAACATACATAGATTGCTTCACAGCCTAAGAACAGAGTACAAAGTGTGCTGTTAACCAGACTAAAACTGTAAGAAAAGATCTAACGATAGATCTAGATGGGAAGGGCCCAGGAAAAAAACATGGGGAGCACAAAGAATCAAATGGAAATCTCACCCCCAAAGAGAAATACCAGCTCTCAACGAATCGACACAAACCAGACTCAAAATACCAACATGTTACAGGAAGAATTTCAATTATGGATTATAAACAAGCTGAATAATATACAAGAAATAATGGATAACCAACACAAAGAAACCACACACACACAAAAAAAATACCGGATTTGGAAGAAAAATTCACTAAAGAAATTGAAAAATTGAATAAAAACCAAACTGAACTTTAGAAATGAAGAATTTATTCAGAGAGCTACAAAACACAGTGGAAAGTCTCAAGGGTAGGGTAGATCAAACAGAGGAAAGAATCTCAGAGATTGAAGATAACTCTTTCCAATTAAATAAGTCAGTCACAGAGATAGAACAAAGAAATAAGAGAAATGATCAGAGTCTTCAAGAAATGTGGGATTATGTGAAGAAACCTAACGTGAGAGTTATTGGCATTCCTGAGGGTGAAGAAGATAATAAGCAAGGGCTGGATAAGCTATTTGAAGACATAATTCAGGCAAATTTTCCAGGCCTTGCTAAAACTCTTTTTTTTTTTTGAGACAGAGTCTCACTCTGTTGCCCAGGCTAGAGTGAGTGCCGTGGCGTTAGCCTAGCTCACAGCAACCTCAAACTCCTGAGCTCAAGCGATCCTCCTGTCTCAGCCTCCCGAGTAGCTGGGACTACAGGCATGCACCACCATGCCCGGCTAATTTTTTCTATATATATTTTTAGCTGTCCATATAATTTCTTTCTATTTTTAGTAGAGATGGGGTCTCGCTCTTGCTCAGGCTGGTCTCGAACTCCTGAGCTCAAACGATCCGCCCACCTCGGCCTCCCAGAGTGCTAGGAATACAGGTGTGAGCCACCGCGCCCGGCCTAAAACTCTTGATATACAGGTTCAAGAAGCTCAAAGGACCCCTGGGAGATTCATAGCAAATAGGAAAACACCACGCCACGTAGTCATCAGACGGACCAAAATATCCACTAACGAGTCCCTTCTTCGAGCTGTAAGGAGAAAGAAACAAGTAACATACAAAGGAAAGCCCATTAGAATTACGCCAGATTTCTCAACTGAAGCCTTACAAGCAAGAAGAGGTTGGGGGCCCATTCTCACTCTTCTGAAACAGAATAATGCCCAGCCTAGAATCTTGTACCCAGCTAAGCTAAGTTTTCTATACGAAGGAGAAATTAAGACATTCTCAGACAAACAAGGACTGAGGGAATTCACCAAGACAAGACTAGCTCTCCAAGAAGTACTAAAAAGAGAGTTGCGCACGGACCAGCACAAGAAAGACCCACGAATGTAAAACTACTCAAGAGCTAAAGATCAAATTCCAGCTACCACAATGGCTCAAGAGAGAAAACATAGCAGTGAAGTTCTACCCAACAAGCTGAACAGAAAACTGTCCCACTTATCAGTTTTCTCAATAAATGTGAATGGCTTGAATTCCCCACTCAAGAGACACAGACTGACCCAATGGATAAAAAAACACAAACCAAGTATCTGCTGTCTTCAGGAAACTCACCTAACCTGCAAACATGCATTTAGACTAAAAATAAAAGGATGGAAATCGATACTTCAAGCAAACGGTAGCCAAAAGAAAGCTGGTGTGGCAGTCTTAATTTCCAATAACTTAGTTTTTAAACCAACAAAAGTAATAAAAGACAAAGATGGTTACTATATAATGGTGAAAGGCACAATTCAACAAGAAGACATGATTATGCTTAATATATATGCACCCAACTTAGGTGCACCCAGATTCATAAAGCAAACCCTACTTGATCTGAACCAAATGATAGATAACAATACCGTAATAGTTGGAGACTTTAACACGGCACTGACAGTGCAGGAAGATCCTCCAAACAGAAAATAAACAAAGAAATAATGGACTTAAATAGAATCCTAGAACAAATGGGCCTGACTGACATCTACAGGACATTCTACCCAAAGTCCACAGAATATACATTCTTCTCATCAGCTCACGGGACGTTCTCTAAGATTGACCATATCCTAGGCCATAAAGCATGTCTTAAAAAATTTAAAAAAATAGAAATTATACCATGCATCTTCTCAGATCACAGCAGAATAAAAGTAATAATGAACCCAAACAGAAACCCTCATTCCTACTCAAAGTCATGGAAGCTAAACAACTTTCTCCTGAACAATTATTCTATAAAGGAAGAAATCAAGATGGAAATCAAAAGTTTCTTTGAATTAAATGACAATGGAGACACAACTTATCAAAATCTATGGGACACAGCTAAAGCAGTCCTGAGAGGAAAATTCATATCCATAAATGCCTATAACAAAAAGACAGAATACTTGCAAATAGACAACCTAATGAATAGACTCAAAGAGCTGAAGAAAGAAGAACAGACCGACTCCAAACCCAGCAGAAGGCGAGAAATTACTAAGATCAAATCAGAATTAAATGAAAAGGACAACAAAGAAACTATAAGGGAAATTAATAAAACAAAAAGTTGGTTCTTTGAAAAGATAAACAAAATAGACACACCTCTGGCTAGACTAACCAAGAGCAGAAAAGAGAAATCTCTAATAACTTCCATTAGGAACATGAAAGGAGAAATCACAACCGATACCACAGAGATACACGATATCATCTATTAATTCTACAAGAATCTTTATGCACACAAACTGGAGAATGTGGAGGAAATGGACAAATTTTTAGAAACACATAGCCTTCCCAGGCTCAACCAGGAAGAAATAGAGTTCCTGAATAGACCAGTATCAAGAACTGAAATCGAAACAGCAATAAAAAACCTTCCCAAAAAGAAACCCCTGGTCCAGATGGGTTCACACCCGAATTTTACCACACCTACAAAGAAGAACTAGTGCCCATCCTACATAAACTATTCTCCAATATCAAGAAGGATGGAATTCTCCCCAACATGTTTTACCAAGCCAACATAACATTGACACCAAAACCAGGAAAGGACGCAACAAAAATAGAGAACTACAGACCAATTTCTCTTATGAATATAGATGCAAAAATTCTCAATAAAATCCTAGCAAATCGAATCCATGTGCTAATCAAAAAAATAATCCATCACGACCAAGTGGGCTTCATCTCAGAGATGCAGGGGTGGTTCAACGTAAATCTATAAATGTAATTCACCACATAAATAGAAGCAAAAATAAAAACCATATGATCCTCTCAATAGATGCAGAAAAAGCATTTGACAAAATTCAACACCCTTTTATGATAAGAACGCTTAACAAAATAGGCATAGATGGAACCTACCTAAAAATGATACAAGCCATATATGACAAACCCACAGCCAACATCATACTGAATGGAGAAAAATTGAAAGCATTCCCACTTAGAACTGGAACCAGACAGGGTTGCCCACTGTCCCCATTACTTTTCAACATAGTATTGGAAGTCCTTGCGAGAGCTATCAGGCAAGAGAGCAGAATCAAAGGAGTCCAAATAGAGAAAGAAGAGATCAAACTCTCACTCTTTGCTGATGATATGATGTTATATCTGGAAGATCCCAAGGATTCAACCATGAGACTCCTGGAATTGATTAACGAATACAGCAAAGTCTCAGGATACAAAATCAATATACACAAATCAGAGGCATTCATATATGCCAATAACAGTCAATCGGAGAACCAAATTAAAGACTCAATACCCTTCAAAATAGCAACAAAGAAAATAAAATATCTAGGAATATATTTAACTAAAGAGGTAAAGGACCTCTATAGGGAAAACTATGAAACACTGAGGAAGGAAATAGCAGAACTTGTAAATAGGTGGAAAACCATACCATGCTCATGGATCGGAAGAATCAACATTGTTAAAATGTCTATACTACCCAAAGTGATCTACAGATTCAATGCAATCCCTATTAAATTACCAACATCATTTTTCACAGATGTAGAGAAAACAGTTATACACTTTGTATGGAATCAGAGAAGATCCCGTATAGCAAAAGCAATTTTAAGCAATAAAAACAAAATGGGAGGTATTAATTTGCCATACTTCAAACTATATTACAAGGCTGTGGTTCTTAAAACTGCTTGGTATTGGCACAAGTGTAGGGACACAGACCAGTAGAACACAACAGAAAACCCAAATATAAAACCATCCTTATATAGACACCTAATCTTTGACAAAGCAGGCAAAAACATACTCTGGGGACAAGAATCCCTATTCAATAAATGGTGCTGGGAAAATTGGATAGCCACATGTAGAAAACTGAAACAGGACCCACAGCTTTCACCTCTCACAAAAATCAAATCACGGTGGATAACAGACTTAAACCTTAGGTGTGAAACGATTAGAATTCTAGAAGAAAATGTAGGAAAGACTCTTACAGACATTGGCCTAGGCAAAGAATTTATGAAGAAGACACCCAAGGCAATCACAGCAGCAACAAAAATAAATGAATGGGACATGATTAAATTAAAAAGCTTCTGCACAGCCAAAGAAACAGTCACGAGAATAAACAGACCAACTACAGAATGGGAAAAAATTTTCGCATACTACACATCAGATAAAGGACTGATAACAAGAATCTATATAGAACTCAGGAAAATCAGCAAGAAAAAATCAAACAACCCTATCAAAAAGTGGGCAAATGACATGAATAGAAATTTCTCAAAAGAGGATATAAGAATGGCTAACAAACATATGAAAAAATGCTCAACATCCCTAATCATCAGAGAAATGCAAATCAAAACCACAATGAGATATTACTTAACCCCAGTGAGAATGGCCTTTATCAAAAAATCCCAAAACAACACATGTTGGCGTGGATGTGGAGAGACAGGAACACTCATACACTGCTGGTGGGACTGCAAACTAGTGCAACCCCTGTGAAAAGCATTACGGAGATATCTTAAACAGATTCAAGTAGACCTACCATTCGATCCAGCAATCCCGTTATTGGGCATATACCCAAAGGAACAAAGGTCATTCTATAACAAAGACACATGTACCCGAATGTTTATAGCAGCACAATTCACAATTGCAAAGATGTGGAAACAACCCAAATGCCCATCAATACATGATTGGATTAGTAAGCTGTGGTATATGTATACCATGGAATATTACTCAGCTATAAGGAATGATGAAGATACGACATCTCTATGGTTCTCCCGGAGAGAGTTGGAACCCATTATATTAAGTGAAGTATCCCAAGAATGGAAAAACAAGCATCACATGTACTCACCAGAAAATTGGTTTCCCTGATCATCACCTAAATTCACATCTGGGAATGATACCAATAGGATATCAGACTGCGTTGGGGGGTGGGGGGAGGAGATGGGTGTATGCCTACATGATGAGTGCGTTGTGTATCGTCTCGGGAATGGTCACGCTTGAAGGTGCTGACTCGGGAGGGGGGGATGTGAGGAGGGGATGGGTATATACCTACATGATGAGTGCAATGAGCACTGTCTGGGGAACGGTCACGCCTGGAACTTTGACTTGGGGGGACAGGTGGTACATGGGCAACGTATGTAACCTGAACTTTTGTATCCCCCATAATAAGCTGAAATAAAGAAAAAAATATATATCCTCAGGACTTCTGGGCAAGATGGTAGCACCCTAGATTTAAGCATTGGTACATTTGCTCTAAGCAAATAACAAGGACAGGCAGAGTGTGAAAAGCAATAATGTATGTTGAGGCTCAAAAATAAGATCAATGTATCTTGAATCAAAAATCAAAGAGAAATACAAAGTCAGGAAAGGAGCTGAAAGGGCAGGCCTGTTGTACTCTTTCTAAAACAGGCCGTGGCTACAAAGAGCTAGGCTTTTATGTGTTAATTAAGACCAAAGGAGGTGCACACAAGAGAGAGAGGCAGTTGGAGTCAGACTCACTCGTAGAAGATAGTAATAGGGTAGCTGGGGAAAATGGTTCCCAGCCCATCAGTAGAATCATTCTCCTTTTTCAACTGCAGATTGAAATACTCCCATCTTAAGACATCGGTAAGTGCTGTGTTCATGATCCACAGTTTCTATTTCTTTTTCTGTACAGCTAGACTTTGTATTTAATGCACATTTTGCATTCTTGTGAAAACCTCAAAGTGATTTATACGATGATATCCCAGTGGAGAGGAAATTCAAAGTGCTATTATAAGGACTCAGGGCTTAGTTGCTGAATGTGAGCAACTGAAAGAGGGAGGGAGAGGAGAAAATGAGGGAGGGAGAGAGGGAGAAATAAGAAAAACAAACAAAAAATTAAACTACTGATTTTTTTTTTGGGGGGGGGCTGCAAAATTCATCCCTGAAGAAATTTATTTTACAGAGGAGACTGATATTTAAAATAAATGTTTAGGATATTCAAAGACAAAAATAAAGGAATAAAATCCATTAACATAATAGATTATGACACATAGACTTGGGAGAGAAGAAATAATGATGAGTAAAAAAATTGATGAAATATGTCAGCAAACTTAATGAAGTACTGACTATTTTAGGTATGTGTTAAACAATATTTGGTTTAGACAAAAACAAGATGGGGAAAGGAAGCAGTTTGGTTAACTAAATTGTGATAAGAAGGAGGATAGAAATGGTTGAAAATGTTAGATTTGTTTAAAATATTTATAAATAGGTATATGAAAAAAATTAAGGGTTGCCACTAAAAGTAAAGAGTACAACATATGTTTTCTGTATCTGTTTCTACTGCAGTATAACAAATTATCATAAATTTAGCTGCTTAAAAAATATATGCATTATCTCAGCATTCCTGTGGGTCAAGAGTTTGGGCACAGGCTATCTAGGTCCTCTTTGTTCAGGGTCTCATAAGGCTACAAAGTGTCATCCAATGTGTGTTTTCCTCTACAGGCTCAACTAAGGAAAGATCCACTTCCAGTCTCCCTCAGGTTGTTGGCCAAATGCATATCCTTACAGCTGCATGACTGAAGTCCCAGAATTCTTGCCGGTATTGGCAGGATACTGCTCTCAGCTCCTAGAGGGTGTTCTCAAGTTTTGCAGCATGGCTCCCTCCATAGGCAATTCACAAAATGACTGCTTCTGTAAGGCCAGCAGGAGAACCTCTCAGACCTCTGTTTCTGATCACTAGAACTTCTTTTGAAGGACTCCCATAATTAGATCAGGCTCAACCAGGATAACTTTCCCCATAATTAGTTTTACATCAATTGATTAGAGATCTTAATTACATATTCAAAATTCCTGCACCTTGGCTATGTAGTGTAACCTAATCACCAGAGTGTGGTCACATCAGATTCACCAGTCTTGCCTATACTCCAGGAGAGAAGATTACACTAGAAGGTGGGAAATTATAGGGGCTACCTTAGAATTTTTCCTACCACAGTCTGCCCTCTGACCTCCAATGAGTCACATCCTTCCCAAATGCATCATCCGTTGACCCCTCCCAGAGTTCCCACAAGTCTTACCCCATTATAGCACCAGCTTATGTGTCTATATAAATCTCTCTCTCCATATATACATACACACACACACACACACGCACACACGCATCTTTATCAACTGGAAAGGAGAAGCAAAAAAACAAAAAAGGAATGATAAACAGAAGACATAAAATAAAATTATATAAATAATTACAAATAAGCCAATAATCACAATAAATATAAAGAAATTATATTTACTTTTTAAAAGATACAGATTTTTTTAAATGACTAAAGCACACAGAACCCAGCTATATGTTTCTTAAAAAGGACAAACTAAAACAAAATGAAGAAAGATTAAAAGAAAGAAAATGAAAAAGTATGCCAGCAAAATGGTAATCCACAAATATCTAGGGTTCTAATATAACATCAGATAAAATAGACCCTAAGTCCAAACTATTACTGGGGTTAAACAAGAATACTAAGAATGACAACACAAAGAATAACTTCCTAAAAAATCATAATCATTAATTTATACACATCTAACAACATTACCTAATAGATATGTAAAGACAAATTGAAACTGGGAACTTTTATCACAACTGTATTAAAAATGGATGACCAAGCTAACAAAAACTTAATGCGGATAGATAAGATTTGAAAACAGAATGAATATGTTTGATTTAATAGCAACATATTGAAATTGGTATCTATACATTGTTTTTAAATACAAAGGTGCCATTTACATTAATTAACTACATCACAAAGAAATGTCAACAAATTTCAAAGTTTCAGTACCATAGTGACTATATTATTTGACTCTAATAAAATTAAGCTAGAAATTAAACATTAAAAAATAGCTAGAAGACCACATGTTCAGAACTTTAGAAAACTCACTCCTAAATAATTCATGAGCCAAAAGGAAAATTACAGTGAGAGAATTATAAGATATTTAAAACAAAACACCAAAGAAAAGACAACTTAATAAAACTAGTGAGATGTAGATAAAAAATATTTAGAGATAAGTTTAAATGCATATATTCAATATCAGGAAAGAGTAAATATAAATCAGTTAAGTATTTAAATGAATATCTAAACAAAAATTTTAGAAAAATAAACCTCCCAAAAATCAGAAGAAAAAATAAACATTATGAAGAAATAAGTAAAATTGAAGACAAAAATACAAGAGAGAGATCACAAACTGATTCTCAGAAAAACAGGCAAACTTCTACCAAGACTAATTTTTAAAAAGAGAAGGCATAAATAGCCAATAACAGCAACAAAAAGAAGACAGATACACCATAGATATTAAAAGTAATTAATCTGAGAATCAAGATAATTCTATTCCTTCTGTTAGTGATTGAGGTAGGAACAGACCTATAACAATTCTTATGGATAGGACAATGAGACAAAAAGGGAAATTTTCTTCACTCACAGAAAGAGTGACAAAACAAGGAACTGACCCTTCCTGGTTTTGGATGTTGTTGCCTGAAGATATGATTGTTGGTGCAGTGGCAGCCATATTGGATAACGAGGGCAAAAAACAAGGGATCAGAGCAGTTAACAAGGACATTGCTGAGTCCCTGAAGAACCAACACAAGAACTGACCTGTTTTCTGATTTCCTGTTATGTGGGATAATACATTCTTTATGTTTAATCATCTCTTATAAGAATATTCTACGACTGGGAGCCAAAAGCATTCTAGCGGACACAACATTCTCTAAACAGTTTCTTATTTTAAAAATATGGATGTAACACAAAATTCACAGCATTTCTTCCCAACTAGAATGGAATAATCTGAGTATCCTTCTCTTCTGGATGGCAAATGTGGTATAAGAGTCAGGAATGGAAAGAGGCTTTTATTGATGACAACTACAGGACCTTCTAAACTGTTTGCCTCCTCTGATCAAGGTACTGAACAATAAGCAGGGTTCACAAGTGATATCACAGAAGCCAAAGAGAAGGGACCAATGGTGCATTCCCCATCCATTTAAGAAGCCAAGATTCTTGACAATCTGAACACCATCCTTGATTACACATTCCCTTCTTCCCCATGGCTCTGTAATGCCTTTATTAAATAAGTTCTGTTCTGTTCTGTTCTTTTCTTTTCTTTTCTTTTTGAGACAGAGTCTCACTCTGTTGCCCGGGCTAGAGTGCCGTGGCATCAGCCTAGCTCACAGCAACCTCAAACTCCTGGGCTCAAGCAATCCTCCTGCCTCAGCCTCCTGAGTAGCTGGGACTATAGGCATGGGCCACCATGCCCAGCTAATTTTTTCTATATATATTTTTAGTTGTCCAGCTAATTTCTTTCTATTTTTTAGTAGAGACGGGGTTTCGCTCTTGCTCAGGCTGGTCTTGAACTCCTGAGCTCAAGCGATCCTCCTGCCTCAACCTCCCAGAGTGCTAGGATTATAGGCATGAGCCACCGCGCCTGGCCTAAACAAGTACATTTCTTGCACACATTACCTACCTAGACAAAATCCTAAAATAGTATTAGGGATTGAACACCTGTTCAATAAGCCATGCTCTTCCATTTTCCAATTACATTAGCAGGCAGCTAAACTCAAGTGTAAAAAATAGTTTTGTGACAATATTCGTTAATTTGTAAAAGCAATTTTAGCAAAAGTATCCTAGCAAAATTAATCTTGAACATAAAAAAAAAAAACACCAGTGGCATACTTATTCACATTTTGGTCAGTGACATGCTCTTAGAGACCAGTTAAATTCCCATTTGAGTTTTCTGTTTCTTGCCTTAAGCCCATACACCTTCCTTGTTCTCCATAACAGTAACTGAAATTGGAGTCAGATTCTTGTAAAGATTTTTTCTTGCAATATATGTATACATACAAAACTATGGGATCCTTAATGGCCTCTTACTCCTATTCATTGATGAAACACATTGTATTACAGGTTCTTCTCCCACTGGAGGAGACTGCTTTGAAGACTGCACTTTTTTTTTTTTCCTGTCTCTCCCTCATTTGTTAGGAAAACAACTTCATGGTCCCCTCAGATTGCTGACATTTGTATAAGGCAGAGTTAAACAGGTGGGTTTTCTTATTTCCAGATAGAAACAGCAACTGCATACAAGATTTTCTTATAAAACAGAGAACAGAGTGAGTATAATAGAGCCTAGACCAGAAGTCAGGACTCTCGGGTCTGATTGTTCAGTCTTAGACTTGTGAGATGCTGGGGGAAAAAAAATCATTCAAGTGTCTTTTGGCACCCTTCTGGGCTGCACCTATAAATGGTAATTATACTTTTCTATTATAGTGCTCTCTACCATCTATTGTGATATGTAACTATCTCAAAGGAGTAGTTGACAGCTTCGTTAATGCATGGAGTATAAATCACTTTGAGTTCCTCCCAGGAATGCAAAATGTACATTAAATACAGAGTCTAGTGGTATGGGAAGGGAAATAGAAACTGTGAATCATGAACAGAGCACTTAGAGATGTCTTAAGACGGGGGTGATGCGGAATACAACTACAGCCAGTAGTTAAAAGAGGAAAATGATGCTACTGGTGGGATGGCTGGTTTTCTAAGGCAGGGCTCAGGAGATAGATGAGGCAGATTTCTACCCCAGACTTGAAAAGGGGCCATTGTGTGGGCCTTGGCAACTTCGGTACAGCCCACAGGGTCTAAAATGGTCTGGCCTCTGCCCACCTTTCTGTCAGTAGATGGATTAAATTAATGGCCATATCATCATCCTTTCCTGTAACCATGTCTTGATTTTTACCAACTCCTACCTAGCAACTCCCATCAAGAGGTAGAATATATTTGCGGTATCTTGATTTTGAATGTGGCCATGTGACTTGCTTTGGCCAACAGGATGTTAGTGGTTGTAATTCTAACAGATGTCTAACAAGTATTTTCATGCTTTTGGTTTTGCCTTTGCTCCTCTGTGACTGTGAGGAGAACAAGCCCTGGCTAGGCTGCTGAAAGTTGAGACATGTAGAATATAGCTACATTGCCCAGGTGTCCCGGCCAAACCCAACCATCAGCCAGCTGGTTCACAGACATGTTCACCAACCAGACATGCTCACCACCAGTTGAACCAACAGGAAAAACTGTCCAGTTGAGCCCATTATAAATCACTGACTCTCAGACTCATGAGCAAAATGAACATTTATTGTTTTAAGCCACTAAGTTTTGAGATGATTTATTATATGGTACTCTTGTGGCAATCAATCTGATATACTCTCCAACACTTTCCCCTTGTTCTCTACACTCATGCCAGCAACATTAGACTTATCTATTTAGAGAATGTGCCATGTACCCCAGGACAGGACCCCTACATATGCTATTCTCTCTCTGCCTGGAACTGTCTCTCATGCCTTGCCCCTGACCCCCTCACCTTGGTCAGTTCCTTAGTTCAAATATGTTTATTTATCAGTTCTTAGCTCAAGAGTAGCTTCCTTAGGCAAGCCTTTCCTTCCATTCCAGAGTTAAGTCCATTTTCTTTACAATATATTTTCATATATTCATGTTACTTTATATCCGAGCACTTTTTACTGATGTCTTTTAACTAATTATACTCTAAATTTTTTTGCGATAGGTAAGTCTGTCTCCTCCCTTAAAGTGCAAGTTCCAAGAATTTAGAGGATGCAACTGTTACCTGGTTCTCCATTGTTTCCTAATACAGTGGATTAGGCGCACAGTACCTAATGCAGTGACTGGCACTCAATTTTATTGAATAAACATAGAAGCTGTAGCAGATGCATCTATCCTCCACCTTCTGTGGGTGATGACTTAACAATTTACACTTGTATCCTTCTCTGGGGGCATGCCCTTGAATGGCAGGAGCTGCCTTGTTCAGAAATACCTAAGAAATTACACAAGCTAACACTTTCCTCTAGAGGAAGCCCACAACCAATGACTGACTACCCAGCCTGCTTGCCTCTGAGAGAGATAACCTCTGTGGTATAATTTATGCTCTTGAACTCCTCATGAGATCAGGTCTAGGCTAGACTTCTAAAACTCCCTTTCCCTGCATTAATCTATTACCTCATTCCCCTTTCGGTTCTCCCGAGAACTTGACCTCAGTAAATCACTTACATAAGAATACCAATTTCAGGTTCTACTCACAACCAAATTCAACCAAAGACGTGAGTTAAATTTGAGCATTTCTTGCTCAACCAAAAAAGAAAATAAGTAGTTAGAACACTGTAATATTATGCATTGGGATAAATCTCTGGATAGAGGAAAATAAGGGCTCACTTTTCTCAAAGGGTCTAGAAATTCATAGATGTTTAATAATTTGGGGTTGGTTAAAGCCCCCACGGCTATTAATGCTAATTCTTTCAAATATAATGTTTTTATTGAGTGAATAAAATGTAGAAGCATATAGCAAAGTTTTATTCTTTCTTGGAAATGTTTGTTTCCATCATTGTACCACTATACAGTAATACATTTCTCAAAAGAACTGTCCAAGTAGAGAGAACATTTGGTATCTCACTATCAGGATTTTCATCTCACTTCTATTTGTGGGTTGCTGCTTTCAGAAGATAATTAAAGAAGATGCCAGGCGAGGTGGCTCACACCTGTAATCCCAGCACATTGGGAGGATAAGGCAAGAGGATCACTTGAGTCTAGGAGTTTGAGATCAGCCTGGGTGACATAGTGAGACCTCATCTCTACAAAAAAATAAGAAAAAATTAGCCGGGCATGGTGGTGCATACCTGCAGTCCCAGCTATTAGAGAGGCTGAGGCAAGGATTGTTTGAGCCCAGGAGTTCCAAGGTGCAGTGAGCTATGATTGTGACACTGTACTCCAGCCTGGGAGACAGAACAAGACCCCATCTCAAAATAAATAAATACATAAGTAATTTTTTTTAAAAACAAGAAGAGATGATGATGACTAGAAAAATGCCCATAATATAATGTTAAGAGAAAAATGATACCAAGCTACATATAGTGCAATCCTAAATAGTAAAACAAATCTATCCATCTCTCTCTCTACTTATGCATTGAAAAATCAATGAAAGCAAGCATACCAAGATGTGAACAATAGTAGTAAAATTGTGAAAGATTTTTTTCCACATTTTTATAATTTTAAAATTTTTAACAAAAAGCATGACTATAGTTTTTGCAAAAATGATTAAAAATGGGTAACTTGTAAAAAGATCATAGAGAACAATGGCCTTTTTTTCCCCTTAAATGAGCTTAGTTCAAAAGTCTGAGAAGGGAGACTTCTACTTATGGGAACATGGAGTAGATGATTTTCCTCTTTTCCCAATAAGTAAGCTAAAACTCCTAGATAATATATATCAAACAAACATAAGATGATTCTGGAAGGTGAAGAAGAGACAATCTAGGAACCTCAGGAAATAAAGAACCACACAGTAATGAGCTCCCTGAGTTTTCTTTCTGCCTCATGTATCCCAGACTTGGAGCTGAAGAAACTGACATCCCAGAAATGCCAATAGACACAGACAAAGAAAACATCAACAAAGCCTCGCCTCGCCCCGCCCCTCCCCTCTCCTCTCCTCCCCTCCCCTCCCCTCCCCTCTCACCAAAAGACCAGGAAGGGGCAACCTAGCAAGGCAGAAAACTTTTATACCATAACTGCTCTACTTCAACGAAACACTGGAGAAATAACCTATGACCCCACCTGTACCTAAGCCCACAAAGGCCAAGTGGGGAACCCAGACTTCTACCCTCCCCTGCCTGTAAGGAGGCACCCAACCCCTCTACCTGGTATCAGAGAAGGATGAATAGGGAGCTGAGACTTCCAGTCCTGCTAGGCGGTAATGAAACTGCCCACCTCCAACATGGCATCAGAGAACACTTGGGAAGCCTGGACTTCCACCTCCACTCAGCACTAAGGAGGCATCCCTCCTACTGCTTCTGTCATGGTGTCAAAGGAGGCCTAGTGGAGAGTCAGGTAGTCCACCACCACCCAGTGGTAAAGAGGCCATAGCCCACTTCCCTGGTGCTAGTGGAGCCCATAAGGAGAGCAGGATCTGGGCATTCTTAACCCTCCCTACCAGGCGGGATCCATCAGTGGAGGCACAATGGGAAGTCAGAATGCCCACCCCACCCAGGAGTAATGAAGAGTCTCCCCTCAGGTGTGAACGAAGGCCCAATAAGGAAACCGGTCACCCACCCCACTTTGCAGCAATGATGTAGCACCTTCCTTCCTTCCCTGCTGGAGCAGTGTCAGAGGAAGGCAGCTCAAACAGGGTTTAAATAAGACCCAGAGTCTCAGAACATAACATCCACAATGTCCAAGTTTCAATCGAAAAACACTATTCCATCCAAGAACTGGGAAGTTCTCAAACTGAATAATAACAAAAAGGACAACCCATAGATGCCAATACGGAGATGCCAGAAATGGTGGAGTTATCAAGCAGATATTTTAAAGCGACCATCATAAAAATGCTGTCACTGAGCAATTATGAACACACTTGAAACATAGGAAAAAAATAGAAAATCTCAGCTAAGAAACAGAAGATGGAAAGAAGAACCAACTGGAAATTTTAGAATTGAAAAATACACCAACTGAAATTTTATAAAAAAGTATCAGCTGAACAGCAAAATAGAGGGCAAAGAGAAAAGAATCTGTGAACAGAAGACAGAATAGTAGAAATGACCCAACCTAAACAACAGAGAAAATAGAAAAAAAAAAAAAGAACAGAACCTCAGGGAACTGTGGGACTATAACAAAAGAGCTAGCATTTGTGTCACTGAACTCCTGGAGGGAGAGGAGAAAGAAGGTAGGGCTGAAAAAGTCCTTGAAGATATAATGGTTGAAAACTTACCAAATTTTGCAAAAGACATAAACCTACAGAATGAAGAAGCTGAACAGAACTCAAACTTTCCAAGAATAGATCTGAGTATGACTATGTGGGCTATGAGAGCCACCAGATCATAGCTGTGTTCAGGTTATAAGGTCATTGTTTTCACCTATAAAAAGGACTCAGTGACTCCCATCTGTGTTGCTAACAAGAATAGTGTCAGAACGTACTCAGTGTCCGGGCCAAAGCAACTAGCTATTACAACTTCAGCTAGCCCAGCAAGATTCATAATTAAGTATAGAAATGTTTAAGGTCCTCCATTGTTCAATATTTTTTGTGTTTGGTATTTTATGCATGGGTCATATGTAAGAAATGTTTAGATTAATAGGTCAGTGTCTTGTTGCCAATCTAATGTATATGACTGAACACTTGATATTAAGTTGAAATCTTACTCAGAATACAAACAATATCAGCATATTTAAGAGAATTTAAGAATAACTACTTTTAAGTTAAATTTATTAAATATATGAGAATTACTTATGTGCTTGGCATGGCTTAGCACAAAATTAAAAACACTCAAAAAGAAAATGGAATATATTAAATTCGTACAGGCAATTTGAATGTTTAAAGGAGTTTCACTGAAAACATGAATCAAAGGCCCCTTAAAGGTGATTTGTCAAGATTGGATGACTGAGAATAAGAAGATCTATAAGTTTGGAAATTTGGCTTTAAAATTTACAACTTATTCACTTTGAGCCCAATTTAAACCTCTGAAAAAGCTTTTTAATACCTAGAATCTACCCTCAAAGAAACAAAATCCCTCACATTGACATACACATTCCATGAACACCTGGTATGGTCATCACCTATGGGAAATTCCTGTCATGTTTTCCTAGTGTTTCATTTTCCATCTCTTCTCCAAGTCCTGTCAAGTTCCGATGCGTAGTTGTAAGCACATCTGGGTTACGCATTCCTTAAGTAGAGGGTCTGTCTTTATCTGTTTTCTCCCTGCAGCTGCCATGTTGCCAGGGAAGAACAGATGTTTAGTAAACATTTGTTTGAATTAAGCTTAATTAGCTACATTTTCCAAGCCCTACTTTAAAATGGTGTATCGTGGGACAGTGATCCTAAAGAGGTTTGGTTTTAAAGGGCGAAAATGACTCAGGAGAACCTGAAACTCACCAGCTGTATTTGCAACTTGAGCACTCGTAGGAAGACAATGTTGAATAGAATTTGGTGCCTTCCAGCTCTGTCACAGTTTGGGAAGAACTGTTGACTGCCTCGAACACACTTTTTTGTATACTCAGGAAGCAAAGTTCTGCCACATTGCCTTGAACTAGGGATGTTTCCGAGGTGTCAGTTGTCCTTACGTAAAGCCTCTTCCTAAACAGCAAGCTTCACCCCCACTAAACACCTCCACACAGATCAACATACTGTTGGGCATTCATCACGGGAACACACTGTGGCCTACTTTTAAATACTAGAATTTTAGATACTGCACTTCAAAGGTTTAAGAGACTCAACATGAAAAACATGATCAATAATTACAACTTATAGAGAAAGTAAGCTCTGTATATTGAACAAAATTGGGTGGTATATCCATGAAATACATACCCATTGAGAACCAGTAACTAATTATTCCAATTAAAGATCTAAAACTAAAATGAGCATCTATTGTGAGACACTAAAATGTAAAGTAAATGATATTTTTAAATGTTATTTAAGTAGACCAGCTTAAAAACAAACTTACTTGGGTTTATATACACCATATTTTTTTTCTTAGAATTTAATATTTATCCTTCAAAATAGAATATTAAAAGAACAGTAAAACTTATGTAAGTTTTTACTATAATAGAACATTTGCAAATTAATTCAAGATCTTAAACAGAGCAATGTATAAATGAATTTATATCTTTTTAAGTTTAATACATTTATCTAATAAGCAAACTCTTCTCTAATAGCTTCACTTCATGTGGTGTTTTTTCTTTTGGTAATTTTCGTTTTTGTTATACCAGTAACTCATATTTACCATAGGAAATTAGTAAATACAATTAAATCAAGGTTTCTCAGCTTGGGCACTATTGACATTTTGGGCAGAATCATTCTGTGTTGTGGGGGGTAATCTTTGTACTGCAGGATGTTTAGCAGCATCCTTAGCCTCTCACCTACAAGGAGTGATGAGCATTCCCTAGTTTTGACAAACAGAAATGTCTCTAGACATTGCAAAATATCCCCAGGGGGAGTAAAATTGCATCCAGTTGACAGCTAGTACGTTAGATTATTTTCCTATCACACTTTTTATTTATATTCTTATTTTCAATTATATATATGTATATATGTGTGTGTATATATAGATCTCACATGGATAAATTTTTTAAAATGATCATATATATTGTTTTGTTACTGTTCTTTTGCAACATATATTACGAACATTTTCACATATGTATGTTTACTTCTTCATTTTTAATGCCTACATAATATTCTGCCATTTGTATAGAATATAATTTATTCCATTCACTACTTTTAGATATTGAAGTTCCCAATTTTTGTGATAAAAGTGCACATTTGGTGGCATATGATATTCTTGTGAAATACTTTCTTTCCCTAAGAATTTTGCAGATTTGTTTCATTGTTTTTGGTATTAAAAGTGGCTGAGGAGAAGTATCAATCCAGTATAATTGCTTCTCCTCTGCATTTTCTCATTTACATGTTCAGCCAGGACACCCAAAGGACTCTCTCTTTGTTCTTAAAAATTGAGAACGTCTGTTCTGTATATATCAATTTATTGATATTTCCTGGAATGCAATGTTCCTTTTCAATCTTTAGGCACAATTCCACATTCATTTCAATAAATTTTTATTCTATTGTATCTTTAACTTTCATTTCCGGTTGTTAGTTTTTCCTACTTCAAGAACACCAATTATTCTTATGTTGGATTGCCCCTGTTCTACATATTATTTCTCCTAATTCCTTTAATTTCATTTCCTCCTCTTCATTCATTATGAATCAATCATGCAATCCTTTATTTTATGTGTTTCTGGGTTTTTTTTTTCTTTTAGTATCTACATTTGAATAAACCCATAACCCACATTTACTATGGTAAATTAGTAAATTCAGTTAAATTAGGGTTTCTCAACCTTGACACTACTGACGTTTTGGCTGGCACATTCTTCATTGGGTGTGGGGGCTCCCCTGTGCATTGTAATATATTTAGGATCCATTGCTCTTTGATTTATAGCTTAGTTCTTGAATATTGTTTTTCTGGTTCTCAATTGGTTTCCTTAGATCCCTTTTCTCCTTCCTCTGGTTTTATGTCACTGTTTGATCACTTTTTTGTTTACTCAATGAATTAATGGTCTTCACTTGCAGCAGTGGGGAACCTGTGGCCTTCTGATTTCAAGGTGTTCTTTTTTAAACACCAACGGAGGCAAGAAAAGCTTCATCTTTCTCTGCTGCACCCCTTTTAATAAAAAGATTTGTTCTGTAAAATTTGGATTCAGTCAAAAGGTTGCACTTAAGGACCTAGAATGCCACATGTGGCCTTAAGGCTGCAGGTTACCCACCCCTGTGGATATTTAAATTTTTTTTTTCCTTGAGTTATATGTTTTCTCTAAAAGGGATTATTTGTCTGTGGTGAGCTTTTCTTTTCTTTTCTTCTTTTTTTTTTTTTTATCTTTAAGGTCTACCTCCTTTCCTTTACTGTATAACACTGACACTATGCTGTTCCTTTTATTCTCACTCATCATGAACAAAAGCAGCTATCCACCTTCTCTTTTTTATGATATAATGTGTACAAATTCTCTGTGATCTCCTTATCTGAGATCAGTTGTCTACCTCTGTGAGGCCAGGGAAGTGCATATTCCAATCCTTTCCTGAGGCTGGGTGCCATTGGTGGGAGTGTGTGTATGTGTGTGTGTGTGTGGGCAGGCGGACATGGGTGGTGAGGAGAGAGTGTTGGATGGAAACTGTTCAGCTGAGCCTGCCTGCAGTCCTGTTTGGAAGAGCTGCACATGCTCTCTCCTCTGTGATGTCGCTAAGCATTCTGGGCTGGAGTTGCCTCCACCTAGATGAAGGTGTACGCTGTCACCACCCATTAGCCCTGGACGGCAGTAAGGAGGGACACCCTCTGGCTTTCAGCAGAGCTTCCAGCCTTTGCTTCTGTCAAATATATCGGCCCAGGCATTGTCCTCCTGTTTCACCTGTCACTACCCAGAAGCCATTTTCAAACCCCAAAGAAGTGGTACCATGAACATTTTTAAGACTATTATTCTGTACTAAAAAACTACCTCCAGAAAGGTTGTGTCAATTACATAGCAACTGTCAGATTAATGAGGAGTATCTGTCCTTGTATTCTGTCAACCTTGCTTATTAGTATTCTTAATTTTAATATAACTGGGTTTTTGTAGAAAATAAAAGTATGAGAAAACATACTTTTTAAATGAATTTCAATGTATTCAAAATATTACAATTTTTTTTAAATTCATGTACAATATTCTGAAAGCTTACAAATGGCAATGTGCCCACACAAACTGTGTAACATTTTAAACAATTAACAGAATTCAAAGGGTTCTCATTTAACTGAATGTTTAAGTTCCCTTGAAAGCAAGCAATTTTTAAAGAAACTATAAAAAATATACAATCATTTAAAAATACATTTAACAAAGAACAATCAACTTAAATGTTTCAAGATAGAGTCTTATAGTTAAAAAACAATAACTTTTTAAATAGAGGTCCATAATACCTTTAAAAAAATTGATAGATTTTTCATTGGAATCCAGGGAGCAAAGCTATTATTCTCTCTATGAACATATAAAAAATTAGCACTAATTGGCAAGATTACCTACTTGTATCCATGAGATCATATAAATGAAGAGCTGGAAATAAAACCCAACCTATGCATTTATTAACACAATAATTCCCCTTTATCTGCAGGGGATATAAGATACCCAGTGGATGCTTGAACCTGCAGATAGTACCAAACCATCTATATACTATGTTTTTTCCTATAAAGTGAGGGGGAGGGGGGAAACTTCTCCTTCACCCCAGAAGATTCACTGAAAGAACAATTCACAAAAAGGCAGATAAAGAAGAGAAAGAAGTTTATTTACACGGGGAGAATCACAAAGTCATTACCCAATATCCCAATGGTGTCCAGAAATTTATATACCTTCCTTTTAGAGGGGACGGGCAGATGAGGAATATAGGTAATTCTGTTTAGGAGCAATAAATGGTTACTAGGGAAGATGAATAGATACTTGGGAGAATGAATGGATGGGGGAAAACAGATTGACTTGTAGATGACTCTCTTTGGAAATTAAATTAACCTGAGAGACAGGTATTACATTTAAAATGATTTGGGGCAGGTATGGTTACATTTTTTGATCTTATTTCCTGCAATACAGTGAGATAACAGGGAAGAGAAGGGAAGGCAATTGCTCATTTTGATGAGTCTGTCTGGTTTTATGCAGATAGAAAGAAAGCCACTTCCAAAGCCTGTTGATCTTTAAGGGCCTTTAATTCAAAATACTCTTTATCCCAGGGAGTCATATTCTGGGGTGAAATTTCCTGAGTTCCTTCATTCCCCCTGTCTGGAACTTCCCTAGAAGTTTCACACATTAAAAGCTGAGTCAGCAGTCTTTAGTCAACTTCCAATGTGTAATCCTTGAAGGCAGAGGCTTAAAAGAAGAAGTGTTTAAAAAAGCACCCCTTTTGGGGAGGGGGGAGGGAGGAAAACAGGGAAAAAAAAGAGTTTTTAGATGAAAAGTGGGGTTTCTTGATCTGAGATCTTGGGAAAAAGTTGTTTACTTTCTGAAGACGTCTGCTTCAGGAGCCTGGGAACTGGCCCTAGAAATCCTTACTTTTAGGTCACCGGTAGGGATGGTCCTCCAATTATCTCGGTGTAGTTTGGCATGACTCATGTGAATCCAAGAGTATTTTTCTTATATTTTGATGATGGTGTAGGTGGTTAACAGTACTTCATAAGAGCCTTCCCAGTGAAGTGATAGCACATGTCTTCTTTTAAAAACTTTTATGTACACATGATCTCTTGGTCAAAAAGGATGGCAAGGCTAGTCAGTTGGTGGAGGCCATGCTCTTTTAACCTGCTGATGTTATGCTCCAAGCATATTAGTTAGCACCTGCATGTAGCTAGTAATGGTATCCAATGGTTCACTTAAATCTCCATAGTTTTCAGTCAGCCCAGGAATAGGAGGTTTAGAAGTGCCAGTAGACATGGAATGACTGAACACTATTTCAAAATTGGTTACTCCATGTCTCTTATTTGGAGTATTCTGGATTTTTATAAGGGCTAAAGGTAATGCTTCTGGCTACTTAAGTGCAGTGTCTTGATAGACTCGTCCCAAAGTCTTTTTTATGTCTAGATTTTCATGTTCCATTTGCCCTGAGGATTGAGGATGATATGGTACATGCAATTTTAATAAGTACTCCAGAGCCTTTGTTGCAAGCAAGTGATTGATTTCTGCTGTAAAATGAGTCCCTTGATCTGACTCAATCCATAAAGGAATACCAAAATGAGGAACAATCTCAGTTGCTGATTTCTTTACCACTGTTGTAGTATCAGCACGCCTAGTTGGACAGCACTCAGTCCATCCACTAATCATGCAAACTGTAGCCCAACAGTGAGAAAAGCCTAAAGCTGGAGCTAAATCTGTAAGATCAGCAAGGAGTGTCATAAGGGGCAGACTGGGCCTTTGGGGCTTCCTGGAGAGTGTTGGTTTCCTCCAGAGATTTGGTGAGATTTACAAATGCACTGGGAAATAATGTGGTCAGAGATTTTGTAGATCCCAGGACAGTTACCAACTTTTTTTTTTTTTAGTTCCTTAATTATCCCCCGCTTGTGCATATGTCCCATCTGATGGGCAATAAGTGCAAGCCAAAAAGTTAAAAGAAAAGGGATCACAGGGAGTCCATTTGGCCCAATTATAATCTGTCTGATAATTGTTTAGCACACTTTAATATCCACTTATCTTTTTTGGATCGTGGGTCATTAGCCTGATGATTAATATCAGATAGGGATAAAGGCAGGGCAATAAATTGAGTGGAAAAAGGATAGGGAGGGCCATTTTGGGCACATATTTAGCAGCCCTGTCTGTTCTAACATTTTCTAGGGATACAATATCCATTTCCTTAGTGTGGGTTGGGCAATGAACAATAGCAATCTTAGAAAGAAGGTGAATAGCTTGTAATAGGGCAGCAATTATAGGCCCATTGGCAATATGAGTGTCAGCAGAAGTTAAGAAACCCTGAGATTTCCAGACTGTGCCAATTGCATGGCAGACTCCAAAGGCATATTTGGAGTCTGTGTAAAGAGTGGCAGCTTTTCCTTTTGCCAATGTGCAAACTCTAGTGAGGGCTATGACAAAATTGACTCAAGGCATTTTAGGGTGAGTGTTTGATTGCCCTGAGATATTTTATGTCCAGTTGTCTGCACCCACTGGTGTTTAGACCTAGAGGCTTTATGGCCTCATTCAGCCAGAGTCTTTAAAAGAATGAGGGAGTCTAAGAGGGCCCCCTGCTTACAGAGCAAAACGTCACCAATGCATTGAACAAGAGTGGATCCCTGGGTAAAAGTTATGGAGTCTAAATCAGCTTAGACACTTTGAGAGAATATTAAAGGAGACACAATACTGGAGATTTTTGGGTCCATGTTAATTGTCTCCCCTCGAAGGTGAATGTAAAGAGAGATTGTGAATCAGAGTGCAGCAGAATCAAAAAGAAAGTTGAGCAGAGGTCAATTACTGTATTCTTAAAGTCACATGTACTAAGAGGCATTTGAGTTAGTTTCTTTCTATTTCTTGATAAAATATTTGATTTAAGCACTTATTTTTTAAGCTAATTAATTAGAGCTCTTTTATATATTTTGGTAGTGAAATATCACATATACATGATATATATAAACACATAGACATATAGACATACAAAGAGAAGCAGATCTTACAGCTCTTATAAAGAATTTTTATTTGCTGGCTCTTAAGTAGTAGTATTTTATTCAGACTATTAATTATTTAATTACCTATTTTATTGTTTTAAACAATTATTAGCTAGGCAAAAATTTGCCTTTAGTTAAGATTTTGCCATTTTTGTAAGCATTTGCTGCTTCCAGGGCCTAATACTTATGTTAATACATGCATAGGTAGGCATAGTAGAGCACTCAGTTCTTCAGAAATTAAGGATCCAATTTTCACCTTCAGTCTTGGCTTTGGATCTCAGATCTCCATGATCAACTCAGGCAATGATTTTTCCTTACCCAAGCACACAAGAAAAAGGAAAAAAGGGATGGAACATGGAAATCGCTGCAAATTCCCCAAAAGCTGGAGTTCACACCCCCTATGGTATTGCCATTTACTGTTAGTTTCTGCCTGACCCAGTCAGACATCTGAGGCCTCTAACTGGATCTAAGCTAATTAATTATCGGATCCAATCTGATCCCGGACCTTGTTTAGTTTCTGTCACAACTTCTGAAACCAGTTATGATAAAAAATTTTGCTCCAACAAACTCAGAGAGCTCAAAACATTAATCTATAGAACTCTGGAATCTGAGCGAGAACTACAAGCTCCTGTTGTGGTGAGAGACCAACAGACACAATGGGTCCAGTAAGTACCTCTCTTGGACTCTCCGTGCTCCTGGGGGTCTCTGGGAGCTCCACTTCAGACAAATTCAATTTAACAGAGTTTAATTGAGCAAAGAGTGATTCCCAAATTAGGCAGATGAACCAGAACAGGTTCAGAGAGACTCCAAAGCTGTAGTGTAGTTGAAGAAGACTCATGAACGGAAAAGAGAAAGCGACGTACGGAAAATTCAAGTGAGGTATAGAAACAGCTGGATTGGTTACAGCTCAGTGCTTGCCTTACTTACACACAATTGAACAGTTGGCCGCCTTTGATTGGCCAAAACTCTATGATCAGCAAAGAGGAAGGAGTAGGGAGGAAAGAAGATAAATGGAACGGACTTTAGCGGGGACAAACAGCTGACATTTTTACTCTTGAACTTTTTAACTAAAGTACGCTTCTAAGTGAAACCAACATACCTTAACCAAGGCTACAAATTAATCAAGGAGACAAGAGGTGTCTCCAAAGAGGTGGAGAACAGTTTTTATGAGATCCACAAAAGCCACAAAAACAGCTCAAAGAGGCTGAGCGCAGTGACTCACGCCTGTAATCCTAGCACTTGGGGAGGCCGAGGCGGGCGGATCGTTTGAGCTCAGGAGTTCGAGTCCAGCCTGAGCAAGAGCGAGACCCCATCTCTACTAAAAATAGAAAGAAATTATATGGACAGCTAAAAATATATAGAAAAAATTAGCCGGGCATGGTGGCACATGCCTGTGGTCCCAGTACTCTGGAGGCTGAGGCAGGAGGATCGCGTGAGGTTGCTGTGAGCTAGGCTGACGCCACGGGACTCTAGCCCGGGCAACAAAGTGAGACTCTGTCTCAAAAAAAACAAAACAAAAACAAAAACAAAAAACAAACAACAGCTCAAAGAAAAGAAAGTCTCGATAAATGAGGTATAACCTGTATTTTTTTGTCCAACCATATTTCTAAGGTCTCAGCTTTTCAGCTGACCATTTATACATAAATGTCTAAAAGCCCCATATGCCCCCACAGAATATAGGAAATCAAAGGCTGTGCGTGGAAGGGGAAAGAATCAAATGGTAAAAGTTACACAAATATCAAACCAGAACAGCTTCACTTCCTGCCCAGGAATCAAACCCAGGCTATGGAGGTGAAAGCACAGAACTTTAACCATTAAGCCCCAAGGTAAAGCAGCTTTTGCTATTATTCCTGCTAGGATAATATACAGTGGTTTTTTTTTTTTTTTTTTTTTTCCCCCATTAGGTCAGATTTTGCTCTTTAATTTTGTCAAGAGAATTTTTAAGGCTAACCACAACAGTATGTGTCTTTCTTTTAATCTAATTTTTCTATTAATACAAATAAGGCAATTGTTTAGAATAAGAGATCTGTAAAATTGATTTTAAAAGAAATTTAATTTAAAGGATCCATCTTTCGGCCATTAATAATTGGAATTCTCAATGGTATATTTATTCCAAAATCCACTCAATCTAAGAAGCCTCTTCACAGAAAGCCCGGGTGGTAATTTTCTGGGTTCAGAGTGTCCCTGGAGCGGACATGGAGAAGGCTGTTCCCGTGAGTCCCCAACATTTACTCTCTGAATTAGACTTGAGATAGGACAGGACCTTTTAAGACAAAGACTCCCCTAGAGCGCGACACATTCGGTACAAACAGTGCGCTGACATGTCTCAGAATCCCGATTTTTGTTCAGACTGGCCGCCTGGCATGTTCCAAAAACAGAGGCCCCCCGCCCCCAACCTGTGGCGGAGCCTGAGGACAAAATACCCGCTCAGTCAGTCACAAGACAAGTTCAGGGACTTGCAACACGATGGGGGGGCAACCCCATACTTTTTTTGGAGGCGGGTGGGGGGGTGGGGAGGGGGCTGCAGCAAAGTTTGTCTTTAACAGACGCTGGTCTGGTCAGAGCCGCCTAATGGCTGGCGGGCAGGGCGGCCTGAACGGCAGGCCTGTGGGGGTTCTAGGCCCCTGTTCCGCCCCGTGGGAACCCTCTTTATGACAAAACGACCCAGAAAGACTGTGGCAATAGAAAGAAACAACAACCACCAAAAAGGCTATTTCTGACAGAAAGATCAGACAATATGAATATTTACACCACAAAGTATCAAAAAATATACCAGAGTGGCCAAGAACAGTCGCTTACAAAAACCTTTTCTGTCATTACTCTCAACTTTGGAAAGGTCAATGATCTTACCGTCTGCTCAGCTGGAGTCCGCAGAGAGACAGGAACCCAGGAGTCTGAAGTTAAGGTGTCTCGCCATGTCGCCAGCCCATGTCGCCAGCCTGCGAGAGTCGGGACTCTCCTCACCGCGGCGGAGCGGCTGTGAAGGGCCTGCGCGGGCGCCGCGCTGCGGGAGTGAGCGGGAAGTTGTCCTTGGCCCTGCACGGTTCACTGCAAGGTCAACTTACAAAAGGGCAGATAAATAAGAGTAACAGGTTTATTTACTGTGAGCGCAGGGAGAATCACAGGGTGATTACCCAATATCCCAATGGGATCCAGATATTTTTTATACATGCCTTTTAAAAGGGAGGGGCAGATACGAATATAGGTAATTCTGCTCAGGGGCAATAAATGGTTACAAGGGAGGATGAATTGATACTTGGGAGATTGAATGGGTGGGGGGAAACAGATTGACTTGTAGATGATGCTCTTTGGAAATTAAATTAAACTGAGAGATAGGTGTTATATTGAAAATGATTTGGGCCAGGTCTGGTTGCATTCTTGATTTTCTTTCCTGCAATACAGTGAGACAACAGGGAGGGGAAGGAAAGACGATCGTTATTTTTGATGGCTCTGTCTGGTTTTGCTCAGATAGAGCCTCTTCCAAACACTCTTGATCTTTAAGGGCCTTTAATTCAAGATACTCTGTATACCAAGGAGTCATGTTCTGGGGTGAAATTTCCTGAGCTCCTTCAAAAGTTTAATTTATAAACTAAGCCAAGTAAGAGATTAACAACAATAATGCAATTGAACAATTAGAACAATATATTGTAATAAAAGTTATGTGAACGTAGTGTCGCTCTTTCTCTCAACATGTTTTATCGTACCATACTTAACCTACTCCCTGACTGCAGTTGACCATGGGTGACTGAAACCACAGAAAGTGACACAGCAAGTAAGGGGGAATCACTGTATATAATCCCTAATACAAGGCTATGGATTTAAAAACAGCTTTATTGAGACAGAATTCATATACCATAAAATTCACCTATTTAAAATGTACAATCCTGTGTTTTTTGGTATATTCACAGATGTGTGCAACTATCACCACTACCTAATTTCTAAACATTTTCATTCCAAAACAAAACCCCATACACATTGGCAGTCACTTCCCATTCTCCCCTCCCCTCCTGTCCTAGTTTACATTCTGTCTCTACAGATTTGCTTGATGTAGACATTTCATATAATGGAATCGTACAGTATGTGGCCATTTTGGACTGGATTCTTTCATTTTGCATAATGCTTTCAAGGTTCATTCGTGTTGTAGCATGTATCAGTACTTCCTTCCTTTTTATGGATGAATGCTATTTCATTGCATGGAGAGACCACATTTTGTTTATCCATTCATCAGTTGATGGATAGTTGGGTTATTTCCATCTTTTGGAAAAATTCCCTGCAAAAAGTATTTTATTTTAATCAAATCCCATTTATCTAGTTTTTGTTTATTGCTTGTGGGATTTTTTTTTTCCTGGTTATGATGTTGCTTTTTTTTTTTTTTTTGCTCAGGACAAATAATTATGAGGATTTAGAGCACATGAATGCTCAATATTAAAGATTAAAAAAAAAAAATCTCCAAAAAAGAACCTTCAAATTTTCTAGTCTCTCCGAGTCATTGTCTGATCTCTGAGAACGGATGTCTAAATGACTACTACATCATGACTTTCTTTCATTTTTTTCTCCCCTATATAGGAAAGGAATTAGGAGAGCTCCCAGTTAAATAAACATGTGTCCATGTTGCTGCCTCTGCAAACACAAGGGCAGAATAAGAAAATTAAAAAAAAAATAATTTCCCATAGCTGGTGTATAAAATTTAATTAATTTCGGATTTGTGAAGTTTGGCATAAGGTGACTAGGAATTGCTCCTAGCCTACTTCAAATATGAAAATATGAGATAACACCACTGGCCCTAAACTTATCCAGAAGAAGGGTGAAGGTTGCAAACTAAATTTTCTCCTAATGCTGTGATAATACTGTCTTCAGCCCTTATCCCCCTGCCCCTCTGCCTTCTGCCTTTTGGATGGCCATGGTTTTGGAAGTTGGGAAGGCAGTGAATTAATAAGAAGGTACTTGGAATTGGATCCATAGGAAGTGCCCTGGCTTTATGCATTGTGCAAGCCCTGGAGGTGCCATTCACACTGTAGTTCATACAACCTGCCCAGTTGCATACGGTGATCTTTAAGTTTTTAAATTCTGCTTCTCAAAGTATGGGATACAAAACATTCAAGAACCCAGGTTGCTAAATGTCTTTGCCTCCAACAATCTTTCAAATTCTCATGACTATAGTGGCACAACCATAGTGAATGTGGGCCTCACAGGTATAAAACACAGAGTAGTAGCTTTGGACTTAGGAGACCAGAGTTTCAATCCTGACAAACTACAACTTATTAGTTGTGTGCTCTTGGTCATGTTACTTAACTTCCCATAATGACAATGTGCTTACCTGTAAAACAGGCATGACAGATTCACAGAGTTGCTAAGAGGATTAAGATAACATAGATAAAGCTCCTGGCACACACTAAGCACATAATCAAGGTGAGCCTCTCTGAAGTGGAAGTAATGCAGCCTAATACCCATTAGATTTAGACAACAGAACTGCACTGTCCAATATGGTAGCCACCAGCAACATGTGGCTATTAATTAATTGAAATTAAACAGCTTTAAAATTCAGTTCCCAGTGCTCAATAGTCACATGTAGTTAATGACTACTTATTGGACAGTACTGATATTGAACATTGCCATCATCACAGAATGGTCGATTGGACAATAGAAGAAATGATAGAATTATGCAAGAACAAGTCCAGAAGACTAAGCTTTTGCCACTAACTATGAAACTTTAGGGAAGCAACTTTATCTCAGTGTGTCACAATTTCCTCAGCGCTAACGTGGAATAATGCCTTTGCAGTAATGTGGGGATCAGGTGCACTGAAGTCACTTTTTTCCTTGCTTTCTCATTATCTTCCCAGGACCCCAAGGCTAAAAATGCACAACACAGTCACTAGCAAGGATCACTTTGAGGATAACTTGATAGGTACAGCCCTTTGGTAGTTTAATATTCATAGCCATGATTTGATATTATTCCAACACACCTGTAAGTAGTTAAGAACAACATATGTTCAAAAGCGCAACTAGCTATCTGCAGATAGTTCTTGTGGTGATGGAAGATACAAATTAACATAACCATATAGGTTTTCATTAGCAAGTGGCCTTTTGTAGACTAGAAAGTTCTCACAAGGTTTAAAAAGGAGGAACAAAGATCCTATTTCCTACTTTTTCATTTATCTTTCACTTTAATGCCTAAATCTACGTTTCCCAGGTTTGAAAACAATCTGTTGCTGGTATTTTGGGGACAATGTTGTATTTTTTTATTTATCTAGAGCAGATGTTAAAAAACCTTTTCTATAAAGGGTCTGTGAGAAAATATTTTAGGACCATGAAGTTTCTATCACAACTAGTCAACTCTGCTGTTGTAGCATGAAAGTAGCCACAGGCAACATGTACATAAATGGGTGTGATTGTGTTCCAATAAAACTTAATTTACTAAAATAGGCTCTTGGGCTTTAGTTTGCCAACTTCAGATCTAGAACTATAGGTAAGATCACATCCTTTCCATTATTCTCCATATTGGTGTATTTTTTTTTTTTTTTTGGCCACTCTTATATATGTTTTGTCACTTATTTTAATTGTTTTTAGAGACAGAGTCTTACTCTGTTGCCCAGGCTGGAGTGCAGTGGTCTGACCATAGCTCACTGCAAGTTGGAACTCCTGGGCTCAAGTCACCCTCCTGGCTCAGCCTCCTGAGTAGCTAGGACTACAGGTGCACACCACCATGACTGGCTAATTTTAAAAAAGTTTTTTTGTAGAGATGAAGTCTTGCTATATTACCCAGGCTAGTCTTGAACTCCTGGCCTCAAGTAATCCTCCTACCTTGGCCTCCCAAAGTGCTGGGTTTATAGGCATGAGCCATCACACCCAAACTAATTTTATTTTTGAATATATATTGTATCCTATAAACAATTAAAATTAGTCTTTTAAATGTCTACTTTAGAAATGTCAAAATAATTTTTCTTCTTACTTTTATTAAGGCTTTGAATTAAAACAAACAATTCTTCAGGATGGTTAATTTTTTTTTTTTTCCAGAGAGCAAATTGAAAGGGATGGACATAGACATAAAATGTAAAAGAATTAATTAAAAATGATTCATAGATTTAGTCAGGTCATTTAAACAGTTTCCTGGCTATTTTACTAACTTATAAATTGAACTACAACTTAAACAGAATCCAAAATTGAGCTAGGTGCCTCAAGGCCGTTATTTCCTTGGGTGGACATTATAGTTCAAGATATACTATGACTAAATATTTAGATGATTCAAGTGATATATAAACAAAAAACCTGGTAACTTGTATTCATGAGTGAAACTGAACCACACACACAAAAAAAAACTAGTGAGAAATTAATAGAATTGTAAAATTTTAGGGTTGAAGACATCCTTATAAATAATTTTGTTCAACCTTATCACTCCATAGCTGATGAGTGTGGTTGACATTTGTTACTTTTGCATCCCAGAATACACTGTTTCTTTGTGTTAGGGCTCTGATTTTCCTTATGCACCCATCCCTCGCTCCCTTACCCTGTAGTTTGGGTGAGTCTGGCCTCACCCTCAGGCCAAAGAGTAGGTACTTAACCCAGGCTGGACTCCTCAGAGTGCTGTAAACTCCTGGCCAGAACTGGTTCCGGGGTAGGTCACTGACCCAAACTTGGTCATCAGAGCCATCAAGATTCAATTCTGGGGTGTGTCTTAGAGTTACCAAGACAGTAAAGCTTGTTTCCTTCCTCTCTCCTTCCTTCCACCTTCTCTCTTTCTCTCTCTCTCTTTCTTTCTTTCTTTCATTTTCTCTTTCCCTTCCTCTCTCCTTCTCTTTTGGGGATGGTAAGCTTGAAAACCTGTCCATGAAATGGCCAGCAGCCATTTTGCCATCTTATGGAAATGGCCCAAGAACAAAAACAACAGAGAAAAGTGGCCAGGTGCGGTGGCTCATGCCTATAATCCTAGCACTCTGGGAGGCCAAGGCGGGAGGATCGTTTGAGCTTACGACTTCGAGACCAGCCTAAGCAAGAGTGAGACCCCGTCTCTACTAAAAATAAAAAATAGAAAGAAATTATCTGGACAACTAAAAATATATAGAAAAAATTAGCTGGACATGGTGGCACATGCCTGTAGTCCCAGCTACTCAGGAGGCTGAGGCAGGAGGATCACTTGAGCCCAGGAGTTTGAGGTTGCTGTGAGCGAGGCTGACGTGACAGCACTCTAGCCCGGGCAACAGAGTGAGACTGTGTCTCAAACAAAACAAAACAAAAAAACCCCCAAAAAACAGAGAAAAAAGTTAGGCTAAGATGCAAAAGGACCAAGCTCTGATGACTTTGAGCTAATTTGAATAAAAGGCTATTTGCTTGTTATTAACCGTTTTACAAAATAATTACATAAATGATTTAATTTCTTTATCCCTGCCTCCAAACTGTGTTGATTAGAAACATCATTATTTACAAGTGATTATTTACAGGCCTTTCTTTGCAACGAGTAAAAAATTCAAATATGCCAATTGTTGTCCAATAGATAAAATATAGGTTATTTCTTTTACCATACTAACTATTCAAATATCAAAAAAATATATACCTAAAAAGATACTGTTGCTGTTTTTCATTCATTGTGTAGCCATTATGAAAGCATTTAAGGCTGATCTATCAAATAGTTTATTTCTCCATGGCGAATATGGATCCATACAATAACTTTTAAAAAAATAAAATAGTTTGGTCTGCTACACATTTGTATGTTGACAAGAAAATTAATGGTGGCAACTGAACCTTGCTAAATGAGAAGAGTTTACACCAGTGTGTTTCCTTTAGCATTACACAGACACCACACTGTCAGACACCTGAGATACTTTTCTGGGCTTCTGGTTTGTACCTAATTTTTATGCATTGAATACTCTCCTAACACAGAAATGGGTATCTGCTGAAGTTGAGTGGAACTGGAACACCCCTGGGACAACCCAAATTTTCTAATTTTAGAGATATGTCTAAGACACTAAGGTTGATGTCTTAGTAAAAAATGTCAATAGAAAAGAATCCAAACTCTGTAAAATAATTGAAAGAAGTTTATTCTGAGCCAAATCTGTGCGTCCATGGTGTGGAGAGCCACTCCCACGAAGCCTTGAGCAAGTGGTCTCATTGTGTTCAGGTTATAGCTTGGTTTTATACATTTTAGGGAGACAGGAATTATATGTAAAGTCATATGGAAGGTGTACATTGGTCTGGCCTGAAAAGGCAGGACTTCTCGAAGCAAGATATTACAGGTTTTGGTGGTTTAAAGATTCTTTGATTTGTAATTGGTTAAAGAAATGAAGCTTTGTCTGAAGGTTTGGAATAGTTTAAGACAAGGAAGTCTGTTAATCAGAGACAAGCCACCAGACATACTGAAAGACTCCAGTGATCTGTTAAGTAAACTGATGACCTGCAGGTGTGGTTTAACCTTTGTCTTACACGGCCTCAGGCTTATTAATGATTTTGTATCTTTTTGCTACAGAAAATAACTCCAAAAGGGACAGGGCATAACTAGGTGTGTCTTACCTCCCTTCTCCTCATGGCCAACTCAGCTTTAAGGTTTTTTTTTGGCGGGGGGGAGGGTCCCCTTGGCCAAGAGAGGGTCCATTCAGTTGGCTGGGGCTAAGAGCTTAAGATTTTATTTTAGTTCACAAAGAAACATTGTTTGAGGAATAAAATTGACTAAAATGGGAAATACACACAGAGCTTAGAGATTACAAAACAGGATTTTATTTAAATTTGTATACACATAAAAATGTACCAAAATTTAAACAAAAATCTAATTCAAATTTTTTCCCACCACAAAAATGGACACTATGATAAAAAGCCACATTCCATTTAAATACATTTTTCCATTTTTCTACCACAAAGTGGTAAATTCCAGGGGCTGGGGAGTGGGGCATACGGGAGAGGAGAGAAGATAATGATAGTCAATATAATTTGATCTTCAGTGTTGTCTCACCCTGAAATGACTTAATTACAGAGATTTCTGTAAGAATCAGCATTCTTCACTTGTAACATTAAAATGGAAACTTCTATTCCAAAATCACAAATAAGGCTTCTGTGAGGTAAACAGCGTATCTGATATTAAGGCAAATGGTAAAATACACATATGATATATTAATGCAGACCTTCCATTGTAAAACATATGCTGGAATTAGAAACTTGTAAAAACTGCTGCAGTGTGTAATAGTTATTTGCTTGACTGTCTTAGCTGTGCCTTTTTGGTAGTTAATATGTTAAATGTCATCTTATATGAAATTTTTGTAGCCTGTGATTTGTTCTATTATATGGGATTAGATGTTCACCAAAATTTCTGTAAATGAACCAGGGCCTGATTTCAAATTCTGTATATACACACATTATTTAGCCACATTGACTATTCCGAGGTCAGCAAAACACTGCATACTGAGCGGGCTTGCCATGATAGAAAAGTATGAGAACACAGGACGTTATTTTTGCTCTAAGTAAAATCAGATTTAAGCTGTCTAGATATCTTAATCAAGAAAATACAGATTTAGGATTTTTCATATGGTGATTCTTGTTCATGCCTTCCCCTTATTTCCCCCCCAATGAGATAACCATTTCCTTCACAGTGATGAGAGAACCATCCCTTCTTATGGAGAAATGGACTTCCTTCCCCAAGGGATCAGGACAAAGATGTCACTTCTTGGACACACTGGCCACAGCCTTCTTGGCTGCATCCTCCAGGTCGACAGCGGAAGTGATGGGCAGTCCGCTGTTGTTGAGTATGTTCTGAGCCTCTTGGACATTGGTTCCTAGAAGGGGGAATGACCAACAATCACTGAATGCAACTGGAGGTAGCGCCCTGTGATGATTTTTTTTTTTTTTTTTTTTTTTTGGTACAACCTGAAATCATGGGATGCCTTGGTCTCATCTGACACTAACACGATTTCATCATGACATAGTTTCAGCCTTTTATGATCCAAATCTAGCTAGACAGATATACCCAGAAGACAAATTTATTTGCTTTCTTCTTTTTACTTCAGTTATCTGCCATTATAAAGACACTGCCTATATTTTCTCTGGCAGTTAAAAAAAATGGAAATGAACTTCCTTTAAGATTACGTTCAAAGAAAGATTAACAACCACCTGTTCGACTAGTTTGAAGGAGGAAAAACTTCTGGAGTTTCCCTTCAAGGAATAACCTGAGTATAAAATGGAAAGAAAATGTCTTGTGGAAAAAAATGAGCAAGACAAAGGCATAGCAGGGTGCTGGGAAGGTATGGAGCTCAGATGCTCCTCGATTTACCATGAGATTATGTCCTGACAAACCAACTCCAAGTTGAAAATCTCCTAAGTCGAAAATCCAATTCATATACCTAAACTGCTGAACCTACTGAACATGGCAGCTTAGCCTAGCCTACCTAAAATGTGCCCAGAACACTTACTTTAGCCTACAGTTGGGCAAAACCATCTAACACAAAGCCGATTTTATAATGAAGTGTTGAATATCTCATGTAATTTATTGATGTTTTACTGAATTTGTATCACCTTCACAACACTGTAGAGTCGAAAAACTGTTAAGTCAAACCATTATAAACTGGGGACTGCCTGGACTGGAGTAAGACATGAGGACACACAAGACTCAGTCTATAGCTTTTCACCAGGAAATGAATCAAATATAGGTGCTAATCAATGTTACTGACAGGAAAGATTATGGGATATTTCTCAAGCTGTAATCCAACTAGAAAAGATGAAAGCAAGGATGTGCAAGAGGGAAATAAACATTTTTTACTGATAGAAACTGAAATGACTGCTGATAATCCACAGGTAAGTGGATTTAATGTGGTTTTGGCCCATACCAGAAGTCACTTGTCTTAAAGACCTCTTGGAACGCAGGGGTCTGAGCTGGGACCTGATCTGAAGTTCTGAGGCTGTGCCCACCTATGCCCATGAATCCACTGCTTTGGAGACTTGCAGTATCCAACATGCCCATTTCTCTTCCTCCTCGCTGTATATAATGGGCCTTGAAAATGAGCAATGCAGTCTCTGATGACAGCTCTTGGTTGTGCCTGGTGGACTTGGGAATATTTGCCAGCCAAGTCACCTATTCCAAAAGTGTGCTTCAGTGACTATTTAACATGAGAACTGCTTTTCTGCTTTTTAAGAGTGAACAACCCTCTAGAAGACATGTGATAGAGTTTAAGCATCTAATCAACTATCTTGTCTTGCATTATTTCCTGTGCTTTTAACTAGTTAGCAAGACAGAGCCTATTTATAAACAAAGACTTTGAAATACAGGCCTTGGAGAACCTGCCTTACCACAGAGAGCGCAAATAAAAAGAGGTGCTTGATCAGCATGGTTCATATCAAAAGGCAAAGGCTGGGTTGAATGGGAACAGTTGGATGGAAAAGAAGTTGTGGCAGGGATTCTCCTGGGACTCTGGGTCCCCCAAAGCAGGGGTGAAGGGGGCCCTTGGCACTGTGCCTCCGGCTCACTTCCTGCTGCTTTGCTCAGGAAGCTGATGAAAGGCCTCTCCGGAAAGTGACAGTCTGAAAGGTCAGGAAGTTGCTACCTAAAATCTCCACTCTTACATCCTGGCTCTGCCATGTATTCCTTATGGAGTTTTGGATAAATCATTGGACTCCTTTGTGTCTCAACTTCTTCTTCTTTTTTTTTTTTTTTTTTTTTTTTTTACCGTTTTCTGTGGGTGCCCAGAGCCTCAACTTCTTTATGTCCATATATAACATTATCATTCTCATCATCTTCCCCAGAACTAATACCCATTAAGTGCCTACGGACACCATATAAGTAATGTATATGGAGCATATTGAAATCTTTACAAAAACCAGGTAAGTTGGTCCTACTATTTACGGATAAGCAACTGAGGCACAGAGGGGTTAAATAACTTTACCAGGGTCACAGAGGTGATAAAACACAGAGATAGGACTTAAACTATTTTCTGTAATTGTAAATCTAAAGGTATGTTCTAGGATATGCTGGTCTGCTTCCCTATTTGTAAAACGAGGATAGTGCAGCTGATGGCACAGGTTGCAATGAGAAGCAAATGAAGTAAGACGTGTAAATGCATTTTGTAAATGGCAAAGTGTCTGTGGCACACAGGGCTGGCTGTGCACCAGAGGTTCCTGTTCCTGTCTTCAGGGTAGTGCTGCTGCTGGGAAATAGCTGCCCAGCCAGAAACCACTGGCCTCTTGCATCTATGGAATGTGAGAGGATGTGAATCATGTGCTCTAAGAATCTCCAACGTGACCCTTTTGCATTCTCCCTGTTTTCTCTGTCTGTCGTCTGGAATGTTGCCTGGTGGGGCAGATCTGGAAGGCACCTTTTGAAGATGGCAATGTCTCCTTCAGCCTGGACACCTGAATAACTGTGTGGAGCAGAACATCCCACCCACTCCCCCTCTCAGATCTGATGTGAATGAGGAAGAACTTTTTATATGTTAAGTCCCTGATGTTTCAGCATTTCTGTTGTTTCAGGACCCACAATTACAATACTTTGAATAAGACATGACTTTGTAAATACTATGGAAGGCAGTTTCCTTCTAAAATGGCTCTCAAAGATCAATCGATCAATCCCACCTGCTCGCATCCTTGCATAATCCTCCCCGCTTCAGTGTGGGCTGGACTCAGTGCCTTGCTTCCAATGGTTAAGAAGAACATGGCAAAAGTGATGGAATGCCACTTCTGATACTAGCATACAAGAGCCTGTAGCTTCTGTCTTGCTCTGATTCTCCCTTTGTTCACTCTGACAAGGCAAACTGCCATGCCATGAGCTGCCCAATGGAGAAACCCACTTGGCAAGGAACTGAGAGCAGCCTCTTGCCAACAGCCAATGAGGAGCTGAGGCCATCAGTCTAACAACCCATGAGGAGCCACATCCTGCCAACAGCCACGGGCGTGAGCTTGGAAGTGAACTCTTCCCCAGGCCCAGGCTGAGATGTCTGCAGCGCTGGCTGCCATCTTCTCTACAGCCTTGTGGGATCCTGAGAGAGAGGACAGAGCTCCGCCACACCTGGATTCCTGGCCAAAGAAACTTAGATAATAAATGGTCCTTTTGTTAAGCTGCTAGATTTTGGGATAATTTGTTACACGCTGTTAGATAACTAACACAGACATAAAGATTTATCATTTCACTAATACAACCTTGGTGTGCATTTTGATTCATCTGGAAAGGTTTTAGCCAAGGTCCCAGAGGTTGCAAAGTAGGACAGGCGATCAGACAGCGGCAGGTGTTAGTCACCAGGCTAAGGGATTCAGGCATTAATCTGTAGGCATGGCTTTCATGGAGTAACGACAGAGCGGGAAGCAAAAGCTCTGACTAAAACAGAAGCAAATCAGCTTTGGACCAGAAGGCGAATAAAAGTTAAAGTGTGTAAATTTTTATCCCCCTCAACAGAGACACGGATGTGTCTCTTTTCCCTCTTCCCTCTCTCTTTTGAGCACCTTCCAATCTCAACACACAGCTCCCAAGACTTCCAGACAGGTGTCAGAGTGGTGCCCTTGAGGTCTTCCTCCACCTCAGATCCTGCTCTTTCTGGGGTCCAGTTTTATCATGGTTCCCACCTACTGGAGAACTGTTTATTCCATTTCACCTGAATTCCCTTCCCTGTGTTTGGATGAAATGGGCTCTTGATCTTTTTTTTTTATTCAGGTAACCTCTGCATTTCCTTGCAACCAAGCAGTCTAAATAATTCAGTTCCTTAATTAACATCCTCTTCGGCACCCAACATAGTGCCAGTTTTCCCATGGGGGGGAAAAATCTGGTGTGGAAATTCTTGAATGTCCAGATATGCTGGACCTTCCATGAAGAGCTCTGTTGGGCCAACCTCCTTCTCTGCTGGGCTGACATCCATGTGTTCATGAGGCATCTGTTTAAATGACGTTTCTTTGGGGATGCCTTCCACGTCACCACCTCCCAATGTCCCAAAGCACTTGTAAAATGCGCTTTCAGAGTACTTGTACTTCCAGTATCTTAACACAGATTATCCCCCATCGGGATGGCTTACTGAAACTTCCCTCATCCCCCCTAAACACGCGCCTCACTTTGTCAGGCTTGCTCGCCGGGATATCTTACAATATCCCCGTCACTTAGCCATGTACTTGCTGACAGGCTGAGCGACTATGGATGCGTTCCCACACAGAAAGCGTGCTTGGTGAGGGGAAGTGTGGGTGGGTACTTTTTGAGTCACCTTGGTGTTCTTACACCCACAAGGTGTTTTTATAGGGTTGAAATAGAAACTCCAGACTGCCCATGGCACCATAAGGAGTGATTTTTCTGAACCTTTTCCGAGTCCTCCGGGGGCGCTGGTAGTGGCCCCTTTCTCTAGGAAGGGCCCGGGAACAGCGGGCTGCGTTCACTGCCCCTGGGTGAGCCCACAGCTCCGGGTGTCCCAGCCAGTGAGGCCCTGCTGGAGGCTGACACCAGAGGGCAAGGCTGGGAGAAAAAAGGGGAGGGGGCAGTGGCCCAGAAAAACACGACCCTTCTCTCCTCCCAGCTGATCCTTCGGTGCCGTGTCAAAATGCCTAATTGCTTCATAATTCTAGGATCCACTAAAGTGAATTTTAATTATACTTGCAGTTACATTTTAATTACAGCCTTAATTATTAAGCATCTACCAGGCATGCTCAGAACCAAGCAGTTTTTGAAGGGGATTCTCATATTCAAATATAAAGCTCAGGCATAGGACTGTGATGAGAAATGCATCACATGTAGAGGCACTGTGACCAGATGGAAACCTGTCACACTGGGGGTGAGGGGAGGAGAGAGAGGGAGAGCAGTGGAAGAGAGAGAGAGGGAGAGAGACCAGAGACACATGGAGAGTCATGGGGAATGACCCAGAGAGGGACAGACATATGAAAAGAGACAGATACAGACAGGGCAAACAGAGACAGAAAAGGAAAGTGAGCTTGCCAAGCAATTGCCTACGCACCAGCCCCTGCTCTGACCCTGGCTCCATCTCCTCTGAGCATTCCACCTGGCTTCCCTTGGACGACACAGCTCTCCTGCCCATGGACCCCGCCCTGGCTGTTCCTTACCACCTGCTGCTTCCTCCTTCCTGTTGAGGGAGCAGCTGGAGAGGGAAGTGAGGACATGCAGAAATGGGGGTTATTAAAGGAAGCCAGACAACTAGCCAGGCGTAGTGGTGCACACCTGTAGTTCCAGCTACTCGGGAGGCTGAGGCAGGAGGATCGCTTGAGATCAGAAGTTCAACACCAGCCTAAGCAACACAGTGAGACCCTGTTTCTCTCTCTCTCTCTCTCTCTCTCTCACACACACACACACACACATACGGAAAACAGCAGCCACCAAACCTGGGTCATTAGAAAAAGGAAATAGAGGAAGCCTTGGAAATGACTGCTAGTTTGTCAGCTCCTTTTCTTAATGATATTATTTGAGTATTTAAGGTTAGTTTCTTCTTGATTCACAAAGTGTCTGACATCTATTCCCCATCCCTCTCTCTGCCTGTACTTCTAAATAGAAACCATCATAGCTGCTTTAAACTCTGACACGAATTAAGTGTTCTAAAGAGAGTGTTTATGCCTGTGCACAGAATTAACAAAGGAAATTGATCTCTTTCCCACATTTAAATGGTGCTATTGACATGTTCTAATATTTATTAAATGCTGCATTGCTTTTTAATGAGGCTGCAAGACAACACTTTTAATAACCACCTGTACAGATAACTGATCAACTCACGCTGGGGGAACTTCAGGCACTTCCTAATATCTGCTTGTTGAGAGCCAGTAAGCTAAATGGTTATCTACCCACTGCCGGCCTTAAAAATGGAAAAACAAAGAGGAGCAAAGGGGAATGAGTTTAAAATGAAATCTTGCTCTACTGCTAGAGGATATTACAAAAAAAAAATAATAATAATTATTAAAATCTTAAAAATTCTTGACCTCTTCGGCACGTGTTACCAGTGACATCCTGCCACTGGGTGGGGTAAGAGAGCTGTAAACAGAGATGCAAGGTTAATTTATCAAAATTTGTTCTTAGCTTTCATTACGCATGAGAGAAGACAGCAGCAGTGGCCACACATGACAGGGTTTTGTTCAAAAGGGGAAGCCCCTCACCCCAACTCTGGCCAGGCTTTTATCACAGGGCTGTGAAGGAAACCATTTTCTAGACTAGAAGTGTGTAGAAACTGCCTTTTTAACACACTGACTGCCACACCATAAAAAAATTTTTTTTTCCCTTGGGCCATGGCGTTTTATTACGAAAATAGAATAAAAACTTCAAAAATGAAACGATCCTTGCTAATTTAATGAAAAATTTGTTATTTTTTATTGTTTTCTATGCAACTGGAGAAATAGTTCACGTGGCTCAAGAGACTTATGAGTTACACGTTTCACGAGGCCCCAGGCTCAAAACTAGGATGAGTTAAATACAACTCACATGGCAGTTAATGTGTTAAAATCATTATTTCAATAGAAATTCAGGTTTTTTTAAAGAAGAACACAATAGCACTTATTGAGTACATATTAGGTACAATAAATGATTGTTAGATATATGATTTTAGGGGTTCACAAGTATTATGAAACTTAATCCTCAGAGCAACCCCTAAAGTCAACATCATTTTTATCCCTATTTTACAGATGAGGCAACTGAGGCATTGGAGGCTTAAGACGTGGCCCAACATTCCCCAGCAAATCAGAGGCTGAGCCAGGATTAGAACCCAGGATCCTCTGACTGCTAAGCCACATAACCGTGCAGCCCAGGCTTTAAGTGCTAGAAAGAATCCTAGGCATCCTATAGGATAAGTCTCTTGATTTTGCTAGAGGAAACTGTGGCCCAGAGATGTTAGATCATTTGCTTGGGTCAAATGACCAATTAACTTTGCAGGTCTCATTCTCAGTGTAGTGCCCTAGGTCAGGGCTGGCAAACCGTGGCTTTTGGGCCAAATCCAGTCCGCTGCCTCTTTATGTACCACCTGGGAGTTAAGAATGTTTACATTTTTAAATAGCTGAAAAAAAATCAGAAGGCTATTTTGTGATACATGAAATTTACATGAAATTCAAATTCCAGCATCCATAAATAAAGTTCTCGTGGAACACAGCCAAAATGATTTGCTTACAGATCGTCGACGGCGGCTTGTGCTCTACAATGGCAGAGCCGAGTTGCTGAGACGCAGACAGCATGGCCTAGAAAGTCTAAAATATTTCACCCCCTGCTCTATGGAAGGGAGTCTCCCCACCCCCGAAGAGAGGGGAGATCAGTGGAAATAAGCCAAATCCTATAAAGCAGCAGATTCCTCCTAAAATGTTCTCTGTCCCTGTGCTCTTGCTCCTCCATCCTTATTATCCTTTCAAGTGACAGAGAAGTCCTGTTTTCTTGGTGACGTGTAAATTTAGATTATTTATCACGTCTTCTCTGTCTTGTTACTGTACGTTAGAAATGGAATAATTTGTTGAGAATCAGAGGCCAAACCCCTGCTGCGTCAGCAGCCCTCCTTGTATGTGATGATGTGGCCCAAATACCCCGCACCTGGCCCGGCCGCCAGCAGAGTCCACCCATGGTCTCCATCGAGTTACCGACAGAAATTCAGGTGATAATAAGGAGAGCTGGCATTTATTGAGCCAGGGACTGTTCCAAGATTTAAAAACTCATCTGCTCCTTATAACAGTTCTGTGATGTTGCCATATATTTTTATTCCCATTTTACAAATGAGGAAGCTGAGATTTTCAACCCGGTTCTGTTCTCAAGAAGGTGAAAAACCTGGGAAAGGTACTGCAGTTTTGAGGCTTTAGATGTCTCCTCGGATGAGTACCTTATTTAAATGCCTCGGATCTCTCACCTTTTTTAAAAATTAAAGATGACATAAGATATCCTGTGTGCCTGTATCATATCCACACCTAATTTCCTCAATGATTTCTTCTCCCAGGGTAAGAAGAAATCAACAGCCAGGGTGTGAATGTGATAGTTATTCGGATGATCACAGCAGGAGACCCCAGCTTGAGGACAGGAAGCCGGTGGCCAGGTTCTTCTCTATGGTGTTCCAGACAACAGTGTGCGTGTGCTTTGATCACGCAAGCAAGGTTTAGGATTAAGTCTAACATATATTTATTGCGGGCTTAAGGTAGGTGCTTATGATTTTGCTTTCGCTTTCAACTATGTTGACTCTCAAAAAAACCACATATATGTATTAATGTAAACCAAAGTTAATGGAGCCTTAATATTAAACTGTAATGGAATAAACTCCCTGGCAAGCAAGAACATCTTACAATTCTGTACTCACCCCCATCACCTGCTAGGGATAAAACAGTTCTTTTAAAGGAGGAATGTTTTTTACACTTAAACATTTGCACATAGACTTTCCTTTCATGCTTTCCTTGAATCTTCCTCCTTTCCCTCAATCCACATATAATGTAATTTATGGGTGATTTAAGGAATCTTCAAAGGTAATTTTAACAGTATGAAACTGAATAGACCCCATTGCTAATATTTTCCTTGAGAGGAAGTTAGAATCTAGGAGCTTAATATTGCCTGCCAAATTCTTACTCTCCTGAGATATCACAGAACTGAGGACAGAGGGAAATTCAGATACAGATCATGTGAAGATTTTCTAGAATCCTAGGTATTGCTGCTGGCCTCTTCTCCACACCAGGGATCTGCAAACTATGGCCCATGGGCCAAATCTGTTCCATTGCCTGTTTTTGTTAAAAAAAAAGATTAATGTGGCACAGCCATGTCTGTTCCTTTCCCTAGTGTCTATGGATGCTTCAGCACAATGGCAGAGCTGAGTGTTCACTACAGGGAATGTGTGGCCCACACATTCTAAAATCTTACCATTTACAGAAAAAGTTGGCAGACCTTTGCTCTATACAATCCAATTTCTAGCCCTGTGGCCAAAGGGCCAGGCTGAAGATAAGAACCTGCCTCCTCTGGTCTTTCCAGTTTGCAGCCTCCACTTCCTCGTCCCGATGCAGCAGGCAGCTGTATTTCTAGGGGAGAGAATTTCACCTCTGGTCTCTTTCAACCAACAATGGCAAATCCTTGGCTCAGACGCCCCCCTCTCCTTTCCTGCACTGTGGTGTGCAATGATCACAGAACTCTTCTCCACTGGGCTGGGAGACAGCCTTGGGATCTTTCTTGGCACAGAACTTCAGGCAGCCACTGTCAATAACTAGAAGGTGGCATGAGATGAAAGCTACTTGTCTTCCCTGTTCTAAAACATTCTCATGGATGGAGTCTTTCCGCTTAGGTAGCCCTGCCACTGGACAGCCTCCAGGTGGTGCTGTCTGGAAGAGTCTTATTAGCAGGACACACCTGTCCCCTGTAAAATAGTACAGACCCACTCTACCTGTAAGTCTCCTCCCTGACAGCAATGTTCCCTCTCTCTCTGTGTCTCTCGTAGCTGATCAAATGCAAATTTCAAATGTTACATGAGGAAACCGAGGCAGGAAGAAATGAATGACTGGTCATTTAGAAAATACCCAGAGAATAGACAGTGAGTATCCTGTTGTTACAAGGCAGGACTCAGGATATGCCAGGCCTAGTACTGGCCATGGTTTAAAATCTCCCCTTATTAAAATGCCACACCCACAGCTGCTGCTCAAGGAAAGAAGTTCAGGCTCTTGTTCTTGAAGGAACGACCACTGCCCAGAGACTGGGGCAGGCACCTGACCAAAGACAGCCCACTCCTAGGGCAGACTATGACCTATGATGTGCACTGGGGATGTCTCCTTCCACACAGAGGGACGGTCATTAGCGTAACACTTCTTCAGTGGCCCTGCAGGCTGGGGTGGGATGGAGAGAATGGACTGGAATGTCTGAATGGAGAAAGTTGGCATGGATAGCCCAGCCCCTTCCTCTGCCCTTCCTTTTAGGGATATAATGCTCGGAGTAAGCCCAGGTCATCTTCGCCTCCTTGGGGTTCTGCCCTGGGGGTGGGAGGCTCACCCAGGTCCAGCGGTGCCTGAGCCTGGGTGTGTGAAGCTGCCTAACGCTGGGGTTCAGGGTAAGGGAAGCTCACTGTCAGCACACAATAAGGTGCATCCTCCAACTTCTTTTTTTCATCAGTAATGAAGGTGATACTGTGGTCTCAGTTTTTTATATTTCTCACGAGGATCGGAACCTAGATGGGGAAGAATCTGTTGGGTGCCCTCAAAGACCACACGGCCTGGTTGGATGGGCTGTGGACCACAGGAGTGAGGGCTATTAGGTAAGCAGACTAGACGGCCACCTGCAGGGACACAAGGGGACCAGACTAGCCTTTGTGAGAGGCCAGAAGGCAGAGGCACCAAAAAAGAACATGAAGGAGTGACAAAGTCCTCCAGCACTAGAGGGTAAGCTAGAGGGAAGAGTTGGGAGGCTTTCTAGGCTCAATTCTGTTAAAGCCTTAAAATAAACCTCCTTTTTATCAAGGTGGTGGAGAGTTTTGGCTCATTATATCTCTCCCGCCCCCCCCCAAAAACCCAACACATAAAAACACAAAAAACTCTGAATAATGCAGAGACCACCTTCCTTCAAGGAGCCCTAGTCCTGCAATCACAATGCTGACTCTCCCAAGGGGTATTAGAAGGGTTTGTTCTTGGGTAAGGCAGTAGACGTCCCACGTGGAGTAAAATTTCAATGCCACTACCTAGGGGAGAAATGAAAACTCCAAGTGCCAAACAGAGGAGATTATTTTGCCTGAAAATTTAAATATGAGATCTAAAAAAGTTTTAATTAGCCTAACTAATACTATAGAGGTCAGGTCCTGTGAGGCTTTTTCTCAAGTTTTCGGTGTGGCCACATTTAAGCATTAGGAAGTGCTTAATAGACAACAGAGAGATCTGAGGCTGGATGACTGATTTGGCTTGAGCTGGTGACGATGAGGTGAACGCCAAGAGGAATGAGGAAAGGGGAGAGGATGCTAGTGATTGAAGGCAGGAGAGGCGACACACGACGCACGCTACCATGAAGTGAAACTGGGCCAGTAAAGACAACACAGGGGACAGTGAAGGAGGGAGGAGATGAAAAGAGGTGAGTGGCACGACTGAGGCAGAGAGCAAGGTGATGAACAGGGCATGCAGAAAATGGAGACCTGGAAGAGAAAAAACAACGAGAATCAAACGTGGAGGAAAACAGGTGTGTGCTGATGGAGAACATCGGACCCTTCTCTGGGTGCCTCGTTTCCAATGGCAGCAGGAAGAGAACCGAAGAGTGGAGAGAAGGGAAAGACCCTCAGACTGGCTGCGGTACAGGTGGGGAACAGGTCCTCTCGCCTCGCAAGGAGGCAGGGCTTCAGAAAGGAAGAGGAGATGAAAACTCAACTCTGTAGAGAGAACACATTGGAAACAAGCACCCGGGGGAAAGCTTAAATCTGGAAATGTGCAAGGAGGCCAGGGAACGTCGTCAGACACAGAGCTGGACCCTGGCATCTGCAATTGCTTTGCCCAGGACCACGCCACCACTCAGCCAGGGGGCCCTATTCGCCGTTTATTCTGGGTGTCAGCAGCACACCTAGGGCTTGTCACTCTGAATGAAAACGTTTTCAAAGCTAGTCAGCCACGGTCAATCTACTGAGGCTGCCTTTTTGATGGAGACAGAAGCATCTCATCTCGGTCTTACGCCCTAGCATAACTGAAGACTTGCACGACAGATGGCCGCCAAGCGTAGGGACACAGCTGAAAGCTGTGTGGCTGCTTCTAAACACTTTAATATTCGTAGGTTTCTTTTTCCCCTTCAGCGGACCAAAGCATCACGTAGCAATGTTACTGTGTCTGTGCTAAGTAGGAAACTTGACTTGCATTCCTCTAGCTGTGGCTCCAATTTTGTCAGTTTTCCAGGAGCAAGGATAAGGAGGAATCATCAAGAGGAGGTGCTGGTGCCTTGTCAACAAAGTAAAAGACACAGACTATGTTTATATTACCAACAACTTTAGAGAGAGTTTAGGGAACATTGGAGGGATCAGTAAGGAAAAGAACAAAAGGGACAGGACTCATGTTTTTAAAGATATTTGGCAAAAAAGAAAAAAAAGTTTACATTGCAGAAACAAACCTTTTGGTATTGGGTGGAAAAATCAAACTGAGAAGATTTGGCTAAGAGAAATGGGATCCAAACTACAAATTTATCTAGGCTTATTATTATTTCTTTTTTATGAGCTCAACTTGGAATCGTAATGAACACCTAAGAGAAAAGCAAATTCCTCTTTAGGCATATTGGAGACACAGAAGTCTGCTGCACATGTAAATGGGACAGTAATAAGGAAAAATGAATTCTAAAAAAACAAATAATTCTCTTAAGATATTGGTGGGTTCTGATACAGAACTGTAAAACCACCTGCAAGAAATTCAACTCTTTGGCTGAAACACTATGTATGCTGAATATACGAAGCTGTCAATAAATGTATGTTTTTCCACAGTATCATGGGTTGGGCTGAATTAACCATCTAGGTAATTTTTGTGCCAAGTTTTGTATATATTCCAGAAGAGAGAAAAAAACAAACACACACACACAAAAAACCCCTCATTCCAATTTGTTCTTTATTCATGCCAGAAACAATTGTCTACAAAGGCTAAATTTCCCCCAAATATGTGGTTGTTCAATTCACCCAAGAGTCTTTTAAATAAAAATAATCCTTCGTCTCAGCTGGTGAGTTCTATTCTGATAAGGCAAGTAAATACATGTAATTATAAAGTTACCATTTTCAAAGAGGAGAATAATCCTTTCCTTATCCACTGGTAAAACGGCTTGTAATTATTATACGGCTGAGAACAAAGATTTGTCCACAAAATCCCACTAAATCAAGCCTGATTTGATTGATTAGAACTTTTCTCATCAGGACATTTCTAATACATTGTGTGTGGGCAACAGAGTCTTTTAAAATGTGGGCTGCAAATTAGTAAGATATACGGCAAGGGATCTCAGATCTTCTAAATGGTCATAGAACAAACAAGAGGGGCCATTTAACTTTATTCATGGAAGATAGATACTAGTAACAAAACATGCCATTGGGCTTTTGAAAAGTCTGTTATCTTGGTCATTAAAAATTTTGCAGTTGTCCCAACTGTTATAAGCATGTGGCAGAGTGCCTAAAACTTAGAAAGTGCTTAATAAATATTGGCCATAATAGATATTTACTATTGTAATTCAGATTGTGGTAAAATTTTTCTACCATATCTCATTTTTAGTGTCACTTGGCTTTGTCATACGTGCTGGGATGATGGAAAATCTTTTCTCATCTTACTCTCCCTAGCTAGACAATGGTGTGTGTTCTGGGAATGTCAATCAGTTTTAATACTAATTATGAATAAAGATCACTGAGAAGTTCACCAGTTAAAACTGGGAGCACACTGCTATGTCAGGTCAAATAGAAACTGCCACTAAAATTGTCCAAAACGTTCTTGCCCCTTTGTCTTTCTTTGTCATCACAGACAATGACGACAATGAAGACTTGCTCTGTTTAGAAGAAAACAGAAGGAACCAAGTCATACCCTAAGGTTGTGTAAACTATAACTAAATGTGGAAAGATGCGTGGGAGGGGAAGAATTTATGTTTTGACACAGAGAAAAGCAAATTAAAAATTTAGATGGAATATAAAAGAAATTTCCCAAAAGTCTCTGTAGTTGGTAACTTTTCCCCCACTGGAAGCACGGAGAACCACACTTCCTGTGATAGGATATTTTGGTTTTGGTTGGTTTCTCATTTGAACTGAACTGTCCGGCAGAGGAACAACTTCCAGTGCAGCCAGTCCTCATGTAGTTTACCAAGGGCTTTTAAAGTGGGGGTGACTTATCCATTGGTCTATCACACCTCTCCTTGGGTCATCCCCTGTATCCCCACATCTCTCCCCACATGCATTCTGATATCGCAGCTTCATCTCAAACTTGGGATGACTATACTCTAATGTCATCCTCTCCCGTGCTCTCTAATGAGTTCCGACTCTGACTTTCCCAAGTCCATCAACTACTCCATCGTTTCCTCGGTCCATAGATTTAAATCCCCGAGCTCCCCTTGTTCTCTCACCTCCTTTTCTCTCTGCTCCTGCCTCCACCCCACCGTACCTCTATATGGCAATTCTGCCTGGGTTTTCGATTCTACCTAATGTCGTTGACTCTGACCACTAACTTTATTTTCCCACTCTGTTCTTTCAGCCATAACATATTGTTGGAAAGCCACTATTCTCTCCAGGACAGCCTTCTGATCTACCCAGGTCCTGGGTTTCAGATTTTACCTGTGTTATGATCCCAGTACCAACTCTTAGGAATGGAAGATGACTTACTTGATAACCTACTTCTGATCCTCTGCTCCTTCCTCCTTCCTTTCCAATGATTCAAATCTTACATATCCTTCCAGGCTCAACTTGGAAATTCTCCTTTTATACTATTTCTTTGCTAACTCACATCTCTAAATCTACTATAATAGTCAATATTGAGTAAGCTTAAAAATTGGGGCATGTCAATGAAGATAAGCAGAGCTACAACAGGCACTGACCTTAAGGGACACGTACTTTTAGGAGTCTGCATTTCCTTAGTGTAAAGAAGACAGGAGTGGTTTGCACTTATTTCCCTTCATGCGGGCTTTATGGATAATACCTTCTCCAAATTTCTGCCTTTTGTTACCTATGATCAGCACCAATGGTACATTTAGAACAGAATGCTTCACCTTTCCCTTGCTTATTATGCAGGGCCAATACAATCTTGGGATGGGTCTTGTCATGGTGTGGGGCTAATATCCCAGAAACCACACATATGGATATTAGTGAGTATCCTTCGTACTATCATGCTGAGTGTGAGAGCCTGTATCTATCTAAGGACATTTGTCACACATGATGCCAATTCCCACAAGAGGAAGAAAAGAACGCCAGCTAGGACTCCAGAAATGTCAAAAGCTCTCCTGCTTTTTCTCTCTTGATAAAGATCCCAGGTGCTTATTACAGGACCGGGGCTGTAATGGTGAAAGGAGGATAGTGGCAAAGAAGGGCCACCATGGAGATTTTTAGCCTACGTAAATTTGGGGGACAGTGACCTCTTTGAGCTTATCTTGAGCCATCACATTCAATTCCCCATAATATAGCAGATGTTGTGAGGTCATGAATGTTTCCAAAGATTCAGCAAACCAGGCTGGTGGCTGTCTGGGATCCCCGGTTGGCTACTGCTATGAAGACAGAAGTAGGTCCTATTAGGGTAAACACTTGTTACCATTTTATAGATATGGTTTTATATTGTTAATTTTTTATTTTTTGTTTTATTTTCCTAATTATCTGGGATATATTTTACATTTCTGCTTATCCTCCTTAATGACTAAAGCTCAAGGACCTCCACATAGTATTTATTACTACATTAATTAACTAATTAAAATACCATAGGCACATACCTTGGAAGTACATTTACTTAAGAGATGCAAATCTGATCATCTAACAAACTTAGAACTTCCAAAGTTTCTTCCTAGTATCTCAGACATACCTCTGATACAATCAGCAGAGATTATAAGGGAGATAATGTTGGATGCAGTATCTTACATAATATTTTTCAACATGTATAATCTGGGTATTATAGGGATCATTTATTTCTTCTGGAATACCAAGCATAGTGCAAAAATAAAAGAAGAGCTCCTTTTATTTGGAAAAAATTGGGGGTAACTGTCTTTTCTATGTACAAATAACTAATAATTATGGGCCTCTGCACAGGGAAGATCACTAGAGAGAATGAGTCCACTATAGCTCACACTCATTTCTAGTTACTTCTGAGTGACAGACAATAGTACGATTTGCTGATAGAGACCTGCTCCCACTTTAAGAAAAGGAGATCTGACTTTTATTATACAATCTGAGGGTCTCTGGACACTTTGACCCTATAAACAGTCTGATATCAACATTTTAATCAGAAATATACCCATCCTGATGCACTCATTAACTCTTTGATCAATTTTTTCATTATAGCTTTGCCAATTATAATATTTTGCTTTTATTAGTTTTATTGGGATCAGTTATGTTGCATTTACACTTCTAAGAAGATTTAATTCATTGACATGTCTTAAGGTCCATATTAAGCTTTGCCAACTGCAGCATATGCTGTTTTCACTTTTCCTTTGTGATCATTATTTCTATCTAATCCATGTTGTGCAGGTCTAAGCTTGTGAGGCAGGCCGTCTCAGGGAAGGAGAGAAGAGGAGAGGGGCAGAGACTGAGAGAAGAAAAAGATATAAAGAAAGAAGCAAATATAGAGAAAAATAGGCTGCAGCTGTTCTGGACTCTTGACTCTAAAGGACGGGGACACTGCAGGGTCAAAATATCCTTGGACTTTATCTTGAGGAGAAGCAGGTTTCCAGGGAAGTATAGCTCTAGCCTAGAGCTTGGGCAAACTGAGCTGTCCCCAAAATGATACCGTAGACATCGACTCCAGGGGGTGCTTGGTTATTGGAATCTGAACCTGTGAATGAAGTGTGCAGGACTTCTGGATAGTTCTCACAATACGGTGTCTGTTTTTGCTTCTCTGCTACAGTGGTTCTCAAAGTGTGGCCTGCAGAACCGGCAGAGGGTGGGAGGGAGGTGCTTAAGGTAAAGACTATTTTCATAGTAACAGCAGTGGTAATAATAACAGTAATAGTAATACTGTGTTGGTGTCTGCACTGATGGGGCTAATGGTGGGCAAAACTGCTGGCATGTTAGCATGGAATCAAGGCCGTGGCACTAAACTGTACCAGTAATCACTGTACTTTTTGCCACCACACACTCACAGTAGAAATTGCCAGTTTCAAATGTCTTTGATGAATGGTAAAAAATATATATAATTTTATTGTGTATATTTCAATTTTATTAAATCTCAAACCCTGAGTGCATGTCTTTTTAATACTTCTTGTGACCGTATGGGAAGTGCACAAAAAGCACTTCTGCTGCATCCTCACATATGATGGTTGCTCTGAGGAACAGCATTTGCACAACTGTCTGAGTATCAAGCTAAACTACTCACTTTTCCATGGAACACTAGTCCTTCTTGGAATAAAGACTACTATCCTAGGGTTGTTCAGACTTGGTTATCTGGCAGACATTGTCTCAAAAATGAGTGAAGTAGATCTGTCACATCAAGGAAAACTGACTGGTGGCTGACAATAACATGTGTATTATAAAGTGAAATTCAAATTCTGGAAAACTTACACACCCACCCTGTGAACTTGACGGCTTCCTAGTACAAAGCTTTTCTGATGAGAATGGTGGTGATATTAACAAATGTGAATTTTTTCATATTGTATATCAAAATGGGCCAACCTTTGGAAGATTTGCATAACTGAAAATTTTCCAAATGTTCAATGCATGATATTATGATGCATGATAACCCATTTAATGTGCAAGAAAGATGAATGGATTTTAATATAAAAGAGTATGAAAAGTGCATTATGATAGTTTCAGATTCTACCTGAAAACTAATCTTTAACAAAGAAATCATTGCCTGTATAGACTTTTAGTGTAGTACCAAAGAATAATATTCAGAACTATATCCTCCCATTTCCAAATACATATCTCTGTGAGGCCAGATTTTCTTCATATACTTCAATCAAAACAACATATTTTAACAGATTATATGCAGAAATAGATATTGAGCTAGTTAAGAAAGGGATTTGCAAAACTGTAAAACAATGCCACTGTTCTTACTAAAATTTAAAAAAAGTTACTTTTCATAAAATCTATAATGCATATATGTAAAATATATAGTATAAAAATATAAAATATATTAGCCAGGCCTGGTAACATGCACCTGTAGTCCCAGCTACTCAGGAGGCTGAGGTGGTAGGACTGCTTGAGCCCACGAGCTTGAGGTTGCAGTGGCAGTGAGCTACGACCATGCCACTGTACTATAGCCTGGGTAACAGAGCAAGACTCTGTATCTTTAAAAAAAAATAAATAAATACATATATATATATACACACACACACACACACACACATACATACACGTAGATAACATAAAAATAAAAATTGATGATTTTAAAAAATGAATTACGTAAATACTTTTTAAAATCCCAAGTAATTTCTGTTATCAATTTATCAATTAAATCAATTAATAAATATTGACAGATATAATCCCAAATAAACAAAAGCTCTTTGGGGTCCTCAGATCAAAAAGTTTGAGAACAGTTGCTCTCCCATTATGAGTAATTCTTAGAGCAGCATTTCTCAGAATGTTTTTCCCTGAACACTAATCTCATGAAAAAATTCATAACAAAAGGACTTCCGTTCTAGAATACATTTGGGAAAATCTGGAGAATCATAACACCTGCCATCCTTGGATGGCTGTAATCTGTATTAGCCTGTTAGAGGCCCAGAGAAGTCTTGTTGCACTGAGTTTGTTTCATCTTGTTCAATCCAGTGTTTCCTTATATTATCTCAAGAAGTTTGTGAATCCAGACCATGCTGCTCACCTGACCTTAGAGAAGGTGTACTGGCGCAGTGGAAATTTACCGTGACTCACGACTCACCTTCAAGCCGGACCACCAGGGGCACCTTGAGTTCTAGCTCCCGGCAGGCTTTGGTGATTCCATTAGCGATGATGGCACAGTTGACGATACCACCAAAAATATTGACAAGGATCGCTTCAACCTGAAATAAAAAATAGAGAGTTACCCATCAAAATGCTGATAAGCCAACAGTCTCAAAAATAACTAGATGTCCAGCTGCAGTAGCTCACACCTGGAATCCTAGCACTTTGGGAGGTTGAGTTGGGAGGATCACTTGAGCCCAGGAGTCTGAGATCAGCCTAGGCAATAGTGAGACCCTATTTCTACAAAAAATAAAAAAAATAGCTGGGTGTGGAGGCAAGAGCCTGTAATCCCAGCTAATTAGGTGGCTGGGGCAGGAGGATCACTTGAGCCCAGGAGTTTGAGGTTGCAGTGAGCTATGATGACGCCACTGCACTCTAGCCTGGGTGACAGAGTGAGATCCTATCTCAAAAAAAAAAAAAAAAAAGAAAAAAGAAACAAAAGAAAGAAAACAAGAAAAAAAAAACTGGTTAAATAAGAGACAATTAAAATAAGATTCCTTGGGGTTGTTTTTGTTTTTTTTCACACAGAGCATAAAACACAAAAAAGGCCCAGAACATATTAAGAAAGTTAACATTTAATAATGAATATATAGAGTTTAGTGTAGTACCAAAGAATAATATTCAGAACTATATGAAAAGTCAATTAAAGGTAAAAACTATTTTCATAGTAACAATATAGTAACAGTAATAATAATACTGTGTCAGCAGGTCCACTATATATATCACTATATAACATTACCATATTAACCATATTGTATCATGCATCACTCTTCTGAACTCAAAATGAATTTGATTAGCATTCCTTTGTCTATTTATTATATACTGTCTTCTGTTTTTTTAAAAATATTGTTGGCTGGGCGCGGTGGCTCACGCCTGTAATCCTAGCACTCTGGGAGGCCAAGGCGGGTGGATCGCTCAAGGTCAGGATTTCGAGACCAGCCTGAGCAAAAGCGAGACCCCGTCTCTACTAAAAATAGAAAGAAATTATATGGCCAACTAAAAATATATAGAGAAAAAATTAGCCGGGCATGGTGGTGCATGTCTGTAGTCCCAGCCACTCGGGAGGCTGAGGCAGTAGGATCGCTTAAGCCCAGGAGTTTGAGGTTGCTGTGAGCTAGGCTGATGCCACGGCACTCACTCTAGCCCGGGCAACAAAGTGAGACTCTGTCTCAAAAAATAAATAAATAAATAAATAAAAATAAAAATAAATAAAAATATTGTTGTCCTTTTTATGAGTAGTGTCACTTAAATTTCATGTACTTATGTTTTTTTTCTCCATGATTTACAATTAAATTTGTACGTGTCATTGTGCCTCATGCAACATTTCAAGGCTAGGAACTTACTATTTATTGTCTAATATTAATAGGCAAAGATTCAAACTTTTCTGTGCTTCCTTAATACCTCTTTGATATGCTAGGGGTATAGTCTTAAAATTCAGAGTTAGTTTAATAATCTTAGGTAACAATCTTTTTTATTTTAAAAAAATAGTCTCCTAACATAAAGAGATGCAAGCTCATAACACAATTGGCAACATAAGGAAAAGTCAAACCACTGACTGGAATTTTTCAGAAATGCTAATTTAAACCCATCATGTTAACTTGTTTGTACATATTCCATATTCAAAGGCATGTGGGCCAAAAAAGTTGTACTTGTCCTGACTTGATAAATAGGCATAAGAAAATCCTGTATAATTAACATGAAGAACGAGATAATGAAGAGAATTCATTACCTAGATTAATTGATAACACCCACAGAAAATGGCTATTCATCAAGCTGGAGGCATCAAAATTCTAACAATAGAATCACAATTAAATTATGCTACACTAATTGCTAAGCATATATGTATGTGCTGCATGCCATTTTTAAATCCCGTTATTTCAATATGCTAAATTAACTACACAAAACATATGAGAAAAGAATAGCTCACATTTGTATAGCATTTAACTGTTTAGAAAGTGCCATTTACATGAATCCTCATTTTTTATTTTGATTCTTCCCAGAACCCTATTCATTAAGTAAGGTGAGGGTTGGCTGTAGCTGACAAAGCCATTGGGAGCATTCAGGTGATGTGCCCCAAGGTCACACAGCTGACAAGTAGCAGCGGTCAGGCTCCAGGCCAGCTCCCTAGGTTGCCTGCTGACTTGTTCATTCATGCCAGTTGCTAGAGCTGGGACCCTGGGCAGGGTACATAACCTCTCTTGAACATGGGTTCCTCATCTGCAGAACGGAAATAATAGTAGTACCTAGTCCATAAGGTTGTTGAAAGGCCTAAATGAGATAATACACGTGACATGTTTAGCACATGGCTTTAAATGTACTTAATGAATATTTACACATGTATTTATTCAGCAAGCAATAGTGAAAGTAGGCAGGTTACCTAGGCAGCAAGTAAGAAAACCTTCTTCAGTAGACTGCAGCTATGTCAAGTTCAAATATAATGGGAACATGAACTTATTAAAGTTCAATAAAAAGGTAGTATCTTAAGAATAAAATAAATGAACAATATTTTTCAAACCAATTAGAGACTGGGGCTACTCCCAAAAAAGAAATCTCCCATTACCATTCACAGCAGGCTGACTGGTAAGCAGAAGCTTGCTTTCTAATGACAGCTATTAAATGCTGTTAGCATTGAGGCTTGGTACAGCAGCAGTTTCCAAATAACTGTGGGACGGAGAGGAACTTGCCAGAACAATGGAAGAAAAACATTCAAGGGCAATAATGACTCCACGGGGTCCTGCACAGAAACTCAGGAACTACTGGGGCTCTCAGTAAGGTTTGTGTAGAAGAACCAGGCTTTCTAGTAAAGCACACATTGGCACCCGCACACCTATTGCCAATCCGGTTCCAACCTGCACATTCTTTAAGGATGAATTCAGATGTCAGCTTCTCGGGGAAGCTTTCCTGTCTCACCAAGTTTGAGTGAATCACTCTGTTTGATTCATCCAAAACTGTCTGGTCGTTCTACAGAGTATTACAGTACATATGATAAACTTCTGTGAATTCACCTAAGTAGACAGAGGGGGGATGAGAAGGAAGGAAGATGCTTGTGATCCAGTGATTCAATTCTACTCAGTGGATGAGCGTGTTGGAGTCAAACAAGGCTCTGAAGCTGGTGTTGTCTTGGTGGGCATCAGTTCCCATGAGTCTCTCATTGTGTTTAATTAGAGTGCAACATTGAAAATAGATATTCCTCACACATCAACTTATAGCCCCCTTTTCCAACTGCAGAGGAGTAATTGGCTTTGTTAGACTTACTAAGAAATGGACCATTTTGGTCTCCAGTGTGGTTTATTCTCCTCTCTCCCACCTCCCTTGTGTGGGTCATCTTTGTGCTCCTCTAAAACAAAGATTATGTATTTTCTTTTCCCATCTTTTTATCATCAGCCGCTAGCATAATCCATGACATGGCATAATCATCTAAGAAATAATAGTTTAAAGAATGAATGAACTAAATTAATTTCAATAGCTACTTGATCATTTCCCTTGTACTGGGCACAGAGTAAAGTGCTTGTGATAGGGAGAAGAATAAGACATCATTACTCCCCTCAAAGAATTCAGAGTAGTCGGAGAGCCAGACCAGTAAAACGGCAATTACAATACAGGGTGTACAGATGCTTCAAGCGGTCAAGGCCAGGGCAGGGGCAGTGATGTAGGCTGCTGCGAAGAGAGAGGCTTTTTAGTAGACAACGAGCAGGATCTGAGATAAAGGAAGCAGCCAGGAGAAAGGCAGAAATGTCACCCAACTTAGTTCGTGGAGGAACGAGTGGTTGATGGGGAAGTAACTCAGGAATACACAGGTGAGGCTGAGAGTGGCTGGTGCCAGAGGCCAGGGATGAGAACTTGGTGCCTCCTACTCCTCCTTTTTTCACAACGGAGCAATGGCAAGTCTTGGAAGCAGCCTCCCTGAGAAATAGAGGGGAAGTGACAGGAGAGGGACAAAGAGAAAAGCAAGTGCATGAGAGAGAATGAGAAATATAAAGCAACCATGTGAGAACGTGAGAGAGAGAGAGAGAGAGAGAGAGAGAAACAGGACAAGCAAGCAAGAGGCAGTGACAGAGGGAGTATGAGAGAATGCAGGGGAAGGAGAAAGAGAGAGAGAGAGAGAGAGAGGGAGGGAGGAAGGGAGAAAGAGGGAACACAAAAAGGAGAGCAAGAGAAATCAAGCCACGAGAAAGGGAGAGGAGAGGAGAAAGAGTTTGACCAAAGCATTTCGGATTTCTGTAAGAGCAACAGAAGCACACAGGCTGCTTAGCTCAGGGAAATGGGATTGTTTGGGCCACACGATATGCCACAGAGCACCAAGAGGAAAATCACCACCGGGGGTGGTGAAGACCCCACTCAATCAGAGATTATGCCGCTCTTGCCTTCTCTCTGACTATAAAGCAATTTGCTGCAGTGATGCACTTTAATGGAAATCTGATTTAAGGTTTCACTCTGGGCCAATTTCTATAATTAACTACTGTAATCTGCAATCTCAAACTGAGAATGAAATTAAGACAGTTTAAAAATGAAAGCCTCGTGACATCATTATTATTATTTAGTGTTTACAAACCATGTCAAATTTTCAATGTGTGCCTCACATGTTCATTCATTTTATAACCACTAACTGTTGTTCCGTGACAACACCAATAGCAACTTTTAATTGTTTTTTTTTTTTTTCCTGGCAAAGGAAAAAAAAAAAAAAAAAAGTTAGTTCTAGGTCTATTTATGTACCCAGATGCTCTCCCAGAAGATGCCTAAGTACTTTTGGGAACACAGACTTTTTTCAAATTCTCGGGTGTGAATCATGAGAGTTGCTATTTACTGTTTCACAAAAGTAAAGATCATCTAATGAGGCAGTTGAGGTGCCAGATACAGAGCCCAGGACCCCAGACAGCAGGCCCCAAGGTGATATGGGGCAGCCTCTGACAGCTGTGCAAGTGGTCGAGCAGAACAAATGCAGGGTTTTCAAATGTCTCCGTGTGTTTGGCTTTGCAAAGCACACTTTGGCTGCAGATTTTAATCCACAATTAAAACTAAAAACCAAAATTCAAAAGAAGAAAAGCCATAGCCTTTGTTATTTATCAAGCTCCTTTTGACCCACATCCCCCAAATAAACAAACCAACAAAAATCAGTACTAAAAAAACCTTTTTTGGAAGATAGATCCTTTTGAGTATCTGATGAACATGAGGAAACCCTAGTCAGATGAATTCATACACAGAACATTTTTTTGGGATAATTTTAGATAATTCCTATGACTCTACTGCTCCCATAGGGCATGGCCTCAAAGGTAGACAGTGGTAATACAGAGCATATGCATATAGATGGGAGCACCGGTTTCAGGTGAATTGTAACTTCTTTGCAACTATCTATAAAATTTTGTCTAAATGTACACCTTCCTGGTAAAAGTGTCCATAATCCTTAAGACCTGATATATCAATAATAACAACAAATATAACTAACATTTCTAAGCATTTAGCAGGTGGTATTCAGTATTCTAATTATTTTACATGTATTAACACTTCTAACACATGAGTATTATATGAGGTGGGTATAATTATTATCCCCATTTAAAAGGTAAGAAAACTGAGGTGAGGATCTGGGAGAATCACCAGCTTTATCTACTGTCAAATGTCCTTCAGAGCCAGCAAATCTATTGAAGGCCCTAAAATACATATGGTGCTTAGTATTTTCTCATTTATTAGCACAGATGATTCTACCATAAACTTGTAAGAGAGCCATTACCTACCCCATTTTATTTATTTATTTGTTTTACTTTTTTAAATGCCCCTGTACCTTGAGGACAATAACCTATCCCATTTTACAGATAAGAAAACTAAGACTCAGAGAGCTAAAAACAACTTATGCCAAACTATGCAGCCAGTATGTTGTCAAACTAAAAAATTCAGTTCTTTTTCTTCAACATTATCCTGACACCCTTTAACGAAATGCAAACAATGCCAGACTGCTCAATAAAAGATGAGTTGTTTATTCAATATATTAAAGATATTCTTGAGAGTCTATTCTTTACTAGCTACTCTTTTAACCATTGAGTGTGGTCAGCAGTTAAGCTGGCAAGAAAAATTTTAAAATCAGACAAAAATGTTCTACATCTAAAATTACTAAACCATGATAATAGCTAGAAAGGGGAGATCAAACACTGGGTATGATGGGAATAGCAGCACAGGACCTACATTAGACTGGGTGCTTAGGGAGGTCCTGCGTAGGCAGAGAGCCATTTAAGCTCGAGTCTGAAGAGCACTCAGGAAGAAGCCACGTAGATTAAGGGAATCTCATAGAGCAAACACCATGAGAAAGAGTGTGAGAAGCCTTTGGTTTCAAGATACCTACACAGACTTCAGAGTGGTCAGGAAGGGAGCTAACATTTATTTAGCATCCACAATGCATTTACATTAAACTTATAAGATATACTTTTTTTTTTACCTCCATTTTATGGATAAACTGAGGCTCAGAGTTTAAGGTCTCCTAGCTATTAAGCAGTCACAGTTCAAACCAACGTCTGTTTCACCACAGCACATGCAGGTCGGTCTGGAATAGCTAGGCAATCTTAGGGGAGCCAATGACATACGCCAGCAGCAGGCAAACTTTTCCATTAACAGCTAGTTAGTATATATTTTAGGTTTTTGTGGGCTACTCTCTGTCACAAGTACTAAACCATGTGGTTTAGGCATGAAAGCAGTCACAGACAAACAATTTGTTAATGAATGAGCATGGCGGTATTCCAGTAAAACCTTACAAAAACAAGTTGTGGGTCAAATTTGGCGCATAGGCCATAGTTTGCTAACCACTGACAGGTGATTTGGTTCATTTCTCTCCAAATTTACTCAAGCACACCACTACCCCCTCCTTCTTTCTGCCATTTGATATATTTTTGATAGCACTTTTCAGATTTTTAAGTTTTCTTTCTTTGTGGCACCATTTTCTTGGCCATTGCTGACAACATAAGGTACCCAGGCTGTGATGGTGGCCGATTACATAAATGTGTCCATTCCAACTTTAATATCACTCCTTTAAAACAAAACCTGTACCTTTCACAAGTTCATAAAATGAATGCCTTTGCTTTATTCTTTTTCTCTCCCTGACATTGTTTAGAAGTGAACAAACAGACTTCTGCAATAAGCCAGCCATTTTGCAAAGGTTATTGCAAACGGTTAAGCACTGTACTGCATTTAGAATATACCGTAGCATATATATGAAGCACAATAAGAGCGAATACTGGGTTTTGTCTCTGCCTATTTCAATTTGAAATGCTAATTTAGTCCCACTGCAGTGGGCATTAGGTTGATAAAAATCAAGCAAGCATGTTTACATTAGTCAAGATAAGGACATTTTTTTTAAATCACAAGTTATTTTAATTCTGAATGCTGTTGCTCTTGTTTAAGCATCTGTTTTTGTGGAACTGTTTTTCTCTTCTCTGCTGTTGTTTTTATTTTCCTGATGAATTCTAATCATGTCTTCTAATCCATTGGCAGCCAACGAAGGAAAATAAATGGTGAAGGAAATTAGATGCAGCTTGGATAATTGATGTTTGTATGTCTGGCTTTAATAAAAATACTCTGCTAAATTAGAGGGGAGTCTAAACGGATTCAGTCAATAAGGAAGTGATTCAGGTGAGGAATTCAATCTTGGACTTTGTTGTAATCTTACAAATAAACCAACAGATCAGTTCAACTGGGACTAGACTTGCCTTTTGCTGAAATCCCGGGGAGTGGCTCAGGCTAACTTTTCTACCTGTGGTCTGTTCTTGAAGTTTGAAATTATTTTCTTTTGCATAATTTCAAATGCCAGCCTCCTTGGGTTAAGGCAACTCATATACCACCAAAATAGCTACAAATGACATGTGAAAAAGAGAATGCCCTGAAAAACACCCTCTCACTCTGCCCTTCTAATTTCTCCCAAGAAAAAAAGAAATAAATTTAGTAAGTTCATGGTCTAGCCTAAAAATCTCAGAATCAAAAATAAATATCTTAAACATCACCCTTAATACTAAACAACATGTCATCAATCAAGATAAACCAAACATTTGATTCTAACTTTGCTAAACTGAGAGCATGGAAATGACATCTGATGGATGAATCCTCCGGGAACCAAGTTTCCATTCAGCCCGACCTCCGAGAACAGCCGGGGTGAGCCTGGGGAAATGGGTCTGTCCTTTATCTGTCTACTCTCTTCTTCCTAAATTCTTCCCCTACTTCCATCCTGTAATTTTTTTTCCCCACCTGAATAAGTAAAATCGTATGGAGGATTAAGATTTATTGAGTGTTAATGTTCCTAGGTGCTAGGAGCGATGTACTACAACCTTCCCTGATAAATAAACTGAGATTGAAAGAGCTTAAGTAGCTTGCTCAAGGTCACACAGCTAACAAGTGACAGAGTCAGGATGTGAACCAGGTCAGTTTTACTTCAGAGGCCATGCTCCTACTCCCTTTAGCAGTCTCTCTACAACCAATGACTGCCATGATTGGTCAAGAGTCCCACCTCTATTCTGGTCCTATTTCTAAGCTTCAAGGATATGCTCCTGAGTCCTATATTCTGGTGCCTGACGATTTCTTGCTTTCAAATCTCATTGCTCAATGAAAATTGATCAGAGGTAAGATATATTCTGTAGTTTTATGGATCAATGGCTTTTGGCCCTTTATAACCCAAGATATTTCCTGCTTACTGCTAAAATTGTTGTCCAGAGCTTATAGTTTATAATCTCTACATAGATGGGGCTGGGGACTAATAATGATGGCACAGTAGTGGCTCCTAGCCTTCAAAATCTAGACTCTGTCCTGAATTGAAATAGATGTCCCTAACAAGACCCCCTCTCTGCAGACGGATAAGCCCCCCTCCTCCTTTCCGACACACTGAAATTTACCCCTTTGCCACTCTTATTATTTGTATTCATGCTCATGAAAATTCCAACAGAGAGACATCATCATCAATACAGACTTTAGATATCAGGTGATAGAATGGTCAATGGAAGGCACAGTAACTCTGCTTTTTGTATATGGCTACTTGGAGTGCCATGTTGGGAATGATGATGAGGACACGTCTTGGTTCTGTTGGGGAAATCTTTGACCTGTTAACAACGCTGCTGTTGCATGTAGAGGAAAGAGTAGGAGTCGAAGCAAGCGCATTATATATTTGTTTACCTAACTTTGGAGTTACATAATACATATTTTGATAATTACAACTTAAGGTGTAGTCTATCAGCTCTGCCCCTCCTTTAATGACTTTCACAGAGACCATGTGAGGCAGTAACGAAATCCAATTCACACCCAGCATAATTACCAATAATCTCATCAATTATGTATATTTAGGTGTACCTAAACCATAAAAGTTAAATATAAACTTTCAGCTCTAGATAGGATACAGACACCACCTTCTATTATGAATACTGGTTTATTTTAACAGCTTAAAAAACACTGTGAATACCGTACCAGATAAATCATAAAGCCATATTTCCTCCCCAAACGAGTATCTGTTTCCTTAAGTCGAAGTTTTCTAAAAGTATATTCTATGAAGCAGTAGACCTAAGTAATGCTCCCTGAAAAAAATCATCTTCTGGTCAAGTAATTTGGATTCTAGCTTAAGTGAGCTTTAGCAGACCATGTGTGTTCTAACTTATAAAGCCCTAATTTAGTCATTTTCTGCAAGAGTCAATGGGTTGGAAATTTGATCTGCAGAGGGCTGTCAAGAAAGGTGTCCAGTAGCTGTGCCATTTGTGGTTAGCTGGCACAAGGATCCAGTGTCCTTCTCCACAGAGATGCTAATCATTTCACTATGTAGGTCAAATTTATAGATCTGCAAAAGTAGGCAGCTTTCACAATCAAAAACAGCAACCACAAATGTCCTGGCCAGGCTGAGGGTGGCATACAAATGCTTCCCCAGTTGCCAGCAAACACAGTCACAGTGGTCAAGTCAGATATTAACAGGTTTTCTAGGAGAAGGGAAAATTTGAAGATGTAAATATTAATTGGCATTATAAGCAGGTGCAGAAGACAAGGAGTTAAAAGGACTAAAGAGTACAGAGGTTTGGGGAAACCACACAAATATGTTTTTTACCCTTTATAGAGACATTTCCCATATTCTTTTGAACTGAGAATCAGAACCATTACCACGATTACAAAAGCCACTTGGACATTTAGAATGGCAAATGCAAGGTTCTTTTTTGAGTGCTGTGTATTTAAAATAGCTCTTGCAAAAGCTACCATAATGTATAATTTGGCCAAGGAGACATCTGAAGCTGAAAAAAAAAAAAAAAAAAAAACAAAAAAAACCACAATTGAGCAAAGAGATTTTGGTCTTACCATATTTCACCAAGAGGCATCAAAGGGCTTAAAAAAAAGAGGTATACAATTCTTACTCAAAAAATTAGCTAATAGAATTGACTGTTAAGAAATATTTTGGTTACAAAACTGCCTTCACAGCTTAACAGATAATTGCTTTCAAGGCAGGATACTCATCGCTCATAATATAGTATCTATATTTTATTTGTGATGGGAGCCACATTGGTGCAGATTAAGAATATTTATTGGCACATTCTTTCTGAGCAGTATTTCGTCAAATCATCTAAGACTTATGTCATCATGATAAATGTAAATATGTATATTCCATCATCATTAGTTGGAGAATTAATATAGAGAACACCCATAAAACTGGCAACTTGGTGAAGGACCCATTTATTAATCTATAAACAGGATGTCTATCCATCTATTGTTGCAACATAATGGTCTCTGTAGGATAACTGTCTCTACAGGAAAAAAAAAAAAATGTTTCTATAGGTGGTTTCTTCATTTTCACAAATGACATCAATTAAAACTTAGCTAAGCAGACAGAGCCAAAACTTAGGACCACACAGATTCACACTTCACACCAGAGAGAAAGAAAGACAAATTTAGTTAATGGCAAAACCCACTGTTTCTGTAAATAACAAGTCTAATGCAAAATGAAGGTGGAATATAATAGTTTTGTGACACTTTATGCATCTGTTCAAATAAACCTATTTGATTATTTGGTTTTCTGGAAAACAAAGGGTTGACAAAGATTCATATCAAAACCACAGTGGATAAATATCTGACTGGGAAAAATAAAAATATAAGCTTCCAGCTGAGAGCTCAGTAAGATACAAGCTATTTCTTTTTTTTCCCCTCCTACAAAGCCTAGATCTAAGCTGTTTCTTATGGACTAAAATTTACATTAAAATTGTTTTAGGTACAATAATTTAAAAAACACATATGTATGTTTTACTCATTACAAATCTCACTAGAATATTTGTAAAAAATCAATGTACTCCCGAATTTCTTTGTAAAAACAAGTTTTAAATTCATCTCCCCAATTCCCCACCCTTTGTTCATCCCAATAAAATGACTTTGATGCCAAACCCCATAAGTAAATTCTTAAACTCCAAAATTGTCACTGCTGATAATATTCATTAGCATTAAAAATTTAAATTCAGGTAAATGAAGAGGAAAAAAAAATAATGCTCTAGGAAAGTTACCCATTCAAACATTTGCAATTATAAAAAATCAACATCCTATTTGAATTAGGGCTCCTCTGAAATGCCTGGGCAGGCAGGACTGGTGCCAGGTAATATTTCATATCAGGAGGAGAGGAATCTTATAGAATTCATTCTATGTCAACCAGCAGCATCAGCTAACACTGTCACCAAAAAACACCCTCAACTATAGACAATATTCTAAAATTACTGATATCACTGTCTAATTTTTTGTGTGGAAGTCTGATCTATTTATTTAGCTGTTCAGTAAATGTCAGTATACCATGTCTGGAGCACATTAAAAACTACATTGGCAAAGCACTCCCCACAGCCAGCTAAGAATGAAATTTAACAAAACTCTTTCCACTTCAAAGTGTCTAAATTATTGATTGGCCACACCTTTTCCCATCCATGGTGAAACTTTTGTGGACCTCAAAGAGTTTTCCAGCTGCTAGACTCCTTTTACAAAAGGATTCCAGAATATTCTATTCTCTAAGGCACATGTTCAGTAGACATTCAAAACATCATTATCTGGGACCTATCTGTGCCGTGGATCTCTTAGGTTCCTCTCCAGATCGTCTCCACTCTTACCCGACTTCTGGGCCCTGGGAGTCTGACTACAGAGACCAGATCAATGGGCTCCTTTCCTACCTGGCATCTGGGGAGGCCTGGCAGGAGGTGAGGGAATCTGGGGATGTTTATCCCCGAAGTCTCTCCCAGGAAGGTCATCTTGGGTGAGTATTTCTTTCACACAACGTACCCTGAGCATTTCAAGAAAGTTTTCATTCCAGGATTTTGTCTTCTGATCAAGTAACTACCTCCTCCTCTCTTTCCTTCAGCTTAGGGACATAAGAGATCCCAGGCAGCTACCCCGAGGTTCCTGTACTCCCTACATGCACCCTCATTTCAGTCTTTTACAAAATTAACTCTCCTTCATATACCATGAGTTGAGTGAGCCACTGTTTCTTTTAAGACTGATAACATTCTATTGTGACCAGCCTAGCTTGAACTTGGGAAAATCCATTCAACCTTCTAGAACTGGAAGGTTAATTTTTTATTCCATTTTCCCCTCTCTACAACCTATCTGGGGTCATGAGTTACACAATAAAATAAAACTAAAATAAATCTGAACATTCTCAGCACAAGCCCTTAAACGAGTGTTATCAAACCCTTCTTTCCCTGGTTCTTTTTGGGAGATGGCTAACACCTTAGAATCTGAAATTATCGCTCATTGACTGTCTGGATCTACACTCAAGTTAAAGGCTGAAAAAGGAAAACAAACCAAATGCTTTATTATCTTGGGTCCTGTCCATTATAAATGACAGATGATAGCCTGTCAGGTGAAAACGAGCTTCTCAGCACTGAAATGGCTTCACTTAGTTTATTAACCAGAAACAAAACTAAGGAAGGCCCATCTAGGAGGTGACTTGCAATCCTCACTTTCAGCATAATGAAAGATGGGCTCAGTAGGACTGAACCCCCAGGTGGCCTCCCAGTCTGTCGAAAGGAGGAACACAGGTAACATGAAGACGAACCCAAGAAGAGGGTTAATACGTAAAAACACAGGTCAATTAATACAACCTCTAACAAAAGATGATGTTTAACTCCTGTGAAGCGCCAGTGACCTGGCTGCGAGTAGTCACCACACAGTTATGGCAAAAGCCACATTCTTCTGCTTTTCTAAGCAAATAAACTTCGTTATTGAGCTGTTAATAGTTAACCACAAAAATATACCCAGAGGGAATATGTATAGGATGGCTTAACGACCAAGAAAAACCACGGGGAAGGGGAAGGAATCAGAAGCTCTTGGATTCTACGTGGGGGAAGCCAGGAGCACCTGGTAAGGACAGACGCACACGGAGTACCTGAATCCACAACCTAGACAAGCTTTTGCCTTCCCCACGTGCTAGAGCTTCCTTTGCTTTTCTCTATCCTGTCACTGCCCTTTATTCTGTGACACGTGTGGACAAGAGTCCCTGTTTGCAGAACCTTCCTCATTTACCTCTTCACACTGTCCCTCAGCATAGTTTATTTATTTCTCTATATGCTAGATCCAAAATGTAGAATTGAATCTATTTAATGCCTGTTTTGTGTCCTACCAAAGTAGAAGCTTCTTGGGTTAACAGAAATATATTTATAAATGTCTTGAAGAGCTTGCTTTTTATTTCTTTTTATTTTTAAGATTATCCTGAATATCATGGTCTGGAGTTCTCACTCCAGAAACCTTGGGATAGTCTTCTAGGTTGCTCAAGACCAGCTGAGTTTGTCGCCCATTTCTTGTTTGCCCTGACGAGGTGATGTTTTGTGTAACACCCATTTCTGCTACACAGATGATCTGCTGATGTCATCTAGCTACACAAAACGCACATGAGAGCCGCATCTGTCCTCAGTGCTTAACCTTTGCAGCTGCCACACTAGCCAGACACACCAAAATCCTGGAGGGTGTTTTCCAAGCCAGGACACGTCTTTCCTGATGCTGTCACCACCTTCTCCAGTTTTCTAATTTTCCCTCTCCCTCGAGGGATTTGAAAATTTCTGCATGTAATGAAATATTCTAGTGGAAAACTGCTGCATGTGTGAATGAAGGAAAGCAGAAAAAAGTGATAAAGAGAGAAAACAAACAAGCAAGTTTGGAGAGGCGATCCAAGCAGGATTTCTTAGGCTAGAGAAGAAAGGACTGAAGAATTATAAAACATGGATCCACATATGGTCATACTATTAAGGCCTAAAGCAGTGGCTAACACTTACAAGACACCAGATGCTTTTCTAAGTATTATATGTGCTAACTTACTGATATCTCACCACATCTCTATGAAGAAAGTTATTGCTTTTCATATTTTATAGAGACATACGTGACTCCCAAAGTCACACATTTGGTAAGTGCAGACCCTCACCTGACTCCAGATCTACTGTATCATATGGTTTGCCTTGCACTCGTTCACTATAACACCTTCAGTCACCTATTGGTGTGCTTGGCTCAAATCCTTGGCACAGCATGAAAAGTCCTTTCTACACATCCAAATCTAATACAGTCTTTAAACTTGGGACAAATCCTCCCATGAAGATCTCCTTTGGTGGTGGTTTTAAAATATGTCCACAAATTCCTCAATGTTCCTATCAAGAAGTAGAGCTTACTTTTCCTCCTCTGGAGCACGGGCTGGACTTAGTGATTCATTTCTAGTGAACAGAATATGGTAAAAGTGATGGTGTACAACTTCTGAGACCAGGTTTCCAAAGGTTCTTTCTCTCTGCTCTCTCTGAGATCACCCACACTGGGGAACCCAAGTGCCATGACATTGGGACACTCAAGAGAGTTCTATCTAGCAAGGAACTGAGGCCTCCTGCCAACTGCCATCTGAGTCATCTCGGAGGTGGGTCCTCCAGCTCTAGTCAATCAAATCTTGAGAAGACAGTAAACCTGGCTTAGTTTTTGACTGCAAATTCGTGAAAGACCCTGAGGCAGAACCAACCCATAAACAAAAACCAGATGTCATTCAAGGTTAAATTCCTGGTTCATTGGTGGGCAGAGTTCTTTTCAATAATGGTGAAGTAGCTCGTTCAATAGAATATATTTAGCAACTGAATTTATGGCAGATCACTGAATAAACACAGATATACTTTTACTATTTACTGATCGCATATTAGAATTGAAACTAATCCTTTGTCGTATTGAGACAAAATGCAATGACTAGGGAGTGACACCGATTTATATTTTTTAATAGGATGATTTTCTTAAATTTTATATGTAGAAAAATGATACCATAATGATACTGCTTTGGCATGTGCTAGCTTTTTTCTTCTTTTTTAATGAAGACCTGGTACAGGGAACATGAGAGATTTGATATCACATTAGTATACTATTTCTCTGAAAAGAGCAAATTGGGTTGATTTCTAAAATGGTCTGTTAGATATGCCTTAAGTCTCTAACTACAGCGTATATTTAATGGGAAGTACTGTGGATTAACATCACAATTCCATCTTAAGAAATTACAGGAAATAATTTAAATTTGTTAAGCACATTGCTAAGTATAGGACTATCCGCATAAAGTTTAATCAATTTCATGATGAAACCTATTTCATACCCCTGAGAATTCTGATTGTACTGCTTAATATATTAATGGATTACTAAAAATTATTAAAATATGTGGTTTAGTGTTACAATAAGTGAGTTAAGGCAAGATCAATATGAAATATAACTGTGACAGGTATCCACTAGAGGCCAGTATAATTCAGCACGGAGAAGGAATTTATAATCAGTCCCTATGGAAAAACCAACATTATTTCTTCCACTTAAAAGTGGAGCTCATGTGAATTGGAGAAAAAAATGATGAAGAAAGCATTTTTGATTCTCTGAAGAGGAAGTTTCAAAGGATAAGAAAGATGAGTTAAGAAAGGATGAGTCATGAAAAATAGGAGCAAAGAGAATTCTTGTCTATAGGAAAAAAAAATAGTACTACCATATATTATACTGCTTGATATCTCACCAATGCAAGCACAAATTTTCAAGATACTTGGTATAATTGTAAACTTTCCCATAAATGTTTCATTTACTAATACATTAGAAATAATTAAAGATCTAGAATATCTAGGAAGTGCCACAGTAATCTCATTTTCAGAGCAGTCATCACTGTTAGCTGCCTAGACAAGGCCAAGGGTTTTGAAAAGGAATGGAAAAAGTACACATTTGTATTTCCCTTCCCTTAAACAATTTTATTCAGAACAAGTACCAAATGTTTCCTGCTCAAACATGGAATAATTCATATAAATTCATCTAGCACTACATGCATATTGTAAAATACATTTCTTAATAATGGTACAACATGATGCTTCCAAAACTTTTTAACAAGGAACTGAACCAGTTTCTCAAAACTAAAAAGAGGAGTTGAAATGAAAGTCTGGTTCTTTAGTAAAACTTAGACAATAGTAGTCAGTAGGATTCTGACGAGGACATTTTACCTTGTAAGAGTGAAGGCTGAACAATTTAACACATAATCCATGGATGTGTACTCTTTCCCCTCTCCTCCAGCAGAGAAAGGCACCTTATGTAACACGGGCATGCCTCGGAGATTAATGAACTAGAAAATCTTACAGCTAGACAGGACCTTAAGGGTCAGCCAGCCACAGTTTGAACCTTTTCAAAGACAGGGAGCTCCTTCCTTTTCAAAGAGGCCCAAACCATTGTTGGGGCTTTAATTGCTTAAAAGCTATTCTTTCATCTTTATGTTGGGGGACCTCATCCAACACAACAACAAAATACTGTTCTGGTTCCTGAGGCCAAAAAGAGGAGGCAAGATACAAAGATAAGTAACACATGGTCCTGCCTCTGAGTTCTGATTCTGACCTCTGAACCAAAAGCACCGACTCTATCACTTACTAGCTGTGTGAATCAGTTAACTTCTTTAGGCCTCAGTTTCTTTATCTTTAAAATGCGGATAACAATAGCACCTACCTTGCAGGGCTGAGGCCAGGATTAAATGAGATAACTATAGTAAAGCACTAAGCCCAGTACCTGGCAAATGGTAAGTACTCATTAACTGTTAGTAATTGTTGCTACACACTGTTTACTTGATAAATAAGTCATTCAACCCTTACTAAACTCCTGTGAGCTATGATTTATTACCCCTAGCTTTAGAAACAAGAAAACTAGGGCTCAGAGAGGTGAAGCAGCTTGCAAGGATCACCAGCTATTTAGTGGAAAGATAAGGATGTGAACATGTTTCTCTAACTACAAGAGCTTCAACCGTTACACAAGCTGTTTTGAGAACTGCAAGGTGACTTCCTATCCCATGAGACAGTGCTGGCATTCACTGATGACAGCTATCATGTATCACCAATTTTTCCTTTCTCTGACACAAATATAGTTACTTCCTAAAGCTAAACATAAGATCCCCCCCTTCCTAGCCATGGGAGGATAGGGGAGGACCAGGAGGTGGGGGTAGACTTCCTCGAAGCCTCTGAGCCCTGCCTGCTACTCTGACCTCTGTTCCTGGAGCCCACATCATCCCGGTTAATCGCTGCCTCTGTAGAGGTGGGGCATCCACTCACTGCCTTTACCTGCTCCTCACTGGACAGGCACAAATGACCTGGACCCACCCTGGAACTCAGGGACAATAAAACACATTGAGAGAGAACTATCTCCTGGGGAATAAAGATAAATAGATGAATATTGTAAGAAATGTTTTCAGTGTAACCTTTGAAATAGTTGTGTGTTCTCTATGCCAATTCATGGGTAAAGAAAAAAAAAAAGGTCTGCACACAACCTCAGGGACAAGGTACTATGGCATGTCACTTAAGGGTGTCTTCCAGATTGTTTGCCTCCTGATATTGCAAAAGCATAATCACTCAGTATCCCCCAGCATTAAGCACTATGTGTCAGACATTGTGCTGGGCCCAGGGATCAAGGAGCTGCTGACCTCAGCACTGTCATGAGATAAAGCTGGCATGCTACTTAAATCAGCTAAGTTTACAAAGGAATTGATTTTATACTGACAGCCTCTTTAGAAGAACAAATCAAATTAAAATAACTCTAAATCACATCTTTAATTTCCTGAAGAGATATCCTACCACATCCCACTGAGAACACTAGGTCAGGGGTTATCTTGGTTTCTCCTGATATAGATTTTCTACTCCTTTCAATTTACCTTTGAGAAGACACATTTCTCCTTATTAGGAAGGTGCGTAAGAACTTAGCCTACAAACTACATGTGAATCAGTCTATCCAACTGTCTGACTCTGGCTCGGAGAAATGCAGCTGAGACCATGAATCACAATATTAACAAAAAATTATGGTCCTTTATCTGGGAAGGTTTTCTTACAAATATGCTTAAATATACCTGGTAAGGCCAGAGGAAACAATAATTTTGACTCAAATCAAGCCAGAGAAAATAATTTTAACTCAAATCTTAGTGACTGTCTTCTTAAAGTCTCATGTTAGGAGTATTTTGTCTCAAATGTTAATTACAAGAGGAATTTATGGAGTTGATCCCCAATTTATGACGGTATGATATGCAATTTCCTATTCCTTGCCAAAAATAAGTCTTCTCCAAAGAAATGTTGAACTAATTTACAATGATTTAAAACTGTTACTGATATATGATCCAAAGAGTGGATGAGAATCAAGCAGAAGAAGAAAATAGGAAAAATGATGAAGTGGAAAAAAATTTGGAATGCCACATTGCATGATCAGATGAGACAAATTAAAAGCCGCTGAACCATGCAATATTCCACAGAGGCACATTTCTCTTTAATATGCGTAAGAAGAGGTGGAGGGAGACATCACCAACACTGTGGAGAAGGCAAGGATGGTTTGATTGCTTCATGAAGAGAACTGACTGGCATGTATTAGATTCACGGGGAAGCTGTAAATACTAACAAGGGCAGCAACAGCCAATTAGCTTGATTTATTATTATTGCTGCCCAGACACCAATTCATGTGCAAGGCATAGAGTACATGCTTGCCATCCTAAAATCAGATGAAAAATGAGAAAAATGCAGGGAGGTGGAAAAAAGAAAATGGAATTGAATTTAATGGGAGGTGACTTGCAATCCAGTATAAGACCAGGCATTTGTCACAACTGGGGCACCTCTTCTAGAAAACACATAAGGTAATACACTGACCCTACCAAAATGTTCTGACTTGAAAACTGCTCATGATTTTCTTTTATAACAGTGCAGTGTACCTCACTAGTACTGAATGAGAAAGATAATAGTCTAGAACAATGGTTTCTAAAAACAAATGTGACTGTATATTAGTAAACTAAAATTTTCATCTTTGGCTTCAGGGGAGGTGAGAGAAAGAGTAAAAAAGGAAGGGGGAAGGAAGGAGGGATATTATTAAGCACAAGTGCAGGATAGGGTGGGAAATAAAATAAACAAGCAAGCAAAGAAGCAAGGACATAAAACATTTCACTAGCTGTAGGTGAGAGACTTGGGTTCCAGTCTTTACTCTGCTCTGAATTAGGTATTGGACCTTGGCAATATCTCTTCATCTTTCATGGCCTCAACTGCATCACCTGTTCAGGAAATCCTGGCCAAACACCCCTGCACAAACGTACTGAATGTATAATCAAGTGACATCTGTCAATCATGGTGAGGACCATTAGCGGCACCAGGCTGCTACTTTTATTCTACCATATGTTTATGTAAACCGTTTACTACTACAACAAGGAAAGATGACAATGTAGTATTCATTGGAAGAATTGGGTGTAGAAATTCATGTTTTGTCACTTACCACTACATATCTTTGTTGAATTTGGCTTTTATTGATAAAGGAAGATTGAGAAGAGTTTAGAGTATAAATACACTGTCAGGAGAACTGAATTGTATCTTTTGGCATAAAATGGGCTGGAAAAATAATTAAAATTGACTTTTTAAAATTTTATTTTATTTTTTTATTTCAGCATATTATGGGGGTACAAAAGTTTAGATTACATATATTGAAATTGACTTTTTAAAAGCCTATTTGGGGTTATGTTGAGGAATTGACTATTTCAATGAGAAGCCTTTCCACTTCTTAGAATAAAAGCAAAGAAGATTTGCGCATTCATCAGTCTAAATGTGTGTAGTACATTTCTTCAAGGTAGGGAGAAGTTTGCTCAAATGAAGAAAGTAAATGCAAAAAGCAGAAGTGAGTGGCTATCAGCTCTATCTGACTCCCAGAGACTAAGCTTCAAAATTTCGGTGTTTTTTTAATACCCTGAATAGCTTTAGGGAGCAACAAAGTACAATGAATATTAAAGGAAAGAACATTCAATAGAAGTTTACTAAGATCCTACAATATGCATATCACTGTGTTGAGATGTAGGGAGAGAGGAAGTTGGTGACCAGAAAGCCACAATCTCTGCCTTTACCAATTTTATAATCCAGTGGTGAACTTGCTCTAGAGTGAGCAATTTCAAAGGCATAGCTCAACTAAGAATATCTCCTTATAAATCATAAAGCTCCAATTTAATAGGTACTTCACCATTTTCTTATGACAATGTCTACAGGGATATGACTGTGGACTTTTTATTGTCTGTGCACCTTATTAAAGGGTGTGCAGCTGAGAGACAGAGCATTTACACTCCATACGCTTCTTCAGCTATACCAAGAGGCATGGTCAACAATCAGAAGGCTAGGATATCCATCACATTAGGCTGAAGCTTCCAGATTTCAGAATGGAAGGTAGAACAATGTGGCCAGTGCCTTTGGAAACACATTAGGTTGAAGGAGGTAGGTTTTCTTGGACTGAGCTGCCAAGGTTGATTTGGTCTTATTTGTGGATGGGAAATAGGTGCACCCTAAGGCTGTGGTCCTCAACCCCCAGGCTGTGGACACCAGACACCAGAATTCCCTCCTCCTAACATCCACTAACTTCATTTTGGCCCCTTCTATGCCTAGCCTTTGATTCCATCTTCCTCAGCCCTCCCTTGCCTCTTAGAGCCCGGATACCCACAGATCATGTTGTCTTTGCCAGTGTTTGCCTGGTACTCTCTTACCCCTTCCCTCTGAAGTTTTGTAAAGACAGGGGCAGAACTTCCTTCTCGTTTCCTTTATTCTAAGATAAAAGCCTTTTAGACATTTTAACATTTCTTACATCAGAATCCATCTTAGGACGGACGTCTTCTTTTACTGAAGTGTGTCTTGGTCCTGAAACACCGTTATTAAAATGGCGGCATACTTTCCAATAGCTGGGGTTCTAGAACAAAAGAAATGCTGCATTTCTGTTGTTTAGGTCCTGACCAATAACAGGACTAACACTAATACTAATCAAGCACCACTTCTCCTCTTGTTCCTCTACTTCATGAAGTCTCTAAAGGACCACATGTGTTTGGTGGAAAATCAAAACTGCAGAAATGAATAGGTACCATGATTTTGTATTCTGGGTACTCAAACTTCAAGGATTGCTATAGTGGAATATAAAAGCAAATGACGCCTTGTTCAGAAAAGACCAGTGAATGTCATCTTTTAGGAACTCTTTTGTCACTGATAAAAATAGTTCCATGTACCTGGAATATTTCTGTAATTCACTTAAACATTTCAAGGTAATTCCTCAATCCCTATAATATACAGTGGTTCGAGAATTCAGCCTACTGTGCCTGGGGAAGGGAAGGAAAGGGGAGGATTTGAAGCCTAATTTATCACTTTCTCTCACAAACCTGATTATCTTCCTGGCATCTCTATTTCTGTTCACAGGGACTCAAGGGCTCTTTATCATCCCAATTATCCTCCTTTGGATGGACCCCAATTATCAATGTCCCTCCTAAAATGTAGGATGATGTTGCTCGGAACTGCTCCTCTCTACAGCTACTTCCTGCCCTGAGGTAATACAGGGAAGTGTTTAAGTATGTGGAATATGGTGTAAAATTGCCTGGGCTCAACATGCCAGCATTACACGTACTGCTCTGTGGCCTTGGGTGGTTCTGTTTCTCTGGAGAACCCTAACACAGAAGATGAAGTAAATCTTCACTGGATACCATGGCACCACTTAACATTAGGGCTGTTGAGGTTTCCAGCAACCTAAAATAAAAGAAAATTTAGTCTCAAATCGAGACCTGTAAAATGTTACCACAAGCCCCAAAGGAGTTTAACGTAGTGTCAGAGAGGAATTCCAGCTCAGGAAGACTCTGCTTTACTGCAATAAAGAACGTAGCCCATTTATCAGTTGTCTCACTTGAAATAAGTAAGACACAACTCCTACTGATAAAGATTCCGCAACTGTGATTACTGGAGACTGTTAAGGAGTTCTACTCTAAGAGGTTAAACAGGAACAGAGGATTGTGAAGTTTTAGTGTTCTAAAGTGCTTACTTTTTGCTGAGCTAAAAAATATAACAAACAAAATAAGTGGGCAAACAATAAAACCCCATAACCACTATTATTTCATTACTTATAAAACTCTGTCATAATGACACAGAGTCATTAAGGTTGGTTTGTACAATTATCAAAAATTATTTGACAGCAAATAAAATAGACATACCAGGAAGAACATGCTGGCTTCAAGAATGCTCTGATTGTTACTCCAAATGATAATAATGTCTCTGTGCAAACAACTAAAACTCCTTATTTCAAACTCCATTTGTTCAGAATGCGAATATGGACTTATTTGAAATGTATTTGTGCATTATTTAAGAAAAAAAACTTGCTGAGTAAAAAAAATATTAAAATAAGATTGTAAAGAATACACTTAACATGCTTAAGAAAATAAAATTTTCTCCAGCATTGGAATGTCTCATTTATAAGTACTTGATTCTTTAATAAGATATTTCTTTCTGTTAATTAAGCTCTTGCTAAGTGCCTGACACATAATAAGAGTTGGTAAAAAACATCTACTTGACCTACCATCCTTTGCCTCCTTTAAACATATAAAATAATAAATGATATTAAGAATATGATTCACAATAGGATTTCTTTCTGCTGACTGGCCTTATTATGATAAGATTGATCAAAAGGTTTTATATATTATCAGATAGACAAGATATTTTTTCTTTAAATAATACTCTAACTTTTAGTAATGGTTTTAGTCACCTAAAATAATCATAGATATGTGTTTTATTTTATCACTCTTTTCAACAAAAATTATTTTCCCTTAAAAGTAGCCCACCAATTCACATGTGCAACTGAATCTATTGTTGTAAGATCAGGTTTTAAAATAACTTCAAGGAGGAGAGGCCCTTGACAAGAGCATTAACAATAGAAACCAGGTCATCAACTCAAGACCCAGACTTACTTTATTGTTCATAGACTCAAATCCGTGGTTTCAGAAGTACATTATATCAAGGAAGCTACTGGCCAATGCTATTTCCATGGGCAAATTAAATCCCAGGATTAATGTGGTCAACTGACTACCTAGTTGGTAGAAGAAGTCAATTCAAACTTCAAACCTATATTAAACATAAAGAAGAAATAATCACTTAGGGGTCAGCAACTCGTGGCTTGGTTGGACATTGAAGACCAAGTCTGCTCTCCCTGGGTGGTACACTGAGGGTGACTGATCTTAAGAATCACAGGAAGGGGAAGGATGGTCTGCTCAGATTCTCTTTGTTCCAAGTGCATTTTTCTAGCTGTCAAGAGGTGCTGTAGCAGGGGCCAGATTTAACAACGAGAGGCCATCAGGGCGGCTAACTACCTATTCAAGTAACCCTTGGTAAATGACAACAAACATCTTTGTTTTTAAATCCAGCCACAGTGGGTTGCTAGACATTGTGTAGCTGGTTTATTAAACTTGTTTCAATAAACAAACAGCAAGTAACTGGCTGTATTTTATACTAGACTGAGAGTTACTTATGGAAAGTTTCTGTAACCCTTTCACCTAGAATGTCCTCCCCACAACACCCAAGCTGGAGTTTTAAAAAGAATAGGAGCTTCACATACATTTATTGAATTCAATTAAATTGAAGGAATGACTATGTCTCCTGAGCTTTCTTATCTTCTTAAAATCCCTTGAATAGGTAAGAAATAAAACTGAAATGGTGTAATATCTTATCATGCTGTGCGGTTCTACCGTAAGTTAGGGGATAGACTGCCCTTTTCACTGTACTTTTGGCGGGAGGAATTGCTGCTAGCCATTTCCCCTAGTAAAAGTTCAAAATAGCACTTCTATAAAAGCTACCCACATAAAACAGTACTTTATAATGCTATTAAAAATCCTAAAGTTGACCTCCAAGAGAAACCACTTCACACGGCTTCCCCAAAGCCTGTTTAGTGAGGTTTAAAATATTTAGCTGGAATGTTACTTGAAGTTTATTTCCCATTCCATTTACCAGTTGTGACCTAATCTGTGGTTGAAATGGCTGAAAAGAAGCAATTTAATTCAGGTAAACTTTCAGATGTGAGGCATGACGCTCGCTCAACGATAAAGAGATGGTAAGGTGGAGGGTAGGTGTGGAGAGAGGATTCTATTTAGTTGAAGATGAGAGAGGCGAGGCGAGGGGCCCAGGCTCCAGTTACCGAACGATCGTTTTCTTTTTTAGCTGCTGCGTGGGGAAGAAAGGCTACTTCCTCCTAAAGAGAACTGAGAAATGAGGTATAAACTGAGTAGTGAGGTAGAGTGAGCCTACCACATTAGCTGATTAAGCTAACTGCTCAAATATCCAGAGGGAGAGATGGCTCCTGAGGGAATTAATAATAAATCCAGAGACTTGGATGAATTAAATTTAAGGTCTAAAGACTAAACCAAGGTCATATTAGCCAGGGACTATGAGGTGCAGGATTTATTAAAAAGGGAATTTATTTGCACAGAGATGCTTAGTTAAGTCTAGCTCTGTAAAAAATCTACAAAATACAGCTTTTTGTCTACTTGGTGGCTTAATAATTAGCTTAATTTCTGTTCATAAAAAATTATAATAAAAAAAGGCTTCCCAGACCTATGGGAAATCTGTCTAATTGAGCCAGGAGGGTGAATCCAAGATGCCACCACACAGATCTAGAGTTTGACAAAATACATGGGAAGAAACAGGTCTCAAGAGTACCGATCTTGCAACCCAAAATCATTATAGTGCAAGTAACTGCTACATATGCAAGTTAAGCAAATGAAATAATCAGTTAGAAATATCTTTGAAAAGCAAAAAATTACACATACCGCATCTATATGCAAAGCATGAGGATCATTACTGTTGTCTTACAGACTTGTGAAATGAGATGCAGCTAAAATAAGTTCAATTTTAAATTGCATATAGGGTACCTAACAGAAAGAAGTGTTAAAACTATTTTTCAACACTTGGGATGGTAGAAAGGGAAGGCCAGCAGTAATATCATATACGAGTGGGGAAGAGGGGTGGATGGCAGTCAAATCTGAATACAAAGCAAATGCTTTATTTTTAAAATTTGTTTCCTTCTTTATTATTAATGATCTTTTGTATCTATGTGGGCATGCATGCCACGTGGCAGTGTGCGATGCAAAGCATTCATTTCTTTCCTCTTTTCATTTGAAATAAATGGGCAAGAGAACTATATCCACAAGGCGCTGGGTCAAGGCCAGTCTCTTGTGCTATACTAATTATCAAATGTTCATTCTTCAGTTGTTAGGTCCTTCACGAGGCACTGATGATAGTTCAGTAAATAATTCACTTGGGTTTCTAAATGAAGTTGAAAAGACTCAAGGTCAACCCTATAATAGCTTTGCTCTTACTCAAGTATCTTTGCGGGACTGGGTAAACTACAGTAGTATCTCTTCTTCACTGGGTGGTGTACCTACAGCTGACAAAGGTTTGAGGGCCACCGTCGTAATTCACAGCAAATCACAAAGTACGCTAGTACAAGAGCAGTTTGCTAGCTTGTAATGTTGATTTAGAACCAAACTATATGCTTCCAGGAGCTTTTAACAATTATTTCCCTTTTGAACAAAACAGAGAGAAGATGCTTAAAAGGTTGTATTAATATAATACTTCAACCCTTTGCTTCAAATGCAGGTTGCTCTGGATGAAACGGAAAATATGTATTATTAACGCCAGCAGTTGTTAATGGTGATAATGATAATACGTTATTGCTACCACAAGGCGATAATGGGTTTTTTTTATTATTAAAGTTAAGTTGCAGCCTTTATTTATAGACATCAGTTAAATCAGAGAAAATGAAAATGTAAAATTACTGCACAGCTAAATTGCAGCAGCTCTTAAGACTCTGTGGGGAGAATGAACATACATCATCTTACAGATTAAAAAGAATACATGTTATTTTAGCCCAATACGTCCACACATACGTGGCTCAAAGGTTGCAGAAATAGGAAAGCTAGTCAAAGTAAAGAAAACATTTGTTTAGATGTAATTTTTTAAAAAGGAAACTGGTTACTAAGAGTAATCAGTTTTGCTTTAAACCAATCAAGTACAGGTAACAGAACACTATATGCTATTCTCAATTATGACTTTTTTCCCCTCAAATAACCTCACTTAGGAACAAACATGCACACAGCCAAATGGAATTCGCAGTAACTATTTAATATAGTGGAAAGTTCTTTTCTTAAATTTTAGACTGAAGCTCTATTAATACAGTCTGTCACACAACTGTGTGAAATATAGTATCTCCTAAAAGTGGCCCCTGAAGTTGTATTTGCCGTCTGAAGAGAGGTATGTGTTCCAGTAGTAAATTTGGTACTTGGGAGACTATTCTATTTGCTTTGACCAATGCCAAAAAAATAAAGTATAAATAAATAAAATATAAAGAACAGAAATTAGTTGTAAGCAGCTTAGAAAGATATATAGTGAACTCAAGTCTTAACAAAGTGTTTCAGGTAATTTTAAGAACAAAAGGCTCAAAAGGGGGGAATAACCCTATTGTTTGTAAACAAAATGCTATTGGTAATAACAAATGAACAGGAAAAGAAATAAAACCTTGTTTTGTTTCAGTTTCTGTAGGAGGAAAAGTTTCTGGTCTCAAAAAACCTGAAGCAATTTAATGCTCCTGCTGACCAGCCCTGTGCGAGACACCCATATCATAGTGATCTACAGCAGACCCCAAACTAGAGTCCCATGAGGATATGGAATCAGTCATCATGGAATCACCATGCTATAGAATGGACTGGAAGAGGGGTGGCAAACCAACATCAAGAAGGCCAGAGAACAAAGTATCACTGAATGCCATTTATAAAACTCCTACTGCCAAACAAATCCAAAAATCTTCACTGGTTGAAGGATTCAGATTTGGGGAGAATGACCTAGCAATGACGTACCAGTAAAGTCTGTTGCCTAAATTACTACAGAAAGGACTCTTATTACAATAAATTACTGTCAATAATATTATTATGCATGTACATGGTACTTTTCATCTGCAAGTGCTAGGAAAAAATTTACCAGTATTTTTGAATAAACATCTCATTTAGTACTTTTTAAAAAAATTATAAGTGATGTGTGACCACTGTACAAATTTGTAATATGACATAACCTTGAATCCAAATCATATAGTTTCTTTTTAGGTATTTAATTACAAATGCACACGTTACAACTTTTTTCTCACTAAACAATCAAACATTTCTCCAATGCTACAAGTTTTAAACACTTATATGTCCTTTGTCCTTTGGATTTTCTTACCCTTTATTTATTTTTCTTTTTAAGCATTTCTCTATTGTAAAATAATATATGATCACAATAGAGTGATCATATAGAAAAATATAGAAAAGTAGAACAAATCACATAGAATCCTAACTCTGAAAGACACTGCGTGTCATTACTTTGTGTGTTCTCTTTGAGAACGTTTCTGGGGGGTGTGGAGAGATGGTTTATGTCAGGTGTAATTAAAAAAAAAAATACTATGTGTAAAAAGAGAGAGCAAGCAGCAGCCCCCAATACAGAAGCTACAGTCTTTTCACAACTTAATCTTCCATTTCTATGTGTTAGAAGTGAGTCACGAGGCCCAGCCCACGTGTAAGGGCAGGGATTACACAAGAACGTGAACGTCGGGAGATGGGAATCAGTCATTAAGGGCCACTGTGGAGGCTGCCTGCAAATTCTATCCTATGTTAAACATCATCTCACATTAAATATGTTGGTGCTATTTTCTTACGACACAATAACCAGAGATGGACTATAGAGCTAAATGGCATGATACTTTTTAAGGTACCTGGTGGAATCACTGTCCTTGTGTGTTAGAAGGATACAGCATACTTGGTAATACAGTGTATTCTTTTAATCATTGATGAATCTCAAATTATTACAGATCTTCTCATTCACAACCATAATGATGTCAGTCTTTAACTGTTTCGGTTGTATAGAGTCTGGTTTTATTATCGGGGTATATTTCCTTCATTAAAAAACTAAGGGGCTTTTATGATATATGACAGTTTATAAAATATGGATTTAGGTGGGGAGGGTTTCATGCATCAGAAAATTTGGTTAAGTGTAAAGTTCTTAAAGGATGATGATGAAAGATTATGATCATCATCATAATTACTTAATAACTACCATTACTGAACCCCTATCAAATATCACTTTCCCATTTCACGGATAAGGAAACTGATGCTAATACAGTATGATGGTTTTAAAGATATGTCCAAAAATTCTCTGATACTCCCTTCAAGAGATGGAACTTCCTTCTGCCTTTGAGTATGGGCTGGGCTTAGTGACTCACTTCTAGTGAACAGAACATGCATGAGTGATACACTGCCATTTCTGATATTAGGTTAAAGTAATAAAAAGACTGTGGCTTCTGTCTTGTGTGTAGTCTCTTGTCATGTCATAAGCAGCCCTACTGAGAAGCCCACAAGGCAAGGAATTGAAGCTTCCTGAAATATACATGTGTGTGAGCTTGAAAACATATATTTCAAATACTTCAAGGACTACAGCCCTAACCAACAGCTTGACTGAAATCTCATGGGAGATCCTGAGCCAGAACAACCCAACAAGCTGCCTCTAGATTCCCAACTTGCAAAAACTGGAAGTAATAATAAATGATGTTTTTTTTTTTGAGACAGACTCTCACTCTGTTGCCTGGGCTAGAGTGCCATGGCGTCAGCCTAGCTCACAGCAACCTCAAACTCCTGGGCTCAAGCAATCCTACTGCCTTAGCCTCCCTAGTAGCTGGGACTACAGGCATGCACTACCATGCCCAGCTAATTTTTTTTTTTATATATTTTTAGTTGTCCAGCTAATTTCTTTCTATTTTTAGTAGAGACAGGGTTTTGCTCTTGCTCAGGCTGGTCTCGAACTCCTGACTTCAAGCGATCCTCCCACTTTGGCCTCCCAGCGTGCTAGGATTACAGGCATGAGCCAATTCACCCGGACTACATGATGTTTTAAGTTGCTAAATTTTAGGTCTTTTGTTACAAAGCAGCAGATTACTAACATATCAAGTAATCTGTCCAATATGACACACCCAAAAGTGACAAGAGTTCAAGCTCTCAACCACTTCAATACACTTGCTGTTAGGAAAGAAGGATAGGCCAGGTGCGGTGGCTCACACCTGTAATCCTAGCACTCTGGGATGTCGAGGCAGGAGAATTGCTTGAGCTCAGGAGCTGGAGGTTGTAGTGAGCTATGATCACGCCACTGCAATCTACTCAGAGCCACGGAGTGAGACTCTGTCTCAAAGAAAAACCCCAAACCAAAAACCAAACCAAACCAAAAAAAAAAAAAAAAAAAAAAAGGAAAGATGCAGAGGGCAAGAAAGGACCCAAGAAAAATAACTTTCAGAATGAAATCTTTCCCCCTGCTCTCAATGTAAAGAGAAATAAAGGGGCAAACATGCTGGCTTTCCACCTGCTCCTCCTTCCAAATCTTACATAAAAACACTTTGGCCATTTTTTCCCCCAAGAGTATCTTGTTCTGAAATATCTAAAATACCTGCCAAATGGGAGCCTTTTTAAAAAAGGTTTGATCTAAGCAATCAGGTTGTCTATTTCCAGATCACAACTGAATTCCCTAGTTTGGTAGTTCCTGAAGTATAGTATCTACACCAGCAGCATCAGAATCTGCCTGGAGCTAGTTAGAACTATTAGATAGATAGAGAGGGATTCTGGGTCTCCTATGGACAAAAGTGGGTGCCTGGCCTTGGTGCTGCCTCCAGCAATTGCCCCAGCAGGGAATAAGGACAACGTGGGCCCCAGGCACCCCCTCTGGCCCCCCGGCCCTCTCCTTGGTGCTGCCCCACCTTAATCCTGTGACTGCCATACCTGGGGGAGGAGAGAACACCCTACCAATCTACCAATCAGAACTTAGCATGCCAACTGCAAAAGTATGCAGAGGACTCTCTAGCCCACAGACCAGGTGGCATAGGTATAATAGAGTCTAGAAGGTGACTTAGGATAATCTGAGGCTAATTATCATGTCTTTAGTTTAATTCTCCATTACAGTCCACCCCCCACGGGGCTTGCAGAGAGGCTCATGGGAGATCCACATGCACAGTAAGACTCAGGTCAAATAACTCCCAACTGTCCATCCATCGGAAGTGGTTCCATGATGACTTCTGAAGCACGGGGAGGTCCCTATCCAGACACTATAAAACAAGACCCAGACCATAACCAAGGTCTGCTTTGCTACTAAATGGGTCCAGTAGTCATTTGTATCGTACGTATTTTGCTCTGTAAACCTATATCTTGCTCTTGTTCTACAATCCTATCTTGCTCCCCTTGAATAAATTTCACCTCGTCCTTGCCTTACTTTGGTGTGTTTGTTCATTCTTTGGCCAAAAGCACACCAAGAACCGAGAACACAGAACAAGATTGCCAAACCTGACATAACTACATATTTTGAGTCCCCACCCCAGGCTACTTAAATGAAAATCTCTGAAGGTGAGGCTCAAGAGTCTGTATTTTAACAGGCTTTCCAGGTGATTTTTATGCACAACTGCTCTAGATTTAAGACTCCAGTGAAAATGACAGTGGCTGCCCTATAGCTTTGTGCCTATTGATAGCTGGAAGTGTCTTCCAGATGAGAGCAAAGGCTTTGGGTGGCCTTCAGCCTAATTAAAATGTTTAAAGAGATTTAATTACTAAATGCCAACCCATACAAATGTAAAGATCTTCCCTACAGAGACTCTGTGATGAATTGAATGCATTTTTTAATCAACTGCTTGGCAAGCAGAATGGGTTTTCTTGTTTGTAAACAGCTATACTGATGCTAAACATATTTATTCACAACTTGACAAGAAATATTGCCCTGTAATTAATCATTTCTCAGTTCTAATTCAGACAAAATAAAAATATACACCCAAAATGTGCATCCCCTTCTCAATTTGATGTTACACACATAAATAATACAGTCAGCCCTCCACATCCATGGGTTCCATATCCCTGGACTCAAGCAATCACAGATAGAAAATATTCAGGGGGTGGAGAGGAGGAAGATTGTGTCTGTACTAAGAATGTATAGACTTTTCCCCCATTATTTCCTAAACAATACAGTATAACAACTATTTACATAGCATTTACATTGTATTAGGCATAACAAATAATCTAGAGCTGATTTAATTAAGTATATGGGAGGATGGGCATTAAGTTATACCATTTTATACCAGAAACTTGAGCATCTGCTGATTTTGGTATTTGGTCAGGGAGTCCAGGAACCAAACCCCCTCGGATACCAAGAGATGACTGTAATTAGATCTATCTGGTATCTACATATCTGCAGGTCTTTTTAGGCAAAACAATGCCAGGTACTCAAAGTATGCTGGTCATCCAAGGGGCATTTCACTTTTAAAAAATATATAACTGAAAAAAAATCACTATTCATTTGAACTGTTTTCAATTGTGAGTTATTAAAACCAGGTTATCTATTAACCGCATACTTTCACTAATGGATTTCTTAATAAGATGCAAATTCTTAAATCATCTATGTTTGAGGAAAATACTGATTAAAATCAAAAGATCAACAGTAGTTTCTGAAACAGGCTAAAAAACAATCATCACTAGCAATTAGCTCATGAAAATTCATTGTTCTCTGGATCACTGGTTTTATCTAATGTGTGTTCTCAAGATGCAGATGTTAACAGGAATTGCTCTCAACTGGATAACATGCGAAAATTTGAGGCCAATAAAACTGAGTTAATTTTAAAAAATCATTTTACTTACTCACCTCTAGGATTTCTACCTCATTTCCCCAAAGTAATAATATTAGAAGCACCATAAAATATTGCAATTAAATACAAAATTCACTACAAAGTTGAACCCCAACAATGAAAGGAAATGTTACCAAGTCATTACAAAAAAACAGGTGTTTGACCATAACAAATATGATTTTATAATTGTGTAGGGGTGAGTTTTTTTCCATGATCTTTTCAATATTCATTGAGCAATTTATTATATGGCAGGCATTGGGATAGATGGAGTTAGCTACAAAAATCAGTAAAACTCTGGTTTGAATATGCTCACAATCTGGCGGTGGGGAAGTGTAAAGAATGTGTGTTGGGGGTGGAGAAACAGACTATAATGTGCTTATAGAGCAAATATGAGCAAGATGCTTTAGGGAGGTAGGTTTGACTCCCACCTTAGGAATATGAGGTCGTTAATGAACAATATTCCAAATCAACATATTTTCCAATGGAGAAGTTCATAAAAACCTGAGACAATTTGTTTTAAAAAGTAGATAATGGAATAGTCATACATTGTTTTAGCAGTTTTACTTCTAACAATTTATCAGAAATACAAAAGTTCATAAAGAAACACAGCTGATATTCACCAAAAGAAAAAAAACCTACAAAACTATGAATGATCTAATATTCATCAAGATGGGACTTGGTAATAAATTATCAAACATCCATTTTACCGAATTCTATGTAATCACGAAAAAGAATAAAGTAGTTTTCATTTATTTTAACATGAAAATATCTCTAAGACCTATTACTAGGGTGAAAATGTAAGTCACAGAACAGAGACACATGTGCATGCATATGTACATGAGTGTAAATACATCAAAAGGTGAACTGAGAAGACTTGCATCTAAATTCTGACTCTAACTGGTACTAGGAAATAACATGCTTCTAAAATGCTTAAACTACATGAAAAAACAGGATTCCTGCATCATGCATAAAAGAGGGTTTTTTCTTTTAGTGAGTAAACTCTAGTTATTCTGACTGATTGCTTTGTTACTGATGATTCTGGTAGTAGGAAAAAAAAAAAACCTTTTAAATTCCATTGAGATAGTAATGAACATAGAATCCTACCAATAGACAGATGGAAGTAATATAAAAACACTAACTTGTTGAATATTGATTGCTTTTTTGTTTTTATAGAAACACATTACTGTACATTTACTTTGTAGAAGTGAGGTGGTTTATAGTGTTTCCTAAATTCTGTTAAGAAAATTTTTTAAAGAAAAAAGTGACTGTGACAGATTAAAAACCAATTCACAGGCAGGCCTGGCTTGGCAAACCACTCCCTTTAAGTGGCTCCTTTCTATGTCAGGGAAAAAAAATATACACTAAATCTTCAACCCCTTGGGAAATATGTCAATGTTTTCCAAAAGCAAGTAAAGAATGCCATGTCTTAAGCACTAGAAAACCTATAAGCTTTATCTTCGATCTTTGCTTTCATAGGATCTGAAGAATATCTGAACATGCAGACAGGCAGTCACTGTCACATACGGAAGTTTAACAGTAGCCAGAGGAAGTTTAAAAGTGAAAATCTTTAGATTCATTCTGCAGTCATACAAAGAGCAGAGGGTGAATAATTTAATTTCTGGATATATCATTCAGTAATCCCCTTTTCCTATAGCAGTTAAGTGTATACCACCTCTGTCTTTTTTTTTTTTTTTTTTTTTGGCCACACCAATGGATCATTTGTTTATTATTTACTGAATGGTATCACTATCAATAATAAAAAAGTTGTATTAATTCCCCTAAATTGATAACAGTAAATACAAGTACCAAAAATTAAACTATTTTTATTAAATTCTAACTAGATACATCCTATCATAAGTTTTGAGCCAAAGCAAAGTGTTAAAGCCAGATTAGCACCAAGAGACTTTCCTGAGGTTTTCAAGAACTGAAAAAAAATTGAAGACGGAATAAGCTTTCTCATTTTTTCTCCAATTTGTATTGTGAAATTTTTCAAGCATACAGAGAAGCTGAAAAAAATTGAATAGAGAACACCCATGTACTCATCTACATACTACCAGTTGGGATTGGTTTATTTCCTTTATCACATATCTATCCTTCTATCTAACCCTCTATGCAGGAGTCAGGACTATTTAATAATGTTATTTAACCACCCAGAGAGAGTTCTCTCAAGAATCACCAGGTCTCAATTCATAATTTTGGAACTGCTATTCTGAAAGATAAACATGATTGTCTCCTAAGTCCTTTTGCCCATCCCAGAAGGCTTGTTAATGTATCTGGCCCATGGCTATCTTTTCTCCTTATCTCTAACTAGTTGCTAACACAAAAGTGCTGAACTAATCTAAGCGAACTATTTACAATCTCCACGTGATATAAAATGCCATTCCCAGCTGGGTCCTAATTCACTGCTTTGGCCTCACGGTAACTCCAGCAGCTATGCTTACTAAGAGCTTATGATGTGCTGGGCTTTGTCCTATCTCATATTGCTTATCTCATATAACCCTCAAAACAGTTCTCTGAGGAAGATCTTCCTATTATGTGCAGTTTATAGGTGAACAAATGATAGCAGAGAAAGCTTTAAAACCTGGCCCATGTCTGTCTGACTCGAGCTATTACAACCAAACAACTCAATACACTGTCCAATTTTTGTAGTGTCCTTCACTTAGCCCATGTATGTTTCTTCTAACACCTTTCACGGTTCCATTCTTTTCAATGTGTGGTTTTGGCTTCTTGATTACATTTCCTACACTTCCTTCATCCAAACTTTACTTGTTTGTTTACAGCCAACTCACATGTCACCTCCTGCATGAGAAGTGCTCAACTATTTTAAGTGAGAGTTAAATGGACCAATTTTTGCAAGGTTCATCATTATTTCCATTTGATAAACTAAAATAACGAGTCTTTTGTAAGCAAGTCTTCAGACAACAAAGATGAGAATATGTCTCATGTTCATCATCAGAAAGGAATGACAAAACAAAAATCCACCAGATACTAAATAATCTACAAGGGATGTACGCCAACATGTTTAGGTTAGGTATTAACAAATTCACGTTTTGTTTTTCTAGCTGGTATCTCCTTTTGGTGTCCTTGAATCCTTCAGCCCAATCATCAACAGAAAGATATTCTACTAAATGATTGTTTTAATAGGTACAAATTTTCATCTACTTCCTTGTACTTTTATTTCTGGTGGGGAGGGATTTATAGTTGGAGTTAACTTAAAATGATGGTCAAACCTCTCAGAATGTCTGTAATACACGATTACTTTTGAAGTAACAGAACATATATTTATAGAGCCTTAAAGTTTGAAAGGACTTTAAAGATATTATAGTCTATGATGTACTGGTAAACCGCCTGGGATTGTGGTGGCTGATTTGTAGTGTTTGCCAATTTCCATGGTGTAAATACTCTCACTATGACCAATGTCAAGATACCAATTGTTCAACAACCTGCTCACAAAATTCCTAAATATTTAACACCATTGTTATAGCCCAGCCCCCACAATGAAAGGATAAGGATTTTGAGAACTAGCATAACTAAGTTATTCAAAGTCACAGGAAAAAAAAGTCAGTATCTGTGCTAGAAACAAGGTTAACTGACTCCTGGTCTAGCCTACTTACTCTCAACTCCCTACAATCACCTACTAATTGTGGAAAGATACTTTGCTCAGTCTCACAACAGAGCACTAAAAAAATAATCTCTAGGGATTACCCATAGAGAAAAAAATAAAAACAAAAAACTCCCCAGGTGCTTCTAATGCAACCAAGGTAAAAAACGCCTGTAATTTTCTTCCCCCATTTTATGTTGCCTATTTAGAGAATCTTACTCCATTATATTAACTTGGGGGAATGAATAAAACATACATTAATGAAAAGCACAAATTATCATAATATTTTAAAAGGTTGTAAGATTCAAGTATATTCCATGTGTGGCCATGAATTACACCTACTGAAATATTTTCTAAACTTTTGGGCCTGCTTTTACAAAGATGAGACTGATTTGTAATTAGTGCATTGATTTTATGTGAATGAGTGCTTCTGTGTTGCTTAAGTGGCTGGTAATGATTGGTTCTCTTAACAGATTAAAAACACTTTTTCATCTATTAAGTTTCTTTATCAAACCCTTTTTTATATGTAGAAAAGAGATAACTTCCAGTTAGTTATCACAAATTCCTTATCGAGTTTACTAAATAATCTACATCCAGTTTTGCTCTCCTTTCCCTCTGTTTCTCCTTTCTTTCCTTCCTTTCCTTCATTCAAATATGTTTTGAGCGTCTACCAAGTACAGACTACTAAATCCAACCCAAGACACTCCTCTGCAACAGAGATGACATCTAATAAATTCTTCTAATTGTCACTCTGCAACTGAAATTCTATTCAGGACTGCATTTCTAAATTATGGTTCAATTAGTAGCTTTGTTTATAAGCCATGAATATCATTTTAATTTGCAGATCTTGTGGATACATACAAGAATCTTCTAGTCCAATCAGTTGCACTTTGCAACTGCATAAATAATCTAGCATGTTTTAAAGAAATCTCAGGTATTATTTCCTTTTCAATTGGAATCACAGATTAAGGTCTAGGGTAGACCTTCCTATTCCCTTTCTGAATTCTTCTTAAACTTATTATAACCCTGAAATCCATCATTTCTCCTGCATTGCACTTCATCCTCAGCATGTTTCTCTTCTTCACCTTGTAGCTGATTAGCAAGGACTGCAACACTGAATTGCAAATACTACGATGTTTGAGTTATGTGAGCATTTTCTTCTTCAAAGGAATAATGTGAAGAAAATTATCTCAGTAGGTTCAGACTGCTATAACAAAATACCACACCCTGGGTAGCAGAGAAACAACAGAAATTTATTTCCCACCGTTCGGAGGTTGGGAAGACCACAATCAAGACACTGGCAGATTTGGTGTCTGGGGAGGGGCCACTTTCTGGATCATCGGTGGCACCTTTTGGCTTCATCCTCACATGGTAGAGGCAAAAAAGGTCCCTCTGGATATTTCGTAAGGGCACTCATCCCATTCATGAGGGCTTAGACTTCATGACCTTATCACCTCCCAATACCATCACCTTGAGGTAAGGTAGGATTTCCACCTAGGAATGGTGGAAGTGGTGGTGATGGTGGGGATTCACACCAAAACAAAATTATTTAGTGTGACTTTTTAAAATTTTTTTTCTGGTTACCTGGCTACAAATTCGAACGTAGGAAAACAATCTTTCAATGCAGTTATTTTCCAGTTGTGGAAAACTCTTGATACTCCTTGATGGAAGACCCACATCAACCCTGTGGCTCCTAACAAAACACTGCCTCTTCAAAACTTGTGTGTTCGCTTGTCACGTGTATATTGGAACAGATGTGATCATCCAGTTCAAACACAGCTCTACCTGTGTATGTCAGGAATATATCTAGGTATATCCAGAATGCCATAATGTTCTTGGACAAACCCCCAAGGTTGTCATTCTCATGTTTTTTGTGTCCAAATGGCTTAAACTTATCCATTATTGCTTATTGTTCTTACATAAAGCTTATCAAGAAAACTAGATGCTAATTGGCTGACTTATGACAGCCTTAGATCAATATACATTGCTTGAAAAATTCGTAGGCCTAAGCAAGTGTAAATTTTATTTTCATTCCCGAGATTTTATAAGAAGTTGATTTAGAACTGCATAAGAATAGCAAAAGAAACATACTAAATCATGAGCTCTTTTAAGTACAGGGACAGTATTTTACTCATTTATATAGATCTAGCACTTAGAACCTAGTATATACAGTAGATGTTTAATAAATAATAATAAAACCTCAGCTTTGAGATTAGGGAACAGGATGAGCAACAGGCTTGTGGTTGTACTGATGGTTACTGGTGGTTACAAAGCAATACTTTTTTACTTTTTGAACTATGAAAAACCTCAAATATACAGAAAAATATAGAGAAGGTGAGATAATTATATAGACTACCTATGTATACTCTACCTACATTTAACACTATTTCACATTTTGCCATATTTGCTTTCTGTTTTGGTGTGTGTGTTTCATATATATATATATATATAGATAGATAGATAGATATTTGTTATTGAACCATTTTGCACAGTAAGTTGCCTATATCATGACACTATGCTCTCATATACTTTGGCATGCCTCTCCTATGAACAGGGACATTTTCCTACATAATCATAATATTATTATAACACCTAAGATATTGAACACTTCCCTATTATCCTCTATTATGCAGCCTGTAGTGAAATTTCCCCAATTATCCCAAGAATGTCTTGTAGACACCCCCCCCAAAAGCAGTATCCATTCAAAGTTCGTATCTTGCATGGGATTCTTTGGGTCTATGTCATCATATTTGATCTTTAAAGTTTACTTATTTCAAGTTTTCCATTTCCCCCATGTGTATTTAATCCATATGCCCCTGAATTGCAGCAAGTATTTTAAAACCATAACTTGAAACTGAGCTTTGTGGATTAGGTAAGAAGGATATTGTAGATGCTTCTGGTTCATCCTCCCCACCCTTTGAGTAAATAAAGGCCATTTGGTCCATCTTCCTGCAGGTTAGGCATTATTTCAAGCTTGGCATATATTAATACTTGTGACTTGGGACGTAAATCACTATAAGCATCTTTTCATGCTTCACCAACTCAGTTTAAATCCCCTGACTAAAAAGGGAGCCTGCTTTCCAGAATCAGATTGGAGGAAAAGAGGAGATTTTAAATTTCTTCCTGCTCCTAAAAATGGAATGCTCGAAAGTGATATATATTGGCAATGTGAAATACTTAAGATGGGGGGGAGAATGCAGAAATTAACTTTCTAACTTAAACAACTTTAATTTTATAATTCTCCATTTTAGGATAATCACTATAATCAAAATGCATCATACTGTGCTCCAGGTACTGGGTGGAGGAGAAAACACCGATGGGACAGAGCTTTGTTAGGGAATGTGGCAGAGAAAGTGAAAAAAAAAAAAAAAAAAAAAACCAAAACCACAAACAACAACAACAACAATGAGAAATAAAGATAGTCAAATACCAGCACCTGAAAGAGCAGCCCTTTTCATTTTTGTTCTACCACCCACTGTTCTAGTCCCACTGAGAACACCGTTGCATTACAGGCCTTTACCAAGCTTCTCTTACCCTGCCATGGGGATATGTGGGGTGGGGGGCACTGCTGGGCCCAGTGCTCTTCAGATTTAAAGTACTATTGCCACTATTATAATATTTAGCTATACTTGTACCTCTGTAAGCAATAAAACCTCAATCAGGGGTCATTCACTTCCAAGACATTAATTGGTGTAAGGCAGAGGCTACGAGGATACCACATGCTAATTCATTTCTTCCTTGGTAGCACAGTCTCAACAGAATGCCATTTCTATGACATTAATCAGCAGCTCTTTCAACCTGCAATCATGTGATTGCCATTTGGGTAGTGAGATGTAAACAAAACTATGGTGTGGGACTTCTGGTATCCAGCCTGGCCTCCCTCCTCCTTGGTACCTGAATATTTAAATTAAACTGCATAGAACTCTTTTCCTTTATGACTAATCAAATATGAAATTAATTGGGTCAAAAATATATGGCCCGTTATATTCAAGGGCTGTAACACAGGAAGGTCTTAGGAATGCCAAGGGAAAAATAGGTTCCTCTATGGAAGAAATCAGTGTTTCCCAAATGTGACTGAAAAAGATGTTTGTCTACTCAGTCCCAGTCTAAAGCCTCATTCAAAGGCTTATTGGAATGCTGAATTGAATATACATAGCAGAGGAAGATGCAGCTGATAATACCAACAGAGTTGCTGTGCTATCTATCCATGGTATGCGAGGGCACAGGAGAAAACACACTTCACTCAAACAAGGGTATGGTAATTTCAGGCCTCATTAGAAACACAGGGAGGTGAAATCAATTGTAAGCCAGACAGGAAAGAATCAAAATCAGTAAGAAAAGAAATTTTAATTTCAAGCTTCTAAGGAGAAACTATAAATAATGCAAAGTCTAAAACATATCAGCAAAAATACATTATGGTATCTATCTCAAGCAAAACCACTAAACTTGAAAGTTTCTTGAAGACATTCAGTTCTGAATATTTAAAAGCAAATGCACATATTTGCCAGAGAGGAAAATAGGTTTGGGGGCAAAATATTAAAATGAAGTCTGGGATGATACACATCAAAATATTAATGTGAACATAAATGACTCTGGGTTATTTTTCCTTTCTTCCTTTTACCTTTATGTAGTCTTTGAAATTTTTAAATTGTGCATGTATAATTTTTGTAATTAGAAAGACAAAGAGCTTTTGCAAAAAGGAAAATGTTCAAGTAGACATACAATAACACTGTATGAACATTAGACATGGAAGGCTCATCAAATCCAACTACTTCCCAAATATCCTCCACAAAACAATCTAATGACTTGCTCTTAATGCAAGAATGGTGCCTCCTAATAATCCCCATATTTGGATGCTGCTGATGGTTGAGCCCAGCACCTGTGAGCTTGTAAACTAGAGCCGTGCTTCTCAAAGTGTCGGTCTTCAAATCAGCAGCATTAAAATGACCTGGAAACAGGTGAGGCATCAGATTGGAGAAAAACAGATTTTTAATTTCCTTCTCCTAAAAATGTCGTGCTCTAAAGTGATATATGGAAATGTAAAACAATTTTGGTGGGGAGAATATGCAAGAATTAGCTAACTTGAACAATTTCAATGTTATGATTCTCAATGTTATACTTATTAGAAATGTAGAATCTCTGGCCTGAACTCAGACCTGCTTGAATTGGGGACTTGGGGAATTACTGAGTTAGGGAAATTATTCTACCCCTCTATTTATAACAGATGTCCCCAGAAAACTGTTGAGAGTGGTGGTATTTAAACTAAGAGGTATAGAAATAAAATTTAATCATACAAAATTTCTATATAAACCATTTTCCTCTATAGCTACTTATAACAACAACAAAACAATAAAAACAGCTATTAGTACTGCTACTACTACTACATGAAAAGAGAGCAATTAACATTTATTGGGCCTTTACCATGCATCAGACACAGCGAGGCACATGCTTGTGGCAGTCTGACAGACTGGTGCCCTGTAATGAACCATGTCAACATTTATGTATTTCCCTAAATCTCGGCTGAATCTGTGACTTGCTTTAGTCCCTAGGAGGCTGCGCCAGTTCCAGGCCAACGCCTCGAAAAGGCCTGGCAGTCTCTGCCTTTGTTCTCTTGGAAGCTTTAGGTGCCATGTAGAAAATCTGGTTACTCTGCCGGAAAGGCCACATGCAGGGACCATTGTGCCGAGATCTCACTACAGGAAGAGGCCCTCAAACAACATGGGGATGAGGGCTGAGTCTAGTCTGAGCCAGCCTGCCAGCTGAACGCAGTCACATGAGTGAATAGTAGAAGAACTGCCCAACGATCCCATCTCAGACTGCTGAATTATAAGATAATAAAATGGTTATTGTTTTGATCCACCAAGTTTTGGGGTAGTTTGCTACGCAGAAATAATAATCAAAATAGTGCTTTATAGTCCTTTGTCTCATTTCAAATTCACAACAAATAGACACTAATAACATCCCCTATTACAGAAGGGTTTAGCAAATTAATAAGGCCACACATCAGTAAGTGCAGGAGCTAGGGCTTCACTATAAGAGAACAATTCTGTATTTTATTCAACACACATCAGCTCAGTTTCTGATTTGAGGGCAGGACATTTCCTATTACTGGCCTCTGTCTTCTCATTGCTAAAGTAAAGAGAGGGAACCAATGCACTGAATGTCTAAGATTCTTTGCAGCTCTGAAATTCCACGACTCTGCTTAAATGAGTAGTCCATGCTTAGTGCTCATACAGGGGGCCTCCAGCACATCATATTGCACACACACGTGCACGCTGTCGAGCACAAGTGAGAAGGGCAAAAAGCACATTGCACACATCCCATCCCAACGGCGCGGGCAATCGGAAGCACAGGACCACACCACAGGCCAGGAAGGGAAGGCCCAATGCGCATGAGCACATTGTAACCATGCTGCCCTTCTAGAATGTCCTCAAACAACTCAGTCTGTCATATGGTCCTTTGAGTTTTTCAATTAAAAAAGAAATGGCACATGTAAATATTACCATCTCCTTTTCAGTCTGTTAATTTGTGTTTAGGAAAATCTTCCAACAAGAAAAACACATGGTTAATCACCTCTGAGACCCAATATGACAAAGTAGCCTAGAAAGAGAAAAAGGGGCTTTTTAAAAATTGTTATGTGGGCAATCAAACCTAATCTATTCTAATTTATTCACACGAAGGTCAATTATCCAAATGCTCTTCATTCAGCCTGCACCTGATCTTCGTGACCAGTGAACCATTCAAAGGGCAGCTGTTTCGTGTGTGCATGTTTTAATATGAATTAGTTATCACATTTTTACATTTTCTTCTTTTTCTACTAGTTAAGCTAACATGGCCTGCTTGATGAAGTACATTTAAGTGGAGGGAAAAACACGCAGCATTCTTTGTATTCTGGGATGAAAACATATTTGCTGTGGCCTCTCTCTAGTCAATGTATATGAAAACCCCACCAGATTCGCACTATCACCATCTGTTTGAAGGAAAACACCACAACAGCTTTAAGGAATACTGATACCACCTTTAGAAAACCCCCACACGGCACAGCAGCCCACGTGCCATGCACTTCTACTGGCACTAAACTAGCATCGACCACGAGATGAGCAACTGGACTGGAGGCCCATATGCTGGTGGGATGCAGGCAGCGAAGCTACTTCACAGGCCCATCGCTCCTTCCTCTAAAGCTATTTCATCTTCGAAATGAGCCTAAAATGCATGTCGAAGAACAACGTACATTTGTCTTTACGCTCCTCATGAAGACTTTTGCTTGTTGATTTGCTCAAGGGTGAAGTCTAAATGTGAGTCAACTTGTTTATTTATGTTAGAACGGAAGAGAAATTTACCAGGGAAGAACAAAAATATTGGAAGTACTCCACGGTAAATGAGAGAAACGATGCCAAAGCTCTTAGCAGCAAGACTGGATCAGTCGAGAATTGTATTTGGATGCTAGGAACAAAGAAATAAATATAAGGAATTAAACACACACAGATTTATTTTCTCACATCAAAGAAGACTGTGGTAGACAGGCCCGGGGTGGGGGGACCCGGGTGGTGGCTACCTAGAGCCAATCAGGAACTCAGACCCTTTGACTTGTCACCTCTCTTGCGCAAGGCCAGCGTCCCAAGCTTATGGGGCTGCTTGAGCTCCAGCCACTCTAAAAGGCATTTCACGCAGCAGGGGACAGAGGGGAGAAGGGGAAAGGGTTCCTTTCCCAGCTGCTTTAGCTTCTTAAAAACAGCCCTGCCAATATATATAATCTGAACTTTTGTACCCCCATAATAAGCTGAAATAAAAAAAAAGGAAAAAATAAACATTTACCACATTCAAAAATATATGGAAACACATTATTTTGTTATATATTTATATAATACTTTATGTAGCCTTTTCTTGGTAATTTAAAATAACTGTCAATTTTCTTTATTTTAAATAATGCTTCAGTGGACATCTTCATGAATAAAAATTTCCATCTGCATTTTCACTTTTGTTTCATATCACATTTCTAGTTGAGATTGTTGGATTTGAAGGAATGAACATTATGCCAAATGTTGCATTGATTTGAAGTAGGATAATTTTAACAGGAGATTTAAATTGTCATTGAGGGCTCTTTTTCCATTACCAGTGGAATCTGTATACTATTAGAAAGGAGAGACACATTTTATTTTAAAAGTCACTAAAAATGATCAAATCTCTAGAACAGTCTCCTCACAATAATTTGTTAGCATTTTAATAGGTAAAAAAACAAAAAAAAACCCCAGCCCTGCCAGAAGTCCCACGCCATGCCTTTGTTTACATATCATTGGCCAGAAAGCAGTCACGTGATTCTACCCTGCTGAAAGGGAGGTTGAAAAATCATTGAATAGATATTTTGTTGAAATTCTGCTACTAAGGAAGAAGTAAAAAATTGATATTGGATGTTCAATAGTCTCTGCCATATACCAATTAATGTCTTGGTAGTAAATCACCCTTGACTGGGGGTCTATTATTTCCAGTGGTAAAAGTGTAGCTAAAAATAACAACAGTGGTAATAATCCCTTAAAACTGAAGAAATTCCATGTCAAAGTTACAATTTGGTTCACATAATAATCACATGGTAGAAACAATAAAAATGACAATAATTATTGATATTGACAGTAGAAATCAGTAGCAGTATTTGTTATTTGTTAAATAGCAGATTCTGTACTCAGTGCTATAATACCTTACTTTTAACCAATCTTCATATCAACTTTGTGAGGTTTTTATGAAGTCCATTTTATAGAGAAGACATTGACTTTAGAGATGAGAAGTGACTTTCCTAAACCAATGTCTTTTGCTAGAAGACAGAATGATTCCATCAAAGCCCTCCTGCTCACCCTGGGGTTATTATCCTGATGAAGTCATTAATATTCTCATTTTACAGTTAAGGGAACTAAGGTTCAAGTAACTGGAGTGCTTTAATTTCCTATAATTATAATTTCCAACCAATGGTAGAATTTTGATTGTAAAAATGGTTTTTTACCCACTAGTCCTTAATGGGTCCAGAGAAGGAGTTAGGACATCTGGCTTCCCATCCTGGCTCTGTACTTTAACAAAGATTTTGACTGGATCATAAAAATAATACATACTCACTGGGAAGGAAAAATCAAAACAATACAGAAAAAAAGTAAGTAAAAAATCATCCCGAACACCACCAACTGGAGAGGATATAGCCATGGTAACAGTTTGGTGAGCATTCTCTGGGGTTTTTCTAATCAAGACATAAAGATGGGAGGGTGACGTGGAGTGAGAAAGGTTAGGTAATTGTATAATATCTCTGAGCTACAGAGCCAGGACTCGGGTTCACTCTGCCGAAGTCCCCAGTGTTCTCTGACCCAGGACATTCATGAGTCTTACCTTTCCTGCTGCAAGACATTCTATATCCATGTAGAATTTAAAATTCCATGACAAAAGACTGCCTTTTCTTTTAATGGGTTTTAAAGAAAATGCCTTTTTGATTTTCTCTTTCGAGCACCCACATGAAGAAACATGAAATATGACCATCAACAAATTACCCACACCGTACATGAGTTTTAACAGTCTAAACAAGACTTGGGGTTTTGAACATTAAAAATGCATTGAAGCCAACTCATTTCTCATTTTCTTTTGCCAACTCCATAAATCTGCTTGAAATCTTAAGTATAGATTATGTATTTAAGTGATTCTGGCATTCTGGCAAGTAAAAACATAAAATGTAATTAGAATTCCATATAACTACAACGGAAGAAGCACAAAGTAAGACGGCATTCTGAGAAGGAAGGGGTTTGCGCATTCATTTCAGTATTTTTTGCATCATATATTATGTATCAGGCATTGGGAAGACAGATCAATCCGAAAAAAGGACCTTCCATCTAGTACTAGTACTAATACTTCCCTCTAGTGTCTAAGGCTCCTTAACCTGGGCACGAGTATCATTTTAGGCTGGATAATTCCTTGTTACGGCGAGCTGTCCTGTGTGCTGTTTAGCAGCATCCTGGCCTCTTCCCACTAGATGCCAATAGCACACCCACCCCAAACTGACCATCAAAAATGTCTCCAAATATTGCCAAATGTCCCCCTGGGGTTGAGGGCTAATGTGGCTCTCAGCTGAGAACCACTGATCTGGTAGATCCCCTCCAGTTCACAAAACCTGGGAAGATTTCCAAGGAGACAGTGATAACTAAGGCAGGCCATATGAAGAGAAGGAGGGAGAACGTTCTGAGATGAGGGTCTCTGGGATAAATGGTAGAGTCCACGCCAGCCACGGAAGGTGAGGTGGTCTAGGGTCAGATGATACGAGCTTCTGGATCGCTGACTTGAGAGTTTAGAATTTAGTCTGCATGAAATGGGGATTGTGATACTATAATGCACGCACACACGTGCACGCACACACACACAGGTTTTTGTCCATGGTTCCTGGCTGATAACTCCCACAGACTTTGTCACAGTCTTGTTATTTAACACTGGGGTGCTGTAGGCCTCAGAAGCAGGCCTCAGGAAACAGAATCTCTCTCTGACCTAGCGCGCTCTTCTTTTACCTGCTCCTTTTGCTCCCTAAGGTAGGCCTTAGAAACTAAAAATACACCCTAACCCTCCCCCACCTTTCTGATTGTGGGGTCGTAAGATCCTCATTTCAGAAGGGGTCCTGCCCCAGGCCCCGGGAGGAAGGAATGCTGCACAGAGAGGCCAATTTGAACAGATAAGCCTTGCTGGGTTTCCCCACATGGTCTGTTAGTGTTAGATCATACCCTTTTTGTCCAATCACATTTCTATGTGGTTGTCAATCACATCTTTCCAATGAAGTCTCCATAAAAGGCCCAAGAGGACAGGGTTCAGGGAGCCTCCAGATAGCTAAACACAAGGAAGTTCTTGGAGGGTGACATGCCAGGCAGGGTGTGGAAGCCCTGTTCCCCTTCCCATTCCTTGCCCTACACATCTCTTTATATCTGTATCTTCTATGATATCCTTTATTAATAAGGTGTTTCCCTGTGTTCCGTGAGCACTCTAGGAAACTAATCAAACGCAAAGGAGGGGGTCATGTGAACCCTGATTTATAGCCGGCTGGTCAGAGCACAGGTAAAACACCCTGGGGCTTGAGACTGACATCAGAAGTGAGGAGGGACAGTCTTGTGGGACTGATCCCTCAACCTGTGGCATCCGATGCTACTTTCAGGTAAAGAGTGTCAGAACTGAACTGAGTTAGAGGACACCCAGCTGACGTCTTCTGCAGAACTGATTGCTTGCTTGCTGGTGGGGAACCCCCCACCTCTCACCCCCCCCCACTTGATCACAGAAGTCTTCTGTTACGGTGTGAGAGCAGAGAATATACAGTTTGTGTTTTTCCACTCAAATTGGTAAGCGGTAACTAAGGTAACATGCACAAAAAGCAAGTCCTCCGAGGTGAGCGTGAAGGTACAGTGCTAGCCTGCTGCCCTTAGAACTGCTTTAACTAAAGCAGACAAGTAGGGGGTGGAATAACGATGGCGCTTCTCAGAAAATGACTACCCAACAAAGTGGCTGAACACCACTGAAAGTTTTCTGATGTTTACAACAGAAATATTTTACCACGAAGTATTTTGCACATTGCCCACCACAGAGTGCACCCCCATCAATGCTAATTCCTCACTGTTAACATTCTTGTTGCTGTGCTTATTAAAGGGGGGAAGGGCACTGATGGCCAACACCAGCAGTTTTCAGACGTGGCCCAAGAAACTCTGGTGTCTGGGGGATGTTAATAACATCTGTACACGCATACAGATGTGCACACAGAATTATTTTCTTTCCAAAACTTTTCTTTTAAAAACGAAACCATTTATGAGAAAGGATGTGGAATAGGGAAAACATTTTTTTTATCTCCATACCTTGTGTTATAAATGCTTACATTCCCTAATTTATATTTTCCTACCAAATAAGGAGAAGACCACATAAACTAAATATTTTCTTGAAGCAATTAATTTGTCTGCGGGTCCACATTTTTCCTGTCCTCTCTCAAGAGTTCATGTTGGTGTCCCATTTATACTTAACTGAGATATTGTAAGTCTGGAAAACATTGTCCTGATCAATCTGACTGGGACTGCGTGGAAAAGACCTTGGCTTTGGTACTCAGAGCTTACGCCAGGGCCAGGGACCATCTTGAAATAAAGACAAAGAAAGTGTGACCCCCTGAAAAGGTCACGTAGGGAGCTGTCTCACTCCAAGGCAACCAGCTGACAGTGAAATACTCTCAAGGAAGTATTAAAACAGCAGCAGGGCCAGGGAGACACATCTGTGACCACCCAGACAACTGGGCATCAGTGTTTAGGAGTGGGAGGGCCATCCTTTCCTGTGCACTTGAGGCAATTTTCTCCCAAGACACACTATGTTTTGTCTTCCTGAACATTTAACCTCTGGATTTGGACAGCAGAGACCTGGCCCAGGCCCATTCCTTTAGAGAGTACTCGAATGGTTACTGAAAGTGACACTTTTCTAATTATTCTGTCAAGCATCAATCTCGGAAGTTCCCAGTTCCTCTGCGCTCTGACTGACAGGGCAATCAGCACTTTACTTAAAGCATAAGCACCAACTTATCCTGGACAGTGAGAACTCCCCACGTGCCCCAAGGAAAAAAAATATTCCACAGCTAGAAGAAGGTGAGATGTCCTCATGGGCATGGAATTTTAAAAGTGTGTCACCCATCCTTCTCCGGTATAGTGATTTTCTATCTGGCATCCCTTTGAAATGGGGACATCTCCAATTCCAATGGGTATATTTCTAATTCCCAATTATCATGCTAGGATTTACTACATACGCACCGCGGCTGCTGAAAATGTAATCAAAAGGCGCCGCAAGAAAGCCGATCTCAAAGATCTCTCTAGTCCAGGCAGACAGCGTGCTCAGGGATGGAGCAAGAGTCTGGCCCACCCCCCCCAACTCCAAATCAAAACTTGTATTTCAGCTTTCTGACGTGCGCGGCCTTCTGAGAGACAAAAGGGGGCAAAGGGTGGCACGGGAACCCTCACAGGAATAGTAAGTATTCGTATTACTCAAATTTAGGCAAATTCCTCTCACTTGTTTTTTTTTTTAACAGCTACCCCTGAGTATTAGCAGACGTTCTGCTTTCGTTTTGCCCTTAGAGATCACGTTGCGTATAATCTCTGAGACGATATACAGAAAGAGAAATGAGATTGGTGGATCAGTCTTCCAACTGGTTTGAAAGCTGCCAGCCTGGTGCTAAAAATCAAAGAGGGCACAGCAGAGGGGCTCGGGTTACATGATGAGTGAGGGGCACCAGGATGAATCAAAGAGGGACTCACGGCAAACGTCTGAAATACATTGTGGGGGAAAGAAAGCAGCGCACCTGTGGTTCTTCCCCTGAATACAAGCAGACAACCCAGCAGATCCTAAAGATCCCAGAGGAGGAGAGAAAAAGCAGGTGATTCCAAAGCAGCTAATTTTGGGATGCCTGGACTAATACTAACTAGTCTCCTAACGATTCTCTTTGTTTTGTCTTCCCTTTCCACAAGGCACACTCCTATCTTTGTCTAAGATTTCATCATTCTGGTGCTTAAAGCCTTTCAGAGGCTTCTCGTTTTATCTAGAATAAAATTCAGACTTCCTAACTGGGCCAGCAGACGCCTCCCGAGCTGGGTCCAGCTTCACTGTCACCCCTGTCGCCCGGTTCTCCTCATTCGCTCTGCTCTGAAACGCTCTGGCCTGTCTCCTGCCGCCCAGCCCTTGCACTCACTTTTTCCCTGCTCTTTCACTTAGTCCCCAATCACCAAGGTTCATTTTTTTACATCACCAGGCCTCAGCTCAAGTGTCGCCTCCTCAGAGAAGCCCTCCTTGGCCACTCCGTCTGCAGCAACTGGCGCCTCAGTGGTGAGGCCATGAGAACGCACCTCAGACTCTGAACTAGAGGTAGCAGGATGGGCCATGTTCCCCGAAGGCTGCCCTTGCCAATGACTAGGCACGAGGGACACTAAGGCAGGTCCTTTCCTGGGAGACACGGGGCTTCTCTACTGGCTCCAGGACTCCCCAACATCCGTGCCAGACTTGTCTCCATCTGCACACCGGTTTAGGATGCTTCCCCAGCCAACCTTCCTTTCCTTGGGGTCAGACCTGCACCGCAGTCTGATGGTCGGGCCAGCCTCTCCTGGCTCCATTCCTATTTTCTCCAAGGCATTTCTCCTAATAAAATCCTTGCACATTTAATCCTGCCTTGGTGGTATTTGGGACCCTGATTAACATGCTGTCATCCTGTTTTACTGTCTTCTTAGCATTAAAGAAAATTATCTAGCGTGGCACTCAGCAATCCGTATTTTACTGAGCCCTCCAGGTAGTTCTAAGGTGTGCCCAAGTTTGGGATACAATGACCTGATATTACATGGTTAATTACAGGCAGAGTAAGAATCAGGCCCCAGCTCTATGAATTCCCAATCATTTCTCAGCCACCAGTAGTCTTTTAATGATACATATAGTCCTTAGGTTGTATCTCTGCTCAAATACCCTGCGTTAAAAGATGAATTTATGCTGGCCAGATTTTGACATCCACTTAAAAAAAATGTATTTAATCAAATAGGCAGTCACATCAGGTAAACTGACAGAATTTCCAGAACATTGATTAGATCGTAGCTGACTGCCTCCATGTTTCTAACTGGCTTTGTAGCTTTTAAGGCAGCAAAAATAAACTTTGCAATTTATACCCCTCTCTTGTGAGCGAAGCTTAATCTGATGTTCTGCCATTACTAACGTGGAAAGGCAGTCGTGCTATCGAGATGGCATCTGGCAAGATGAAATGGCACTGAAGTTTGTCGCTATCGATTTTTATGTGGCAAAACCTGGGTCTTGTTCTCCTTTTTTCCTCTTTAGATCAAGCACTCTCATCTCCAGGAAGAAATGCCACCGTGTTGGTGAACAGTGACTGCTCAGCCATGGGGCAGGCAAGCTTGATAACGACAAAATGGACTGATTACCATCGGGAAACTTACGGACAGCGAGGTATGAAATATTATCCAGCTGAACATCCCAGATAAAAAGACATGCCATGTTTCACTGCTTACAAAGGGAGGCAGCAGGAAGCTTCCTTTCTAACAAAAATCCTTAACTATCTTTCCCTGGGGCAGGGGGAAGTATTTTAAATCTAGTCCATTAGAACATGTGGATACAAGTCAGGGTTCTGACAAGTAGGACTACTTAATTTATTTTGAAGAATTGAGAAAGAAAACTTCCCCAATGATATGAATACAGAAACCAAGACCTTCCTCACTAATTAACGACCTCTGGCCTACAAAGTCATCTGCAGAATTTTTAAATATTCTCTACAACTTTGTGTTTTCTCTTCCTTCTTGAGGTTGATAGTATAAGTACACTTAATTATAATAATTACCCTCTGAAATCTAAGTTTTCACTGTACTAGCCAGAATCTATTATACATCTGAATAATAGCGCTAATATATTTTTCTCATCTCAAAAATGGAGGAATAGGAGGTTTTTCAGTTTCCTCACAATTATCTTACCAAGCTCAAAGGCTTTGGTCAAAGCGCACATCACACCTGCTCAATCTTTAGAGGGAAAAACTTTGACAGGTGAAGTGAGAAAAAAAGCCTCTCTACTGCCTTCCTATAACACGGAAAGAGATGAAACGCAGGCCTGGGATGACAGGTTTTTTTTTTTTTTTCTCCAAATAGGGTTTTAGTAAAAGGATAATGTCTTTGGAAACTTAAACTGCAATTTTACCTTCAACAAGTATAAGGTAGAATATCCTGTAAAGAGAGTATTTGAAAATTATAAAATGTTTATTCACTCAACAAGTATCTATTAAGTGACTACTACATCAGTATAACATCATTACTAAGAATTACTAGAAATGAACAACAATTAAAAGCATAATGTGCTAAGAGATTTCTATGTCTTATTATGTCATTTAATACTCCTACCAACCCCACTGAGTTGTTTCTGTTAACACACCCATTTTACAGGCAGGAAAAAAATGAGTCTTAGCGGAATTAACTTCCTTAAGAAAATCATAGGAGATAAGAGTAGAATTCCAACCCAGGCTGACCTGGAAGCTGACTTGGGTTCTGACTATGTGGTCGGTCTAACATGGCACTAAGTACCCTGAAGAATATAATGCCTGCCTTCAATAACTTTACTGGGAAAATAGAAGAGAAACTACAGTACAGCCGCTGAACTGAATGCTACAAGAGGGGGAAAAGTGTGAAATAAAAGTGTGCCAGGCAGTGACAAATTCTTGAAGATATGGGGATGGGACAGGTGGAGGATGGAGTTTAACCTGGAAGGAGCCAAGAGATCGAACTCACTCGCATTTGTTTCCTGACCTAATCTTGTATCTGTCTAAGACTTTTCCCTGGAGTTACATATTTGCTCAAAAATACATTATCAGCAACTACTATGTGCCAAGATAATGTAGGCATGGACCTGCCTTCATGAAGGGCACAGTCTAGCAGGAGAAGTGAGGCAGTTTTCAAAGAGGGTCATGCAGTATCTCCTGCCACACACACTCTTGTGCAAGGTGACTTTGCCATTCCCATATTAAGAAATGGGGTCTATTATACCACCCCTACCACCCCCACATCCCCCTGTAACCTTGGAACCTGGGCAGGACCTGTGATTGCTCTAATATAATACGGCAGAAGCGACACACTGTCAGTCCTGGCCTGGAGGCTTCCATGTCCTGCCTCTTGGTACCCAGTCACTATACATGATCACTTTGAGAACATCATTCTGTGAAAAGGCCAAACCACACAGAGGGATGAGGGCGGATGTGGAGAGAAAGAAAGAAAGAGGCCGAAGAGCAAGAAGGTGGCAGATACTTGACAAAGCCATCTGGAGCGTCCAGCACAGTTGAGCCTTCAGGTGGCTTCACTTCATGCACCAATGATGGCAGCTGATGGCAGACTCCAAGCAAGGATCACTCGTCTTAGCCCTGTGGGCCCACAGAACCATGAGAGATAATGACACGTTGTTGTTTCAAGCCACTAACTTTGGGGTGGTTTGTTAAGGAAGCAATGGACAATAGAAACAGAATTGAATGCAAAATCACCTATATGACCATATAATTAAACAAGGAATATAATTTGAGAAATCATAACAAGGAATATACCCTTGCCTTCAACCAGGTCTGAGGGTTCATGGAAGGCTCTCTGCATAATTACATTCAGGCTGAGACCTGAAGGGTAAGTAGAAGAAAGAAAAACATGAGGGGAAAGTTTGGGGCATAAAGAGCAGCCCAGGCAAGCCTTCGATGATGGGGATGTGCTTACACATTCTAGGAAGGGAGAGATTAGCAACCAAATTCAACCAAGCAGATAAAAACAGGCATGGGTAGGCTGGAGAGCTAGGCAGGGGCTAGCTCCCACGCAGCGGTGGGGAATCTGCGGCCTTGGGGCCACATGTGGCCTTTTGGATCCTTGAGTGCGGCCTTTCGACTGAATCCAAATTTTACAGAACAAATCCTTTTAATCCCTTTTGGTCAAGGGGCACTTGGGGATCTGGAAACCCTGAAAGCCTAAGAACCCTCTGAGAGCCTTCCAGGAACCCCTCAGAATTCTTTTGTTTTTCTGGTCCAATGGGCACTTTACTCATGGTCTCCTTTGTCCTCTTTGACTCTGACCCACCCAGAGTGTCCCTGACAACATGACAAAAGAACTCAGAACCGCAGCAGGATGTGGAGATGTGTGCACGGCTGGCAGTAGCTGGATGCAGCCAGCACTGGCTGCTTCCACCCTGCTCCTCACAGCCGGGCCCTGGGAGCCACGTGGAGGGCTCTGGGCTGGGGGAGGCCTGAACACAGGCTGGGGGAGTCTGAGCAGGAGCTATACTCCCACCCAGACTCCACGCAAGCCTGGAACTGCTGCAGCCTTTGGTTATCAGCTGTGGGTGTGCCTACAGAGGGGTGTGCAGTGTTTGCGTGCTCAGAGGGAGGCAGTCTCTCCCCCTTGTCACCTGATACAGCCTCCAGGGCTGATCAGTCCAACACAAAGTCCCCAGCCATGGTAAGCATTTTGAACTGGATCCCAAGAGCAAGGGGAGCTAAGCAAGATGAAAGACAGAAGAGTTGTGGCCACTGTGATTGTCATGAGAAGGGTTTCAGGGTTAGTCATTGGGGAACCTGACTAGACACGTTCTTGGAGAGTGAGTGCAGGATGCCCTAAAGTGAAGCCCAGCCTTCACCCTTAGCCTCACATGACTAGAAGGTTCTTAGCTTTAAAAAAACGAAGGCAAGGAGGGCTTCAGTGTTCAGGGAATTAACTTTCTGAATTCAAACTTAACGACTCACACAAAGAGTTTAAGCGTGCAGTCTATACATAAATCTGACCTACTTTAGGAAGTGGATGTGACTAAATTTAATAAGCTAAAGAAAATAAAAGAAAAAGAATGACATGGTTTGAATAAGAAATTTAAATGAATTTTTCAATTTTCTTTTGGCTTTCTCAGGCCCAAGTTAACCAAAGATGTGCACACAGTGAGCTTCTTAGGCTTCAGCCTCTGCTTTAGCTGGCTGTTCCTATTGATTCTGGAACTGCATTTTCTTATTTTATTTACGTGCTTTTCTCACAATGCTGCTATGGTTTGAATGTCCCCTCCAAAACTCACGTTGAAATTTGACTGCCATTGTGGCAGTATGAAAAGGTGAGGCCTTTAAGAACTACTTAGGCCGTGAGGGCTCTGACCTCATGAATGGATTAATGCTGTTACCGCAAGTCAGTCAGCTATGGCTGGAGGGAGCTCCTGATAAAAGGATACGTTCAGCCCCCATTTCCTCTCTTGTTTCCCACGTTTGCTTATCTTTCCGATTTCTGCCATGGGATGATGCAACAAGTAGGCCCTCACCAGATGGCGGAGCAGATGCCAGCACCATGCCCTTGGACTTCCCAGCCTCCAGAACTATGAGCCAAATAAATCCCCTTATAAATTACGCAGTCTGCAGGATTCTGGTATAGCAGCAGAAAACAAACTAAGACAAATGCCCAAGTGTTTTCATGACACTTAGAGGGACAGATACCCACTGCCATCCTCATCCGTCCTTGCCCTACACATCAAACACACAAGGGGAGCTGCTGCTCTCCAAGCACAGCTGTTGCAGACCTGAAATTCTCCATTCCTCTGTCATGAAGAGGTCTGATGGCTGGGAGGGCGACAGGCTATGCAAAAAGGGACACTGGACGCTCTGCTGCCTGAGGCAAGAACCCATAGGAACACCACAAAGAGAAAAACTTGGAGAAGACAGAACACATTGCTAACAGGGTTGGGATAAGACTGGTTTTCATTTGAGTTTTGTTTGTTTTTGTGTATTTTCTAAGACAAATAAGAATTACTTGAGCAATAATTATTTAAATCACAATACTGGTATATTATTAAGAGATACTCAAATGACATTTGGCCAGTGTACCCAGGGATGTCTGAAGCCTGCAGTCATGACCATGAGGCCACTGCATAAGGTTGCTGAGGGAAATAAATGTGCCAGCAAAGTAAGGCAAGGCAATGTGACCTCTATTATTAGCTGAGGTGAGAGTCCCAAAATCTTAGCAAGACAGAAAGACTGTGTTGAGGGCTTCTTTATCCAAGTTAAGCTAAAGACATTAGGACATCATAATTGCTCTTTCAACTCCTATGTCTCAACTCTACCCCGCTAAACCGAAGTTTCTTGACTAACCACTCCATTGAAACTGGAAAACTTCATTCCTCTACAGTTACAGGAAAAATAGCCAGAAAGACAGAGAACATACAGTATTCACTCCATAAATGGCTACAGTGGGTCTGGTCTAGGCTGGCCCTGCCTTCTCTGGGGCAGGATACAAGAAAGGTGTGGGTGAGAAATGAGGAGGAGGAAGAGGAAGAAGAAAGCAAATTGATTTGGCCAGCTTTAGGAGAGAACCTTGGTCTGCACTACCCTTGGCCAGGACCTGAGGATAACACAGAAAGGGACCACAACATATCTGAGCTCTGGATCTTTTAACAGAACATGGTGACTTCACTCACCAAGAACAACTAAATGTGCTTTTTTTTTTTTTTTTTTTTTTTTGTTGAGACAGAGTCTCACTTTGTTGCCCAGGTTAGAGTGAGTGCCGTGGCGTCAGCTTAGCTCACAGCAACCTCAGACTCCTCGGCTTAAGCGATCCTACTGCCTCAGCCTCCCGAGTAGCTGGGACTACAGGCATGCGCCACTATGCCCGGCTAATTTTTTCTATATAGACTTTTAGTTGTCCATATAATGTCTTTCTATTTTTAGTAGAGACGGGGTCTCGCTCTTGCTCAGGCTGGTCTCGAACTCCTGACCTCGAGCGATCCACCCGCCTCGGCCTCCCAGAGTGCTAGGATTACAGGTGTGAGCCACCGCGCCCGGCCTAAATGTGCTTTAATGGAACAAACCACATGCATGGTTCTCCTGTTCCTCATAGCAATTGAGTAAGAGGCAAAGAAACAAGTAGACACAAAAAAACTTGTTCCCCTAGATGCCATGATGTGATTAAAGATGACATATTAAACACACATACACACACAGATACTTACAAAATCATCCTAACTGTTACCAATTAAAAAATACTCAAAAACCTTCCATATGTTCGAACTGCTTGATGGCCTTGTTTTAATATAATTATTTTAACAAAATTAGTGAAATTAATTTGATGTTACATTATAAATTGGTAACATCACTAAAAAAAAATTCAAGTCTAGTTTCATTTCAATTACCTACTTTGTCCATCCATGAAAAAATAGAAAATGAATCGAGCAAGAAGCAGCAAACAACTTCTTTCTTGGACACTAATATGAGACAATGTTAATGTAATATTCACGTCTTCAAGATACAGAAAAAGTGATGTCTAAAAATTCACGTGGCCATAATTTACTGTCGACTTACACATTAAAAAAATTTGTTTAAAAACAAGATCATGTTTCTTTTCTTGCTAGATGCAACTTTTGTAGCAATGATAAAGCGTCATGTTTTAGCTCCAGATTCATAATCTGATAATCATGGATTTATTACAAAATATGCTGGATTTTACACTTCATCACAAATTCTGTTTACTGGGTTGTCTTAGTTGTTCATCAAGTGAAATATCCTTGATGATAATAATTTCTTTTTATTCAACTGTCACTATTACACTCAGATTTATTTAGTTTAATTATATATATGTTTGAAGACATCTGTTGATATCTAAGTATCTATTTGTTAATGGGTTTTTATTTAACATTTGGGATCATTTAGCAAAATGCTAAATGATTGGTCAGAGAATGATAGAACCCTGATTAACTAAATGGTCACCAAAGCACTATGTTGGGGAGGGACGGCAAAAAATAAAATTTTTCCAACTTATAGGTGTAGGATTAAAAAAGGGAATGTTTAATGTAGCCTCCGGTCTCCAAGAGGGGAGGAATAAAAATATCATACTTCAAATTCCATTTGTAAACACACACACAAATACACGCACACCACATTCTGCCTATCTACTTAATAAAATTTCAAGGGGATTCAATTTATGTGTAACTTATAAACATAATTTTAACCCTTAATGTTTTATATGTTGATGCTGAGAAACCACGGGCTCACATTCATGCAAGATAGGGACGAGATTTGCCTCATAATATCCTCACAAGAAGTATCAAAGATGAGCATATTCTGGTGACAGCACAAAGAAAGGAAGTCAGCGAAATGTCTTAACCATAGAGAAATGGCTAAAAATATAATGGTATAATTATATAATGGAACATGAAACTGCCACTAAAAATCTTGTTTCAGGAAAACAGTTAATGTAATAAAATGACTTTAGTATATGGTTAAGTGGAAAAAACAGTATGATCTAAATTTTAATTTTAAAAATGTATACTTATACAGAAATAGAAAGAAAACACTGGAAGCAGACAGGCCAAATTTTAATAATTATTATCACTGCACTAAGAAAGTATGAGTGATTTTATTTTATCTGTGTGTTTTTCTGTATTCTAAATCCTTTATGAAGACCATGTATTAAATTATGGAACTGAATTATTTAAAAAATGAAAAAAATCCCATAGATAATTCCAAAATGTGTGATTTTTTTTTTAAAAAATCTTTTTAAAACTCTTTTTCAAAAAAGAGTTAGTGATGAAGAGTAGAATTTAGAATTCCAAAAAGAATGAGTATTAAAAGATATGTTTTAGAGACCATTAAAAAAAATGCCTTCTGCACCAAGCTCCTAGGCAATTATTAAGATTCTTTTGACTGTAAGATACAACGCATATTAAGAGTAGACATTACACGTTTTATTTTAGGGTGAGTTTTATTTGCATTTTGACCCAACTTCATTTGAAAATGAGATTTCGTTTAGGAAAGACATAAGGCTGTTTTCTACAGATAATTTCTGAGTGTCTGCACCACCAGTCCTGAACTCCCCAAGGCTTGCCAAGTGCAGTGATAAAGGTGTGAACTGTGTTTAATTAAAGCCACTTGCTTTAAGTAAATGGCACAAGAGTTCATCATTCACAATCACCTCTTGACTTCCCTTATCAAGCCTGCCTTGTTCCCCTGTGAAGGGGGCTATGCAGGTGTCCTCAGTGATGGAAAATGGGTAGAAAGTCAGCATTATCTTCCTGTGGTCCTTGAGTTTTAAGAGTGCACTGCCCATCATACATCATGACAGATTCAGGGGAAGTACTAACAGACCGAAATTTTCTAGAACTTATACTTCTGTATATTGAAGAGATGAATTATTACTCTGTTAAAATGTCTCAAAATAACACCCCCAAATGAAGCCCCTTTGCTACTTTCTTGCTGGTCTCATTCTAGAGATTTCCGTGGCTATACCAAGTAGCTGACAGAGATGAGACAAGACTTGATTTGGTTGGTGATTATAAAGGACTTGGCTCCCTTTCAGAAGAACATGCCAAGTCTTCCTATATTTGTTCAAATTTAACTTGCATTATGATATTGCTTTCTTTCACATTTAGAAGGTCTCATGCAATTCTAAAATACTGTTACATATAAAGTTTTAAAATAGTTTTATAAGAAGCTTCACTTAAAATTAGATCTAAACACATACTTTACCGGCTGAATGTAGCCTTCCCTTAATTTATCTTTACTGAATTTTGTTGCGTTTTCTTTTAATGTGTTTTTTTATGTCCATATACATGTCCAGGTCACTTGCAATTCTTACAAGTCTTTTCCACTCCAGAGATTTCTCCCTCAGGACAGCCCTATTCCCAGCCTAAAAAGGGGGAAGACACAGGGGTGTGTGCTGTCACTTCATCTCTTTCTAGCTATTGACAGTGGTCCCTACAACCCCAACATAACCAGACTCCATCTTCCCACCCTAGTAACTTGCCAGCCCACTGTAATTTGTCCTATTATGTTTTCAGTGAAAAGACACGTTGTGTAGTCTGTCCCAAACCTTTAAATCAAATGATTTGCTGAGCATGAAGCATTCAGGTTCCATCCCCAATGGTGACATAGTGACTATGCACATGCATTTCCTTCATGTGCCCACCCCCACCCCTGCCCTACAATGAATTTTCTTTTTCCCTGTTGAAGATCTGTACAGTTATAAACCTGAAATACCACCTGGAAGATGACATCATTGGGGTATGATCTAGAAAAGCCCCTTTAGAAGCACAGAATTTGAGTATTCCTTCTCTTTCCTTCTTTCTCTCTCTCACACACAGATACACACACACCCCATTCTACCTACCTGCTTAATAAAATTTCAAGGGGATTCAATTTATGTGTAAATTACAAATATAATTTTAACCCTTAATGTTTTGTATGTTGATTCTAAGAAACCACAGTCCCATATTCATGCAAGATAGGGAATAGATTTGCCCCATAGTATTCTCCTACCAAGCTAGGCTATTCATTAAGCCTGATAATTTTGGGGGTGCCAGTCAACAATTGCACAGACTGTAGCCACGAAAGCTGAGAGTAAAGATTGGAACTGACAGATATTTTTAATCAGAGGGATCTACATGATTCCATATATAGCAAAACCAGGGATAGCTGACTCCAGCTCTGGATTCTGGTCTTGTAGAGAAGCCATGAACATTTTCTTGTGATTACCTTGAAGAGGTTTCTAAAACCAGAATAACTCACTGTAATGTCCCCTGAACAACTGTCAGGATTCCTGAATCTACAAATACTTGTAAACCCTCCTCGTATCTGCCTGTTACCTGCAGGCCCACATTCCCAGGGAAGCAACTTCTGCACCATTCATTCTCAAACTGGCTGCATCGTGGAATCCCCTGAGAGCTTTAAAAGTTCTGATGCTTCAGCATCTCCCCATCCCAAGAAACTGATTTAATTGGCCTGGAGTAAGGCCTGGGGATGTGGGATGTTGAAAGTCCCCAGGTGCTTCTAATGTGCGGCCAAAGCATGAGAATCCAAGGCCCTTCATTTGGCCGACTTATTTTTCCCCCTGAAGGCAAAGTCCAGTTCTCATTCATCTCTTTATCCCCAGTGTCCTCTTCACAGCATTTCTCACAAGCACAGTCTGTAGTGAGAAAACTGGTGAGAGATTTTACTAAAGTCTGTCTGGCCCACGACACTGTAAGCTCCATGCAGGTAGAGATGGTCTCTCTTTCGTTGACTACATTCCCCACGCCTCAAAGAGTGGCAGAAATATCGAGCAGAATGAATCATTATTTTGTTCAATAAATTAACTGTACTAGACTAAAAGAATAAAATGAAAATAACAGCGACTAACACTTATATAGGCACTATGTGCCGGAAACTGTTTTAAGGGTTTTACAAATATTAACTCATTTATTAGTCACCACAAACCTATAATAGGTACTATTATTATGTCCATTTTATAGATGAGGAAACTGAGACATGCAGATTAAGTAAGTTGCCCAAGGCCAAGCAGTCAGTGGTAGAGGCAGGATTCAAACCTAGGCAGCCTAGCTCTAGAGTCCCTTTTCTTAGTAACTGGATCATACAGTGCATGGCTGGTGAGAGGGGCCACCTAACTGCCCCCTTTACATAAATGACCCCAACAACCATCCCCCTGAAGATGGCTACCATTCCCACTGCTTTTGTAGAATGACTACAAAGTACCAGACACGGTGCTGAGCTCTTCATATTTCCTTTAACACCTTAAGTTACTAACTCCACCTTACAGACGCAATAAATGAGGTGCAGAGAGGCTAACTGACTTGCCCAAGTTCACACAGCCAGGACCTGGCTGAGCAAGAACTCAACTGAACTTGGCCTGTCACTAAAGTACAAGCTCTCAACCACCAGATAATGACCTAATTGGAGAGTTGTATATTAAAAAGAAAAAAAATCAAACAAACAAAAACCAAAAACTAATGGGCATGACAAATGACAAGGATGCCCTGCAATAATTTCTTGGCCCCTGGTTTTCACCGCTCTCTCCATACCATCACTAATCTGTTACTTCGTCTCATCTCATACATGAACGTTGCATCATACACACATTTAATTTATATGAATCCAACTACGCAGGCCCAGAGACAAAACCAAAATTAATGAGTAAACTCTAACAGGAGACCCACTGGTATTCCAGTCAAAGGACATGAGCCCCTGAGGGAAGGGAGGGACTGGGCTCTATAGACCCCTCCTGAGGTTAGCATTTCGTCACACTACAGGGACTTTGTGCTTCAGGGCACTAAAACATATGGGTAAAGACTTTTCAGAGATAATTTTGGTTATAAATAGGTTTCACCTTATGGACCATCTTTAGAACTTCACTCTCATACGGGTGTGATGCCACTGTGCAGTGGTTACAGGAGCTAGTAACGGACAAGATCTACAAACGGGAATGAAAACTAGCTCACGTTCTGTTTCTACTCTGCCCACTGTCTAAGAGAGACATGAAGACTCAAAAACATGGTACAGTGTCAGAGGCAGAAGATACAGCAATGAAGTCATATCTTGGTATTTAACATATGAAATAAAAGCATGCAAATCTCAACTCCCAAATGATAGCTGATATAAGGATGATTTGTCTAATAGCTACAGAAAGTCATGTGCTGATTCTAGTAATGTGTAAAAGGAGCTTGTACATTTACCAAGGTAAAAAAATTAAATTGTATTTTTTTTTAAAAAAAAACAGTGATTTTTCATTCCTTGTACATATCAAAGAAAAACTCAGCAAAGACCTTATGTCACAAATCATTATGAATCAATTTTCTTGACCAAACATAAAAGTTGATTCAACATCTCCATCTTGAAACACTCTATTATCACGACATTTGTCAAATACTGAAAGATCTGACCATTGCCCTGTTCCCCACATAGCACAAGGAACCCAGATAACAAATGAAGGCTGTACTTTGTAACAAGAGTAGACAGGAGACTGAATCACAGCAAAACACTTACAAATCAAGAGAGGGGAAGACAGGCACTGAGGGTGATTAAATGCACAAAGAGCAATAATAGGAAAGAAGTCTCTTGTGAAAAGCAGCAGTTGATGGTAACTTAATGGGGACAAAAATGAATTAGATCTACTTCAGTGACTGAGCTCAAGGTGAGGTAATTTCATAAAGTTTATAGAAAGTCACTTGAAAACTACACAACTTGTTGTCGTAGTCTACTTTTAGAGAGCAGGAAAATAAAAGTACTCCATGAGGGAGTCGATCTTCAGAAAAACACATTTACAAACCAAATTGATGAACTTTACCTATTAACTAGAAGATTATCCTTAATCTTCATTGGGGTAGAAAAGTCACTTTAGAACTGATAAAGTCCTCTGGGTTTCAAGGAGAGATTTTGAAATAGAAACAGAAAAGAATAAAAATCTTAAAACACAAGGGGGTATAAAGTGTAAGGTGAAAGAAATAAAAATAAACGTTAACAGAGTTGAGCTTGGGGCTACTATATGGCACAAGAATATTACTCTGGGGCAAATTCTGTTTGGTAAGATTAGTACTCATGGTATATTGAGCAGGGCTTGCTGGGTTGTCAGTAACAGAAAATGAACTCTAACTTATGGAGGGAAAAAAGGAATGATTTGGCTTATACCTGGGAAGGATCCTAAAGTAACCACAGAAGAGGCGCTACAGAGCTACAACACGCATTCTCAAATTTAAGAAACATGGGGATCATTTAGAAGGCTTGTTAAGATATAGATTGTGGGGCTTACCCCAGAGTTTTTGATTCTGTAGATCCTGGCAGGAGCCGAGAATGTATTGCCAACAAGTTACCTGGTGACTCTGATGCTGCTGGTCCAACCACACTTCTGAGAATCCCTGAGTCACAGAAACCTAGGCTACAGGGACTAAGCCCTGTGACTCAGGGAGTCTCCATCATACAGTTTTGCTCCTGGATCCTACACAGGCCTTCACTAGAGGGTAGGGAATACAGCCTGCTGATTTTAGTTCATGATCTCAAAGACAGGTGGCCTCTGTCATAAGCTTTAGGAGAAAAGCCCTGGGAGGTATCTGACTGGCTGAGGGGCCTGTGCCTGGAGAACATCCCTTCTAAATCAGGGATGCAGTAAGGCAGCTGGCCTGGCCTGACATAAGCTTACTCTGTAAGCAACAGAGGCAGGAAGAGAGGATTCAAGTGAGAACACAGAGAGAGGAAGAAGGCATCAAAGCTGATGGCATCACCAAGATCACAGGGAATAGGAGGAAGTATCCCCAAAGAAACAAGAGTATGATTCATGGAAAAGTGGGATGAACAAAGAATAATAGGACAATATAATCATCGCAGCCCATAATACAGTTCACTGTGGCATCCAGCTGTACAATCAAATTCACTTATGACACTTTTTTTTTTTAACAAACATACCATCTACACTCACAGAGCAGTGCTTCTCACATCATCCATGGTAAAAGAACTTTAAAAAAAAAAAATTCCCTTAACAGTCACTGACTGATATTCTTGTAAAATACAATAATGTGAATTGCTAAAAATAACTGGTCTTCCACTTGCATGTCACGAGAATGGCAATTTGCAATAAAGGTTTCTAAATGCTTATTGTCAGTATTGTACTTATCACAAACTTAAAACAAGCTGCTCCCACACTGGCACTAGTACACAAACTGGCACTGGTCCATCAACACACTTTTGAGCATTTCTACTGTAGACCATGGTGGGCCAGGACATCTCTGTCATGACTACTCGACTCATTAAGAAAATCAATGGGCCGGGCGCGGTGGCTCACGCCTGTAATCCTAGCACTCTGGGAGGCCAAGGTGGGCGGATCGTTTGAGCTCAGGAGTTCGAGACCAGCCTGAGCAAGAGCGAGACCCCATCTCTACTAAAAATAGAAAGAAATTATATGGACAGCTAAAAATATATATAGAAAAAATTAGCCAGGCATGGTGGTGCATGCCTGTAGTCCCAGCTACTCGGGAGGCTGAGGCAGGAGGATCGCTTGAGCCCAGGAGTTTGAGGTTGCTGTGAGCCAGGCTGACGCCACGGCACTCACTCTAGCCTGGGCAACAGAGTGAGACTCTGTCTCAAAAAAAAAAAAAAAAAAAAGAAAAGAAAATCAATGAGCAAAACTGTGTTTTAATAAAACTTTATTTGCAAAAATAAGGCACTGGGCAGGATTTGACCACAGACCGTAGTTTACCTACACCTACTCTAGATCAGGGCTTCTCAAATTCTAGTATGTACAGGAATTACTTGGGGATCCTACAAAAACACAGACTGTACATTTCTAACAGCTTCAAAGTTGCTGTCAACATGACAGTCCATAGCCCACATTTTGATTAGCAAGGCTCCATAGACAACTGTCTGTGAACCCAGAGACTAGGATGTGACCCCAAGTGTAATAGGTGCTTTATATTGGGTCTTTATTCAGCCATGAAAAGACTACAGAAAAGACTGCATCTGTCAGTCAAGTATATGCCTTCCTGTGCTTTAAAAAGATAATTATAATCAGAAGAAATTGATAAGGACAGCACCACTGGAACCAATAGCATCAAATATTGGATGATTTCCCACTTTCTCTATTAGCTCTGAATATGACATACAGAGAATGATCAAGAAATATTTGTTGACTGCTGGCTGGATGCAGAAATACCAAGCTGTAACCAATAGGGGGAGGAATCTAGGATGGTGGTGGGGCTTTACTTTCTGTCTAAGTTATCTTGCTTAGCTCAGGTATTTTGCACTGTATGATAAATGGATGCAACTTTCAACTGGTAGTGATTTTAAGGTTGTACCTGTATAGAAAAATTAAATCACAGAATTTATTCTTTCATTAAAAGTTCACATTTCATGTTTAAAGAAACATGGGCATTTTTATTTGCTTCTTTCACACTTCTCATTTGAATGTCAAACACATCTTCTTTGGGATTTGGTCAGCACTGTCAGCATTTGGATTAACTATTTGGTGGTTCAGCTTAATGAAGAAGCTCGACTCATAAAATGCAACCACTGATCACAGGTTTTAATCACAGATACATACCAGAAATCATCTAAGTATAGTATGAATTCTGCATTTCCTCTCACACCTGCTACTCAAATGCCAGCATTCTTGGATCATAATGGCACAGTGAACATTCTAAGTCACTTCTGTCTCTGTCTCAGGCAAACGTACTACTTGGGATTAATGAGCAAGTTCAATCTAGAAGATCAAGGGTTAAAGCTCCAAATGGATTTTCTGTTCTCTGTTTACAATCTTAAGGCCTCTGAGTATTAGAGCAGACACCTAAACGTTTGCTCAAAAATATTCTACTGAGTTCTAATTGACAAAAAGGGATGTGTCCAGAATTCTTACAGATAACGATTAATGAAAGAAGCCAAAGATAAGCTGGAAGAAAAATAATTAACTCGGATTTGTACCAGCTGGCCCTTGGGAATGCTAACTAATATGCGTGCTCACGGTGCTCCATGCAGAAGGCCCCAGTGGTGGTGATAGAGCATCCTCAAGAGAGGGTCCTGGGTATGTAGATAAAGTATCTGTGGATGCTCAGAAAGAACCTCAAATTGCAAGAGAGTTGCCACCCGAATTAGGGTAAAGTTGCAGCATAAACTATTCCAGTGGACAAAATATTTTCTTTCAAAGGTCTGTAATACAGCAAGTAACAGCAAATAGACCATTTTGGTAAAGAAGTAGTGAAGTGAAGACAAGGGAAATGAGGGCAGCTCCACTGCACAGATTCCCCCAATGGCAGCACTCATGGCATTGCCCACAAACCCCAACTGCAAACCATGCAACAGATAGGACATTTCTTTCTCCAGGGAAAACTACCAAAGAGGTCTGCTTGGATAAACCTATCAGAAATAGCAAATCCCTGGCATTCTCAGGCCCTCTTTCATTTTTATTTTTCAACCTATCAAGTATCACCATCAGATATATTATATATTTGGCTTATATTATATATTTCTTTACTCACTGGCTTTACTATTTATCTGCCTCCCTTTGCCATGGCAACTCCAGGACAGCAAGACTCTATTTCACTCACTGCTCTATCTTCAGTGCCTAGAAGACTGTGTGACATCAATAGAGTTTTAATATATTCTTGTTTGGCTGATGTTTCTGAATAGCTTCCCATCCAGTCTAGCCATTCTGTGGTCTAAAGAACCAGTCTTGATCTCACAAAGGGGTCTTTGAGGAGCTGTCCCCCAACATGCTGAGGACACCCTCACCCCAATAAAGCCACCCTTGCTGTGGGATAAACTTGACCTCATGGTTGACACCCTGGACACGTACCTACAGCTGAATTTCTGTCTTAAATACCTGCCTGGCACTCCAGTCTCCCGAGAACCAAGCTTCAGCTGACAGGATGCTTGCCAAGAATGGAGTTTGGCCCCTGAACTGCAGCCTGGCACAGGCTATCTGTTAAGAGAATTCCCCATATACTGTTGGGGATGGCCTCCCATGTTTGGTGCTCTTGCTATCTTCTAACATGCTATTTCAGGTGAGGCCCCCTCCCTACTGCCACAATTCTCCCTGTATAACCATTACCTACCTGCACCCTCTGCCTCTGGCTGCTGGTGGGACCTCATCCCACCCTCTGCAAAGAGGTCCTTCCCTCCACTGCTTGCTTTACACTGGTGGACAAATCTAGTTCTAGACTATGGTCCCCACCAGGCTGCCCCATAATAGTACCGTCTGGCCGGACACATGTCATTGGCATCTAGCCTGGAAATTGAATTGTTTCAGAAGGACAACTCATTAACTTCTTATGCTTTTCTTCCTGGCTGAGAACATTCAGCTGGATGACTTATATAGAAATAGAGAAATATGAACTGACAATAAGAATTTATTCTGAAAAGACATTTTTGGAGAACCTACCATGTTCTATGTATCATTATAGGTGCCAGAGATAATGAAATAAGACAATAAGAATTGAACAAAACCATGGATGGGATAAAAAAATTCAAAGAAGGTCTATACTTAGTTATTTTTTAAGAATATGGAGCAAATGGAAAGTTTACTGAAAAAGCAGCAAGAAGTAGGGGGAGGGGGCAAAGAAAGAATAATATTTCTGGGCAATTATTACAGAATTTGAGAAGAGAAGTAAATGAAGAAAGAGATGATTAAGTGGTGAGGACTGTAAATTGGAAATACCACACAGAAAAACCAGATGGGCATAAATTATCACCAAGGTGACATCTAATGAGGATTATAGAGATTAAAAAGATACTTATTTTAGAAGTTTACCTGGAGTGTCTCACTCCTTTACAAGCAGATAGTTTGGTGGGAATGCATAGAGGATCAGTGGAATCTTATAAGGTTCTTTAGTAAAATAATCCATTTGAGGATTCCAGCAAGAAAGAGCATGGAAAAATAAAGGTGAGTTTATTTTCCTACCTATAGCAAGTCTCATTTTTGATTCCTCCTTGTTTCATTGACCTGAGTCTGTTAGAAAAACATCAGGAAGATATTGAAGTCAACAATCAGGAAGGGGCATTAGGCCACCTCTGGAATTCCTTTTTTTTTTTTGACACATAGTCTTGTTCTGTTGCCCGGGCTAGAGTGCCGTGGTGCAGCCTAGCTCACAGCAACCTCAAACTCCTGGGCTCAAGAGGTGCTCCCTCCGCAGCCTCTGGAGGAGCTGGGACTACAGGTGTATGCCACCAAGCCTGGCTAATTTTTCTATTTTTAGTAGAGACGAGGTCTCGCTCTTGCTGAGGCTGGTCTTGAACTCCTGACCTCAAGCGATTCTCCCACCTCGGCCTCTCAGAGTGCTAGGATTACAGACGTGAGCCACTGTGCCCAGCCTGGAATTCTTAGGTAGTTCAGCATCTAGGCAATTCTGAGTAGGACTATATCAAATATTAATAAATGACTCACCATTAATCCTGAGAATTTAAACAAATTCAAATCAGTAGTCCACTGAGGTAGTAAATGTATAAGATACTCAAGAAATATCTAGCTTGGTCCTAGATTATGTTGATTGTTTTTTGTTATTGTTATAAAAAAGTCTGTTAGGTACCACAAAGCTTTTCATACTTGATACTATTACATTTGGTTGTTAACTATACTATAGCCTGCTTTAAGCAAACCTGGTTTACAAAGTTCACACACTTTTCAAAAGAAATTTTAGACATTAAGACTTTTTCTAAATAGCAAGGTGGCTTTAAAACTGGCCATTATTTGGCCGGGCGCGGTGGCTCACGCCTGTAATCCTAGCACTCTGGGAGGCCGAGGTGGGCGGATCGTTTGAGCTCAGGAGTTCGAGACCAGCCTGAGCAAGAGCGAGACCCCATCTCTACTAAAAATAGAAAGAAATTATATGGACAGCTAAAAATATATATACAAAAAATTAGCCGGGCATGGTGGCGCATGCCTGTAGTCCCAGCTACTCGGGAGGCTGAGACAGGAGGATCCCTTGAGCTCAGGAGTTTGAGGTTGCTGTGAGCTAGGCTGACGCCACGGCACTCACTCTAGCCTGGGCAACAGAGTGAGACTCTGTCTCAAAAAAAAAAAACAAAAAAAAAAACAAAAAACTGGCCATTATTTAATACTGCTAGTACAATGATGGTCATGGAAACCAGCTAACAACACAGAAAGATGTTTATCATGTAACAATAGATAATGCTGGAAGAAAATTTAACAAACTTATAACAGTGGTTGTATTATGGAGGTAAAGTTAGGGACCTTTTAAAATCTCATACTTTTAGTAGGAAGTGGAAATTTATAAAGGTGATATAATGAGCATTTTTTTTAAATATAAAAACTTTCAAAAAGCATAAAGTGAAAGATCTAAATTCGTATGGAAATCGAGCCAGGCGTGGTGGCTGAAATCTGTAATCCCGGCATTAAATTTGTAAGGAATTCATTCTTAAGTGAAAAGTGAAAAATTAATTAAAATTTTCCCAAACCTAACCCGTAAAGGCAGTATGTCTACTAAGTCATTATTAGCATATTTTAAAGTTTCTCATGATCAAATCCTTCCTTTTGGGAAACAAATAATTACAAACTATTTAAAGAAAAGATATTTTACCTTACATTCGGGGTAGGGGTTTCTGGTTGTCCTTTCTTAAAAAAATAAAATGGAGTATCTCTATCATATAATCTCTGAAGAGTTGCTCATAATTATTCAAAACACCATACAGGGACTTCTCATTATCCCCCTACAGTCACTGTAAACAATGCATTAGCAAATACTCAACTATTGTTCTTAGAGAAACACAGGGTTAGGTCCTTGTGAGCCCCAGGTCAACAGATAAATTCAAAACTTTGTTTCGCCGGGCACGGTGGCTCACGCCTGTAATCCTAGCACTCTGGGAGGCCAAGGCGGGAGGCGAGTAGATCGCTGGAGGTCAGGAGTTCGAGACCAGCTCTGAGCAAGAGCGAGACCCCGTCTCTACTAAAAATAGAAAGAAATTATCTGGCCAACTAAAAATATATATAGAAAAAATAAGCCGGGCATGGTGGCACATGCCTGTAGTCCCAGCCACTCGGGAGGCTGAGGCAGGAGGATCACTTAAGCCCAGGAGTTTGAGGTTGCTGTGAGCTAGGCTGACACCACTGCACTCTAGCCTGGGCAATAGAGCGAGACTCTGTCTCAAAAAAAAAAAAAAAAACAAAAAAAACCCACAAGACTTTGTTTCGTGTGTGTTTCTGTTTAAAGACACCTTATTTAACATATATATTATTGATTCATTAACACTAAACTCATGGCCAACAGCACTGTAACTCATACCTGAACCAATCTTATCTAACACCTTTATTTTTCTCTCTAAGGCGCATCACAGATTTCTTATGCTTAGGAACATTAGATAACACTTCAACATTATGCCTGGGAGCCAACAGTGAAATCACATACATAGAAAGGACAAAAATGCTAAAAATGTGGTGCTAAATAGACTGCAAAAGGACATTTGTTTATAGTCCGAAAGCAGAAACAAGAAGGCAGAGGATTGCCTTGTTTGATCTCAACTGGGAACTAAAATTTTTCACCGCTCTGTGCACTTCCTTGAATGACCCTCAAAGTGCTGTGGAATTACAAATGCGCTTTGGAGTTACAAATAAATTTTAGCACATAGGTGAATTTCCAAATATAAAATCAGCAAATAATGATGATCAACTGTACTAAGAGTACTAGGAGAAAAAAATGCATATTAGGTCACAGTGAAATTTCTTCAACATGTCTAAAAACATTCCTTGGAAATATCTAAGAATCTTGTTAATAACTAGAGGAATATGCTACATGAAATCATAATATTCATCTTGCTTTATTTAAATCAGACTGGGAGAACTATTCCCTTTGTGAGACGGATGGGTGAGAGTGTCACATTTTGACTGGAAACTGTACCATAGTAATTTGCTTCATGAAACAACAAATTTCAACACATTGACTGCCACACTAGAAAAAAATTTTTTTTCCTTGGGGCCATGGTGTTTTATACAAAAATAGAATAAAAACTTCAAAATAAAACAATCCTTTCTAGTTTAATGAAAACTTTGTTATTGACTTCTATTCATTTAATCCACATTTTTAGAATTAAATTGTCAACATTAATTTGTAATAAGAGCATCAAGAAGTAAGATTTTCACAAACCAACTGGAAGGTTTTGACCATGTTTTGCTTCCTGAGGCCCCGGGCTCAAAACTAGTGTGAGTCAAATATAATATGGCAGTTAATGTGTTAAAAGTCTTAATAAATGTTTCTTGAGAAACTAAGTAAAATAACAGTGAAAAATAAAAACATGCATGAAGTGGTCTCAGCACATGCTACATAAGAGTACTTCAAGTATACATCCTCTATTATAATGAGACAACAAAATTTACATAAACCAATTCAAAGACAAGAGACGGGATGGAAAAAAAATGAGTTAGAACATGCATAAAAGGACCCATTCCCTTAATCGCAAATACACACACCCACACACATACACTCCTGTATTCTAAATCACTGGCAGGAACAGTGACAAAACAATGGAAAACTAAACAAAAGACATGAGTAGGCAGGTCATAAAAGAAGCAATAAAAAATGCCAAATAAAATAAAAAATGAAAAATGCTACCTCTCATGTGTTGGTAAAGCACAACAGTAACCGTTGCCAGGACATGGGAAAATAAACGAGCACTCTTCTCCTTGTGACAGCTTTCTACAGGCCTTCAACTAGGATTGAGATAATTTGGCAATACATGCAAAAACCTTACGATCTCCATACCTCTGACCCTCAAGATTCTAGGAATTCGTCTTGTATGAGTAATCTCAGCTGTATGTAAAGTTGTGAGTACAACGAGGTTCACGGCAGCATAATTTTAAATTAGTATTGTCAATTACTTGATACAAGTACTAGTTTTATCCAAACTAGTATATATGTTATATATTCTTTTTAAAAAGATATATATGTGTACATATATAAAAATTTCTATTTTTGTGCTTTTTATGTTTTATTTAATAATTAGGGAAAAAGAGATACTGTTTATAAAATGACCTAACACAAACACAAAAGATTACTTAGCAAACAACTGAGTCAAGCCAATTTCTTAGGCAACCCCATATGGACATACTGCTCATTTAGGAACGAGGTAATCTTTCCTAATTCCTAATTCTCTGGCAGGGAGTGGGGGTGGCAGGAAGAGGATTCACAGTATCCTCGAGCTCCTGAATCCACCGGGGCTCATCCGACTAGACTACAGCTCACCTCTACTGTATAGTAAAGGAATCAGAGACCTTCACAGTCCAAGGGCCTTTAAGCCTTGCTCTTCTAAATAATTTTCCTAAGTTCCATGTTCCCATCTAGTGATGCCTCTACCAGGCTTTATTTGAATTCTAAAATAACATCTCAAAAATAAAAACAACTTTCAGATGCCCTGCCATCGTAAAATTATCCTTAACATTCACGGATTCCTGACATTATTCCTGGCCATGATCGACTGTCTTGCTAGAAAATGCATTGTTTTCTAATTGTTCCATTCAACTACTTCTTTTCCCAATGCAATAACATTAAGGAAAAAAAAAAAAAAAAAAAAATCCTGACTCTTCTAATAATTAGATATTATTTCCAATATATATGACATTATAATTTGATCCATGGTCCACTTCTCTTTAACGGTCTAAAAAGGCTTCTACGTACAGGACTCATAATCAATTACTGATCATGCTGAGAATAATGACAAAACTTACTAAGATATCCCAAAGTCTGTCAAATTCTTTAAATCACTTAACATATGACAAAATGACACATATTAAAACCTGAATTTTGAGAAGCAGAGTGAAGAGTAAAAACCTTATTTTTGATTTGTTTCTGAGAGCATGTCAGCGAGGAACATGGAAATAGATTTTGAGTGTTCCATTAGGGATGTTTTGAAAATGTGGCAGCTATCAGACTCACCGACGGTGTGTAAACACAGAACCAAATGCAGTCGCCCAGGACCTTGCTATTCCTGAGAAGCACTGGCAGGTAAAGTGGAACCAGTGTGAAGGGGATGTGGAGGGCCAGACGTTCTTGGAAATTTTAATCAACTGGACATCGGGAAAGAAAATACAAAATCAACATTTACGAATTCATGACAGTGGGGAAAACTACTGCCAGGGAAGGAAGAGAAAAGAGCCTGGGGTGGACGGTTTTCCATTCTCTAGCTGAGGCAGAGAGGTTACCTTAAGTAAGAGGCCATTCTAAGTGGAAGTGGAGACTAAATGACAGGCTGCAAATTCATAAGCACAAAATCATTTTTATTCTTCTTAGACTAGACTATCAGGTAGAATACCAGCAGAAAGAACGGCTGCCTAGACCTTTAATCTTTTCAATTCTATGTGAAAGAAAAATCTGTTTTCAAGCAGGCCTGTATCTTACAGAAATACAGGGTAGTCATTTCAAAAATAACGTACATGTTGTGTAACGTGTTGGGCATTATATTTGAAAATAAATTTCTACAAGAGTTCTATTACTCTAGAAAGAAAAGATTCACTTGTAGATAAGGTATTTCAGCAAATACATGTGGTATGTAATGAAATGGGTTTTGCTTTGTTAAAATAAATTAAAATGGGGACCAGGCCTGAAGAATGTAGGCAAACAAAGCCAGTCAGGCCTCATAAGTGACCCTAATCTTGCTTGGTTTGCAGACATAAATGAAATTTAACAAGCTAGTTTTTGTAAATGCCTATGTTAATGAAAAGTAAAACTTAAGGCTGACCAATCAGAAGCAACCAACTAACTTATAGTTATTTAACTAGAACTTTCTAGCAAGATAAACGAAATAAGGCAACAGTATAACCATAACTAATCAAATATTTTTTTTTTGCTTTACTTCCATGTTTGTCCTATGAAAGTCTTCCCCTACGGTCCCTCCAAGGAGCCCTGGAACCACTTCTGGTTTGGAGCTGCCCAATTCATGAATCACTGATTGTTCAGATAAACGTTTTAAAATTTTATGGTGCCTCTCAGTTTATGTTTTAACAGCTCCATGTCTCTGACATAAGCATGTATATAAGAGAAAAAGAGGATATTCTGCTTTATATTTAAATACACTCTAAAATTACAATAAATTAAAAATATGAGATAGCACATATTAATCTCAAAACATATTTATTAAAACGTAAACCACTTGCATAATCCTGATACTGAAAATATGACATGTGGTTTTACCTCTTTGGCTTCAAATTCTAAAGATTTTGAGGCACACATCAAAGAGCTAAAAGAGCTGGCCTCATCTCAAATTTATACCAAATGACATTTTATTCTTTCAAACCTGAATTTAATCCTCCCTTTATTAAATTGTATTTGCTTGGTTGTTTGAGCAGACAATCATTGCAAGCTACTGAATCACTTACACATTCCATCAATTTCAAAACAACACATGCAGTAACACTGTCAATAAGCCTACTTCAGGTACCTCCCATTTCTGTAGATGTGCATTTACTCTAAATCTAAGTTTTAGAAATCATAATGGAATGAAACACCAAAAGTAAAACAAGCAAAACTTTTCATTATGCTTTAGAAAGGTTTGCCTAACTGATACTTAAAACAATGCTTTGGAGTATTATTTTCATGTCTACATTTCAGATGAGGAAATAGAAGTTTAAGGTGTATATTCAGGTGACTAATGAGCATATGAAAAAGTGCTCATACGTCACGAGAGAAAGGCCACAATGAGATACCGCCACACACCTACCTGAATAACTGAAATTGAAAAGACTGACCAGTACCAAACGTGAAGTTAAGTGAAAGATGGCAAATATAAAAGAGTGATAAATCACAATATATGATTCCATTTGTATTAAGTTTTCCTTTGGGGAGAAAGCAGAGTGGGAGAACAATTGTGGGGTACATTAGGAGGCTTCTAGGGTGCTGGTCATGTTCTATTTCTTGATCTGGCTGGCGGTTATATGGGCGTGTTCACTTTGTTAATAATTCATCAAGCTGTACACTTAAAATTTGTATACTATTCTGTATGTAGGTTATAAAATAAAAATTTAATAAATAAGTTGATTAAATTTTAAAAAATGATACTGTCATACAAAATTATTGCCCCTCTAAATGGGAAGAGTGTGCGTGTGTGTCTGAATTCATGTGCTACTCTGTAGCACATGAGTAGTAAGTACTATTATTATCACCACTCATAAATGAGGAAACTGAGTACCCAGAAGTTAAATAACATGCCCAAGATCCCACATCTAGTAAGTGGGAAAGACAGGATTGGAACCCAGTCAGTCTGGCACCAGAGTCCCACTAAGAATCCTTTCCATTCTTAAACTATTCTGTGGCACTTAGGTAGCACATCTCTTTGTGGCTATTTGAAGGGCTTTGAAAATATGACTCTAACTTGGATCTAAACCAGGAAGCAAAGTCCAATCAAGTGAGGTACCTTCACCAATGCCAATCATTTACTATTGCTTTTCAAAATCAGGCCTCCAGGGCCTGGGTGTGGTGGCTCATGCCTGTAATACCAGCATTTTGGGAAGGCAAAGGTGGGGGGATTGCTTGAGGGCAGGAGTTCAAGACCAGCCTAGTCAACATAGCTAGACCCCATCTCTACAAAAAAAAATAAAAAAGGAATTAGCCAGGCATGGTGGCAGGTGCCTGTAATCCCAGCTACTCGGGAGGCTGAGGCAGGAGGATCCCTTGAGCCCAGGAGTTCAAGGCTGCAGCAAACTATGATCATGCCACTGTACTCCAGTCTGGGTGACACAGGGAGATGCTGTCTCTAAATGAATGAATGAATCAATCAATCAATAAATAAAACTAAAAAGTAGGCCTCCAGAGAACAATAGATTGGCTTAACTTTGGCAGAGTTGGGGTTATTGTGCAGACTCATGCCAACTGTCCTTTGCTTGTTATTCACTTACACAAGATGTTTTACATATTCTACATGTTGTTCTACTCATTTTCTACACCTTTGGAATTCTAAGTTCAAAATTAAAAATAGAAGCCAAAGCATAATTTAGGAAAACAAAACCCAAAGATAAAATTCTATGTAGTGGTCTTCTTTTAAATGTGTTCAAATTCTTAACAGACAACTACAAAACCCCAGTTTTGTTTTCTGTTTTATATCATTTTTATTCCCCATGATATAAAGAGTACTACTGTCTAGAATTCTTTAAATCAAAATGATGAAGACCACCAGCAGGACAAGCTCTATTGTTTTTCTCTCATCTCAAGCTCAGCTGGAAAATAAGAGAATTATAAAATATTTAATGATACACTTCATAGGAATCCAGTTTAGTAAGTGAGTTATCTTGAAAAGACTCTTGTTTTAGACAGTTTGGTAGAGGAACTTAATTTCATATATATTGCAAACAAATATCAAACAAGATACTTATAAAGATACTTGCATTAGCTCCAAGAAGAAACTCAGCATTTGTACTAATAGTTAAGCAAAATAAATAGAAGTTTCAGCTCCAGTGCTGATATTATGCATGGAAATATATTTCAATTGGTAATATTTTTCCTGAATAATGTGTTTATTACCTGATCAAGAGAATTATCTTGTACGCTGACAAACAACAATAACAGGTCTTTTGTAACTTTGAGTGTCAGTGTATTCAACTGACTAATCCTTATAGCTAACAAGAAAAATCAATAGCTTTGAAATAATTAGCTTTGGGTTCTCGGGAACCTCTACCTCGAGGCAGGTGGACAGGGTTCTACTAGAAATAATTACTGCCAGAACTACAACCAGTTTCCTTGCAAAATCAAATGAACTCATTTATACTATTTTTTAGACTCTGTTCTCTGAATTTCGTGAAATGATGCCAGGATTGAAAATACCCATTACATTTCTATGCTTTTAAACCAGTTTTGAAATTTCAAGATTTGGAAAATGTACTGTGAGATGAGCTGTGCATTCATTTTCCTGATATAGCTTGAGAAAAATAAAATAACTCCCACATACCTTTATCTACACAAGATGACAGCTAATCTCAAAAAAGTTGAAATAATCCAAGCGTTTGAAAATATTCCATAGGGTAAAGTAAAAATTTTTAAAGAGAATCTTTTTTTAAAAAAATGGTTCTGCCAGTGATTTTTTTCCTCCCCCCTCCCCACCCTGTACTTTTACAAAATCAAAATTCAAGATCAATCACTAAGAAAAGATGTTTCAAAGAAAACCCATTGACTGTCGTGGTAGATTTAATCTGTCAATGCCTCTCTATTATTCTTGGTACTGAATTTCAGGAGACACTGAAAGTTCAGTATTTTATTACAGTCATCTGTCCTCTGGGTACTCTGTGGTTCAAGCAGCTTAAAGAGCTGTGTGTTATGTCCATGGTATTTACAGATTTCGACTGGCGTGGGAATCTCTGGGAGGAAAATGGTTCATCCCTTAGAAAAGAATAGGAAGAAGTAATAAGTGAATTAATAAATGATTAGAGATCCACGGATAATATTTCTATCTAACCAATAAAAACAAAGTGCTTATATAAACAGAAAAATTTTTCATTTCGCAAATACTTTCTTCATTGCTGGGTGCCTTTGAACTCAGTAAGTTTGCTATTCCTGAACAGTACTGGAGAACTGAAGGTAAGTGCTGACAATATCTTACCATTTATTTTGTGAATCAGAAGGAAACAATTAGCAAAAACATAAAGTCACCAACTTATAAATAAAAACAGATAAGCATACTAATCTGAGGTAAAATATTATGCATGAAAAACAAAATAGGGTATTGCCAGTATACTTTATGGGAAGCCCACATATTAAGTTCAGACCACATTTCTTAAAAAAAAAAAAAGTGGTATTTTTTTTCATTCATGATGTTCTTAGTTGATAATTTAGATTTCCCATGTATTCAGATATTTTATCAACCAACACAATTTATTACTCTAACACAATATTTAGATAATGATTTTCAAATAAAGTTTAATATCGAATGGTTGTAGCATAACCTACCTCACAGACCTGTTAAGGGAATTATATGAAAACCATGTACATAAGACATTCAAAATATTTTGGTCTTTCCATGTAATAAGCATCCACCTAAAACCATGTTTTCATAGACAATTGAGTACCTACAGTTGAAACAAAGCACATTTGTATTTAACTTGGCTACTAAATGAACTGATTAAATATTTATTGAATGCCTACAACGTACCTAGCATGGTGTGGTAGCTACACTCTAGTTAGCTACACTGAAGTTGTAAAGATACACAGGAAGCAACAATAGAAACTATGAAACCATACACAGTTATTCAGTACTCAGTGTATATGTTACGAACTATAACAGTCTAAGATGAAAATTAAAAAGCATACAGAAGGAGGTGGGGCCATTATTTCCCAGTGATATATGATCCAATAATCCTATAAATTTCCAATATTGTAACACCTTCAGCATCTTTAAGGAAGGAATCTGAGGCTGACTCCTCTCTAAGTTATGTAAGTGTAGGACTAATCACTCAGTGTAAATTACCCAAATACCATTTCATGCCAACCAATGTTTCACTGTTTGGCATATCGTATCCTTTATATTCCCTTTCACCTCCCAGAACTTTATGTATACACAGTCTCCAAAATAAGATCCTGGGGGCCGTTTATAAGCTTTCCATCCAAGATGAGAGTTAAGTCATCCTGTATTCCAGTGGAATATAAAGCAGAATTTGCATCTGGGTCTGCAAAGGACATGTGTTGACTTATTAGCACTCTCAGCAGCAGGAACATCAGCTCATGACGGTGAGAAATCAAAGCATTATGTAATCTCAGTACAAAGAGAGAGGTTACCTTAGGATCAGCTGTGAGCAATTTGAATGCTTGATATACTTGAGCTTCCTTTACACCACCACCAAGATCCAGGAAGTTGGCTGGCTTCCCACCATTAAGGAAAATGATGTCACAAGTAGCCATGGCGAGTCCAGCACCATTCACTGTGAAATGCAATTGGCACATAAAACAGGATAAATTTAGCAACACGAAGGGTCCATAAACTTTTTCCCTCACCCACGTTGCCAAAAGAGAACCCTGTCATTACAAGGCCAATTTTTGCCCTGTTTGGAATTCCATTAACCAGATGCATTTGTAGCCTTTTAGGATAACGAACCAGGACAAGTGCATACAGAGAATAAATAAAAAGACTGAAGAATGAGAAAATGGATTTACTGAGAAGTTAAGTCAATCTGGAAAACAGAAAGAAGGAAAGAGTTCAATCAATTTGGGCCAGTGGTAAAGGAGAGAGTATAGTTAGGTTCTGGAAAGGGTTAAGTTTCAGAGAATTTGGAAGGAGGAAAAAAAGCTATGAGAAGACACCTGGGCCTAAAAATTATATTGTTTTTAATATCCTTTAAGAGACTGGAGTAAATAATGGAATTCTCTTAAATTTTTGCTTGCTGAGAATATGCTCCTTTGAATGTGGCATCTCTCTGGTACTGAACCACAGGGAGCTCACTTTTAATAGGATTTCATACTTTTCTACACTTAGTGCAGTCATCATGTTTATATAATGTTACCTGGATGAACTTAGAAAACAAATGAACAAAGGACAAGCAGAAAAAACAACACTCTTACCTCCTTGTTCCTCTCTCAAATTAATATAAGAAATGTTCACTAGCAACACAATCATTGAAACTAGAACCATAGGCCATAGGGCTGGACGTGGTAGCTCAGGCCTGTACTCCCAGCAATTTGGGAGGCCAAGGCAGGAGAATCGCTTGAAGCCAGGAGTTTAAGACTAGCCTGGGCAATATAGCAAGATCCTGGCTCTTCAAAAACAAAACAAAAACCTAGAACCAAAATATGCCAACATCTTAGGAGCCTTTCTTAAGAAATCAAGTAGAGTTTTAACAAGGAAATTCTTGTTTTCCAGAGCTAATTTTATTGCTCAATTGTACTTCTTGTGTTTCTTAAGCTTAATTACATGAAATTACTTTCCTCGGGTTAGAAAGGAAAAAGAATCCCCTGAACACAGCAGAAACTTTCCAGGTAAAGTGCCCTTCACTGTTTCTGACCCTTGAATTCCCCAGACAAACCTATGAACTCCAACTAATTTAATTACGTTTGGGGCAACTAAAATAAAAATGGTTTATGTAGGATTTTAAAACAGTATGAAACGTGTTCATCATAGCTTTTGAGGCTGCTACTTGGTCAAATCAGGCACGTTCCTGCAGTGGCTACAAAGAATCTGTATTTAATTTGTTCTAAACACACCACTGTATCTTTGTCCTTTCGAAATGCCTACAAATATTGACAGTGCATTACCTTATCAGGATCAGAACAATGTGAATGATCTGGTACATTATAGTTATTGCTCCAATACAAAGAAAGAGCTTTTGGTATTACTTGTAATTGGATGTCATTTTCTATTGTATTGAACAGCAAACTATTGGACAAGGTCTCTTCAATTCTGAATGTAATGATACTGTTGGTTTAATGAACTACAAATCTTTTTTATTTTAATTCCATTAAGATTAAGACCTCAGTTTCCAGTGCAATGAATTGGTTCTACCAGAAACAGTCTTGTGCAATTAAGTCCAAAGCATATAAATCTTAGCACTATAAGCTGTGAACAATAACAGAAATTGTATTGCCTCTAATGGTCTCATTCTTATCTCAGCTGAATAAGCCATTTTAACAAATTTAGATAACTATGATGAGGTCAATTGTTTTATTAATAAACTGGCATAATGGATTAAACATTTTAACATTCGGTTATCACAGAATCTGAAACTTCAGTAATATGATTAAATTAGATGTCCTCTTCTACTTCCTCTGCAAAAGCAATTTTGTTTTAAACCCAAATTTCAGAATAGTTCCTAACATATTAACACTAATGTGAGTACTAAAAGTTCTGATTTTTTTACTAAGGAAAGTTTAAATTAAAGAGACGCTTTCAATCAGTTCTCAACTGGGGTGATTTTGCCTACCTCAGACATCTGAAATGTCTGGAGACTTACTTTTTGTTAATAATTTATTATGGTTTTGACAACCTGGGGCTGTTAGTAGCATCCAGAGGCCAGGATGCTGCTAAATATCTTCAAATGCACAGGGCAGCCCCCTATAGCAAAGAATTATCCCACCCAAAATCTCAATAGTGCCAGTTGAGACACACTGATTTGAACCAGTGACCATTGATCGAAATGAACTTTGAGAAAAAATTTTGGAAAGTTTCCTAAGAATTTTTGGCTACAAAAAACTTGCATGTTTACTTCCTATTGGTAAATAACATTTCAGAAATCAGGGGTTCTGAAATTCTATAAAAATCCACAAAGCATTCTTTTGATGTAACCACTTCTTACCAAAGCAGGCAATGTTCCCATCCAGTCCTATGTATTTTAGATCATATCTGGCAGCTTCATTTTCAATGGGCTCATTCTCTGACTTGTCGTCCATAGCGAATATATCCTTTTGTCGGAATTCTGCATTGTCATCAAAGTTTATCTTGGCATCAAAACAGACAACTAAATAAAGAAGAAAAGGAACATACCTGAATATCTCTTGAGATCTATAAATTAAGTTCTCCAGGTTAGTAGGCACAGGAGAAAGAAAAATAAGATATTGTCTTTTTTTTTTTTTTTTTTCATGCTATAGGCAGGAGAAGCTGTTAAGGCTTCCTTAACCTTTAAACTTTAGGGCTACAAAGACAAATATGACTTGGCCCCTATTCTCAAGGGATTTACATTCCAGTAAAGAGCATATTAATTTGTATCTGTTGGTCTCTGTTCAATAAAATAACAACAAAAATTGCCATTACCCCCATTAAAAGCTACAGACTGGCACAGCTACATACAGCTCTGATTCACCATTTTTATTACATTTCTTATTTTTAGTGTTTAACCACTGATAATCACCTTTCCCTTCTGTACAAAGAGAGACTAGACAATAAACTAATCCTTTTGTCCTCCTTTGTCCTTCTTCTGACATTGCAAAGTGAAATTTTTATTGAATCACTATCCTCTCAAATATTTCCAACAGATTTAGTGGCAAGAATGTTGGGCCAGAATCAATTATTTTTTATTTGATCCTTAACTAACTCTGTAATTTTTTTTTTAATGTTTAAAATTTAAAAAATAAAATTATGCATAGCTGACCCTTGAACAACATAGGTTTGAACTGTGTGAGTCTACTTAGATGTGGATTTTTATTTGAGGTATTCAAAACTCACAGGTATGGAGGGTTGAGTTTTCACATACAGGGTTCCGACTGTATGTTTAAAGTGTACAACATGATGTTGACATACACACACACAGCAAAGTGATTTACTACAGTGAAGCAAATTAACATACTCATCTCCTCACATAGTTTTTGGGTTTTTTGTATGTATGTGTGAAAGCACTTGAAATACAGTCTTTAGCAATTTCCAGTACACCTTACAAACTCTGTAACCTTGATAAAATAACCTAGTTCCTCTCTGGGCCTTGGTTTTCTTATTGGGAAAAAATGGGAATAACAATCCTTGGGGAAACAATGGGAATAACAATAAATGATTTTCTTACTGGAAAAAAATGGGACTAACAATTACAGAACCTAAAATCCAGGCCACTTGTTTTCCCATTTTCCAAAGTTCTTATTAATATCTGTCAGTCTATGGAGATATTTTCACAAGGAACCTGATCTCCCTAATATTTAAGCTCCTTAGACCTGCGACTGATTCATTCTGGGTCAAAAAGAACAGAAATATTAATACATGAACATTTAGAGGGAGACTCTAGAACACTTAGTTTTCACTTTCTGTAATGAAAACAGAACTGAGATTCAAAGACCCCCTCGCTTTGGGGTCGGCTAAAACTAGGGCAGTGCCCTTGAATCATGCAGGACCATCTATGACTCTTCTGATTAGAGTCATAAAACCCTAGGAGACCACGACTGGTCAGCTGCAACACCAGGAGCCAGGCATTATCAGCACTACTGTCTCCACACTCTGGTGCAGGCAGAAATCTCCATGTTGTTGGTCAAGAGACCTGGACACAGTAAAATTCATTCCACAATAGGGAGAGACCACAGAGCACTCTCCTTGATTTACAGATCTACTACATGTACAGTCAGGGAGGGACTGCAGTGGGGAGGGTGGCATTATCAGTATCTGCGTTCTGACCTTTTTTATTATCTCTCTTGGAATAGAAATTGGTTGTCTGTGACGTCATGCCATCATAACATTCTTTTACTTAACTTGGAATATTGGTAGGCAGGAATCTTTGACCGAGAATTCAGATACTACTCATTCTCCTCCAGCATTGATGATAGGTACCTGCCTCTTGAACGGGAAACAGCCAGTGAACATATCTGACTGAAAAGCAATGGCCATAGTTTGCTAATTCTACTTGCTTCCTAAGAAAAGAAAACATGGTTGCGTATGGCTTCCTCGGATTACACAGACCCTGGGTAGACGGTTTATTCCCAGGATCTCCCTACCACGATACTCAAGCACTTTGACACAAATCGGTGAGAACCGACATATTACCATCTAAGAATACTTGGCATACACATAAATCCAGACCACAAATTACTTAAAGTAGCACTGAGTGATAAGAGAGAATCTTATATGGAAGTTAATGGAAGTTAATGTCTGCCTGAGTCCTTAATCTTGCCACAAAATGCCCAACCACTTTGCCTACACACTGTGAATACATGGAGTGAATGAGTAATTACTTTTCAGAATATTGAAATCTTAATGATGGAATCCTTCAATTACCAAAGGAATTGGCCAATGTTCTCCGCTTGCTACAGTGGCATTTTCTCAGCGGTTAATGACCAGTATAATAATCAATAGAAAAGCAACTCCATTCTTGGCTTTCCACTGGGTTTATAAATACATTCTAATTAATTTATTAGTAATTTTAGTTCTTCCATTACTCATTGGCAAGACTACTTGTAACTGACACCTTCAAAATAAATGGGCAAAGGCTATCAAATTGACTTCCTAAGTGAAGAGTTTCAAATAAAAGAATTCTTGGTTGAGATCAATAAACCAGTAAATCAAAATAGCTCCAACCTGACTTTTGCCCCTTACAAAGACTACTGTTACTGGCTGCTTGAGAGGGAGTATAATTAATGCATATGTACGCAAAGTTCAGAAGGCAGTCCCAACTACATGGCTGCAAAACGAGATTTTCAAAAGATGCTTTCCTGTGGTAGGATATTCTCTCCAGGGGAACACGTTGACAGAAATGTACAGTTAACCCAGAGCTTCAAGAAGGTGACTGAGGGATAAAAGGAGTATGTATCACAATGGCCCCTTGCCAACTGTCCCCCCTCTGTAGGGAAAACTAAACGACCTAACTGGGCCAATGTATGTATGTCCAAGTGCTTTGTAAGTAAGGGGAGTTAGGAGTTAATAAGGGCGGGAGGGGGAAGGGGTCCAAAATCAAATTGCCACCCTCAAGGCTTCTGACTATGGTCAGAAGCTTAGAATTTTCATCCCCACCACCAGCCTCTAGGGAGGAGAAAGGGGCTGGTGATTGATCGTGCCTATGTGATGAAGCTTCCATAAAAATCCCTCAACTATGAGGTTCGAAGAGCTTCTAAGTTGCTGAACACGTGGGGGCGCTGGGAGGTGGCTTGCCTGCAGAAGGCATGGATGCTCCTCTCCCCTTCTCACATATCTTGCTCTATGTACCTCTTCATCTGGCTGTTCATTTGTATCCTTTAAAATGTCCTTTGTAGTAAATCAGCAATAGTAAGTAAAGTGTTTCCCTGAGTTCTGTGAGCCATTCCAGCAAATGATTGAACCCAAGGAGGGAGTTACGGGAATCCCAAATTTATAGCCAGCCAGTCAGAGAGACCAGAGGCCCAAGCTTGTAATTGGCATCTAAAGTGGGGGCTGTCTTATGGGACTGAGCCCTTAACCTGTGGCATCTGACTCTAACTCCACGCAGATAGTGTAAGAATTAAACTGAATCATGAGACATCTAGCTGGTGTTAACAGATCAGTCAGTGTGGGGAAAACACACACATGTGGTCCCAGAAGTGTTCTGTGTAGAGAGTACAGAAGGAGAAAACTGTTTGTTTTTTCCCGTTACACACAGTTCCAAGCACACAAAGTGCTTTCCTGCCTTACTGTCTCAGTCTACAATATTGTAACACATAAATGCTTTTCCTTGAACTTAACAATTTAATGTACACTCTGTCATCAAAAACACCTGGGTATGAATTACAACCCTGACACTTCCTAGCCAGCTAGCCCTGGAAACATAATCTCTCTTAAGCCCAGTGGCCTTATCTACACAATGGCGATCACAGTGTTTTCTACTACATGCTATTGGTAGAAGGAGAAACCGCATGTGAAGCACTCAGCCTCCAGACAACCGGCCCTTGCTGGCTGCTACATTGCCACCACTATCCTCCGACGTGCACAGAGCCTTTTTACGCTTAAAGCTTTTCATTATTGTAGCCCAGGCTACAGAACTCTCCTCTCTTTCTATCACTAAAAATTACCTGTACTTTGTCCCATTCCTTTTATAATCCCAGATTTCTGTTTAGAGGAAATTTACGTGAATGTCTACTGGAGTTTACATATGGACAGGTTACCTGTGGTTTTTAATAAAATGCCATCTTCTGAATACATAAGAATTTTCCCAAAGGAAGGATTTCAATGATCGGTATTTTAGGCATCCTAATTGACAGATAAAGAGATTTCTGGCTAAAGGATGAGGATAAAACAGAAGCCTTCAGTGACCCTCAAATCATATCACACCTTTGCGTAAGGCCAAGGTGGCTAAAGATTGGTATGAAACAGTCCCAAATGAGGATCTAAGCCAAGGTTGGCAAACTATGACCCTCAGGTCAGCCCACAACGTGTTTCTGTAGATACAGCTGGATTGGAATGCACCCACACTCATGTGTTTACATATTTTCTATGGCTGTCTTCCCAAAACAACAGCAGAGGTGGCTAGTTGGAATAGAGACCGTGTGGCCTGCAAACCCCCAAATATTTACTAACTGGTGCTTTACAGAGAGAACTTGTCAATCCCTGCTAAATCACAATTCTCACTGTATCTGCATCCTGTTTTAACCAACTGATAGATATAACAGCCACAGATATCATATTTTTATAGTGAAACATAGAAAAAGTACACTCTACTAACATGAAAACAAAAGAGTGTAACAAACAAAATGAACAAAAATCTGTAGCTACACAAAAGGATTAGATTAATCCTTGAATATTGACTGACTCTTACATATTTATTTCGCCCTATAAGACCCTTCCAAATGCACTTCTGGAACAGATGTGTGAAAAATGAACTGATGTCTAAGTCAACAGCAGGGCAATAAAATAAACCTGCTTGCTTAAACCTTAGCTTTCTCATTTAATAAAATAACAAAGTATAGTAAAACGGATTTTTGGAAGTGATGATCTTGCTTTAGACATTAAGATTTTCAATGTCACATTAATGAAACCTCATTTCTATAGAAAATCCATCTTGAACAAAGGCCACTCTGTGTACAAAGTGGGTGAAAAAACATACCTATTAATATTTATAAAACAATTTTCACCATCAAAAGCACATTGTTACATGCTTGATAGATTATACAAATGAATTTTCCTTCTGAACAAATATCAAAGAAAGCTGCGGTACTTATATGCATAGGGTATTTTTGTTGTTTTGTTTAGTGGTGTGAAATTCTGTGAGCTGCTAATTCAACAATCTCGATGGAGAACATGACTGACAGTTAGAAGCCTCTGACCCTAGAGTTTTAACAGAAGAATGTGCCACAGAATTAAACAAAAGAAAAATACATTTCAGAGGGGAGACTTACACATAAAAGAAACATAAAAATAGCAGGAAATAAGACTGTCATAATTAGTTTGAAAAATAATCTGTCTTCAAGCAATGTATTACGTTTGATTTGTGATAAATAACTATAATGTGCTATTGAAACGTGCCTTGCCAAGATGGCCTTAAAATGCTGATACTTTCAAATTAGTCCCACTTTCCATTAAATATTGACGTTCCAAGAGTGGTATACTTTTTAGAACTTTTCTCTAGTTGCTTCGAAAAGAGAAAATAGATACGGGGCATGCAAGGGGTTGGGGGAGGTAGAGAACTGAAAATGTTCTTGAAAATAGAGTCTTGTGTATAAAGAGAGAAACAGAGAAACACCCACCAACAACATGGGCACTTGCTAACAAGAAGCAACAGGGTGGTTATTTAGGGAAAAGAATCATTAGGAAAAAAAGGAATTTGATGTGCCAGTTAACTTTGGATCACCCAGCCTTAATTCTTAAGGAATCTTGACCAGATAGTCACTGCTTCAAACTGGGTCTCATACCTTTAGCTCAATGAATAGATTTGGGCTCCAACTAATAAAGATGGCATCATGCAGGAATTCTTAATCTCTGGACTATGGATATGCTGGGTGAGATCATTCTCTGTTGTCAGGGACTATCCTGTACGATATAGTTTGTTTAGCATCATCTCTCTCCTCTACCCACTAGATGGCAAGTAGCACAACCCCCAAGTTGTAACGACTAGAAACGTCCCCAGACATTGCCAGATGGCCCCTGGGGAACAAAATACATGCCCTCACCGTTGACTACCACATGCCTTAAAGACACCAGAGAAAGAAGTCTGTGTGCAGACAGCACTGGCTGAAGGTAGGAAGAAATCAAATGTGACATATAACCTCACAATGGCTAGCAAAATGTATGAACAGGTAGGTGGATAAATAATGATAAAACATTGTTTCTTACTTGGCCACAGGATAAATGAATAGATTTAGCATTGTAGTTGGATAAGCAAGGAAAATATAGTTAATTTCTCTTTGACTATTTAAATAGTAGTTTACTTTGGTGTCAATATGGTTGGGTCATTCTGATAGGCATGTTTTTACTCAGGGCCCCTTCTTCCATTGGGCAACAGCATAATTCCCATAGTATGTGATTCCTGCTCAGTGACTGGCCACAGGCATGCACATGTGACCCAAGCGGGGCCAATCAGAATCGTTTAAAGGAACTCCTGCGGTTGCTGGCAGAGTGATGAGCACTGGAAGCCATCTTTGTTGGCAGCTGTAGGGAGCTTGGTGAGGAAGAGGCAGGCAGGGCTTGAGGACCAGAGAATTCCTGTTTCTCTTCAGGCCTTAAAGCCAGTCCATACCTTAGACTTCCCTGTTAGAGGAACAGAATACCCTCCCCACCCTGCCAGGGGCTTTTAACAAAAGCTAAGCTCAGGTAGGCTTCTGTCACTAGCAACCATGATAATCTTAGCTGAGAGTCACTAAACTATATCACAGTTAGTAGTGTCCACTTGGATTCTTTGAATCAGATGACTAATACATTGGGAAAAAAACAGTTCCTCGACTGCAGTTGTTTCACCACATCCAAAATTCCCCATCAATGACTTAGCAGCATGATGTTCCCAAAGCCCTTACTCTTCATTCAACCAGGCATCATCTGTTGTGTGTGTATATATACAAACATATAACAAATAACCCGAATTTTAAAAATAATGTTCCACACTGAGCAATGGAAAGCTGAAGAAATTCTCCTACAGAGAGGCAGTGCAGTGAATACGTAAAAACGTTTGATTTGATGTCAAGCTCCTTAAACTTCTAAATTCAAAGAATAATTATTGAGCCAAAATTTCAATGTGAAAGTTTTAATGTGAAATGTTCTGCTATTACTGATCTAAACAGAAATAACTGAAATATTCAGATTATAAATATTATCAATACTGCTAAGATATAAATGACTGCTTTTATTGCTCCTACATAAAGGATTGCTTTAGGGGATTGTGATAATGATGAAGATCAATTTGTACATTTGGCCATTAATCACCATTTCCTAATTGGGTTTAATTTGACCACTGCTCGTTAGAGTTATAAACCAACACACTCATTTAATTGCGATTCTAATTCAATTGCTGAACTTTTATGGTACAATGAACAAATTAATAACTAAAGATAATTTTGCTCTTAAAAATATCACATAAGACTTATGTTTTAATGAACTGTATAGAAAGAATGTGTTTTATGATGATTTCTTCAAAAAAATTCAAGAATTTTCCATTCTCTTAATAATCAAAAAGCAAACTTCAGACTTCATGAGGCTTTGTAAACATCCTCTAAGAAAAGGTCCCCACAACCCTGCTCCCTGCTGGCAGACCACGGTTTGTGAATGACCACTTCCCAAAGGATTGAATAAAGATAGTATTATAGCCTGTGTAATTACTATGGCGTATGATACAAATGAATTTCCTTTTTTAAAAAATATAAAGGAACTAGGCTTCTTATACATGCTAATTTGAAAAGCAATATATGACCTATAAGAACTTTTATGTTGAACTTCGTTTCCTTCCTTTCTTGGACTTAATTATCAGCCACTCAATGCAGCATGAATTTTGACTAGTATTCCCAAATTGGAGACTACTTCTAGGTCACTCTGATAAAAACAAATGAATAGTTGAAAAGGGAAAAAGCGGAAAAGGCAGGTGGCTGTGAGTCTGGCATATCAGAATCGACATGCATGCCGGACTCTGGGGGACATGGGTTCAAATCCCGGCTCCTGTAACTAGCTGCCCATGGGGGAGTCACACTGATTTTTGAATCTTCTATAAAATGGGGTAACAACTCCTAACTCTGTATGGTTGTGGTAAGAGTGAAAAAGAATGTACATAAATGTTTAGCAAAGTTCCTGGCAGATGAGCTCAAGAAAAAGTTTCTTCCCCTTCCCTTCCTCTCTTTATGAAATTCTGTACTGATCATTTTACAGCTATAGCTTGCAAGTGTTTAAAATATTTATGAATATTTTGCTTGTAAATGACCTAGCACAGATTTTTATCTGGTGATCAACTGTGTCAACCATGAAATATGTATTTTCAATGGCTTCCTAAACATGCATTCTTTTCTTATCCTCATCTGAAATCTGCATCATTTCTGGGCTACTCTTATGCTACTACTGAGAAGAATTTTATTTTATGAAAGTTAGGGATTGGCCTATTTTTGTGTCTCACATTGAAAGCTTAAACATGTACCAGCTTACCTTATTTTCACAACCACTCTATGAGACAGGTAACACTTTTACCACTTTATGTGATTTACAACAACAACAATAAAAAAGACCTGAGGGGCTTGGGCAGGCTCAGTAACTTGCCCAAGTGTGTAGCCAGAACATGGCAGATCCAGAATTTGTACCTAGGCCTCTATGGGTTCCAAGGAAATAATATTGTAGCCTGAGTCTGACTACAGAATCTCTGAAGTATGCTCAAGAGAAAATATTGTACCATCCACCTTGGTCCACAACTTGGTGTGTTCACACATAATGATTCACCCCATTTCCCAATTCAATGGCAAATTTCTATTTCCCGACTGCCCCACAACATGCTACCCAAAATGCAAGACGGAAGGAAACATCCTAAAAAAGGCAAGGTTTATGGAGTTTACATTCTGGTATCACTATCCTACCCATCTGCTATCCCACCCTGTGCCCCATCATATCCCGCTGACCACCACATTCACTAGCTTTTGCTGTGAAATTAATAAGAACTGACTGAATACTTGCTGTATGCAAGACAGTGCAATGGTGCTAGGTACTGAGATATGAAGCAGTTATTTACACTCTACAAGTACCTGATGGATAGGAGAAACCTTTCCCCACCAAATGCTACCTCCTCCTACCTGAAGCAGAAGCTGCTGACCACGTAAGGTGAAAGAGTTCAACTGGGGGCATTTGAGGCTTCACGAAGGTGACATAAGTCCAGCATGGGACACAGAGTGAAATTATATACAGACTTAGGAAAACTGAAAAGTTTCAGAAAGTTCCAGGTCCATAACAGCAGGTACATTCATTATACTTAAATGCAGTGGCTCCTATTTCCACCCAAATCTTTACCTTAGTAGCAGCATAATGGGCCTGAAAAAGCAAGCGTGTGTTGTGTGTGTGCGCGCATATGTGATAGTGGGGGGCGGTGGGGTGGACGGAAGAGAAGGGGTGGATGCATGTCTCTAAGTAAAACAAGAAGTAGCTTCCTCTGAGGCTTGGCATTTGGCTACAAACAAACCTAAGTGCTACAATGTTCAACCGCATCATGGGAGTATTTGAAACTACAGCAGGAATTAAATTACTGAAAGAAATTAATGCAAAGCTGTTGCTACAGTCTTTTGTGCAGTTTAATTTATAGTTTGCATAAATAATTACAATATATTCATTTGTTTTCTCTCTCTCTTTTTTTTTACCTTGTCCTTCTGGAGTTTCACCAAAGGGATTCACTTCCACCTGAGTAGCATCAACTTTCGAGAAGAGATTATACAGCTTCTTAATTTGATCTGCAGCCTAAATGTGATCAAGTGAAATGGAATTACACCAAAGCAGTACAAGAAAATGTATTTTGCTGGATTAATGAAATTTTAAAAATAGCAAGTTATGTCTTTATTTTCAGTTAGGTTTTTCTGAAAGGAAAAACAGAAAAACATAATTATTTTAATTTCCACTGCTATTCATTAGAGGGAATTACTCAACTCTCCTCCAGACACCAGAAAAGAACATTATCAAGAAAACAAAATATTTTCAGTACAGCCTAAAATGCTGTTAATCTTTCTGTAAATTATCATGTCCCTATTAGCAGAGTTATGCTGCAATATAAGCTGCAATCATTAATACAAGCAAGCTCCATTTAAGTAAAAGGTAAACACGATTTTGAGAGATTATAATGACTAGGTTTTCCTTATTATGCTGGAATAAAACGGTTATTATATTCATCAATCCAACCCATAATCTGTGAAACAATTACCAAGCGTCTAATGGAAACTGTTACACGACAGGAAGATGAAAGTTTTTAACAGTATAGCTACTGAACAGCACAATCCAAACTGAAAATGGTTTGTCCCAAAGGCATTAACCAAAATGGGCAACATCTCCAAGGTTCCCCTCATGTTTTATGCCTCTGACTTCATTTTTCTCACTCTGCTTCAAATTCACTCATTCATCCAATCTTTGCAACCAACACTTATTCACTGCCTGTGACACAGCAGGCTTGTACCTTGTGAGCTGGGGCTTGAGATGAGAACATGAATGTGGCATGACCCCCGCCCTGGAAAGCTCACAGTGACAATGAACAGAGCATGTGATGGACACAGCAGGACGGTACGATCAGGGCTGAATACTGGGCCTCGGTCTCATTCCTGCCTCCATTTCAATTTCCCAGCCATGGTTTTCCCATTGCCACATTTCACTCAGGGTGCCAGCCCTGCACTGTCTGCCATCAGATCCACTTTTAGCCATTCCTTATGTCTACTCTGTTTCTCAGGAGAGCTGACTCTTACACGCTGAGATTTCGAGGTTCCTGCGTCAGCTAGCTTTCAGCAGGGCTCAGCCAATGAGGAGCAATGGTGGGAGACAGAGGTGGGAGGAAGAGAAAAGCCAGGATACTTCTACTCCTCTCTTTCTGCCTCGGGCTGTGCCGCCTCCTCAGCCTCTAGCTCCTGCTAGGGAAGCTCACCAGGTTCTAGCTTTGGTATCCAAGGTCCAGTAACACCACTGCCTCACTTTGTTCCTCCGATGGATATGCTCTAGGTTGCCTTTCTGTCCACTCAAAATTCTCAGCTCTTACAGCACCTCCATAACAAATTCCATAAAGTAAATCCCCACTGGGGTAATACTGAAAGTGGTTCCAGATTTGACTGAAGAACTCCTAAAGACTTAATTCATTCTATCTTAATGTGTTTCATGTATCCTTATAAACTTCCTTATGCCTAATTTGAAGCCCAGTGTATATATTAATAAACATACATAATGAGTATGACTAAATATTTTCATTATTAAATATTTTTATACGTAGATAATACATGTTACATGGTACAAAATTCTCAAAGTATGCAAGGGTTTCCCCTGATCCTGCTCCTTGGCCACACAGCTTCTCAGCAACAGCTGCCTGATCAGTTTGTGCTCCATATAAGAGATATTCTCTGCATAAGCACGTATGCATATTCTTCATCTTTTTAAAAAAAAAAAAAAAACTGGGTTCTATACCTTGCTTCTTTTTTTTTTTTTTTTTTTTTTTTTTGAGAAAGTGTCTTGCTCTGTCTCTAGGGCTAGAGTGCAGTGGTGTCATAATAGCTCACTGCAACCTCAAACTCCTGGGCTGAAGCGATCACTCAACCTCCCAAGTCGCTGGGACCCACCTGGCTAATTTTTCTACTTTTTTGTTGAGTCGGAGTCTCTGTCTTGCTCAGTCTGGTCTCAAACTCCTGACCTCAAGTGATCCTCCTGCCTCAGCCTCCCAGAGTACTAGGATTACAGGTGTGAGCCACCTCACCGACCAACCCCTATACCTTGTTTCTTGACAGATTTTAGAACCTTTTCATCAGCAACACAAATAGAGCAGTCTTATTTTTTTATCTGATTACATAATATCTTATTGTATGGATGCACCAGAAATCATTTAACCTTTTACTTAAATAATGGCTATTTGGATTACTGCTAACATTTCATATTACCATGCTGCGTTACCTATCACCAATCATGCATGTGATTAAATATTTGTAGGATAAATTCCCTAGAGGGGAACTAAAAGGGGTATAGGCATTTTAAATATCAAAAGATTCTATTAAATTGCTCTGGGTAGAAGCTATCCCTAATTTCCACTCCTGCAATACAGGATCAGAGAGATTATTTTTCCACTCTCAACCATCAGCTATCTTGATCTGTGCATGTGTCTTAGGTAAAACAGAGTTTCTCACGTATAGTTTTAATTTGAATCTCCTTTATTTTTTTTTTTTTTTTTTTTGGAGACAGAGTCTCGCTTTGTTGCCCAGGCTAGAGTGAGTGCCGTGGCGTCAGCCTAGCTCACAGCAACCTCAAACTCCTGGACTTAAGTGATCCTACTGCCTCAGCCTCCCAAGTAGCTGGGACTACAGGCATGCGCCACCATGCCCGGCTAATTTTTTGTATATATATATATTTTAGTTGTCCATATAATTTCTTTCTATTTTTAGTAGAGACAGGGTCTCACTCTTGCTCAGGCTGGTCTTGAACTCCTGACCTTGAGCGATCCACCCGCCTCGGCCTCCCAGAGTGCTAGGATTACAGGCGTGAGCCACCACGCCCGGCCTGAATCTCCTTTATTATGAATGAGTTTCAGCATTATTCTGTAAGCTTAAGATATATCTATTTCATTTTCTGTGAATGTTGCCCATTTTCCTGTTGAGATTTTGATCTTTTTCTTATTTATAGAATTATGTGTTTTTACATGAAAAAAAATTAACCCTTCACCTCATGTAAATTGCAAATATTTTTCCCCTTTCACATTTATCTTTTGACCATTTTTTTTTTTTTTACACTTTTGCCACATGGAAATTTCATAACAATAATGTCACTGTTTTCTTTTATGGCTTCTGGCTTTGTGTCAAACTTTTAAAGGCCAGTCTCATTCTGAGAATATTTTGTAAAATTTTCCCATTATTGTTCCTAGCATGATTTCCTTTATTTAATGTTTAGGTTTTTTTTTAATCCAAACGAAAGCTGAGTTAAAGCGCAAGGCCAACAAATACCTCATTGCTGAATAGTTTGTATTTTGGGGGGTTTTCTAGAGCATCAATCTGAACTTGCAAAGGAGCTTCGTGAGGGAGGCAGCCTGTTATTCTGGGCACCGTGACAGCCCCTGCACAGAGTCAACACTTAGTAAATATTGGTTGAATTAATGATTAATTTAATAATAAGGGTCAAATATGTAGTAGAAATAACTTCTGGGTACATATATATGTAAGATCTTATCCTAGCCACTTCAAAACATCCTTTTTAAAAAATTGTGGTAAAGTATATATAACATAAAATTACCCACATCTCAACCATTTTTAATTGTACATACAGTTCAGCAGTGTCAAGTATACTCATGTTGTTATGTGACCAATCTCCAAATTTCTTCATCTTCCCCCAAACTGAAACGCTATATTCATTCAACAACTTCCATTCTCCCTTCCCCCCTGCCCCTGGCAACCACCATTCTACTTTCTGTCTCTATGAATTTAACCGTTCTAAGTATCTCATTCATATATATAATACATATTACGTATGCCAGGTAACTGTGGAATCATATGGTATTTTCCTTTTTGTGACTGGCTTATTTTGCATAGCACAAAGTCCTCAGGGCTCATCCATACTTCAACATGTGTCAAAAATCTTCCTTTTCAAGGCTAAACAAGCTTCCATTGTAGTATATACCACATTGTGTTTAGCCATTCATCCATAGATATACACATGGGTTGCTTCAGAACTTCTTAAGCCTGTATCAAATTAGCTTAGTATCAAGTCTGAATTTTCTGTACACCAATGCCATTATAATTAGTAATCATACATTATCACAGCATTTTGGGAATGCTTGCTATTTTAATTTTTACTGCTGGGCAAAGGCAGAGTATAAACATTTTTTGAGTGGGCCTGAAGCATGATTAGATCTTACAGACATCCCCAAACAGGGCTGGTTCTCCCTTACAGATTTTATAAGGGCAAATGCTTGCAAGATGTCTCATTCCAGAGGCTGCACACTAAATGGCTATATGGAGTAGGCAAATGAGATATGTCAGTCTGACCAGGTGTAATCACACGGAATGGTAGGGACTGGGGAAGTTGAGATTAGCTGCCCTGCTTTGTAAATGGGTTCAAATGTTAAAAATAAACACAAGTCAAAGAGAACACACTCCTGGTCAACTTGCCATCAGTCATTGCTACTTGCCATCTACTTTGTCAGTTTGTAACACTCTGTCCAAAAAATTTTCCTTTCATTTTACCACCAACTAATGTTATTTTAAGGTTAAGCAATTTAAAAAAATTAAAATTCCTAAAATCAGACATATACACAAGAAAAACTGACAAGTTTATAAGTGCCTTTAAAAATGTTCCAATAGGCTAAAAATTTTAAAATGCTTTTCTTGCATTCCAGAAAATATCACCAATATTCACACATGGTTCTCAAATCTAGCCAAAGTATAAGCCACTTCCAGAGGTGTTAGTGGTCTTGCGCTAACTTGGCCCATCAGATGTTTTCATCAGCCTAAGTCCTGGAAGCACATGTTGACAATTCATGGCACCTATGTTTTCAGAAATTAATAGTATAGATGATAATTAAGACATACTTGAGAAACTTGTATTTTAATCATGCAGTAATCCTCCCTTATCCTCAGTTTTGCTTTCTGTGGCTTCAGTTACCCATGGTCAACCCATGGCCCAAAAATATTAAATGGAAAGGACAAAATTATGGAATACGATCCTTGGATGGAACACAGCATTAAAGTTAGCCATATACATCCAGGCACAGAGGCTCACACCTGTTACATCCCAGCACTTTGGGAGGCCAGGACAGGAGGATTGCTTGAGGCCAGGGGTTTGAGACCAGTCTGGGCAACATAGCAAGACTCTGTCTCTACAAAATATAAAACAAAAAAAATTAGCTAGACATAATGGCATGTGACTGTAGTCCCAGCTAGTCAGGAGGCTGAGGCAAGAGGATCCCTTGAGCCCAGGAGTTCAAAGTTACGGTGAGCTATGATAGTGCCACTGTACTCTAGCCTGGGTGACAGAGCAAGACCCTGTCTCTACAAATAAAATAAAATAAAATAAAATAACTTGTATGATCACTGAAGGATTACAACCTCTGCAGCAACACTTTGAAAGTTATAAAGAAAGAGACAACAATGTTCTTCTGGAAGGTTTCTGCAAAAAGCCTTTAATTATTGAGAATCCTCAGCCATCAACATTATCTGCTCCTGATATCCAACCATTGACAGTGTCATGGCTTGATGATACAGGATCACCCAAGGTGGACGATCCTCCTCTGGAAGTATCATCAGAAGGTCAATAGTAGCCTAATGCTACGCCACAGTGCCCACGTCATTCACCTCATGTCATCTCACCATGTAGGTAATGCATCACTTCACATCATCACAAGAAGAAGGATGAGTACAGTACAATGAAAGATTTTGAAGACACCACATTCACTAAATTTTATTACAATATATTGTTATTGTTCTATTTTATTATTAGTTATTATTAATCTCTTACTGTGTCTAATTTATATTAATAAATTAAACTATCACAGGTATGTATATACAGAAAAAAAAAAAACAGGATACATAGGGTTCAGTACTATCTGAGGTTCTGGGCATCCACTGGGGGTCTTGGAACATATTCCCTGTGGATAAGGGGAATGACTGTATTAAGCTTTGTCCTGGTTTTAGCTTTTTCAACAAAGTTTTCACTAAAATAGGATTTTAGTCAGAAACACATACTTGGTAGTTTTTATGTAAGATAAAATATTACCTTTATTTTTATGTCTAATATTAATAAATCACATTTTAGAGACAATAGGCAGGAGTCACAGGGAAGACATTAATAATTTTACAAGATAAATCCTGAGTAAGGTGCCTCCAAATGCCTAAACCACATCCTAGGTGAAAATTAAGTAACTTTCACAGTCACACTGAACACCATTTCCTTATGAACTTCCAAGATGCCATTTCTTTATGAACAGATCAGTGACCGATGACTGTTTAAATGTTTTCCCTTCTCAGGAGCCTCCTCTGCTCTGTACACTGGCTCTCTGGAGCATTTCCTAGATCCCCACGGCTTAGGCAAGTGTCACAAAGCAGAGGTCCCCAAACCTACAACCCCAGCACACAGCTTTCTCTGGGCTCCTGTGCCATATATATCCCTTCTACTATACAAGTACACCTGGGTATCCCAACATGAACAAATTCTGACATGTCAACAACTGAGATCAACCTCGCTCTCTCTCCTTTCCATTCCCCGGGAGCCCCTCTTCCCACACTCTGCCGGCCGCACACTGACCTCTACCAATCTGTGCGCCCCGGAGAACAAAGGCTATTTTTCACTGTCTCTGTTCCCCAGGGCCCAGCACCGTGAGCAGCGCCCAATCAGTGCTCCCTCTAAGCCGCTGAGCAAATGAAGATTTAAAGCCTTTCACAGAGTTGGCAATGAAAAAAGAAAAAAAAAAAGAATTAAAAAATTTCTTTCCTTTCCTCAATAAATTAAGCTAAAAATATACTGACATTATAGTTACTTAATGACCCCCGAGTACTCACATGTTCATCTTCCCTTCATAAGTAACTCATTTAAAACCTACAGTGTTTCGGGCACTGGGAAAACACAATTAAGGCATTTAAGAGCTATAAATAACTCTTAATGTGCTCTTATCCTATGTAGCGGTGGGGGGAGTGTCTTACTATGTACATAATACTATTATTGCCTTCTCTAGAACTCTCTACTGTGTTCACCTCCTGAGCTTTCAACGCATGTGTTCAGCAGATTTTGTCCACGTTAGATTTATTCGTCTGCCACGTAAAGTACCTATTGGTGACTCCCTAGGAAACTCTTCACAGTGGACAGCCCAGATGTGTTGTTTCACTTATTCATGCACATGACAAATGTTTCCTGGGCAACTAATATAATATGTAGATCAAGCACTTTGTAGGCCGCTGGCAACACAGCAGTGAGCAAGAAGGACAAAGGCTCACCCACAGTGAATCTAGCAAAGGTGACTGCAAATAAAGAAGAGAAATGCAGATGTGTAGAGTGACAGGGAGGAGGTAAACAGGGTCACTGAGCACACTCTGGAGCTGACTGTAGGACACTGTGGCTAGAACACAGCAGTGTGTGGGAGAGGGGTTCTCAGGGACCCCTACACAAGAAGCCCCTTAATAAATGCCACAAGAACAGCTAACGCAGTCAGTAGCCTTATTCTCAGGAGCTAACCACTGCAGCACGTATCCAGGAATCTTCCAGTATCTTCCTTTCGACAGATCACTTCCCTGGCATCTCTCTGCCAGTCTCAGAAATGACAGTTAGTTCTTCTAACTGTCCACTGAATCGTGGCCCTTTCTATCTCATCCTGAGGTTTAGTCCCAGATGATCCAAGCCCCCTCTACCATCTTGAATCTTTTGCTTTCCAAGGGAGCCTTTACTCCCATTTCCAAATAAGCACTGTCCTTCCTTCATTTAAACACATATATTTTTTAAAGTCTTATTCAGCTTTACCCTTCTGTGACTTGCCTGCTGTTGCCATCAAATGTATAAAGACAGAGTCAATCAAAAGAAAAAGTAAAGTCAGTAAGAAAAGAGTGTAAAATCTACTGTTTAATGGGAATCCTGTCGCCCAGCTATGCCAAAGGATGTACTCTGTAAGCATCACGGAGCCCCAGGCCAAGGAACACACACACACACACACACACACACACAGGCAAGCACATGCATGCGTTCAATCTAGGGTTAGTAAGGTGGCCTGAGTAGTGAAGGAAGGAAAAAGGAGCCAGTAAGTTCTTCTGCTGTAGCTGTGGGACAAGGAAGCATAGCTAAGCAGACACAGAATCACGTGTCATGAGCTGGACCAAGGGCAGAGCAGTGCTCTAATGGTTAAACAGACCTGGTCCCTCAACAGCTCTGAGGACAATTTTTCTGTCTTTGAAGCCAAGGGATATCATTACTGAATTGGCATATTTTCAGCTGTTCTCAGTGAAATATCACCTTCTATGCCATCAATATTCATCTCAAATGCCCATTAGCCATGAAAGAATAGCAATTAGTTAAGTAATGCGTATTATTAATAACAATGAGAAGTGACCTTTAGGGAGCACAGTAATAAGCACTTTCACACATCACTGCACTCGATCCCTACAATAGAGCCTCCCAGGAGTAGAAGTCATCCCCATTTTACAGACATAACACTGAGGTTCAGATGGGCTGAATTACACACATACCAGGTGGCAGTAGAAGCAATGCTACAGAATAAATAGAGAGATTACCATACATTGTACCGTGTACCTGCATGCAACACTTATGCACACACAAGCCAAAATATATATAAAGACACACGTCATAAACATTCTCTTTTAGAACAGAGAAATATTTTTCTTCATCATAAACAACTGGAGGAAAAAATTACAAAACAAAAAAATAATCCTGTTTCTTGATCATCATAAACATTAGAGGCAATTAAGCAAGTTCCCAAAACAATTCAGACACATTGTCCTCCCATCGCTCATGTACCTGGTTTTTCAAAGGCCCAAGGAAGCCTAGATTCTCTGCCATCCGCTGAGCTTGGCTGTCCTTTATTCCTTCAAAAATGTCAATTTGCTCCTAGTAAAAATGAATCAAATGAACACAATTCAGACAGTCAAGTGAGAAGATTCACAACCTCAAAAGAAAATGCTTAGTATTTATTTGCAAATGAGTAACTAAAGTGTGGCACCTTTCCAGAGATCTCTGAGCGGGGCTACTGCAGATGCCTATAGGGTATGTTTTAATTAGTAGACCATCTACGAAACAGCCCTTCCAAAAACTATATAATTCTTCAAGGTGGCATGCTGACAAGACAATCTGATGCCAGTTTTCACTTTTAATTACTATACAGATGGCACTGACGAAAATTTAGTCAGTTAATGTTTATGACATCTTTTGGAAGGCCTCCAAAGTAAGGTTTTCCTGCCTAGTATTGTTGTTAAGTTTAGAGCTTGTCATACACAGGTTAAATATTACCTTATGATTTAAACATTCTATTGATGATGATAATTCTTAATGATACCATAGCTCTACAAAATGCCATTCTCTCAAAGACACTGAGCACTGTTCATATACATTATTTCATGCGTTCTTTTAACAAATGGAATAGCTTATTTTAAATAATGTTAATTTTGAAAATGGCTAGGTATTAGTGGTAAGTCTGTGTGTACAGCCTCAGTTTAACTTCCAAGCCAGTTAACTTAAGGTAACATTGGTGAAAATATTTTAAAACCAACAGAGCAGATCCTCAAAAAACATTGTTTCATTCAATGTCATTTTGTTAAAAGATTGATGATTAAAAAAAAAAAAAAACCTGATTCCTGGCTGGGGCTCACGAAGTTCGCACATTCTCTCTAAATCTGCGTGGGTTTTCTCCGGGCATTTTGGTTTCCTCCCACATCCCAAAGCCTTTCCTGTTAGGTAAATTGGTGCATCTATGTGGTCCCACTGTGAGTGAGTGTGGGGGTGAGTGTGAGTGTCCCTGATATGGGATGATACCCTGCTCAGGGCTGCTTCACACCTTGTGCCCTGCGATGCTGAGATAGCCTCCTGCTACCTGAGACCCTGAGCTGGAATAACTGCATAAATTGTTAATCTTACTTGTTTTTACAAATCTTCCTGAAATTTATGTATTGCTTGCGTTTATTTCAACGTGTAATATTAGAACTGTTTTGGTCTTTATTTAGAAGTTAGGCAATGTTTTTGTGACCAGAAATAGTCCACAGGAACTTGACTGTTGTTTATATCAATTAGCCTGTAGTAAAACTGGTTTTGTTATACGTGGTTTCTATTCGAATCACAGTTTCCAAGAACCTGTCAAAAGATGTTAAGTGAATGCTTACTATACGTTATCTAGACACAGAGATTTAAGAAATAAAATCTCCCTTTCAAACGGAAACAAGGTCATTTTTTAAAAGAAATAATAAGTGTTCCTGTTAGAAATTTTTCATGTGATTTTGATACTAAGAACCCAGTCTAAAAACTGGAATTATAGTTCTCAAGACCTTATATCTTTGGCTGATAGCTGAGATAGGGTAAGAAGCACTTTATACATATCACCTCATTTAATACTCACAATTCCATGGGGTACAAATCACCCTATTTTCATCTTACTGATTTAAAAAATGAGGCTTAAAGATTTTGACAAACTTGCTAACTAATTATATTTGACCTCAGATCTCTCTGACTCAAAACTAATCTTAATATCAATAAAGGGACATCAATAAAAAGATTCCAAGGACTGAAACAAACTGACAGAATCTAGACCTAAGGAAGATACTATTTTACATCAACAGTGTCGAGAGACCTCAAAGCAGTCTCTAGTTCACATCCAGTCTCCTATCGGAGAGAATTTCTCCTAGGGGAGAATTTCTGCTTCATACATAATGTTAAGCGGGGCAGAGTTAAGCAAGAGAAAATGGAAATGTCACCGTCCGCTTACATTGGTTGATTCTTGGGGCAGGCTGGATGGAAAGAAACAATGGGGGAACAAAAGGCTGAAGGAGGAAAGAAGGGAGGGAGGGAGGGAAAAGGCAAAGAAAAAAGCCCTAGAATACTGAATACCTTGATTGCATCCATCTTTCAACTGGATACTCAGTAAGAAAAAGGACTCGATACCGTCACACCTTAAGTCACTGAAACAGATTGACTGCTCCCAGCCTTAGACCCCACATTAAATATTTAACTACTATAACAATCAGTTAAGTCAGGGTGGCCAGGAGTTTGAACACACCTTAAAAATAAGTTCTGGATTCGAAGCGGCCACCTCTTCAATGTCAACGCCCCCCTGGGGGCTGCCCACCAGTACGGGGCCATTGCAGGACCGGTCCATCAGAATCGCCAGGTAGGTTTCTCTGGAAATGTCCAAGGCTTCAGCAACCATCACCTACACATTAGTGGGAAAGTCAGATTAATTCAGCATTGAGCAGATTTCCATTTGGAAATCTATACAAACTTGCTATACAAATCAAAGGGCTTCATTTTCAGGCTCTTCAAACCTAGCGAGTTAGTTTCCAGAGATTTGAGAGTTCTGCTCTCACGGTGCACAATGCCCATTTTCACCTCCTTAATTGATCCTGTTAACTTGTTCAAGTGACAGGGTATTTGGTTTGCCTCAAGGAACCTTCCCACTTTCATCTTCTTTTTCTTCCCCCCCTTGGGAAACCCTGCTGCTTAAGAAAAACTCCAGGGAAGCAGCTGTTATTTTACTTTGAGATATTAACAGTACATATATATTACTACACTGACTTTTGTCAGATTTCACTGGTGGAAAATCAAACTTGATTGCCAAAGAAGGATTCCTTTACACTGTTTACAGTATGTCTGACACTTCATATATTTGTATACTTCTGTCTCTGAGATCACTGTATTTTTATTTCCTTTCATACTTTCTTTTAATTGACAAACACAGTATTTGCTTTTTCAAACATTATGCAAAGGATATAAATAAGAGCATGAAAGCAGCCCCCTGCTCCTCACCCACCGCCACATACTTAGCCCTTAGGCCTTAGCAGTAAGGGTGGTCATGAGCCCACCTCGAACCTGTGACAATTAGAGGAAGGCACCCTTTCCTCTGGCTCGATGTGGTCACTTGTCAGGACCATGACTGGGCAAGAGGCAAGTGAGAGGGAAGGATTTCATCCCCTTCCACGAGTGAGTGGGGACTCACAGCCTCAGCCTGGTGTCCTTTCACCCTGTACAACTTTAACTGCAAGAAGCAGCCCCATCAGGAAAAACCACTGACTTTCTAGTCTCTTCTCTATGTATCTGCATGCATTACAGTCATGGAATCATCCTACACGTGGAAGCATATTATACAGACTCGAATGCCTTTCTTCTTTCCTTAACCTCAACGCTAAAGCTTGGACATCTTTTTACTGCCCTCTCTTGTCACTGTGACTACACAGTACTTATATGTAAATATTTATTTAACCATGTTCCTACTGACAGACATTTAAGTGGACTTCAATTTTTCTAAAATGCTACTTTAGTGGTTGCATATATATGTCCTTGCTTATTTGTTTTGGTATCCCTATAAAGAACCTAGAAGTAAAAAGTCTAGGTTTTAGACTCTGAATACGTAAAAATTTGATAAGTATTGTCAAATTGCCCTTTAGAGAGAGGTTTTACCAACTTACACACCTAACAAGAATGGTGAAAGATGTCTTAGATTATCTTTACAAGAAAATAAGAATACTCCCATAAATAATCAGTAATAGATGTGAAAATAATAAAAGCATTTAGATTGCTTTTCCTAAAAGTAGTTTGGTTATGGGCTACATAAAAAAAAGTTAGGAATTAAATAGCATTAGATTTTAGCTACTCAGATGCCACAAAAACACTTAAGTTTTAGGTCACATGAAATAAGATAAATATATTACGTTCTAAAAAGCTATAATGTAATGAATACAGAATTCCTTCTTTTCAAATCTTTATTGAATTTATCGCCAGTTAAAAATAATATATCTTGCCAGCACTTTGAGAAGCCAAGGCGGGAGGATTGCTTGAGGCCAGAAGTTCGAGACCAGCCTGGGGAACATAGAGAGATCCTGTCTCTACAAAAATTACAAAACTTAGCTAGGCGTGGTGGTGAGCACCTGTAGTCCCAGCTATTCAAGAGGCTGAGGCAGGAGGATCACTTAAGCCCAGCAGTTTAAGGTTGCAGTGAGCTATGATGACACCACTGTATTCTAGCCAAAGCAACAGAGCAAGATCCTATCTCAAAAAAAAAAAAAAAAAAAAAGAAAGAACAAACAAGAAAAAAATCTTGTAAGGGTATTCATATTGATTCTTTTATCATAAATGGAAGCTCATGAGTATATAAAAACTATTTCTTAGGACACAGTGTTGGAATTAATCATAGAACCATTCTGATTTCAAGTTGGTTGTTCTTTCCAGCAATGTAGGTCAGTGAAGGTCAAACCATTAGCCAGTACCTAATTCCCCTCTCAGCCTTCAGGATGCCTGCAACACAGTCAACTCTCAGAATATCTGAGTGAGCAGTGGGAGAATATTTGAGGCAAAAATACTTAGCCCTATTCTTTCCTTGTCAAATACAATAACAACTTGTAGTTTATAGAAATAATATGAAGTTCGCCTTTATAAGCATCAACATTAATACAAACATTTTAAGAAATTAAGAAAATCGTTTCTTCTAAAAGTTGTGCTAGGAGAGAGAGCTGCTTTAAGAAATTTGGTGGGCAGAAAATACAAAATGAGGAATGTGTTTTGTTTGTGCTTTCAGGTCTACAAGCATAACTACCCTTCACTTTCTAATACAGAGTTGGTCTAGTGAATGATAATAACTCCCAGTTGTTATTCTTAGAAGCAACACAACATTATAACTTTTTAGGATAAGTGTTATTCAAGAGTCCTATTCTTAATCTTCCAAAATGTTGACAGATGTGTTCTGCATTCCATCAAATTTATATTTGTCAAGCCCAGCTGCTGTCTCAAATAGCTCTTGCTTGGAAGGAATAATGTACCACTCTTTAAGAGAATGTCTCCAGGAAAATGATGCTTATCAAGAGATATTTTGAGAAATTTTATACAACAAATGCCAGTTTTTTTTGACATCGTCATGCCATCCATATGACCCAAAATGTCAGAGTATTTGAGGAATTGTAATAGAGAGATCTAAATGGATTCCACAAACATTCATCCCATGAGAAGCTCCATTAGATACATTTCAAAAGAGCTACATCTGTGAGTTACACAAAGAATATTATTGACACATCCTTTTTGTGGAGTCCTATAGTATAGAAGCTTTTTAACTTTCTTTACCCTAATTGACCACTAAATCTGTTTTCTTTAAGAAAATACCACTAACTCAAATCATGGTCTGTAGATGAGTACTAGTGCATAAACTATTTGCAACAGGACCATGAAGAAATAAGATTAAAAGCATACTCTCAATTTTTTAATTCATTTCTTTGCACAAGTCCTCATATTATTGAAACTTTGAATTTCAATAATCATATGGCATATTTTTCCCTATTCCTCCTGGGGGAAGTGATTAGATCATGAGGGTGACTCCATGAATGGAATTAGTGTCCTTATAAAGGGAAACCCAGAGAGCTCCCTCATTCTTTCCACCATGTGGGAACACAGCAAAAACTTGGCCCTCTATGAACCACAAAGTGGGTGCTCACCAGACGTGGAATCTGCTGGTATTTTGATCTTAGACTTTTTAGCTTCCAGAAGTGTGAGAAATAAATTTCAGTTTTTATAAGCTACCCAAACTATGGTATTCTGTTATAGCAGCCTGAATGGACTAAGATACAGGTATCAATGTTTACTACGTTAGGTACCCAGGCATGTATCGATTTATTTGTTCTATCTTGCAGGTTATTATTATTATTCCCATTTGGAAGTGAGGCATAAGCTATTAAATGTTGGAATACCATTAAACAGAAAAAAAATTAACCTGAAAACTTCACTGATATACCCCAGAACACAGCACCATGCTTGGCACATAAAGGAAGCCCAATACATACTTCTTAAACACATAAATCTATGCAGGTTCTCACACTTCTGAGCCTTGTCTATCATTAAAAGTTTATTCTCGCTCTACCAAGCTGCATGGTAAACACTAAATGATAACTTTAATCCCTGGCTCCAGCTTAGTTCCCGATCTTCTGCAACCCTTGATGAATCAATGAAGATTCACTGGACACCAAATATTCTGAAAAACAGAAAACCTGGATCAAGCTGTTATTTTTTGCTGAGACCCTTTGAAACACTCTCTGTTTGCCCATCTTGAAAAGGAAAGACATGGCCATCATGACACCTGAAGCCTTTCCCACGTATCAGAGTATTCAGAATATTGACCGCCACATTGTCTTAAAACACTCAAGACTAATGTTTATTAATGGGGGATCGGTTAAATACTAATCATGATACATTGATTCGCTGGAACATTATCCCATCATCAAAAAAGAAGAGAGATAAAACCATATGTACTGACATGGAAAGGTGTCCAATATTTCATAAGTTAAAAAAATGCATTGTCTTTAAAGAACCATGAATATAATATGTCCACATAAAACAATGAATTCCTACAAGAAAAAATACTAATCGTGTCCTATGTGGACAAATTTGGAGTAAATTACACAGGCAAAGGCTCATAGCCAGATTTAAAAGGGAAATAAAAGTAGTGTTCTATGGCAAACAGGAACAAATTAACAAAATGAAACACTTCTGAGTTTTAAGCAGTTCTTGCATCTACCTGAGAGGCAGCAGGAAAGGGAAATAACCTGTTTGCTCCCTTAACATTTAGAAAGCCATTGTGTTCTTAGCCTGATGGAGCCAATGACCCGTCAGTATTTCAATCTCCCTCCAGCTCAGTGTCCTTTTCTGGGCTAGGACAGACCCTCTAATGGTACACTAAGAACTAGCTGGTGGTTTTTTAGGTCATGGCAAGAATTTTTCACAAAACTCTCTCTGAAAAGTACAAAGAATATATTGCCTTAATGTCCCCCAGCACAGTCCACTGGTAGAAACCATCAATCTGTGATTCCATGCCCATGGGGCAAATAGTTGCCTCTCAAAAATACGGGGCCCTAATTCACTGTTAGGACAGGGCCTTCTAACCATGGGTACTTCCCAGGGCTGGGACTGTGATCTGTGTAGTCACACAGGGACACATGCCCAGATGGGTCCCGCACTTGATTTAATGTTCTGCTATAGCTGTCTTGAAATTTGAACAAGGGTCCCTTCCTCTTTATTTTGCACAGGGTCCTGCAAATCAGGTAGCTGGTTTTGGTGCCTCGATACATGAGGGGGCTATAGCGAAAGGAGAACAGACTGGCAGAGGGGAGAGTTAGTTTCTGGCCTCAACTCTCCCACTCACAATTCCATGACTGAGGTGGGCCACTTTCCTCTGGGCTGTATTTTCTCTGTGTGTGTGTGTGTTTGTGTGTGTGTGCACATGAGCATATGTGCCATGCACACTTGAGTGCCCCAGCTGACCTCACTAATGCAAGACACCTCCCAGCAATAAGAGTGGCTCAAAATGATAGTAAGCTCAAAATAAGGAAAAGGGGGGCACTCACAAAAACAACCACAACAGCTAATTCTGATAGGCCTGGGGGTAGGGGGGAGATGTGTGGGATCAGGGAATGTCCCTCCTGCATATAAGGCTGTCATTGCAAGCCCTTTCAGCTTTAAACAGAATGTACCTATGTTCTAAAAGGGAAAGCCATTGCTTTGGTCACTCACGCCCACCCACTTTTACTAAATACTAATGATAATAAATAATATTCCTATTATAGAACCCTTATTTCTCCTCAAAGACATACAACTTACTAAACAGATTATATGAGGCTTAAAAAAAAAAAAACAAAAAAAAAACCATGGCACACTGCCAAAGATCGGTGTGCTTCATTAGAGTCTGTCAAAATTGAAGGATGGTTTTCTTTTCTTTCTTTCTTTTTTTTTTTAACACATACATAGAAAATGACCAAAAGCATCTATATTACCTTGTTAACTTTCACACCTTCTTTTGGAGTTTGTTTGGTTGCTAGATTATATCCAATCATCTGCTTAGCCAGCTGTCCCACAACATTAGGACTAAGAGGGAGAGGGAAAAAAAAAAAAGAGAAAAAAAAGAAAAGAAAATCAATGCCTGTTGAAAATCATCTTAAAGCAGAGTCCATATATCCTCGTGTCCACACTACACAGGGTCCATCCACCTTCACCCTCCAGGAAACCAGGGGTCTTTCTGCTCACATGTGCCTAGCACCGTGCTAGGGGCTCACCAAGAGCAAAAGAAAATGAGTGAACGAATGAATGAAATCAAGGGTGCTTGCTGACCCCCTGCTACCCTGTCCCCCCAATTAAGTTACAGTCATAGTAAAGACATAAATCTGAAATGAATATGAGCTTTAGACAAGGGTTGAATAAAGACTTGAGAGTGGACAATTTGGGAAATATTGAACAAGGACAGGGATAAGGAAGAGGGTAAAGATCAAAGTACATAGTGAAAGGCTATTTGACAGGAACAGGAAGGAAAGTGCTCAATGCTGGGAGACCGGGCAGTGGGAGATGAAGTTGAAAAGACAGGCTGGGATAAAGGAAGCCTTGTACTATCAGACAGGAGGTACAATTGATGACGCCACCGGGAATGGGGAGCCCCTGCAGGTTCTTGAATAGGGGAGTGACATTACAGAAGTAGCATTTCACTTGCAAGTGGCATCATTTCCAGCATTTATGAGGAATCATTGATTGGCTACGAGAGAAGGACTGTCAAGTTTCCACCAGTTAGTGAAGAAAAATCCTTCTGTGGGAGCAGAAGGAAGACGGGGGCATCACCAGAGCCCTCTGCCTATAATTTCAGTTTCCTCTGGTTTCTATGACTTGCTCCTGGCCCCATCCAACCATCCTTCTCAACGTGCCTTTCAATCATGAGCAAGATCTTCCTAACTGCTCAGCCCAAAGACAAAGAAGTAAAACCTCCAGACTTACTCCTTTGTTAAATGAACACCTCCTTTCAAACCGCTATTGAAGACACCTTTTCCTCTTCCTCCAGCTAAGATCTGGGCTTTTAAAACAATTTCTTTTGCATCTGAAAAAGAAAAATCCAGAGTTGGTAGCTGATTTTAAATTCATTCTTTCTCTCCCTCCCTCCCTCCCTTCCTTCCTTTCTTCCTTTGCAACAAGGAAACCAATAATGACATATAACTTCCAAGTGACTGCTAAAAACTCTAACTTTGAAAATAAAGGCAATAAAGAACTTCAAAACACATCAATAAGCCTAAATACAAAGCTTGTTTCCCCAGCACATTCAAATGTTTCCTACCAGTTTAATCAGCTAATACTCAACCATCCAGAGGGAATGCAAGGCATGTGTTTTCTTGCTCTTTTCAGTGTGCCAGAAGACACTAAATAAATACTGGAGGGAGGTATTAATTTTACTGTGTAATGACACAAAGTACTAGTCTGTCAGTCAGAGAAGCTAACTGCATGTCAGCCACAGGAGATGTCAAAGTGAAGACTGGATTATGTGGGGAAAAGGTTTAAAAAGCAAGATACAAAAGTCTGATTTAATAACTGTGTTCTTAAAAAACCAACAGTTTTCTGAGCACTTGTTCTACATATTGATAGGGTTGGGCAAGGGAGGACGAAATGGATTAAAACTAAGAGCAAGCAATACTTTAAAATACTGGCAAGGTAACAAAATATTCTGGGGGAAGCGGGTTGTGGAATCTCTGTTTCTCAGCACACTCAAGGAAAATAGGAAAATCTTGACCTTTTAGACTAGAGTTATAAGGTCAAATATCTCTATGGGCCTTGCAGGAAGGTTGGGTGTGTAAAATAGCCCAGAGATAAACAGGGCCTTCAGCAAACAGGAGAGCTCCCTTCTCCAACCACACATACACACACACACACACACACAAACAGCAGCTTCCAAATCTAATATGTTTAACAAACTAAACAGCACACATCTGCAAGCCACAGCTGGCATCCTCTGTTTGTGAGTCATCTTTGTTTAAAATGAGAGACGGAATCAGACAGTCTTCTTCTGTAAGGCTATGATGGTTTTTCTGATTCAGCACACCAGGTTTAGAATCCACACACCCAGGGTTCAATCCAGCCTTCATCCCTCACCCAGCTGTGTGACATTAGGCAAATTACTTAATGTCTCCGAGACTCCATTTACTCGACTGTGAAACGATAAGGGTTCTTTTTAAAATTAAATGAGATAATACAGGTGAATGTTTTATCTCAGAGCCAGAAAACTCATATGATTAAAGATTATTGCCTCAAATAGTTAATTTATTACTTTGTATATAACCAAAATATATAGAACATATATTTTGCATATATACAATCAAAAGGATCATTTCAGAGATGGTAAAAAAAAAAAAGCTGATTGGTATCTGACACCACTCATGTAAGGCAAGAGCTCCTAAGTGTTGGCTATTTTATTAAATAGTTATTACTGTCATCGTTGTTACTCATAGGTAAATTGGTGAAGGTTCAAAGAGTTTTATCACCAAGAGGGAGCTGCAGAAGGATTTTAACTATGAAGGCACTGGGCCAGTTGCCCAGCTGATGCTGTTAAACCATTAAGGCTCATTCACTGTCATCATTGGCTGGTCTTCCTTTCTCCTGTATTTGCTTACACTCAGAAAGCTAGGGCTCACCTTCCCCTCATAAGCAAACATAGTTCCTCCTTAGAAGTTTATACCCTGTGACAATAGTTTCTGCCCTAGACATGAATCATCCTAACATGAGTCAAACCCTGTCTTACACTCGTAAACCTGTTCCCATCAAGCTGAGTAGAAGACAAGCTAATTACTAGAAACTGATCAGTAAAGGAACCAAGTAAAATGAATTTATTGCATATTTAGGCATGTAACAATAGCAGTAAGAGCAAGGATATTGGAGTTCAACAGACCTGTGAAAATCTCCAACCCGATTTACTACTTTCTTTGTAGAGAAGAGACTGAGATTCAGAAAGGTAAAAATAACATGCCCTCCGTCACATGTTCATAGTAAAGGAATCTACAGTGTTATGAAGATATGAAGAATAAATGAAATATAGTAGGTAAGGCACCTGACATCATTTTTTAAAAAGTCAAAATATGATAGCTATCATCACTTTAATGATTTTTAGAAATTATTTTTTTAAAGTGATATATAGGAAGACATTTCCTATTAGTCTTTTGAAGACATCAAGTGGAAAGGAAAAAATACTTTTTGCTGTCTACTCAGATTTTTAATTGTGATCACTTCAATTTATTTTTAAAAACATAACCAGCATTCCATGGCCACCATCATTTTTCATATCCTTGTCATCCAGAAGAAAGAGATGCTTCCCTCTCCAAGCTTTCTCGCAGCAAAACTTGAAAGCCAGACAGAATACCTAATTGTGCATTGTTAATTGGCACTACGGTGGCTTGATTAGATCAGCTTTAATCAGTAACCATCAAGACACAGAGACAGTTGTATCCTCAATGAAGTGTTGTCAATTACACATGTCGCTATTTGACCTCCCCTCGAAAAAACTCCATGCTACTCAGTGGGTGGGCCAAGGCATTACTTAGGAACCTGTGAAGCCATATATCAGCACAAACTGGAAAAGACTATCCAATCTATGAACAGCATCTGCAATTTATACCCCAGGCCAAAAATGAGTTCACTAAAATCATCTTTTCTGATTAGATCTCAAGTACTAAAATCAATATAGCAGGTCAGCAGTCCAAAGTAAAGCAAGTTTTCCTCATCTTGAGGGAAATTCTCACAACGTAATTTAATTCAGTGATTATTTACTCAAGGTGCTGAAAATTAACTGAAGGGCCAAATCCTACTCAACAGTAACTAGTCTCTTGTTCCATATTTACCAAGTGGATTCACACTTACTTAATGTCATTCTATTTTATTTAAAGATCTGATTTCTACAAAAACTCACAGAAATTTCTGTTTAGGTTTTTTTTTTTTTCACATTACCTCCTACCCCTGCTCCCAAACAGAATTACAAAAGAATATCCTATACATGAAATCCAATTAAAAAGAGAGAATTAAAAAACCCTATTCTAATAGATTTTATATAAAAATAGATTGCAACCTAGACATTGATAACCATATTACTGAACTCTGAGTAGGCATAACTCAGGTCTGTATAACTCCAAACTCCTTGCTCTTAACTGCTACCTGTATATGCAGTAGCTTAAATATAGTGAATGCAAAACATTCACTATATTTTGTTCTTTTTTCTGGTGAGCTTCTGATAATGAACAGTACTCATGGCTAGGTTTCCACTCAGTTTGATAGGAACCAGATTATTATAATTTAAATATATTTTATTAGAAAACACGGTAAGACATATTTGATAAACTTATAAATATGTAAGACTCTCAAATACCATATCACTTACAAGAACAATATTTACAGCCATTTAGAAAGCCTAAACAAAACCCCACTCCAGGGTCTATTAGCTGAATCAAAACAATGCTTTTGCAAATGTTTTCCTCTCATTCTTCATCAAAAGCATGATTCTAATTGTAATATAGTTTTATGCCAATTGATATAGTCACCCAATTGTCACATGCTGGATGATAAATGTTCTTGGAAGCATTGTTAATCTAAAGGGAAAAAAATCAATGCATTAAGGAAAGCACAACCTAAATATTACAGAATAAATAAGAAACATTTTTAATTAGGCAAGCTTTGTAAAAGTGGTTCACTTCATTTTATAAGAGATGGCATTCTGTAAATATAGTAAATACAAAATAATGTTCATGAGACATAGTTCAGGACGATAACGGGGACCACAGTAAATGTCTGAAAATGTTAATCTAGTGATATGAATAAGTTATTTTCAACTGTCTTTTTAAAACAGTTAAGTGATGCATCAAATATTTGTATTACCAATCTGGTTTTTATTCTGCATTGCTCTTTTCCAAAATATAATACTTTCCTAAATGCAAAGCGTAGCATTCTGTACACTGATATGGCAGTGAGATGACTACCAACATCATCATCTATTCGAGTCAATAATATTGGACTTGTTGCGGAAACTATGATTTCTGATTTCTAGGGTTCACTGACTGTAGCAAAATTGGAATATCTAGTTTTCAGCACAATTACATTGTGCAGTTTCTAGCATGGTGATCACATTTCATGAGGTTTGATAAAATTCCTAATCGGGACAGTTAAAATGTAGTTCAGTATTTCAGATTTACTTTTTACCAGAAGGCAAGAAAGAGAGGAGAAGGCAAGCCAAGAGTCCAAAGACAGGGAAAGATGGAATTTTATAAATAACACAATTATGGGGAGATAACTTAGAGACCTAAGTGCCAATTTCCCAGAGGAAATGAGCTCACTTCTGTGTTTCCATTATGACTCCAGAACCCAAACTTAACAATAGAATTACCAATCTTCAATCTTTCATATCTCCAATAGACTGACACATATTTCTTCAAGTTGTAACTAGGTCACTGGGAATAAGATGATATTCTGAGGACTCTTTCCACATGCCCAATGGCATTTTTGAGACTGAAACAATTATTTCTACTTCCAACATGTTTGAAATGGGCTCATCAACTCTGAGACAGAGAATTTCAAACATATAAGACATCAGAATAAACCATTTCACCACTGGTCATGTCACTAGACTGAATTAGATTGGAGATACTTGGCTCCCCACCAGCATACTCCCCACCAGACATTTAAATTGCACATATCTAAAAGAATGATTTTCATAAAAAACCTAGGAATATATTTAAGGAACTATTTAACATAGTTCTCTACAGGGAGAACTATGAAACACTGAGGAAGGAAATAGCAGAGGACGTAAACAGGTGGAAAACCATACCATGCTCGTGGGTCGGCAGAATCAACATTGTTAAAATGTCTATCCCACCCAAAGTGATCTACAGATTCAGTGCAATTGCTATGAAAATACAAACATCATTTTTCACAGATACAGAAAAAATAATTCTATGCTTCATATGGAACCAGAGAAGACCCCATATAGCAAAAGCAATCTTAAGCAAAAAGAACAAATTGGGAGGTATCAATTTACCAGACTTCAAGCTACACTACAAGGCTATAGTAACTAAAACAGCATGGTACTGGCACAAGAACAGAGACATACACCAATGGAACAGAACTGAGAACCCAGATAAAAAAAACATCCTCATATAGCCATCTAATCTTTGACAAATCAGACAAAAGCATACACTGGGGGAAAGAATCCTTATTCAATAAATGGTGCTGGGGAAATTGGATAACCACATGTAGAAGACTGAAACAGGGATCTGCACCTTTCACCTCTCACAAAAATCCACTCACAGTGGGTAACAGATTTAAACCTAAGGTATGAAACTATAAGAATTCTAGAAGAAAATTTTGGAAAAACTCTTATAGACATTGGCCTAAGCAAAGAATTTATGAAGAAGCCCCAAAGGCAATCACAGCAACAACAAAGATAAATAAAGGGAACCTGATCAAATTAAAAACCTTCTGCACAGCCAAGGAAACTATCACAAGAGCAAACAGACAACCTACAGAATGGGAGAAAATATTGGCATGCTACATATCTGATAAAGGGCTGATACCTAGAATTTATACAGAACTCAGGAAAATCAGCAAGAAAAAAATCAAACAACCCTATCAAAAAGTGCGCAAAGGACATGAACAGAAACCTTTCAAAAGAAGAAAGACTAATGACCAACAAACATATGAAAAAATGCTCAACATCTCTGATTATCAGGGAAATGCAAATCAGAATGGCCTTTATCAAAAAGTCCCAAAACAATAAATGTTGGTGTGGATGCAGACAGATAGGAACACTCATACACTGCTGGTGAGACTGCAAACTAGTATAATTTTTGTGGAAAGTAATATGGAGATACCTCAAAGAGCTTCAAGCAGAACTACCATTTGATGCAGCAATCCCATTATTGGGCATCTACCCAAAAGAACAAAAGATATTCTATAAAAAAGACATCTGCACTCGAATGTTTACAGCAGCACAATTCACAATTGCAAAGATGTGGAAACAACCTAAGTGCCCATCAATACATGAGTGGATTAATAAAATGTGGTATATCTGTACCATGGAGTTCTACTCAGCCACAAAAAACAATGGTGATATAGCACCTCTTATATTATGCTGGATAGAGCTGGAATCCATTCTACTAAGTGAAGTATAACAAAAATGGAAAAACAAGCACCACATGTACTCACCATCAAATTGGTTTTAACTGATCGACACTTAAATGCACATATAGCAATAACATTCATCAGGTGTCGGGCAGATGGAAGGGGGAAAGAGGGGATGGGTATATACACACCTAATGTGTGAAGTGTGTACCATCTGGGGGATGGATACTCTTGGAGCTCTGACTTGAGTGGGGCAAAGGCAATATACATAACCTAACCATTTGTATCCCCATAATATGTTGAAATAAAAAAAATTAAAAAATAAATAAAAGACTGATTTTCAAATTTAAATAAAAAATGGAAATAGGACAATCTTTAGGACAGGGATTTGTGATACAATTAGGAAGCTGTCCAGGGAGATATTACTTCACATTAAGAAATCCTTTACTGATAAGGCTTTTATGTAAGTTGTAAATCTAAAATTTCCTATTGAATATGATATCCAATTAGTTCCACATTATCCAAAATAATTCCTTTATGCAGATACTGTGGGGATATGATAATACCACTTTGAACAGTTTATTGATTATAAAAAAGATAATATCTCCACACAAAATACGTTTATGTTTTGAAGGGAAAAATTTGAATTTTAGTCTCTATAACAATTCTTAAAGTTTATTAAGTCATTGTTTTTTCACATTGCCATGGTCCTTAAAAATGTTGTATATTTATTACTACATTATAGGCCTCATTAAAGTCTATAATGATAAATTAGCCTACTCTTCTGATCTTGTCACTAATCTTACTTATTGCTTTCATAACCATTAATACACACTTTGTTGGTAATAAAATTTTTAAAGCTTGATAAAAATTACCTCCAGAAAGGCCCAATTCAGTTGTAATATCTTACTCTTACTTCTCATAAAAGATACAATCTTGCTCTTTTCATGTAGTTTAATACCAGCAAGCCAATCTTACACTGTGTCAACTAGATTAAAAGATATAATTCTACAAGAAAGCTTAAGAACAGAGTCTCCTAGTATTGATGACAAAAAATACCCATGTGATTACTGAAGCACCTGTAGCTAATTAAAGAATCTCTAACACTAAGGCTGCAAGCATAGCGCATGAAACAAATCTTTTGCAAGTGAAGCCACTTTAAGAAACGACAACTCTTTAGAAGAAAACAAGTTTCTTCAGAAGAAACGCCCAGAAAAAATCTCTTCTGTGTTTTATACAGATTACAGGATGGATTGATGATATGCATTGGTAATAAAAATGCCTGTGTAACATTTGTAACTTCAACAGAGCTTGGAAACAGTCATGGCAGATGAAAAGCATTTATGAACATCAAAATCATTTCTGCAGTTGTTGTGGCATGTTTGAAAGGCAGGAAGGAGAAAAGGAAAACTAGCTATAAAAAATCAGTTTTCTCCCTGATCTCCAAACCAAAGAGGTGAGTCAATCAGGGTTCAATGAGAGAAGCAGAACCATTACGAGTTATGGATAAGGGAATCAAAGCTTACAAAATTGCAGGAGGAGCTGAGAAAAGGAAGGTCTGAAAGTGAGGGTTGAAGGATCATAGGAGTCTCCAACCAGCCAAGCAGAGGAACCAGCACCTCCAGATGTAGAAGTGGTATGGCAAAGGAGGAGTTGTGGAGGACATGCGACTTGTCACCAAGTGCTATAGTTTGAATGTTTGTCCCCCATCTTATGTTGAAATTTGATCCCCAATGTTAGAGGTGGGGCCTACTGGGAGGTGTGTTTGGGTCATGGGGGTGGATCCCTCATGAATAGATCTACACCCTCCCATTAGCTCCCATGAGAGAGCTGGTTGTTGACAAGAGCCTGGCACCCACCCCCACCTGCTCTGCCATGTGATCTCTGCACACACAGGCTCCCCCTTGCCTCCCACCATGGGAGGAGCAGCCTGAATCCCTCATCACATGCCCTACCTTGAACCTTCCAGCCAGCAGAGCCATGAGTTAAATATAACTAAAGTTCTTTTCTTTATAAACTACCCAGCTTCAGATATTCCTTTATAGCCACACTAAATGGACTAAGACACCAAGCATCTCATGAGGGGCCTGGGTCCATACTGATCAGCAGGGTCAGTATTTGGGAAAAAATAGCTGGAGACAGACCAAAGGGGAGAAAGGACAAGGTGGAGCCTCTTGCCAGAATCTCTACATTCACCCATCACCACCTAGTCACAATGAACTGCAGAGAGTAAGGGCAAATTCCTCTTTCGGTCAACTCAAATCCAAAATTATACAGGGAAAAAAATCCTGAGAAATGCAGTTCCAGCTTAACCAAAGTGACATGGTATCTAAATCACCACATGTCATGGTAAAGAGATCTGATGGCAGAGCCCACAACTGGTGCAGATTCAGAACGAACAGCTCTGAAATTTTTTGGAGTGGCTTGAGAACCCATTTTGGGCAAAGGAATGTGGATCCTTTGGCTGCAGATTATTGGATGCTACCTGACAATAGAAACATAAAAGGAGATTCTCTTGTTGATCTTAACCAGTGATGCACAAGGGAGGAACAAAGGTAGAACAGCCAGAACGGCTATGGGTGTGCATGCACTCTTCTACACTGCTGGTGGGAAACTCAGGAAATCTGTATTTTCAGAGCCAACTAGAATGACTATGAAATTTAAAATGTATATAATATATACACTGCCTGGCTGCACCCATATTTAAAGATGTTTCTTCCACTTTTACAGCAATATTATCAATTCCTCTATCTGACCCTCCACTAGTGAGAGGTGTTCTCATATGCAGTCATAATTACTGTGTGGAATCTTCGCTCTGCTGTCCTTGACTGCCATCATTCGCTGCCCCTGGGTTCTTGACCACACTAATGTCAGTTTCCTTACGCTTCTCCCTGTCCATTACGGAAGAGATTCTTCAGCTTCTCGTGAGTGGGTCCTTTCAGAGGGGATCTTAAAGCAGAGTGGCTGAGCCCCTAGTGACCCAGCTTTCTCCTTTATAGCATGGACTGTATGTCCAGAGGACACATGTTCTCCACAGAATACTCCGGCTTAATCGGGCACCGCCTCACACTACACCTGAGACCTTGGTGCCCACAGAGCTCCAGCCCCTGCTGCCCAGCTGTTTCCACGTTCTCACTCAGAGAGATCATCTCTCAGAAACACTTCACCTCTCTAACCAGTCCTGCTCTTTACAAGGACTCGTTCTCCAGATAGGCCATTGGGAAATCATAATTTCCCAGTCATAATTCCCAATGCATAATTTCCCAATGCAGACTGATTTCAGACTCTCTCTCACAGACGTCTGAGCTCAGTGCAAATCAAAGAATAGGGCTGGGCACCTGTTCCATGCTGCTGAAAAATTCATGACAGTTAAAAAGTACCTGGAATGTTCTGAGACAATTAGGAGATCCATCTGCTCAATGTTTGCAGAAAACCTTTTGATAGAACAATCTCGCTTCTATGAAAATCGACTACAGAAATAAAAGACTTTTCACTGCAATGTAATTAAAATGGTGAAACACTGGAAACAATCTATGCATCCATCAATATCTGGGGATTATTGGAAAAATAAATTTTGTATATCCACATAGTAAAATAATATACTAAAATGCTATATAGTCATTAACAATGATTAAATATATCTTTAAGAACAAACGTGGGAAAATGTCCATGGACAAAGTAAACTTTAAGTGGACCTTAATGACTACTATTTTAAAAAATAAAATATTGACATTTTAAATAGTTACACAGTCATAACGAAATCTAAATGAATAATAACCAAACAATTAATCGGGGTTATCTTGAGAGTGTAGGGACTGGCATTATGGGCGTAGCATATCTTTTCAGTACTGATTTAATATCTTTGAATTATCACGGGTTGTCAAAAAATACATTTAAAAAAGAATTTTAAAACTGTGAGATAAATTTGGGCAGTTATCCATATTAATTGTTCTTGAATACTTAAATATTTCTTTCTGTTATCAGCCTTTACCATTTTACTATATGGGGCAGGGGATATCTATATTTGAGGAGGCCTCTAGAAGACATCTTCAGGACACATGGCCCACTGTCCTGTAACCTGACCTCCTAAAATGTCCTGCCCTTTTAAAACATCTGTTGGGCCCCTAACTCTGTGGGAATTCAAAGATTTTTTTTTTTTTTTTTAAGTTATGGTCATTGCCTTGCAGAAACTTAAAATGTACCGGAGGAAATATATACAAATAATTACCAAAAAATATTAATCTGTAATAAATGTTAAGAACAAAGTAAGGCAGGAGTGGGAAGTGGTGTCAAGTCAAGCTGGGTAGGAGAGCAGACAGAAGAGCCATAAAGAGAAGAAGAGTATTTGACGCATGTCATAAAGAAGAGTTTTCCAAGCAGACAGGGCTGGGGAGCAAAGACAGGGATGGATAACAACTAAGAAGGGCTACTATCCTTTTCTATTTATATTTGTTTGGCTTCTTAAATAGTAGTTACCTATTTAAATTAGAATTCACTATAGCACCACTTCAAATAAGCCAGTGAAGCACACCCTGATCCAGCACTACAAATGACTCAAATTTGTTACCTCATATCTTCAGAAAACCTCCACATATTAAAGTTTATTTCCCTATATTCAAGAATAGCATATAAATAAATGCATTGATCATCTTTGATATTTGAAATATTTTAGACATTTTACGCTAAATGCTTTTAAGATCTCCAATAATTTCATCACGGTGTCTTTAAAATAGCTCCCCGTCAGGTAAGCTGACTCTCCAAGAGGGCTCCGATGAAAATGCCACAGTGGGTCAGTGAGATTCACACTAACCATGGCTTAGAGCAGCAGTAATAAAGTATATATCCACCCTCCCATCCTGCAAATAAACACATATCCCAGACTTTAAATCTGCTATAATGCCAAATGCCGGTGATATAACAACAGCTTGGTGATGCTGCCATAAAAAGGAACCCAGGAGGTTTTTATTTTCAATTCTAAAGTTTGTAAAGTGGTTGATGACATGCTAGAGTTAAGTAAAAGCCAGGAATGACCCACCCCGAGAGAGATGAAAGATCTCGGAACCACTTTCCCATGATACACACATTTTCTGAGGTCTAGCATAATTTGTTATGTTGCTTTCAAATTGCACTGAGTTTTAAATTGCAATGTCTTCCTCTTTTATTGCCTGTCCTGATCCATTCATTGTGTCTGAAATCTAAGTCTATTGCTTGAATGTTAAACACAGAGAGGACTTTAGGTTATACCCTGGAGGAAGAAACTGCAGTATCAGTGAACAGGGAAGAGTTTGTATTTGGCTTAGAAGGGGTGTGAAAGCCTAGGAAATAGTTACTATTCCCTTTTCTATTTATGCTACTTTCTTTGGTTTCCTCCCCTTCTTCCTTCCTACTTTTTCAACTCCCTTCCCTATAATACTTCCAAGTTACTTAATTTGCACATTCAACTACTAATATATCTGAGATAACTAATTTCAGTTTTAACAGCCACAGACATCAGCATTGACTTCAAATTCCACCGTCCGTCATACTCTCCCTCAGAACCACTCCCAAATAAGGACTTATACCCTTAAATCCCTGTGAATTGGAGCACTCATTATCAACTTGCTGTACCTAACCTCAGAAGCCACAAAACCTACTTTCTTGAATTGTCTTCAAAACAACTTTTCCGATTATATCTGAGCATTCAAGGTTCTTCTGGGACTTTGTGTATCTTATTTTTTAGTGCCTGGCTTGAGCTAGAATTCATACTGGGGGAAGCTAGGCCAAGTGTTACAAATGGGAGATGAGGGAATTAACGAGCTGGTATACATTTTACTTCTTAAAGTAAAAGAATACTAAACTTTATTTTATTTATTTATTTTTTTTGTTTAGTGTGGAATTTTAGCACCCAAGACAGCACAGGAAAATACTCAAGAGCTACCATCCATATCTGGTAAAACGAAGAGAAAATCCTGGCAGCTTGTAAGTAGTTCTCCAATGGTATTAGTATGGCAGAGAAATCAAGTCCTGTTTCATACTTGATGAGCCAGGCAGTCCAATGTGAGGATATCCATTGTAATTCCAATCATTACCAGAAATTTACAGTCTAGACTCGTATTTCATGATCACAGCTGGAAAGCTAGCATATACGTCTACTCCTATCCACAGACAGCTCGCTAATGTGGTTAATATTTATTCTATACCACCACACTCTGTTATGGACTGAATGTTTGTGTCCCCCTCAAAAGCCATGCACAGAAATCCTAATCGCCAAGGTGATGGTATTAGTAGGTGGGGCCTTTGGGAGGTGCTTAGGTCATGGGGGCAGCCCTCATGCATGGGATTAGTGCCTTATAAAAGAGGCCAGAGAAAGACCTCTCACCGGTTCCACTACATGAGGACACTGCTGGAAGGCACCATCTATGAATCAGGGAGGGAGCCCTCACCGTACCCTGAATCTGCCTTGATCTTGCACTTCCCAGCCTCCAAAACTATGAGAAATAAATTTCTGTTGTTTATTAGCTACCCAGTCTCTGGTATTTTATTATAGCAGCCGAAACGAACTAAGACTCAACACTCTGTTTTCCACCGTGGCTGCCAGGAGCCTGGACATCCCGTAGTAAATAGCACATTCATAGAATTACCTGAAATATTCTCCTTTGTCCCCCAGTGCTAGTGCCCTTAACCTAGCCACAGACTCTTCCACGTTCCTGACCCTTTCTCTTTGTCTCCCAGCATGAGGTGGAACCGTCTGTCATGATGCATAAACATAATTCGACTGTGGGGAGGGGGCTGATCTCGCTACCCTAGATGAATTTCCCAGGACACCTGTCCAAAGTGCTAAACACAGAATAACTCCAGAAAGGAGATGTCCCAGCCTTATGCAAAGGAAGCAATTTTTACAAATCAACTAAATTAACATTGACTTGGGAATGCTACCAAGTCTAACAAAGCAGATGCCACCTCTCCTCTGAAGGCCCTTCGAGTTCAAAGGAGATGCCACACAAAGGGGATCCACAAAGCCAGGGAGGGGCCCTGTCAAACTTAATGAAGCCAGAGTTCTGCTAATCTCGCCCCTCACACCTCCTCTCCTGTGGAATTTTCTACTGGAAGGGCACACTCAGCAGGATGTGGAATGGGATTGCCTCAATCTCCTTACAAATGACCAAATGAGAGTACCAGGCACATTGGGGGCCCTCAGCACATGGTCATTTATTATGATTATGAAATCATAATCACAGTGTTTATTAGGAGCTTACTAGGAAATAAGATTTGTAATTCATTACCTCTATTTTAAAATAACCCAAGTGAAGTAAGGTGAGTTTTCCAAAGTAAGAAGCAGACTTGGGATTTTTAAAACCAGAGAGATCATTCTAGAAGCTGTGCTTTAACCCCCTTGGCATAGAGCCTCATTACTAGTTTTTCCCCTCAACTTTTGATTATCAAAATTTCCTACCACATAGAAAAGCTGAACGACTAGTATAGTAAACATCCACATAACTCACAACCTAGATTCTGCAACTGTTAACATTTTGCTACATTTGTTTTATCATATATCTCCCCATCCATCACAGCCCATCTTACTTTTTCATGCATTTCAAAGTAAGTTGCGTACATCAGTACAGTTACCCTTATATTCTGCAGTATGCAACTCAGTAACTACAGTTTAGTATTTGTTTACAGTTCCTTTTTGGGGAGAGGTAACATTTAAATATAGCAAAATACACAAATCTGATGTTGATCTGTACCATTCAGTAAGTTGTGACAAATGCATATACCTGTTATGACTCAAGTCCCAATCAAGAAATACATTATTGTTTCTGAGAACATATTACAAGAGTATCCTTAGGACAAAATATGTAAAATATTTTGACAGTAGGGATCGTCAGTTTCTTCCCGAATTTTTGCCAAAACTAAACATAACAAAACATTAAATTCATACACCTAAGGACAAAGCTCAATGTCCAACACCTGGCCTATACATAGGCACCCAACAGGTATGCAACTATTCAAAGCTATGCAAAAAAGGAATCAGTTTCCCACACCACCACCTCCAAATCAGAATCCTACCTGAAACATTCCTAAATCAGTCAAAGTAAAGGACAAGCAAAATACTCAGTTCAAAAGAGATTTTTTTTAAAACCATGAACATATGCAACACTTTGAAAATGGAAACAACTAATTATTTTAAACATAAATTTGTACAACAGTGATGTTTTATAAACTCAGTGGAAACTGCCAATAATAGCTACACCCAAGTGCTCCCTTACACCACACCTGCCCAAGTATTTTTCTGTGGCTATTCCATTTTGAACAAGGGACTGAATTTTCCTAGAAATACTTGCAACCTCCAGAAAAGCCCAGATGATGCTTGGAGCTTAAGTCTGATGCTTAAGTGATGGAGTGATGAAAATGACTATCTTTAACCAAAAGCTTTTCTATGCTGTCAATGTCACTGTCACCTGCCTGAAGCTTAACATCATGGGACTCCAGACTTTTGATAAGCCTGCAGGGTTTTTGAAAGGAAACCACCAGAAAGTATTTAGAAGATAAAAAGCCAAAACATATCTGTGTTACAAACTAGAGGACATTACTTTTTTTTGCAAACTTTAGAAAATACAGATAGAAATGCCTCAAAATAGTCTGAAATGATATAAAGCTCACATCAACAGTGGTTATCTATAGGGATTCGGAGTTTGAGTGATTTTTACCTCCTTCTTTATCGTTTTGCTATAAGCCACATTCTTTACAATGACTATAATCAGAGAAAAACTGTTTTCAGATTTAAATGAAAGGTGTTTCTTTGACCTGGTAAGAACAGTACTAATAGTATATTGCTAAGAGATGGGAAAAGCTTGCTATAGTCCAAAATATATACCATTAAATACATTAATAAATACCTACACACATATCATATGTATACTGAGGACAAATCAGGCATGAAATATCCTAAAGTATCAACTCTAATTAGTGATGGAAGAGGGTTGTTATGGATAATTTTTTTCTTCTTTTTGCAAATTTGCCACAAGGAACATGTATTATGACTATAAATAGGTGGGAAATGACAATTATTTTTTAAATGAGCTTATTACACATTAGATTAAATCAGTTGCCTGAGATGTGCATAGAGGATACCATTCAGCTATATTGGGCTTAACACCCTCTTTTATTTCAAGGGAGGTGTGACTCCAAATGGAGGAACAGGGATAAAAGGCTGCCACTTCTCCATTCAGCAGCTAAGTCCCTGGTTCAAAGCCAGACGTAGAGTTCCCTGGGCCTGGGAACATCCACGTATGTGCAGATACACCTGCGCTTGCCAGAATTAGCTGATCTGGACCATGTGGCCGCCACGCAGATTCATCCCTGTGAGACTCAGGCCAAGTCCCCAGGTCCCTATGTGCAACATAAAGGGGTGACACGCCCTCTTGAGGTGCCCCCAACACCAACATTCTAAAATGTACATGTGGAACTGTTAAAACATCTCCTCTCTGTGTATACACATTTGCCAACCCTCTTAAGTCCCTCCTAAAGAAAATGTACTAGAGGTGCTTACAGTGCAGTGGATAAAATCATGGGTCAGACAGCCTTGGATGAGAACTCAGGCTTTGTTCCTTACTAGCCAGTGGAGTGACTTTAGCCAAAGAAACAGAGCCTCAATTTTCTCATCTACAAATAGAAGCTGATGAAAATAATGCTTACCTTTCAGAGTTGCTATTGAGTAGTTAATGAGAAGAGAAAGTGCATGAAAAGTACTCAACACCATGCTTGGTTTATACTTACTTATACTGGCTTGCACTTCTGTCATAAATATCAAGTAAAGGGTAAATGATGATAATGACAAGTATGCTGTCCATTGAGCAATAGAATTTTGTAATAAATAATCTATTACTGACTTTTGCAAGAGTTAAGACACCTATGTCTTGTATTTTTTCCAATTATTCAGAAATGATAAAATGTGCTCATGGTTGACGAGAACATACAAGGTTCACATCAAGTTTAAAAGAGTTAGATGCCTTCAAGAGCAGCCCAATTTCTTTGGACATTTAGCACTGCCCTGCCACCTCACAGGTGGACTGATGCTTTTACATGTAAAATGAGTATCTCTGGATCCCAGGTAGGATTCTCCTGCCACAAATGCACATCAAGGTTTTATTTATGTTTAGATGGTTTGTTTAGTTCTAAGGCTGGTGTCTTTCCTTGTTTTCTGCTAGTCTCTGTTTTGATATCCATGGCTGTCACTTAGCAATGGCCTTGGAAATCTCCCACGTTTTCTGGCAGAGAATACATCACTTGACTCCATCTGGAGCTGCTCAACTTTGGGCCTCATTAGCAGGCAGGGGCTTGTACCAGCACAGGACATCCCTCCCCCAACACTGATACTGGGCCCCTCCAGCCCCATGCAGCCTGTGTGGGAAGGAAAATGAGCTGGGAAGCAAGCTAGACACTAAAGCTTGGTGAGTTAGCATGCGTGGCTATCTGTCCTGTAGTGTCACTACTACTGTTGCTATTGCTGTTGCTATGGTGGTTGGGGTTGTGGTTCTATGTCTTGAAGACACAACATATTCAGCACTGACGACACATCGAGAACTAATCAAAGGACTTTACAAACCTCACCTCATTTATCTTCACATCAGTCCCCTGTGGGAGAGATTATTCCTAGAGGTCAGGACACTGAAATTCAGAGAAATAAAGTCACTTGCCCAAATTCACATGGCTGTAAACTCCAGAGCACAGGATCCAGCCAGAGTTGAAATGATGCCCACATCACCTGAGCACAACTGCCCATTACTGTCACCTATTCAGGTTTGGTGGGATGTGAGCTGACAGTGGTCAGGGAGAAGGCAAGCCACCCAGTTTCAAATCTGACCAGTAATGGCTTCTGGGGTACCTGGCTGCCAACTAAAATGGAAAAAACACGATGACCCAATAATAGCAACAACGAAAACCTCCTGTTTTGAGCTGTATAAAAGGTCACTAGGTAGCTCACAAGCTCACAGCCTTGAAAATAATTCCTTTTATTGTCTATGTAACCAAACATTTTTGTGATTTGATATACCCAATCAACTTGTAATAACACAAAGCCCACTCCATTAGTGCATTTGCCCAGTACTTTTATTATGTATGTAAAAAAGACACTAGTCTGAATCGACAGGGTACAAAACTCAGGGAGCAATTCTGTAAAACGAAGGCAATGCTGGCCAGCCTACCCTTTCTGCAGACATGGATGTCTATAACACAGCAACACCAGAATGTGGACTGGACTCCAACAGTCTAGCATTAGATTTTGTGGGTCACATTCTAGTTCAACCCTTTCTACTTAGTTGTATAAAACTGAAAAAGTCATTTAACCTCTCTGAACCACAGCTATTTACTCTGTAAAATGAAGAGAATAATAATAAACATCCCACAGGTTATTGGGAAAATTCAGAGATGCAATCTATGTAAAGGCTTTGTACAATGTCTAGCAACATAACAGGTGACTGATGTATGTGAACTACTATGGGTTTTGTGACTAAAAACCCTCTGCTGGGGCCCCAAACAGTTTCTAAGCTAATAATAATTCATCAGCCTCATGATCTTCTAACAAAGGTCATTGTTATCTGAGCCCCTGCTAGGTGACAAGCAATATACTGAGTACTTTATGTCTGTTATTTCTAATCCTTCCAATAATCACATAATTTAGAAACTACTGCCCCCAGTTTATTGCTGAAACACAACAGTTCAAAACATAGTAAATGACTTGTTGAGGGCTATGGCCACCAGCCCAGGCTTTTCCTATGACACTTCCCATCCCAGCCCAGAGGCAGATGGGAACGCTATCTTGCTGCCCAGGACAGCGGCTCATGTACTGAAGGCTGACAATCCGTAACCTTGCCATGTTAGCCCAAGCAATGACGCTAGAAATTAGTTTTGGCATCCAGCCTGGCACCCAGGCCCTGCCAGGACAACAAACATATCCACCACATATTTTCCATTATGGCCACTGCAGCAGGGAACTGTTCCCTGTGTTTATGTGTTTGGAAATCTCTGGTGGCTTTTCTGCAAAGAAGAGCCCACTTGTGGTTTTAAATTAAATATTTGCTTTAGTAAAGGGACAAATGTTTAAAAATCCATTTTTTTATAAGCCTTTTAAATTCAACTTGCAAATCTTATCATTCTACTTGTAAGTTTAAAATCTGAATTCACTTTCAAGGGGGCTTTTGATTAAAGTTCACACAACTCAAGTTGGACATACTAAACTTCCCTCAGCAATCAGTATCACTTTTTACAAATTTAATTTTTCTTAAACATTTTAAACTGCATTTATAAATTCACTAAACCCATTTTCTTTTCTGAAACACTTAAATTGTCTGCCCTGGCAAGCAAAATCTTCTAAGTGCTAAATTGCACCAGTAATTCCCTAACAAATTAAAATAAAAGATTCAATGAACTTTAAAAGCATTGCAATGCTGTTTATAATCTTTGACAAAAACTTTATCTTTCAACATAAAAATTACAAGAGTAATATCAATTACTCAACTATACATAGAAAGTAGAATCGATGTCCACTTTGTTAGTTACATTAAAATTCCAAATTCTCTTAAACAGTACAAAACACATCAACTAAAAAATGTATGCAGATCATTAATAATTGATAAGGATTCATTACCATGAGTTTCAGAAATTTCATCATCTATTTACCTAAACTCTAAACCTTCCTGGGGTTAAAAGTGATATAGCTATGCCATAGGGTCATTTACTCTACACAGTAATTCTTTTAAACTTCAAGAAATACTTTGAAATCCCATGTCATACACAAGGTCAAAACTGTAAGGAGCTGGGGTAGCCCTCTCAGCCAGGAGAGGAGTGATTTTTTGTGTGCTCCTGATACAGACTGGTACTATTTCCAACGGTTGCCAAGACAAATGGGAACCTCCACACGGAGTGATCTTGAAGACTACATCCCTGGGTTCACTCAAGATATACTACCAACCGAGTTCTGCCAAATTCCATCTAATTTTAGCAGACAGAAGTCAGCCACCGTCTGTAAGACTACAGCTATTACCTTCATTTACTAGATGCATGTTGTTTTGTTGGTTTTTTAATTTTAATTTCTTTTTTTTTTTTTTTAGGAATTTCAATTGCTTTCCTATTGCTTGAGAAGCTTAATGCCATGCCATAGGGTCATTTACTCTCCACGGTAATTCTTTTAAACTTCAATAAATTTTGTCACTTGATTTAGGGAGATTAAATTCAGTACCTTCACTGTAATCTCAATAAATTTGGTGCTAGCCTCCTTTATGAATTTCTTTACTGCCTGACTGAATTCAGAATTGTTTTCATTTCCTTCTTGTCTAGCAGGGGCAGCGTTGGTTAGAATGGGGTTCAGTTTTTAAGGAACCAAACATTTAAAATAATAATTTGGAAACTTTAAATAAGAGAGAAGCTTATTTTTCTCTCACATAAAGTCCCAAGGTGAGTTATTCAGGGCTGGTGTCACAATTCCACAATCATCACAGTCGCTCAACATACGGCTTCCACTTCATGGTCAAACTGGCTACCACTGGCCATAATTAAACCGCAAGCCCATAACTAGCTACAGGGGGAGTTGGGAAATATAATCTTTATTCTAGACAGCCACACACTCAGTGAAACGGTACCTAAGGACAAGGAGCGCTGAGGGCAAGAAGGGAAAGTGTCATGGTGAAGACCCTGGCAGACGCCTGCTGGAGCTCAAGTTCACAGGCACTAAGGATGTGGGGAGCTGCCTCATGGAGACACATCAGGGGTGTATCTGGCGCCACCCCAAAACTGAAGATGTTGGAGAGCATCTTGTGGGCAGAAGACACAGCACAGTTGAGATGGGTCACATTGACTGGTTATGATAAATTCAAGAAATAAGTATACATAGAGGGTAAGAACCAAGTTTCTTGCTGTTGGAGAAAGTATTTCCAAACATGGAAAGGTAGGAGGCTAGAGGGAACCCTGACATTTAGGAATGGAAATGGAGATATTAATATAAACACAATATTATGGTAACATATATAGACAAAGAAATGGTTATAGATGTACGCATGTGTATATAAATGTATATAGAGAGTAGAATAAATGTATATATTTTATATTTGCATATATTTGTATGTGTGTGTCTACTTATAGATACATATATGTGTGTGTGTTTGTATGTATACATATACCCTAACTGTCTCCTGATACAGCCTCAAAGCAATGACAACTCAACAATAATGAGGACAAGTGCCCAGATCTTAGTTTTGAAATACCACGTCTACCAAAAACAACCAGAGCTTCTTAGAGAAATGGCTAATACCAAGGCTGGGACAAGAAAAGTGCAAGCTGAACTGGGATATCTTGTGCCAGAAAATAAGGAAGTGCTCAAAGAAATAATGAAGCCATGTCAAAAAGACTTAGGAATGGAAGGCAATCCACTGACTAAAACAAGAATTCATAGGTCCTTGCTGATATAAATAAAAAACATAGAAGGAAAAGTTCTTCCTTTTAGTAGAACACCAACTAATCAACGGTGAAAGTGAGAATCACCAGCTGACAACCATCACTGAGGTAACAGATTCAGGCAGGCGTTGCCCATGAAGGCAAAGGCTGTGGGTCAAGGTTAGATGAGGAATCTCAGAACATCTCCCCATAAAATTCTAATCAATTACAAAGAGAAAATGTCAAATCTAAGGTGCAGAAATCTGGCATACACCATCTTTACCAGTGGTGGGATAGGTAACTTCTGATGGGACCATCTATAAACAGTTGACCGGTATTTCTACGTCATTTTCACCAAGTGTGTGGGAACTGAATGTGGTCATACAGAAACACTGGATGGATCCAGGTTGAGAGAGAGTCTACAAAAGAAATACCTGGACTTTAAAACAAACAAAAAAAAAACTGACAAGCACTAGAAAGACAAGGAATGACCAAGGAAATGTCCCAGAGTAGAGGAGACTCAATAACCATGATAATTAAATGTAATGTGTTCCTGACTTGGATCCTGGTTTAGAAACGATGAACACTGCCGGGACAGCTGATGACATTTTAGTGGGCTTTGTGGACCAGAGGGTAGTGGTGCATCAAGATTGCACCCTGATTTGAAGGGGTGAATGCTGATGATATAAGAGAGCATCCTTATTGTGGGGGGAACACACACCATAATGTTTAGGAGTGATGAGGCATACATGTTTGTAGCTTGCTCTCAAATGTTAACAGTTGGGGAATCAGGATGAAAATGATATGGGAGTTTTTTGTATTGTACTTATGTACTTTTCCCTAAGTTTGAAATTATTTCAAAATAGACTATCAAATTAAAAAAAAAAAAAGTCAGAAAAAAGGAGAGCCCTGATATTGAGAGACAGCTTGTAGTCCCTGCTGGTCGGGCCATAGATCATCCCCCTATGTCTGCATATCTTTCTTGGCTTTGTTCAGCTCTATGGACACAATCCTTTTTCCCATTGTCTCTGCTTCAGTTGTTTGCTATAATACCATTATCTTCTTCCCGCTGGTCCATCAATGAGATCCCTGCCTTATATACAAACCAGTCAGAGCCAAGGGCAACATGTTTTGAGGCTACATAACAAGATATTTTCAACATCACAGTATCTGTGTAGCAGTGAAGAGCTTCTCAACCCAGTTCTGCCCTGAGGCAGAAATTGAGCAGAAATAGAAGAATGGAAGTTAAGTAACACACTCAAGAATATTGGAAAACAAATGCAATACCCAGACAATGTGGAGAGCATGAAATAGCATAAACTGTAAAGGAGAAAATAAAAATGAGAGCAGGTTTCAGAGACACAGCCTTGGGACACCTTTTTACCATGTGCAAAAATCATCCACTACTAGCACCATGACCTCCCTGGACTGGTGTTTATCCCAAAAGTCTGGTCAATGAGAACGCTAACTAGAATTCTAGACATGGTTCTCACAGGCATAACTTACATATGCAGGCTTCGTCCCTACTGGAAGAGAAATAAAGGCTGTGAAAAGTCTCGTTCCTAGGATCAAAGCCATGCAGTTTGGTCCTCAATGGCCTAATAATATGTTGCAAACTTTAAGAAATACTAGTATCACAAATTGTATAACCATTTATAGCACATCAATTTATGATAGAGATTGTATCCTGATGTTTCTAATGAAGAGAATATCTAGGAGTTAATTTTGTCCCTTTTCACATTTAAATTTATATTCCATAAACACTTATTGAATTCCTACCATGCACTGACCACCAAGATGGCCAATGCCCTCACTAAGTTTAAGGAGACAGACCCATAAACTAACAAACTTCCTAAAAAGCACAGATGACATCAAATTATTTGTTCACTATACCTGGGCTTACCAAATATAAATAAAGACTTTGTGTTATACTTTAACTTATTTTATCGTATTATAAGGTTAGGAACCAGATTAGGGAAACTGAACACACACTAACTGTGGACTTTATCATCCAAATACATAGAGTCACATGTGATATATCACTTACATCCATGGTTTCCATGGTCCATGGCTGAGCAATATCAGAATCACTTGTAGTGCATCTTAATAATTGAGAAATCCAGAACTAATGTGTCAAAATCCTAGGAATTAGATGCAGAGTTCAGTGTTTTTAAGAGTTCTACAATGGATTTTGATGCACAGCTAAGTTTGAGCACCTCTGACAAATAGCTGTCACTAATTCTACCAAGAGTGACCTTGGCTTGCACAACACTAGTTTGCAAAATAAAAATCAGTCCCTTGGCTGTGAAATTCACAAGACTGCTGATTAATTCATCTGAATATGATTAAACTGCTTTCCTCTACCCTGGGTTTGTGGACTGTAAGGAACTGAAACGTTTGCTGCGACATCCATTATTAATGCTCTTGCTTTCCAAAGCCTGTCCCTTTGACCTTTGTTTATTCTGGCTTGTCTGCTATTTGAGTTTATAGTTACTTATTATTATGTGCAATTACATCATGCTGAGTGTGAGGACACCCCACAAGCTGTTAGCTATATTAACTTAATAATAGATTTCAGGGTGTGATTTCCAATTAATTTCATTTTCCATATGCACATGCAGCTCCATGGGAAGCCAAAATTATAGAGTAGCCATATGGTGCCTCATAAGTAACAATTAAAACTAATTTTCTATTCTTTGACACTTAAAAAAAAATCATACGGTTTAAATGCCACAGAGAAAATTGAAACTTCCACAGCATCTGTAGCTCTCTAGAAAGAAGATGCCCCACTCTCCACATTTGTGGATATTCCGGCTTCTTGCTTGGCTACGGACTGTGGCCCCACCTGGCTTTTAGCACATTTGATTCCTCACTGTCACTACCCTGGTGCGATGTCTTAGGGCAGCTATGAAAAAGTGCTGGGGCTTCTATTTCCTATCAGTGAGTTGAGTTGAAAAGAGTAGTTTGTTTCCTTCAGAAACAGATGATTTCTTGTAAGAGAACTTTCCTACTGACCCATTTCCAAAAAGCAATGGCTGAAACACTGGGGTAATCTGTGCAAGCCAAGAAGAAAAATAAGTGGTCCCACTAAAAGCAGGTGACAGTTTTCAAGGAATAGATGTAGCTGCTCTAGGCTGGGGAGGGCTGGGGGAAGGGTCGCTCCCCCTGGCAGCTCAGGCCAGTGTTAACCAGATGTGTGATCCTTTCCCACTTATCACAGGGTATAATCTTGTCAATTCCCAAGGGTCCAAATTTGGCAGATTCATCACCTGGAGGGTTAAAAAGTAAAACAGGCCAGGTGTGGTGGCTCACGCCTGTAATCCCAGCACTCTGGGAGGCCAAGGCGGGAGGATCGTTTGAGCTCAGGAGTTCGAGATCAGCCTGAGCAAGAGTGAGACCCTCGTCTCTACTAAAAATAGAAAGAAATTAGCTGGACAACTAAAAATATATAGAAAAAAGTAGCCGGGCATGGTGGCGCATGCCTGTAGTCCCAGCTACTCGGGAGGCTGAGGCAGGGGGATTGCTTGAACCCAGGAGTTTGAGGTTGCTGTGAGCTAGGCTGATGCCACAGCACTCTAGCCCAGACAACAGATTGAGACTCTGTCTCAAAAAAAAAAAAAAAAAAGTAAAACAAAACATATCAAGATGCTGTTCAAGATAAGCAGTGTGACAGAAAATAAAAATCCTTAATTTTATTTGCCTTCCACAATTCTCAAGTCTAAACCTATCAAGTTTTTATGTGGGAGCAAATAATATCACAACGTAGGTTTACTCTAGAGAATACCTTAACTGCTTTGCTGAAAACTTGACTAACTCTCATTAGTTCATATTTTGGGAGGAATCCCTTCTACAGCCAACATAGGTGGGCAAGGGGGACAGAAGAAACTGAGAAGGGAGGAGCGAGAGGCCAGTGGTCTCTTCAGATTCCAGTATGAATGGAATGTTCTTTTTGTTATGAAAAAAAAAATTATCAGAGGTAAAACTTTGTGACGTTGACATCAAAAACTTCAATGATAAAAACTAATGGTACAGAGGATTTTTATGCCATTGAACCCACTGTGCATAATGCTGTAATATATTATGTAAATGTATACATGTGATTATACATTTGTCCAAGCCCACATAATGTACAGCACCAAGAGTAAATCTAATGTGCACTATGGACTTAGCGTGATTATTATGTGTCAATGTAAACTCATGGCTTGAAACAAAGGTACCATTCTTGCCCGGCATGTTGACAATGGGGGGAAGCCGTGCATGTGTGGGGGCAGGAGATATATGGGAACTCCGTACCTTCCTCTCATTTCCCTGTGAACCTAAAACTGCCCTGAAAAAATCTTTTGAAAAATCTTTTGAAATCTTTTTAAATCTTTTGAAAAAAGTATGCATGTGTATATGTATATGTATGTGTGTGTGTGTGTGTATATATATATATATGTCACAAGAAAGAAAAACTCTGAGTCTGTGTTATGAGTTGAAGTGTATCCTCTCAAAATTCAATTGTTGACGTTCTAACCCACAGTAAATCAGAATGTGATTTGATTTGAAGATGTTGTTAGTTAAAGTGAGGTCATTAGGATGGGCCTAATCCAATATGACAGTGTCTTTATAAAAAGGAGAAATCTGGGCACACACACACCTCCAGGGAGGTCACATGAAGACGAAGGCACAGATCGGGGGTGATGCTGCCACACACCAAGGAAGGCCAAAGATTGCCAGAAAACCACCAAAAGTTTGGAGAGAGGCACAGAACCGATTCTTCTTCACAGCCCTCAGGAAGGACCAACCCTACCAACACCTTGATCTTGGACTTCTGCCTCCAGAACTAGGAGACAATAAATGTCTGCTGTTGAAGCTCCCACTGTCTGGTACTTGGTCTTGGCAACTCTAGGAAACTAATACAGTCCATGTCATCCATGTCATATAAGCAAAGAATATGAGAATCTGCCACTCATTACTTATGTGAGGAGACTTCTCTGACCTGGATTTCCTCTCCCAAACAACAGAGAAGGTAACAGAGCTCTCCTCACAGCATCATGGTGAGGGTTAAATTAGATAAAGCAGGTAAGGCCCAATGCACGAGTCCTGGCATGCAGGTAAGTGTGCAATATCTGCATGGCTGTCCTAACCCCAAGAGAAAACTCAGCCTTTGGGAGCACCAGACAACTTCAGGTGATTTTCTAGGGCCTCCTCCTAGGAACGCCTACATACAAGGATCATCCCACAAGGTCTCCCTTTTCCCATCCCTGAAATGACAAACTCTCCTCATCCTTCAAGCTATCGAGCAGCAAAACATGCGAGTATACGCCCAGTCTCAAGATGTCTTAGATGCAGCGATCAATTAAAACAGATAAGCTCCTCTCCCTGCCCCATTTTTTTCCTTCCCCCCTCATTCACACTCACAAGGTGAATATAAAAACAACACGACAAACACAAACTCAGCAAGTTGTGTACTTTGCTCATCTACAATGGTAGGACTGTGACCCTGCCAGATGCTCAGACAACATAAAAAAATCCTCTTTGATAGCTAACATTTTCTTCTAAAGGGAACAATACAACCTTCGCAGTCACTTAGTATTATATATATATCAGGTTTGCCTTATTCCCGGGGGCTACTTGCATCTTGTTTTAGCAACTTCCAAAAACCTCACTGAGCAAAAGTACTATAATAATCACTGTGCTACTATCTTTTTGTAGTAAAGGGTTAATGACCACTAAACATCTCAGTTATTTACACCCATGCTGGTGTGCACTGATGACCACCAAGAAAATAAACTGGGTTTTTTCATATCTTTTCCTTTCTCGCATTCCATTTTCAATTAAATGTTACCAACATTAAATGTGACATTTCCTGCTAAGCAAATATTAAAAGTCCTCAACAACTATGGAAAAAAATATCCTTTTGTCTGGCAAAACAATAACACAAAGCTTAGCAACTGCAGCAACCTATCTGCTTGGCTACAGAACCATTCAAACAAAAATATGCTGGAAGAGTAAACATGTATCTTCATATTGCAGTGCAAATAAACATTTGGAAAAACAAATGTTTGGTTAATCAAGTCCCCCCTCAATATCCAATTAATTCTTCCCTCTTAGCTTCTCCTTCTTCCCCCACTCTACGCCCATCCCCTCCATGAAAATGACTAAAGAAATTCATGGAGAGTTTCACTTTTCAGTGGTACCTATTCAAAATTCAGGCGATATTAAATAGCTCTGATTATCACGAGCATCCTAGGTCTCTGTATGCCTATCTTTATCAGTTTACAATACAGACAGGCATACATGTGACACACACGTATGTGAAGAGCCCTTACAAATAAATCTAGTGGTTGCTAGTTTGCATTACATTATAGATCTTTTAAAATATATTATTTGAAAATATTGCTCTCATATTCATCAGTCAGTCATCCATGAGGGCTTCAGATCACCAAGCCAGGCCCAGACGCTTGGCCAGACCAACAGCTGGTTTCCACCAAGGTTTCGGCCCCCCTTGCCACCCTGGACCTGACTCCCTTTTGCATTTTTGATAGGGGAGAAGGGAACAGGTCAGTGAGAGGGTGAAGAGTGACTGTGGACATTTAAAGCCATCAACTGACTCCTCATCCTTTCTCCCACAGGGTAGACCAGTAGAGCAAAAGAATTTTCACTATAAACTCTTCCTTGCATAATCTTCAGTCATGGTGGCATTTCGTCATGCTCGCCCTTTAAATGCACCTTAAGAGCTCCAGTTCCCAAATTACACTCTGTTTGGCAAAACATTCCCCAAACTTTATGTAATAAAGATGCATTATGGTGGTTAACGGTCTAGAGCACGGCAAGCTACATAAACTTTTTCCACATCAATTTCCTCATCCATAAGAAGGAGGCAACTTCTGTCACCTCATAGGCTGCTGAAGAACTAAAATGACTTGATTTTTATAAACTGCTTTAATACAACACCTGGCATATATTATAGTTAAGTGCTCAGCAGGTGGTGGCTCCTACTATTACTGCTATTAATATTACCTTTATTAAGACTAAAATGTCTTATAAACCTTAGTGAGTTGTATGTGTATACACAAATATCAAAAGTTTATATATTAATACTATAAACTCTAAAATATATAACTATATAATTTATACTTTATTATTTATTTTAATGATTATGTAAATTAATAGTGATTCCATGTTTACTATAGCTTCAGAATTACTATTTATTTATTTGTGTGTATGTGTGTGTGTATGTATTTGTTTATTTATGAGA